>NC_057826.1:75786030-76509496 GCF_910594005.1 Cervus elaphus
CTACCAGGGAAGCCCATGAATACTGGAGTGGGTAGCCTATCCCTTCTCCAGGGCATCTTCCTAACCCAGGAATTGAACTGTGGTCTCCCGCATTGCAGGCAGATTGTTTACCAGCTGAGCTACAAGGGAAGAACCCCCCCTCCCCCCGACCCATACTGAACTCATTTCAAAAATTTAAAAAAATATAAATTCAGAGTTTGATGTGAGACTGTCCAAAGAATTGTTCCAGGTATGGATGTACTTTGAGTAACAGAATACAATCATGAGATCCTTTAATTGAGAAGTTTAAAAGACTTAAATAATATGAAGAGACTTTAATGATACTTCATATTTAGTCAACCAGTTGTTAGAAAAAAGTTGGGTGTTTTTAAGTTAGAGAACAATTCCTACTGTATGTAGTTGCATTAAACTTAATGGAGATTCCACTGCAAGATCTAAAGATGCTTCAAACAATTTCTCTGAGGCTGTCATTACTGTGACAGGAAGATGTGAAGTAAACAGTGAAGTGAAAGTCACTCAGTCCTGTCTGACTCTTTGCGACCCCATGGACTATACTGTCCTTGGATTTCTCCAGGCCAGAATACTGGAGTGGGTAACCTTTCCCTTCTTCAAGGGATCTTCCCAACCCAGGGATTGAATCCAGGGCTCCCACATCTCAGGCAGGTTCTTTACCAGCTGAGCCACAGGGGAAGCCCAAGAATACTGGAGTGGGTAGTCTATCCCTTCTATAGTGGATCTTCCCAACCCAGGAATCAAACTGGGGTCTCCTGCATTGCAGGTGGATTCTTTACCAACTGAACTATCAGGGGAAGATAAGTTTTGGCTAATGTATCAAGAAATAGGCTGTGATAGGCAGTGGGTCTTTGTTGTTTGCCATGGTGTTGAGTCATATCCCTAGGCATGGCTTTCCTGTTATAGTCATACACAAACAAAGATTTATTACAGACAGGAAGTGGTTAGGGCTGTGGTAGCACAGGTGTAGGGTTGGGGGTGGAATCAGTGTTGATCTTATGGTTAGCTGTCTTATGGAGGTGTATGAGATCACCTGCTATGTATTTCCTTTAGAGATGGGCATATAGGATATATAACTGTTTGGTATGGCTTGTTTATGGTCCCAGTTGAGTTAATGGGATGAATATAAGTTCAAAGGCTTGATAACCTAATGACAAAACTAAGGTATCTAATCTGGCTTTCATGAACAGATCTGGACTGTCAAAATTAGTAGAGAATAAAAGGGGATTTCTGTGACAGGAGTCAATCTCTGCAACCTCAGCCTAAACTCCTTAGCAAAAGGTGATAAGACTTTCCTGCTTTGGCCCCAAGATGAGCAACTGAAAATATTGATAGTGAGGAGAAGCATTATTGTAACAATAGGCAGAAAGTGAAGAGGAACTAAAAAGCCTCTTGATGAAAATGAAAGAGGAGAGTGAAAAAGTTGGCTTAAAGCTCAACATTCAGAAAACTAAGATTATGGCATCTGGTCCCATCACTTCATGGGAAATACATGGGGAAACAGTGGAAACAGTGGCTGGCTTTATTTTTGGGGGCTCCAAAGTCACTGCAGATGGTGATTGCAGCCATGAAATTAAAAGATGCTTACTGCTTGGAAGGAAAGTTGTGACCAACCTAGATAGCATTTTATAAAGCAGAGACATTACTTTGCCAACAAAGGTCTGTCTAGTCAAGGCTATCGTTTTTCCAGTGGTCATGTGTGGATGTGAGAGTTGGACTATGAAGAAAACTCAGCGCTGAAAAATTGATGCTTTTGAACTGTGGTGTTGGAGAAGACTCTTGAGAGTCATTTGGACTGCAAGGAGATCCAACCAGTCCATCCTAAAGGAGATCAGTCCTGGCTGTTCATTGGAAGGACTGATGTTGAAACTGAAACTCCAATACTTTGGCCACCTCATGCAAAGAGTTGACTCATTGGAAAAGACTCTGATGCTGGGAGGGAATGGGGGCAGGAGGAGAAGGGGACGACAGAGGATGAGATGGCTGGATAGTATCACCGACTCAATACATAAGTTTGAGTAAACTCCGGGAGTTGGTGATGGACAGGCAGGCCTGGCGTGCTGCGATTCATGGGGATGCAAAGAGTTGAAAACAACTGAGCGACTGAACTGAACTGAACTGAGGCAGAATAGAAGAGCTAAAGTGCTTTGCCTTCTTACCATAAAGTGATTTATTTCTACCTTAGGTGGAAGAACAGAACACAGATGTGAGGATGCATAATTAGTGTGTCTTATATTATTTCCATAATACATTACAGATAATAGTTTTAAATAAGAGCTGCTCACTCATTTCCTTCACAGAAGCAATGACCCAACACAGCATTGTGTGTATGTGTATGGAGGAGGGGGTCTTCCTTGCAATATCAAATTTAACTTGTGTTTATTTTAAGATGTAATTGCTATCAGTCGAAGAGCTGGTTAATACAAAAGGAAGTTTGGGGTGAATAGGACTCTCACCTGGTTTATGGAGAAGTTGATGTAACCCACATCAACTTGCTACTCAACTAACTACATCAACTTGCTACTCAACTTGTTACATCAACTAACCCCTATTTCCTGCTGTGGGGAAGCAGCAGCACATACCCAGCAGTTCTTCCCTCACCCTGTCAACCTCACCTCACCTTGCAAAGCCTTGACACTGAAGAAGAAGATATTTTCCTTCTAGTGGAAGAGTTGAAACATGCTTCTCTCCAGCCTTCTGAAGGTGGTCGTGGCTTCACTGTGTTTCGGTAAGGATGGTCCCAGTGGGATTGTGCCTCTTCTGTGACCTAAAGATCAAGGGAACAGGCAGTCTTAAGGGTACCCTGGGAAGGAAGTCTAGCTGAGTGTAAAGTAGAATTTCTTTATTCTACACCACTTATTCCTAAATCTCTGTTGTTTTTGTTCAGTACCTAATTTGTGTCTGACTCTTTGCAACCCCATGGACTGCAGAACGCCAGGTTCCCCTGTTCCTCTCTATCTCTCAGTTTCCTCAAATTCACGTCCATTGAGTCAGTGATACTATCTACTCATCCCATCTTCTGCTACACCCTTCTTTTCTCTTCAATCTTTCCCACCATCAGGGTCTTTTCCAACATGTCCGCTCTTTGCCTCAGGTGACCAAAGTATCGGAGCTTCAGCTTCAGCACCAGTCCTTTCAGTGAATATTCAGGGTCGATTTCCTTTAGGATTGGCTAGTTTGATTTCCTTGCAGTCCAAGAGACTCTCAAGAGTCTGCTCCAGCTCCACAATTTGAAAGCATCAATTATTGAGCACTCAGCCTCCTTTCTGGTCCAACTCTCACATCCAAACATGACTATTGGAAAACCTATAGCTTTGACTATACAGATTTTTACTGGCAAAGTGATGTCTCTGTTTTTTAATACACTGTCTAGGTTATTCATAGCTTTCCTTCCAAGGACCAAGTGCTTTTTAATTTCATGGCTGCCGTCTACTTCTATCTGTTTTTTCCCTCTAGGATCCAGTATTACCCAGAAAGTAACTCAAGACCAACCACCAATGTCAGTGCAGGAGAAAGAAACTGTGACCCTGAACTGCACATACGACACCAGTGGTACAGCTCACAGTCTGTTCTGGTACAAGCAACACAGCAGTGGGGCGATGACCTTCCTCATTCGCCAGGACTCTTATAACAAGCAAAATGCCACAGAAGGCCGCTACTCATTAAATTTCCAGAAGGCAAGCAGATTCATCAAACTTACCATCTCAGCCTCACAGCTGGAGGACTCTGCAGTGTATTTCTGTGCACTGAGGGAGCCCACAGTGAGAGGCGTGCGGGAGGGACCTGCACCAAAACCCAGAGTTCTAATGATACACCCACCTGCGGTAGGACCAGGGTGGGGAATTGCCTTCACAGACAGGAAGTGGTTAGCACTGCGGCAGCACAGGTGTAGGTTTAGAGGGGAAACACTTACTCTAAGAAAGTATTTCTCTAGGTTCATAGACCATGTCTAGAGCTATCACTCATCAAAAACATTCTTATCCCTGAAAATTTGGATTTAAATTTCTTATTGAAGACAAATATAACCACCAAAATCTTTACCGTATGGTGATTAGATAAAACTAGAAGAATTGACTAAGGAAATTCAAAAATGTCAGAATTAAAAATCAGTTTAAAATATGTGTGAATTATTGGTCTTTCAGATCAGTTCAGTTCAGTTCAGTTGCTCACCCATGTCCTGCTCTTTGTGACCCCATGGACCGCAGCACACCAGACCTCCCTGTCTATCACCAACTCCTGGAATCTACTCAACTCATGTCCATTGAGTCAGTGATGCCATCCAGCCATCTCATCTTCTGTTGTCCCCTTCTTCTCCCACCTTCAGTCTTTCCCAGAATCAGGGTCTTTTCTGATGAGTCAGTTCTTCGCATCTGGTGGCCAAAGTACTGGAGTTTCAGCTTCAACATCAGTCCTTCCAATGAATATTCAGGACCGATTTCCTTTAGGATGGACTGGTTGGATCTCCTTGCAGTTCAAGAGACCCTCAAGAGTCTTCTCCAACACCACTGTTCAAAAGCATCAATTCTTCGGCCCTCAGCTTTCTTTATAGTCCAACTCTCACATCCCTACATGACTACTGGAAAAACCATAGCCTTGACTAGACAGACCTTTGTTGGCAGAGTAATGTCTCTGTTTTTTAATATGCTGTCTAGGTTGGTTGTAACTTTTCTTCCAAGGAGTAAGTGTCCTTTAATTTCATGGCTGCAGTCACCATCTGTAATAATTTTGGAGCCCCCCAAAATAAAGTCTGTCACTGTTTCCACTGTTTCCCCATCTATTTGCCATGAAGTGATGGGACCAGATGCCATGATCTTAGTTTTCTGAATGTTGAGCTTTAAGCCAACTTTTTCACTCTCCTCTTTCACTCTCATCAAGAGGCTCTTTAGGTCTTCTTCGCTTTCTGCCATAAAGGTGGTGTCATCTGCATATCTGAGGTTATTGATATTTCTCCCGCCAATCTTGATTCCTGCTTGTGCTTCTTCCAGCCCAGCGTTTCTCATGATGTACTCTGCATATAAGTTAAATAAGCAGGGTGACAATATACAGCCTTGACGTACTCCTTTCCTGATTTGGAACCAGTCTGTTGTTCCATGTCCAGTTCTAACTGTTGCTTCCTGACCTGCATACAGATTTCTCAAGAGGCAGGTCAAGTGGTCTGGTGTTCCCATCTCTTTAAGAATTTTCCAGAGATCAATTTGTTCAATAAATATTTATTGTATTTATATTATATCACTGACATTACTTGGAATGAGGAAGGTGGTGAAATCTCTCTGTGGTAGTCCTCTTTTTGAATATCTGTTTGAACACAGGTTTATATCATTTAATGAGTAAGTTTATTTTAGATTTATTAGTGGAATCAATGTACTCTCATTTACTTTCTAAAAGGTTTAATATGTCACAAACTTTGTCCTAATGCTCATTCTGCATTATTAACAACTCTAGCATGAAATAGTTCAATTTCTATAATATAGTTTAACTGCCTCCCATCAATCTTATTCACAAAGTGATTAATAATTAGATGCTCTTAGAAGGACATAGTAAAGGAGAAGAGTATGAATTGTCTTCTTTCTCTGCTCTTGCCCTTTGCTGTGCCACTCTTGAAAAAGTATTTTTACCATCATGTGACTGATTTTGCAACCCTCTAGGCCCTCTTTTTCAATCAGTGTTAACACAGTCCAAAATACTCCTTATCTCCAATTTCCTCCCACCTCTAACCTCATTTTCTCAGTGCCTTAAAATCTAATGGTAATGGATGATTGATAAGTGGTCCTGTATTATAACTCCCTCTTATATTTGCATTTGGAAGCAGATGTGTAAAGTAGAATTCTTAAAATACTCCCTTAAATTTTTTTAAATTAAATTTTTATCATTTTGACATTCATTTTTATTACTTTAACTATTTTAAGTGTTCAATCCAGTGATACTAAGTACGTTCGCATTGTTGTTCGGCAAACACCATCTATCTCTAGTACTCTTTGCATCTTGAAAAATTGAAAATTTATTCTTATTAAAGACAAACTCCTCAGGACTTCCCTAGTAGTCCAGTGATTAAGACTCCATGCTTACAATGCAGGGGACACAGGTTTGATCCCTAGTCAGGGAACTGATATTCCCCATGCCTCAATGTGCAGCCAAAAATGTAAATGAAAAAAAAAAGACTAACTCCTCATTCCCTTGTCCCTTCAACCCATGGCCACTACTGTTCTACTTTCTCTTTCTATGAGTTTGACTACTTTAGATAATTCATATAAGTCAAATTACAAAATATTGGTCATTTTGTGACATTTCTTTTATTATAATGTCCTCAAATTTCATCCATGTTGTTCATTTTTTTTATACCTTTCTAAAGTTGAATAATATTCCATTGTACACATACACTACTTTTTGTCTACTCATTCATCTGTTGATGAACATTTGTGTTCCTTCCATCTTTTCGTAGAAACATGGATATATGAATATCTCAGTATTTGGGGTATACATCCAAATTCTTTCAAGTGTTTTGAATATAATATAATAAGAAGTAGAATTGCTGGATCACATGGCAATACAGTTTTTAAATTTTTGAGAAACGTTTATCCTGGTTAGTCTGAAAAACTATGCTCTAGACTACTTTATCACATGCCAAGTTAAAGGAAAAGAGAAATAGAGTGACCAGTAGTCCTGAATGAGGTTTCAGAATTCTAGTGGTTTACGGAAACCTAGAAGAGTTTGGTGCACTGGTATGGAGCATCGCTCCTCAGGTGCCTAGTAAGTAGGAGTCTGAAGGGGATGGTCAAGGCACTCCCTGGTGGCCATCTTCTGAATTGCACCTTGAATTTTTTTTTTTTTTTTTTAATTTTATATTATATTGGAGTATACCTGATTAACAATGTTGTGATAGTTTCAGGTGGACAGCAAAGGAAATCAGCCATACAGATACTTGTATCCATTCTCCCCCAAGCTCCCATCCCATCCAAGCTGCCACGTGACATTAGGCAGAGTTTCCTAGAGTGCTAGACATTAGGGCCTTGTTGGTTATCCATTTTAAATACATCAGTGTGTACATGTCCATCCCAAACTCCCTAACTATCTCTCCCCCCATCCTTCCCCTTTGGCAACCATTAGTTCGTTCTTCATGTCTGTGAGTCTGTTTCTGTTTTGTAAACAAGTTCATGAGTATTCTTTATGTTTCTTTCCGCTTTTGGCGAAAGGGCAAAATTTATAATTATTTAATTAGTTCAGTTTGCATAAGTAAAGAACCTATTAAAAGACTGTCTTAAAATATTTCAAAGATTCGAGAAGTAATTTTGCTGCCCTCTCTCTCTCAAAATTTCTCTGAAAAGTATCTATAGGGGAAAAAAGGGAACAGATTTTTGCTATTAGACAGGTCTGTGTTCAAAACTTTTAACTCTAAAATTTAGTTTCTAGATAGCTTTGTTTTACTATTTGTAAAGTGATAGAGTGATATCTTCTTTAATATTTTGTTGTGACAATTTATTAGTAATGTATCCACAGAGATTAACAAGTCACAGATGATTACTGACAGCAACCTCTATAGGTACAGAAAAAGCACTGGACAAAACTCAGTGTCTATTCTTGATTAAAAACTCCCAGCAAATTAGGACTTAAGGGAATTCATTAACTTAATAAAGGTCCTCTACAAAAAAATCTACATCAAATACACTTGATGGCGAAAGACTGAACGCTTTCCTTCAAATTTCAGGAATAAGGGAACAATTTTGACTGGCATCACTTGTACTGAATATTGGACTAAGGGTCTTAGCCAGTGCAATAAGGCAGGAGAAAGAAACAAAAATCATACAGTTTGGAAAAGAAGAAGTGAATCTACCTTTCGTCACAGACAGCATAATTGTCTGAGTGTCAAATCCAAGGGAATTTGCAAAAAAGTTACTAGAAAAAAACGAAAGTTAAACAAAGTCAAATATATACCTAACATAGGCTCCAGTCATTCCACTCCCGGATATTGACCGCAGAGAAATGAAAGTATGACTATAAAAAATCTTATTCGCACATGTTCAAAGCAGCTTTATTTGTAACAGCCACAAACTAGGACTAACCTAAATGTCCATCAGTAGGTGAATAGATAAACGTATCTATAGATAAGTCATATCCATATAGTGGAATACTACTCAGCAATACAAAGGAATGAAACATGATTATAATAGCCATTGAAGAAGCTTAAAATAATTATGCTGAATGAAAGAAGCTATCAAAGGCACATATCATACCATTTACTTGAAATTACTGAATATGCAAGCTATTTTATGAGAGAAATGTTGCTTGAAAATGGGAGTAGGAAGTGAAGAGAGGGCTGAGAGGACTAAGAAGAGACAAGAGGAAACTTTTGGGGTGATGCATTGTTCATTATCTTGATTGTGGTGATGGTTTCACAAGTATATACAAGTGTCAATCTTACTAAGTTAAGGAGGTACAATTTATTTTAAAGAGAACTATGCATTAATAAAGCCATTAAAATCCAAATATAGCAAATACTTTTCTTCAGTGTTGTACAAGTCTTCTTTTATGACCCCGAAAAGCAAAAATACTTCTCCTGTATGTACTCATTGGCCTTAAACTGTGTTTTTTTAAAGTAGAGAGAACAACTATCTGCCTCCATATGCGATACATTTATTTTCAGTCCTACATCATTGCAGCCTATTTTGCATTCTTTCTATATACCAGAATTGCCAGCAGATTCTTTACCATCTGAGCCACCAGGGAAACCCACCTACCAGAACAGAAGTTTGTAACTCATTTTCCAGAATTTCTTTCCAGCGTATTTTTGAGGCAGTTTCTCACTATGTGATTTGGAAGGTGGAGAAGAAAGGAAGGGATATGTGAATCCAAGCAGTATCTGAGCCTGGTTTTTTTAACTTCAAGTCTGGATTTGGGAAATGATCCATGTGCTGACTCTGACTCATGAAATTCCTTGATGTGAATCTGAGAAGAGTGAATTCCCAGAAACAGAATGGGCTAAGCTTCCATCTGTGTCTTTAGGGATCTATGCTTACAGGCCTTTACAGAAGATGAATGCCTCTTAGAACTTCATCTTGATACTCCTCAGAGGTTTTGTTTTATAAAATGAATGGTCATAAAAAGAGAGCTAAAGAAGTGTTTGTTTTTGCTGCTGGTACTCAAAAAGAGAAGTTTTGAGTATGCATGTAGTCCTGGGAACATCCTGTTGCTCCCTGATCTTTGACAACTACCTTGATCTAGGACATCTGTCCCAAATGAAAACTTGTAAACCAACATCAGACTGGCTGCGGCCCAACTTCTTGGGGAGGTTTCAAAACTTACAGATTCATGGGTCTCAACTCTGGATAATGTGATTCATGAAGTTATTGGTGGGCCCAAAATCTGTAATTTTAAGTCATTCACTCATTAATTCTATTTTCAGCTGTCATGTGAATATTGGCTGAGAGGTCTTTAACAATTTGAAAAACTGGGAAAGAAGAGCATCCTAACTCATGCTCTGGGCTTTTGACACAAATCCACACCTTCAGGGTTTCAAACACTGGGGGAAAATTATTTGGTTAAAGTTTGGCAACAAAATGTGGCAGATAGAATAGAAAGTATCTTTGAGGCTAGATTTCAACTAAGAATATATAATAGGATTAGTACTTGTCTGATTTACATAGGCCAACCCTCTTATCTTAGAGTCAAGGAAGAAGTAGGAGAATAAGATATTGATCTTAGATAATTCTACAAGGGTTTGATAATTTCAATTATGATATTTCTTTTGTTTTCACATTTTAATGATTCTGAAATTCAGAATTATCTGACTATTGATAAGACCATGTGACTTTTTCCCTTGAAAAAAACTTATTAGAAAGATAACATTTCTTACAAATGATATTATTTTAGGACTGAGAAAATATTTTATTTCAAGTAGTAGTGATTCCACAATCAAAGACCCTTTATTCATTAAGAGCAAATATTTAGTGAGCATGTAATAAACATCAGTCAGGGTTTCCCTGGTGACTCAGTGGTAAAGAATCTGCCTGTCAATGCAGGAGACTCAGGTTCGATCCCTGGGTTGGGAAGATCCCCTGGAGAAGAAAATGGCAACTCCAGTATTCTTGACTGGGAAATCCCATGGAAAAAGGAGCCTAGCAGGCTACAGTCCTTAGGGTTGCAAAAGAATCAGACATGACTGATTCAGTGACTAAACAACAAATAATTGTCGGTCACTCTTCTATAAATTGGGGTACAATGCTGAAAAACAGAGATTCACTCAGTAATGACCTAGCTTCTTATTACTTCCTCTGTGAAAGTGAAGTCGCTCAGTCATGTCCCACTCTTTGCAACCCCGTGGACTGTAGCCCACCAGGCTCCTCAGTCCATGGGATTCTCCAGGCAAGAATACTGGAGTGGGTTGCCAATTTCTTTCTCCAGGGGATCTTCCCAACCCAGGGATCGAACCCAGATCTCCTGCATTGCAGGCAGACGCTTTAACCTCTGAGTCACCAGGGAAGGCCTGTAATCAGCCACAAACTCTTCTGACAGTCAGTGAATTATAGGTTGGCCCACAATGGATACATGAGAATATAAAATACTATATTACAGTGCTTAAGAAAATTGATATCTTCTCAGCTACAAAAATACCTGGGATGCTTTGTTAAAGAACTTCCATGTCAGGTAGTATCCTAAGAACAAAACAGACTTGAGAAATGTTGACAGCTGTTGATCAGATTTCCAAGCTCCACCTAAAGACTGACATGTGCTTCGTGGATAAAGTCAAGGGTAACATTTTTCTAATTTAGGGAGGAGACCAGGATACTTGGGCTTCCCTGGTGGCTCAGTCAGTAAAGAGTCTGCCTGCAGTGTGGGAAACCCAAGTTCGATCCCTGGGTCGGGAAGATCCCCTGGAGAAGGAAATGGCAACCCACTGCAGTATTCTTGCCTGAAGAATCCCATGGACAGAGGAGCCTGGCAGGCTACAGTTCACGGGGTCTCAAAGAGTTGGACACGACTTCACTTTCACTTTCACTTTCTTTCATACATGCATCGCATTTCTGTCCCTGTCCACCAGAGGGTGTAGTTTCCTAACACAGACACGTTTCCTGTGTGTCTAAACTTCACTGAAACTAAACCTCACTGTGACTTCACCATTTCTTCATGTTAAGAGTCAAGAACGTTCTTCAGGAGACACTCTAGAGATGATCTCTTCTCCAGGATTAGTGACTGTGATACTCTTCCTGCTGGGTAAGCAAAACGCCTGTAAAAATTTGGATCCTTTCTTCTGTTATATCAACAAAACCTTTAAGCATAATTTTATCCCAGAGTTTTATGCCCAAGATCACAGAGAACTCTCTTATTTTCCCCTAGGACAAACCCGTGGAGACTCAGTGAGCCAGATGGACGGCCAAGTGACCCTTTTGCAAGGGGCTACCTTGACTGTGAACTGTACTTATTCAGCCATCGGGTACCCCTTTCTTCTCTGGTATGTCCAGTATCCTGGAGAAGGTCCAGAACTCTTCCTGAAAGCCATGAAGGCTAATGACAAGGAAACCAACAAAGGTTTTGAAGCCACATACAATGCAAAAACCACCTCCTTCCACTTGGAGAAAGCCTCAGTCCAGGAGTCAGACTCGGCTGTGTACTACTGCGCTCTGGGTGACACAGTGACAGAAACTGCAGGGGGAGCTGAGCGCAAACTCTGAGCAGCGACAGGGCCTGGATGCATTGTGCTTCCAGCAGGGCCTGTGGTTGTTTGTCTCTTAGTCTCTGGTTGATACTAAAAACTTACAAATGGCTAAAGCATAAGAATAAGAAGAGAATATTCCCCATACCCAACTCTTTACTAGTAAAACTGAAAACTCTCTGACACCAATAGTTTCTTTTCCAGGGTCAAAGTAATTTCAAGGTAAAACCACATAATCAATGAAGTGGTGTTTTGCATATTCTTGAAAAATCCTGCTTCCACAAGTTGTTCCAAGTCACCCAGGTGGGTATTACTATGCCTCACTATACTTTCAAAGAACCAAAGTGTGCCAGATGAGGTGTTGTCTGCACAATGTCTTCCTTTTTTTTTTTTTTTAATATATTTTTTTCCATTTATTTTTATTAGTAGGAGGCTAATTACTTTACAATATTGTAGTGGTTTTTGCCATACATTGACATGAATCAGCCATATATACATGTGTTCCCCATACTGATCCCCCCTCCCGCCTCCCTCCCCATCCCATCCCTCTGGGTCTTCCCAGTGCACCAGCCCTGAGCACTTGTCTCATGCATCCAACCTCGGCTGGTGATCTGTTTCACCATTGATAGTATACTTGTTTCAATACTATTCTCTCTGAACATCCCACCCTTGCCTTCTCCCACAGAGTCTAAAAGTCTGTTCTGTACATCTGTGTCTGTTTTTCTGTTTTGCATTTGGGTTATCGTTACCATCTTTTTAAATTCCATATATATGCGTTAGCATACTGTATTGGTCTTTATCTTTCTGGCTTACTTCACTCTGTATAATGGGCTCCAGTTTCATCCATCTCATTAGAACTGATTCAAATGAATTATTTTTAATGGCTGAGTAATATTCCATTGTGTATATGTACCATAGCTTCCTTATCCATTCGTTACTGATGGGCATCTAGGTTGCTTCCATGTCCTGGCTATTATAAACAGTGCTGTGATGAACATTGGGGTACACATGTCTCTTTCAGATCCTCGGTGTGTATGCCCAGGAGTAGGATTGCTGGTTCATATGGCAGTTCTATTTCCAGTTTATAAAAGAATCTCCACACTGTTCTCCATAGTGGCTGTACCAGTTTGCATTCCCACCAACAGTGTAAGAGGGTTCCCTTTTCTCCACACCCTCTGCAGCACTTATTGCTTGTAGACTTTTGGATAGCAGCCATTCTGATTGGCGTGTAATGGTACCTCATTGTGGTTTTGATTTGCATTTCTCTGATAATGAGTGATGTTGAGCATCTTTTTATCTCTAACACCATACACAAAAATAAACTCAAAATGGATTAAAGATCTAAATGTAAGACCAGAAACTATAAAACTCCTAGAGGAGAACAAAGGCAAAACACTCTCCAACATGAATCACAGCAAGATCTTCTATGACCCACCTCCCAGAATATTGGAAAGAAAAGCAAAATTAAACAAATGGGACCTAATAAAACTTAAAAGCTTTTGCACAACAAAGGAAACTATAAGCAAGGTGAAAAGACAGCCCTCAGAATGAGAGAAAATAATAGCAAATGAAGAAACAGACAAACGATTAATCTCAAAAATATACAAGCAATTCCTGCAGCTCAATTCCAGAAAAATAAATGGCCCAATCAAAAAATGGGCCAAAGATCTAAACAGACATTTCTCCAAAGAAGACATACAGATGGCTAACATGCACAATGTCTTCCTGAGAGTGCATGGCATGAGAGGTGATAGGAGAGCCACAGCCTCCAAAAATTATCATTCTTAACAGAGAAAGAAGGGATGAAAGGAGAAGGAACAAAATCTCATACATAATGAAACAGTGGAAAGAGAGGAAAGGATTTTATTCACATTTATCTCTTTATTCCCCTGGAACTCTAAGAAATTAGAAAGGGTGTACGCCTGAAAATACAGAGAGAACAGAAAAAGAGTTAGCAGCGCAGAGTGCTGTCAGCAGATTTCAGAGGGTGAGAAGTGTAAGGAAGAAGGAAGACTCGTCTTGTAGAATAGTTGGAGAAGGAACCTAGACCTCACATGAGATGCATCAGAATGTGTCCTGAGCACCTGTGCAAAGGTTAAGAAAACACGGCACCAATCATCTGAGTAATTGAGAAAGACGGTGTTGCTCCGATAAGTGCATATGTGTGAGTGTTGAAGGTTTTGGGGAGCACTAAAACAGGAGGCCTGAGTGAGGTCGTTTGTAAGGAAAGAATAGCCATGCTCTTCACAATTCTTTATGACAAGCAATGATGACTTTCTAAACAGCATACAGAGAAGGCAATGGCAACCCACTCCAGTACTCTTGCCTGGAGACTCCTATGGACGGAGGAGCCTGGTAGGCTGCAGTCCATGGGGTCGCAAAGAGTCAGAAACGACTGAGTGACTTCACTTTCATGCACTGGAGAAGGAAATGGCAACCCACTCCAGTGTTCTTGCCTGGAGAATCTCAGGGATGGAGGAGCCTGGTAGGCCACCGTCTATGGGGTCTCACAGAGTTGGACACTACTGAAGTGACTTAGCAGCAGCAGCAAACTCAGCATAAAAGTGGAAGTTAGTCTTTAATGAACTGAAAACAACACAAAAAATTCCCCCAAACTTTGTATGTGCTGTGCTGGGCTTAGTCACTTCAGCTGTGTCTGACTCTTTGCAACCCCATGGACTCCTCTGTCCATGGCTCCTCTGTCCATGGGATTCTTCAGGCACGAATACTGGAGTGGGTTGCCATTTCCTTGTCCAGGGGACCTTCCCAACCCAGGAATCAAACCCAGGTCAGGTAGATTCTTTACTGTATGAGCCACAGGGAAGACCAATAATACTGGAGTGGGTAGCCTGTCCCTTTTGGGGGAGAACTTTCCAACCGAGGAATTAAACGGGGGTCTCCTGCATTGCAGGGGGATTCTTTACCAGCTGAGCTACCCAAGTTTGTATACTATTAAACTTTCTGACTTTTACTCATTGGTTAGCCTTTCTTTTCTTAAAAATGTTCTGTAATTTTTTTTCCCCTTCTTCCCTGTAACCCCTTGCAAACACTGATGTTTTTACTGTCACCATAGTTTTGCTTTGTCCAGAACATTATATAGTTGGAATCATATGGTGTGTAGCATTTTCAGATTGGTTTCTTTCACTTGTGTATGTGTGTGCTCAATCGCTTCAGTCCTGTCTGGCTCTTTGCGACCCTATGGACTGTAGCCATAACAATGGCTATGTGACACTTTTAAAGGTTACTTTCCATTTGCAGTTATTACAAAATATTGTCTATATTCTCCCTGTTATAACAATACATCCTTAAGCCTATCTTATTATACCCAGTTGTTTGTATCTCCCACAGCCACACCCTTCTATTGGCCCTGCCCCCACTAATAACCACCAGTTTGTTCTCTTTATCTATGAGGCTGCTTTTGTTGTTATATTCACTAGTTTACTGTGTTTGTTAGATTCTATACACAGATGATATCATACAGTATTTGTCTTTCTCTGACATATTTCACTTAGCATAATGCCCTCCAAGTCCATCCCTGTTGCTGCAAATGGCAAAATTTTGTTCTTTTTAATAAGTTACCATATTTACAGCACAACTTCTGTATAAGGGTTTATTTTGAACTAAAGTAATGAAAAAAAAAGCACAAAATGAAATTTATCAAATTTTTAAAGGATAAATTCCCATGAAACGACATTTTAAGAGTAACAGTTTATTTTTAGTCTCCATTCAATCTAGGCAGTGACTTTTTTTCTGACTACTTTCTTCATCAGGAAGCATGCAGTGAATGGGACCGGGGTTTTGTGATGCGGCAGTTGTTGGTCTGAATGGGTCTTTGTTGATGGTTTCAGCCCACTAGGGGGCACTGTAGGCTTTACAAGACGTGAAGACCTTTTCTGATGATTCCAAAGATGGAACAGTTAAGAGAGGAGCCCAGAGAGCATGGGGAACAGTCAAATTATAGACAGCAAAGGTGGGGAGAGGGGAACAGTGTTTGTGTAAAGTTCATCTCAGATGTCAGCTTTGTCATTGTATACAAGCTTTGGAAAGCTGTAGCCCTTACCTCTGTAAATCAATGGTGAGTATGATTCTCTGCGCAGAGGTAGAGAAATAGGGATACTACTGAGCTCTGAGAGAATGGAAGCTCAGCAGAAAACATCTGCATGATCTGTATTCATTTTTAAAATTTTTATGACTGAATTCCCCAAACCCACTGACCCAGAAATTATTCCAATACCCTAGACCTCCTACCTTTTCACATATTTCCTTGAGAGTAGAAAGAACAAGAATAAAAAGAGGAAAAAATAAGGAACAAAAATTGAAGGAAAGGAGAAAGACAATATTGAATTTGAGCAAAAAAGTGTGACCAGATCAGAATCAGCTGTGGGTCAACAGGGAGTCCAAGATTTGGACAGTAGGAAGGGGAGGTGGAAATTAAGGCAGAGAGAACATTATATGCATGTCCTGTTTTTCAAGAACCAAATTCTTATTGGAATCTGTGCAGAGGCTGACTATATATCTTGGTTTCTAAATGATTTCAAGAAATTGTATTTACTTCTGCAATAAACAGTGCATGTATCAGATAGTTTTCCTTGATGAGAATTTTCACATAACCGAATTATCAAAATCTCTGCCAAACTATGCAGTTTGAAAAATGGGTTATCCGTCCCTATAATTCCTCAAGGTTCTATGTAATCCATCATGACACAATTCTTCTAGAAATATCATCTACCTTTCCTCACACACTATCCCACAATCTTCTCTTACATATAGTCCTTTAAGAAAAGAAAAATTTATCACTACACATATCGGAAATATTGCTTTTACCTCTCTGCATTGTCCCCCCAAACCTCAATTTTGGAGAAATTGATGACCTTACTGCAGTCTCACCAGGCCACTGTGGGTGGAGTTTCCTGTTAAGTGAGCTGACACACCTCAGATGTGATTG
Organism: Cervus elaphus; assembly: GCF_910594005.1. NCBI lineage: Eukaryota > Metazoa > Chordata > Mammalia > Artiodactyla > Cervidae > Cervus > Cervus elaphus. Next base: position 75,802,632 of record NC_057826.1, read on the forward strand.
GTACTCAGTGATTCTGGTGGAACACACTGACAGTAAGAACAACATTTCTCTGGCTCCAGGACTCTATATCCTTCAGAGTAGGGGTGAAGGCACCTCAGTTACCTGGGCAAGGGATCATGAAGAGACAGTGGGGAGCCCTGCTGGGGTTTCTGTGGGTCCAGATTTGCTGTGAGTCGGGGTCACCCCAGAGAGGGGGCTGGGCAGTGTCCACAGCCATCAGTGGGCGGGAGGGGGAGAGCTGACTGGGGCTCCTAGATGCTCCTTCATCCTCAGGTGCTTTCTGAGAGAGTTTCCTGGTCTGGAAACCCCATCCGCGACCCCTCAGTGACATCATATGTGTTTGCTTTTCTCTTTCCGAGCAGGGGTGAGAGGAGTGAAGGTGGAGCAGAGCCCTTCAGTCTTGAAGCTCCAGGAAGGAGCCAACTCTACTCTGAGGTGCAATTTTTCTGCCACAGTGAGCCGTGTGCAGTGGTTCCAGCAGAATCCTGGAGGCAGCCTCACCACGCTGTTTTTCATAACTTCAGGGACGAAGCAGAAAGGAAGGCTGAGTTCCACAGTGAATTCTAAGGAACGGTATAGCACCCTACACATCGCAGCCTCCCAGCTGGAAGACGCAGCCACCTACCTCTGTGCGGTGGAGGCACAGTGCTCCCCGGTGATCTGCAGCCTGTGCCCAAACTGCAGCTGCCTCAGCCCCACCCCTCCGCAGGGCTACACCATGCAAGTACCTTGTTACCTCTTTGGGATTCCAGATTCATACTTCAGCACTTTTTTCTTCCGAAGATCAGATCCTTTAGGACTGTCATTTCACTATTTGTCTTTTTTTTGTTTTTTTTTTTGCCCTTCTTCATCCCAGAAATCTCTCTTGTATATAAAGCTCTAATATGGAACCATTGTCATAACTGATGTAGATGCCAATATTCAATGTCCTGTTAAAACAATCTACTGTTCTTGACAGATAAAATATAAGCTACATATAAATTTCTCTGATGGAAAATGCTTGAAAAAATATATGGTGATCAACAAACAGAAAGAGATGACTCAATTTTTTGGTTAACTGCGTGTGTGTGTTCCTTCAAAGTGAAAAGGGAATTAAATGTGTGTAATGTTTTTAAAGCTTGTATTCAGATTTTTGATCCTGGTAATAACAAATATAAGAAAAATAATTTTTTATGTGAAGACAAGGCAGAGACTGGAGCGCTGTGTCTGAAAACCAAGGAGCACCAAACACTGAGGGCGGCTGCCACAGGCTGAGAGAAAGGCACGGGTCTACAGCGGCCCATCCACAGGTACCGACATTTGGGACTAACCAAGATGTCCTTCAGCAAGTGGATGGATAAGTAAATTGTGGTACCTCCAAACAATGGAATATTATTCAGTGTTAAAAAGAAATGGGCTGTCAAGCCTTAAAAATACAGAGGAAACTTAAATGCATAATACTAAGTGAAAGAAGTCAATCTAAAAGGCCGCCTACTATACGATTCCAACTATGTGACATTCTGGGAAAGGCAAAATTATAAAGAGAGTAAAAACCAGTGATTGCAAGGATTGAGGGGAGTGGAGGGATGAATGGGCAGAGCACAAAGGATGTTTAGGAGTGAAACTACTCTCTGTGATACTATGATGATGAACACTGTACATTTCTGTAAACCCATAGAATGTACAACACCGAGGATGAATCCTAGTAAACTATAAACTTTGGGCGATTATAATGTGTTAATATGGGCTCATCAGTTGTGAGAAATAGACCAGTCTTGTGTGGAAGTTGATAAGAAGAGAGGTTATGCAAGTGTGGGAGTGGGAGGTATATTGGAAACCTCTGCATCTTCTCTTTAATGTTCCTGTGAACCTAAAATGATTGAAAGTCTCAAAAAATTAGATTCAGATACATGAAACTAATTTGTATGAAGAGTTAAAGCATTTTAGAAAAATGGTGCCACTAGAAAAGTTCAAAGGGAAAGTGTTAGTTGCTCCATCCTGTCCTACTCTATGCGACCCCATGGACTACAGCCTGCCAGGCTCCTCGTTCCACGGAATTCTCTGGGCAAGAATACTGGAGTGGGTTGCCATTTCCTACTCCAAGGGATCTTCCCGACCCAGGGATCAGACCCAGGGATCGAACTCAGGTCTCCCGCATTGCAGGCAAGTTCTTTACCATTTGAATCACCAGGGAAGCCACTAGAAACATTACCCAATGAGACTTTACCCTGCTTCTTGCAAAGAAGATTCCAAATTTTCATTTTGCACTGGTTCTAAAAATGACAGGTGATCCCCACCTACACTTGCACGGAGAGACAGAAGCCAGAAAGCAATTTGGTAGCTTTAGAAAGAGCCTCTTGCTTTACCTGTTGGCAACTCAGCGACTTCCCCCGGGTCCTCCAGTCGTGCAGATGTTTTTTCTTTTATTCCTACAAGATGAAGTAAGACTTACAGAATGAATCACCAGAAGAACATCTCCTTACCGATTCAGTCACAAAGCCCCTTTGACCTCGCTGTCTGTGATGACGCTCACATTCAGTGAGCCCTGCCCCATTTTATGCCATTTTACTCTGGATTTATATTCTCCTTGATCTTATAGGAGAAATGAAATCACAGATAGGGATTCACTCCACGGACCCTACCTCTGCTTCAGAAGAGGACCTAGGGTTAATTAGTGGCAACCACAGCCCCCGAAGACTGCATGAAATGCACAAATGGTGTTGGGGTTCCAGAGTGCAAGGGGTCTCTCCCCACTCTCTCTCATCACTCTACATTGTATATGAGCAGGCCTCAATAAAGATTTGTTCTGCTAAATAGTATAAAAGAATTTAGAGCTAGATGAGCCCTTAGACAGGGTTTAGTTCACCTCATTTTACAAAACAGAAATTAGATCCAAGATGGCAGAATGAAAAATTATATAATTAAAAAATATATCAAATGAGCTAGCAGCAGAAAGTAGAGGATAAGCTGGATATCCTCACCTCCCCCTTAATGTTCTTTTCCTATCTCCTTATTCCAGACCCTTGTTGCTGAGCAAAGAAAAGCTGTCTAATGCAAACTGCAACATTAGATCTCTGCCATTTAGTAATTACATTTTAGGATACATTTCAACTGTTTCTACTGTCAATTCTCTGAGAAAGCAAGGGCCCACTGAAAACCAGGTTAGAGGAGACAGTCTGAGATAACAGGCAGTTGAAATGTCAAATGATCTTCTCTCTGTTACTCTGATCTTTGGCTTACAAGTTTCTTTTACAGAGTTTTCCTCCATAACAGGCAAATGAAAATGGTATATTGGCTGAACTTGATAGTTTCATATATATATATATATATATATATATATATATATATATATATATATGTTTGCTTGTTTGTTTAGGAGAGTGAATCATGGTGCTTTTATAATTTAAAAATTATATATCAGGCCCATCATTGAATAAAGAGCAACCGCATCTACCTCTTTTCAGCTTATAAACAGTCAAATTCTCTATCTCTATATTCTTACTGTGCATTAGATTACTTCAATCTGAGACATAATTTGTTTGACCTTTGCTGATTTTATGCATGTCCCTCGTAGGCACAGCCATGAAAAGGACATTTAACCAGAATTCAGTAGTTAGAGATGTGACCACCAGATGGGGGTGCACCTCTGCTGATCAGAATATGTGGAGGGCTCCTTTGAATGGATTCTGAATGGATAGGCTTAGGGCAGAAGCAGAGCCTTTTTCTTATTGGCTGGGTAGAAACCACTAGAGAAAAGAAGGGGACACTTGGTAACAGAAGCAGGTCTCCTGGCTGGAGACTGCAGGTCCACAATTGATCTTAAATGGGAAAAACAGTGAAGACACCCATTGGAGCTTTAATCACATTCTTATGGCTACAGCTGGACTGTGAGTTGAAGGTTTAAGGGAAACAGTAAAATAAATAAATTAATTAAAAAAAAAAAAAAAGAGAAACAGTGTATTAGTAGATATTTGTTAGACACCGAGACTGACTTTATTCAGGTTTCTTCTAGTTATTGTAGAAAAGGGAAAGTAAATTGTGGAACTTAATAATCTGACAACCTTCTCCTTTCTCTGACTTCTACTTTCTCCATAGGTGTCAGTCTTGGAAACGAGGTGGAGCAGAGTCCTTCTACCCTGAGTGTCCAGGAGGGAAACACCGCTGTTATCACCTGCACTTATACAGACACTGCTTCAGAGTATTTCCCTTGGTATAAGCAAGAACCTGGAAAAGGTCCCCAGCTCCTTGTAGCTATTCATTCAAATATGGGTGAAAAAAAAAGACCAGAGACTGACTGTTTTCTTGAATAAGACCTCCAAACGTCTCTCCCTGCACATCGCAACCATCCAGCCTGGAGACTCAGCTGCCTACTTCTGTGCAGCAAGGACACAGCGCTGCCCAGGCAGCCACTACCTGTACTCATACTTGTAACGGGCAGCCCCCTTCTCTGGTGCAACCTTCAAAGTAGCATTTGTCATATTGTTTGTCTGCAAGTGGAAACTGATGTGTTAGACAAGCATAGAATAAGAAGGTTAGGTTCAAGATGACCCAGAAAGTATGACACATTTGATGGATAATTGCTGCTTATTGATTTCTTGAAGGGAGTTAGCATTGTTTTGTTTCAAAATTGTAAGATTGCCTTTACATTTCCTACTCAGACTCCTTTTCTCTAAATAACCTCTTGGTATCAATTTATAATCCTTATCATGAATGGATTTTTTTTAATACTGTGTTTTGAAAACAACATTTATTATTTTTCTGATTATATATTGCATGCCAATTATAGGGAAATGTGTGATATCCAATAAATATGATATTGATAATTCTGCAATCACATAATATTGTGAATATTCAGCTTACCTTTTCAATAAATTATTGTTACAATAGGCTTATAATGTTTTTCACTTACTATTATATGTTGAATTGAGCATTCCCCATTCACATAGTTAATTATCAGTAGATGTTTGTTAAAGAAATAAGAAAGGGTGAATCCTGCAATGCAGGAGACTCTGGTTTGATTCCTGGGTTGGGAAGATCTGCTGGAGAAGGAGTAGGTTACCCACTCCAGTATTCTTGGGCTTCCCTTGTGGCTCAGCTGGTAAAGAATCTGCCTGCAATGTGGGAGAGTTGGAATCAACCCCTGGGTTGAGAAGATTCCCTGGAGAAGGAAAAGGCTACCCACTCCAGTATTGTGGCCTGGAGAATTCCATGGGCTGTATAGGCCATGTGGTTACAAAGAATCAGGCACAATGAGCAACTTTCACTTTCATTTTAACAGGCATACATGATATGTGAACTGTGTTAAAAACCTCTAACTACCACTGTATGTATACTTTTTGTAATTTAATGTATCCAAAATAGATTCACAAGTTCAGATACTTAGTTAATTTTGTTTTTGCTAATGATTGGCTTAAAAAGGAGTTTAGAATAGTTATTGCATAGACAGCCTGCTATTGTTTCTTTTCAATATTTAAGATAAGATTATTTTAAAACACATTAATTCACATTTGGTATGAGAGTGTTAAAAAAATCTGCTCTGGACACGAAGGCATTTTGAATAGCAAAGGTACTATCAGGAGAACTTTTCACTGAGAAGGGTAACAAAGTTGAATAACCTGAGGGGAAATTAATGTTTTATATTAGTAAATTGATTGGTAGAAAAAGGTGGGTGCTTTAGGTTGGAGAACAATTTGTGCTATGTGTGGTACCATCAGATTTAATGGAGATGCCAGGGCAGGATCTGAAACTTCAATCAGTTTAGCTGAGGCTGTAATTACTTCTAGATAGGAAGGTAAATTCTGTTCAACTTTAAGGGGTAGGCCCCTGTAGGTAACAGCTCTCTGCTGTCTGTCATTGTTGACTGAAAAGATGCACAATGTGAGAGCTGTGAGCTAAGTTTTACTTGGGGCAAAATGAGGACTGCAGCCGGGGAGACCGAAGCTCAGAGAGCTCTGAGAGACTGCTCCAAAGAGGTAGTGGGGGAAGGTCAACATATAAGATTTTGGCAAAGGGGGAATTCAACACAATCAAGTGCTTACTTTATGAAAGATTTTCTGCTAGTCCCAAGGAGCTGATGTCACCATGAAAGGATTTAGTGTTTTTCTAGATATGAAGAGATGCAAGGATTGGGATCATGAAATCAGTTCCTGAAAACATCTAACTATGTGAAGACCTGTTTCACCAGTTTCCCGGGAGCACAGAGTGCCTCACTGTCCACCCTGCATTACCCTCAGAGGGTTTTGAAGGTCAGCAGCTACAGCAGTGCAGGGTTCAGTCTCTGTCGAGGTGGAAGACAAATGCCCTTGCTGTTCAGTTGCTGACAAATACTCTTGGCAAGTGCCAATTTGTAGTTGACACCATGTTGTTTAACCTTAGGCATGGCTTTCCTTTTACATTCTTACACAAATATTATAATCAGTAGTAGTTTCATGATCAACTGTCTTATGGAGGTCTCTTGTGGTATATTCCCTTAGAACTAGGTACACAGAATATAGAGGCTTTTTCTGGCTCTTTTGGGCTTCCCTGGTGGCTCAGATGATCAAGAACCTGCCTACAATGCAGGAGACCTGGGTTCAATCCTGGGGTTGGAAATGATCCACTGGAGGAGGGAATGGCTACCCACTCCAGTATTCTTGCCTGGAGAATGCCATGGTCAGAGGAGCCTGGCAGGTCTGGGGTCACAGAGAGTTGGACCTGACTGAGAGGGTTCCAAATGAATTAATGGGAACAACATAAATTCAAAAGTTTGATAACCTGATGACCAATTATCTAGCATCTATTTGACCTCTCTGAACAGACCTGGGCTGTCAGAACAAATAGAGAAGAGAAAGGGACCACTGTGACAGGACTCCATGTCTGTGAGATTCATTCTAGCTTTCTGTAAAGGGGGATTATCTTTTCTCCTACTATTAGGTCCCAAGTTAGGTAACTGAGCAGATGTGGTGGTGAAGAATTATAGTGATTGCTATATTGATATGTAGGTTGAGAAAGCTGCAGTAATTAACACAAACGGATTTGTCTTCTTTTCATAAAGCAATTTATTTCTATCTTAAATGAAAAAAGCATATGTAGGTATGAGGATAAAAGATCACTACATCTTTTTTTTTTTTTTTTTTTTTTAGGTAAACCTCTTTATTTCAACCATAGATAAGTGGAGAGATTTTCCTTTCACCTTGAAATTCAAAAAACTTACTGTGTTAAAAATGTTACTCTCTATTGTTTCATTTTGGGGAGATCCTGAGCATTTAAACCTGTTAATATATTCTCAGGTATTTAATAAATTTGGGGAGATTGATTTCATTGATTTTTGCTTTTTTATCATTCTTCTGGAATTTCTATTGTAAGTAGTTTTGATCTTCTTGGACACCTTTCAGATCTCTGAAGAATTATTACCACTATTATTCTTTATTGTTTTTCCTGACTCTGTGGGAGAAGGCGAGGGTGGGATGTTTCAAGAGAACAGCATTGAAACATGTATATTATCTAGGGTGAAACTGATCACTACATCTTATGTTGTTTCCATAATCCATTACATGCAGTATCTTGAAACAAGTCCCATCATAGATGCAACAGCTGAACACAGTAGTTAGTCAAATTATCACTCTTCCTTTCAATATCAAATTTGACTTGTGTTTATTTTCGGATGTAATTGGTATCAACTGAAAATGGGTTTGGGTGGACTCCGGGGGTTGGTGATGGACAGGGAAGCCGGGCGTGCTGTGGTTCATGGGGTCACAAAGAATTGGACCCAACTGAGTGACTGAACTGAACCGAACTGAACTGAAGAGCTGGTTAATGCAAAAGGAAGTTTGGGGTGAGTGAGACACTCACCTGGTCCATAGAGATGTTGACATGAGCCACATCAACTTGCTACTCCAGGAAACCCCTGTTTCCTGTTGTGAGGCAGCAGCAGCACACACCCAGCAATCCTTCCCTCACCCTGTCAGGCTCATCTCACCTTGCAAAGTCTTGACACTGAAGAAGAAGATATTTTCCATCTAGCGGAGAGCTGAAACATGCTTCTCTCCAGCCTTCTGAAGGTGGCCGTGGCTTCACTGTGTTTAGGTAAGGATGGTCCCGGTGGAACTGTACCTCCTCTGTTACCTAAGGACTGGAGGAACAGGCAGTCTTATGGGAACCCTGGGAAGAAGGGGTGGTAGGGTCTAAAATAGGATTTCTTTATTCCACACCACTTATTCCTAAAGTTCTGATTCTTTTTTTTTTTTTTCTTTAGGATCCATTATTGCCCAGAAGGTAACTCAAGAACAACCACCACAAGTATTAGTGCAGGAGAAGGAAGCTGTGACCCTGGATTGCAAGTATGACACCAGGGAATCACAGTATAGTTTATTCTGGTACAAGCAGCCCAGCAGTGGGGGGATGATTCTCCTTATTCGTCAGGATTCTCATAACCAGCAAAATGCCACAGGAGGTCGCTACTCATTGAATTTCCAGAAAGCAAGAAAATCTATCACACTTGTCATCTCAGCTTCACAGCTGGAGGACTCTGCAGTGTATTTCTGTGCGCTGAGAGAGCCCACAGTGAGACGTGTGGAGGAGAGACCTGCACCAAAACCCAGGGCCCTGCTCCACCTGCCTTAGGGACCAGGGCAGGGAGTTGCCAGCACAGACAGGAAGTGATTATGGTTGCACAAGCATAGGGTTAGAGAGAAGATACTCATTCTAAGAAAACAGTTCTCTAGGTTCAGAGGCCATATTCAGAGCTATCATTCATTAAAAAAAATCCTTATCCCTAAAAATTTAGGTTTAAATTATTTATTTATTAAAAATGTAAAATTATGTACTGAGGACAGAAATTAGCCACATAAAATCCTTGCCATGCAGTGATTCATATGAGCTGGAAGAATTGACTAAGGAAATTCAGAAATGTCTGAATTATAAATCAGTAAAAATATGTGTGAATTGTTGGATTTTCATTTCAATTTATTCATGTTTCACCAAAAGTTTTCACTTTTGTCTCAGGTTCGAAGGATTTGTTAACAAAATAAGCCACTTGTTATATACAAATAAATAATATAGATGTTTATTGGAGAATTATCTAGTTTACTTTTAATATATTAGCATTAAACACACTAACATTAAAAGAAAATAGAAAGAGTAGATGATACATCAACAAATTGGGTTTTGACCAACATCCAGACTTGAGAGTTTCCAGCACTGGGAAGTCCCAGGTCACAGCACTTCTGGAGTCCCAGTTATGAAAAGAGTCCTTTCCATGGATAAGACTTCAAAGATTACAGTTCAGGGCTCTCATTTACAATCGCAGGGCAGTTGCAAACTGATATCACCATCAATCTGTGACCCAGTTGCAGCTCTGGTTTCATGTTAATGCTGTTCGTTTAGTCATGTAAAACTTGGAATGTTGCTCAGGCTGGGGGATCCCTCTAGGAGCTCAACAATCTCAAGATTCCTTCCCCATTTTATCCATTGTGCTAGAAGTCTTGCACTCACAGCAGGCAGTTACTCACAGTTAGGGCACTGTCCAGGAAGTTTAGAAGCAAGGTCAGAGGCCTGTTCTGCTTTGTCTCTGAAGCCTAAACAAGACTGGTTATTTAATTTTCCTAGCAAATCATTAAATATTAATTGACTATATGTTATGTTACAGGCATTGTTTTGTCATGAAATCTCTGTGTGGTTTTCCTTCTTTTGAATATCATGTTGTTTTTCACCATTTAATAAATTCATTCATTTTAGTTTTGTTAGCTGAGTTAATAGTACCTTTATTTACATTCTAAGGTGCCTACTTTGTGCTAATACTCATTGCTTCTTATTAACACCTCTATCATTGAATGGCTCAGTTTCCATAATGTAAGTTTTTCCTGCCTCTCTTCAGTCTTATCCACAAAAAGATCAATAATTAGTGGCTCTTAGAAGGACATTTTGCAAAGTACTGTATGAATTATGTTCTGTCTCTGGTCTTACCTTTCACTGCACGCTCTTCCAAAAGCATTTTTGCCATCATGTGGCTGATTTTGCACCCTTCTAGGCTCTCTCATTCAATCATTGTTACACAATCCCAAATATTCCTTCTCTGCAACTTCTTCCTTCTAACTTGAATCCCATTTTTGTCAGTGTTTTAAAAGTTGAATGGTAATGGGTGGTTGCTAAGTGATCTTGTATAGTAGCTGCTTCTTATTTTTGTATTTGGAAAGCAATTGTGTAGAGTAGAAATCTTAAAAGGAATGTCTTACATTCTTTACAATAAGTGAGGCTGGAAAAACTGGACAGCTAAATGTAAAAGAATGAAATCAGAACACTCTCTAACATCATACACAAAAATAGACTCAAAATGGTTTAAAGGCCTAAATGTAAGACTGGATACTATAAAACTGTTAGAGGATAACATAGGCAGAACACTCTTTGACATAAATCACACTAGAATCTTTCCTTGGTCTACCTCCTAGAGTAATGAAAATAAAAATAAAAAGAAACAAATGGAACCTAACTAAACTTAAAAGCTTTTGCATAGCAAAGGAAATCATAAACAAAACAGAAAGAAAATTCACAGAGAGAGAAAATATTCACAACCGAATTGACAAGGGATTAGTCTCCAAAATATACAAACAGCTCATGCAGATCCATATTAAAAAAAAACCAAAACAATTCAAATAAAAATGAGGGGACGATCCAATAGACACTTCTCCAAAGAACATGTACAGGGGACCAAGAGGCATATGAAAAGATGCTCAACACCACTAATTACTAGACAAATGCAAATCAAAACTACAATGAGATGTCACTTCACACTGATCTTTGGGCTTCCCTGGTGGCTCAGTTGGTACAAAATCTTGGGCTTCCCTGGTGGCTCAGCTGGCAAAAAATCTGCTTGCAATGTGGGAAACCTGGGTTTGATTCCTGGATTGGGAAGATCCCCTGGAGAAGTGAAAGGCTACCCACTCCAGTACTCTGGCCTGGAAAATTCCATGGACTGTATAGTCCATGGGATCACAAAATGTCGGACATGACTGAGTGACTTTCACTTTCACTCACACTGATCAGAATGGCCATCATCAAAGAATCTACAAGCAATAAATGCTGGAGAAGGTGTGGAGAAAAGAAGAAAAGGGAACACTCCTACACTGTTGGTGGAAATGTAAATTGGTATAGCCACTATGGAGAACAGTATGGACGCTCCTTAAAAAACTAAAAAGAGTGCTACCATATGACCCAGCGATTCCACTCCTGGGCATAAATCTGGAGAAAACCATAATTTGAAAAAATACATGCACCCTAATGTTCACTGCAGCACTATTTACAATACCAAGGACATGGAAGCAACCTATATGTCTATGGAAAGAATGGATAAAGAAGGTGTGGTACATGTATACTATGCAATATTACTCAGCCATAAAAACAATGAGGTAATGCCATTTGCAGCAACATGGATGGACCTGGAGATTGTCACACTGACTGAAGTCAACAAAGACAAATATCATATATTACTTATATGTGGAATTTTAAAAAATGGTACAAATGAACCTAATTCCAAAACAGAAGTAGAGCCACAGAAAGAGGAAACAAATTTATGGTTACCAAGGGGGAAGTAGGGGAGGGATAAATTAGGAGGCTGCGATTGTCATATACACACTACTACATATATAATATAGACAGATAACTAATAAGAAACCTACTGAAGGGCACAGGGAACTCTGATTAATACTTTGTAAGGACCTACATGGGAATATAATTCTAAACAGACTGGGTGTGCTGTGTGTGCACAACTGATTCACTTTGCTGTACAGCGGAAAATGACACAGTAAATCAACTGTACTCCAGTAAAAATTAATTTTAAAAAGTCTTAAATTTGTTTAACTCAAAAAATCATACCATCCTAACAGATATTTTTTTTTCCATATTAATAAGTTTAAGTGTATAACACAGTGATCATTTCAGTGGTCATGTATGGATGTGAGAGTTGGACTGTGAAGAAAGCTGAGCACCAAAGAATTGATGCTTTTGAACTGTGGTGCTGGAGAAGACTCTTGAGAGTCCCTTGGACTGCAAGGAGGTCCAACCAGTCCATTCTAAAGGAGATCAGTCCTGGCTGTTCATTGGAAGGACTGATGCTAAAGCTGAAACTCCAATACTTTGGCCACCTCATGCGAAGAGTTGACTCATTGGAAAAGACCCTGATGCTGGGAGGGATTGGGGGCAGGAGGAGAAGGGGACGACAGAGGATGAGATGGCTGGATGGTGTCACTGACTCGATGGACATGAGTTTGAGTAAACTCTGGGAGTTGGTGATGGACAGGGAGGCTTGGCGTGCTGCAATTCATGGGGTCGCAAAGAGTCGGACACGACTGAGTGACTGAACTGAACTGAACTGAATATAGTGATATTAAATATATTTACATTATCATTAAACAGAAACATTATTCATCTCTAGAACTCTTTTCATGTTGAAAAACTGAAAATTTGTACTCATTAAAGAGTAGCTCCCCATTCCCCTGTTCCTCTAGCTCCTGACCACTACTCTTCTACTTTCTCTGAGTTTGACTACTTTAGACATCCTGTAGAAGTGGAATCATGCACCACAGGTCATTTTGTGTCTTATTTCATTTATCATGATGTACTCAAGTTTCATCTATGTTGTCACATGTTTTAGAATTTCTTTCCTTTTTAAGATTGAATAATATTCTAGGGTAAGTATAGATCACATTTCATCTATCCATTCATTTGGTGATATTTGGGTTGCTTCCACCTTTTGACAGAAACATAGCTATATAAATATCTCAGTGTTTTGGGCACATACCAAAATTTCAATTTTTTGACATAATTAGAAGTGGAATTCTTGAATCATATGACACTTCTGTTTTTAAATTTTTGAGAAATATTTATCTTAGTTAATTTGAACAGCCATCCTCTAGACTACTTTATCACAAGCCAGTTTCAAGGACTAGAGAAAGCGAGTGATCAGGAGCTGTGAAGGAAGTTTTGGTACTCTGGGGGTTCACGTAAACCTAGAAGAATTTGTCATCTTTGTCATAGTGCACTGCTCCTCAGGTGCCTAACAATTGATCTGAAAGGAGTGGCCAAGCCATTACCTGGTGGTCAGCTCCTGAACTGCAGCTTGGATATTCTTTCCAATGTGTTGCTGTCCTCTTTTGGTGAAAGGGTCAAATCTGTGATGATTTAGTCACTTTTTATTGCTCAATGTGCAGAAATAAAGAAGAAAGCGGTTCACAGACTGTACTGTGTGCGTGTGCGCTCTGCTGCTTCAGTCACGTCCAGCCCCCTGTGACCCCGTGGACTGTAGCCTGCCAGGCTCCTCTGTCCAGGGGATTATCCTGGCAAGAATACTGCAGTGGGTTGCCATTTCCTCCTCCAGGGGATCTTCCCAACTCGGGGATCCAACCTGCAGCTTCTGCATTGCAGGTGGGTTCTTTACCTCTGAGCCACCAGAGAAGCCCCTGAAAATGATCAATAGTATAAAAAACAGGGAATCAGGTTTGCTATCAATGAGATTTCTATTCAAAATTATTAGCTTGGCCACAAACTTTCTAGACACTTGTGAGCCTTGTTTTATTATATAAAATGGGAGAGTGATATATTCTTTGATATTTTATTGTGGCAAGTTATCAATAGTGTAGTTACAGGGGCTGACAGGTAGCAGTTGATAATTAACGAGAATAACCTCAATAGATGCAGAAAAAGCATTTGAGATAATTCAGCATCCATTCCTGTTCAAAAACTTCCAGAAAATTAGGACCTAAGGAATTTCCTCAACTTAATAAAAAGCTTCTACAAAAACTACATCAAACATCATATTTGATGGTGAAAGAATGAATGCTTCCCCCCTAATTTCAGCACTAGGGGAAGAATTTTTGCTCTCACTGTTTGTATTTAGTGTTTTACTAGGGATTCTAGCCAGTGTAAAAAGGCAAGAGAAAGAAGCAAAAAAACACAATTTGAAAAGGAAGACATGAACCTGTCTTTAGTCACAGACAGCATAGTTATCTTAGTATAAAATCCAAGGGAATCTATAAAAAACCACTAGAAAAATAAGAAAGTTAAAGTCAAATAAACACCTACCATATGCTCCAGGGATTCCACTTCCAGATATTCACCCAAGAGAAAAATGAAAGCACATGTCTACTAAAAATGTGACACAAAAAAGCTCAAAGCAACTTTGTTTGTAGCAGCCTCCAACTAGAACTAACAGAAATGTTTGCTAATAGGTGACTAGATTAACAAATTGTTTTATATCTATGTAACGGAAGACATTTCATCAATACAAAGGAATGAACCATTGATACTTACAACCATGAAAGAATCTTAATTATGCTGAGAGAAAGAAAATAGACCAAAGAGTACACATGATTCCATTTATATCATATAAAATATGCAAACTAGTTCATGATGGAAGTGCTGCATGAAAATTGGAGTGAGGGGGGAGAGGATTGAGAGAAGATTATAAAGAGATGTGAGGAAACTCTTTTGGGTGATGCACTGTTCATTATCTTGCTTGGAATAATAGCTTCACAAATGTGTACACATGTCAAATCTTATTAATTTGTTTATTTAAAATAAGTGCAGTATAGTTTTGTGAATGTTGTGTATTTATAAAACAATTAAAAATCCAAGTTTAGCAAATGTATTTCTTCAATGTTGCATGAGTCTTCTAATGTGACCCCAACTCCAAATATTTCTCCTCTGCGTTTCCATTGTCCTATATAGTTTTTTAAAGGTGTGGATAGTAGCTTTCTGTGTCCATGTGTTATACATTTATTTTCAACCCAGCATCCTCCAAACTTATTTTTCGCCTTCTGTTTAATGTGTCAAATTTTTTCAGAATTCCTTCCTAGCATAGTTTTGAGGCCATTTTTGACAACGGAGTTGGAAAATAAAGGAGAAAGGAAGGAATATGTGAACCCAAAAGAGAATCTGAGCCTGATTTTATTACTTAAATCTAGATCAGGGAAATTATCTGTATGTTTACTTTGGACTGATGAAGCTGCTTGATACAAATCTGTGGAGAGTGAACTCCAGGAATCAGGCTGAGCTAAACTTCCATCTTTGAGTCTAGCATGGGGCTTCCCCTGTGGCTTAGTGGTAAAGAATCTTCCTGCGATGCAGGAGATTCAGGAGTTGTGGGTTCGATTGCTGGGTCAGGAAGGTCCCTTGGAGGAGGGCATGACAACCCTTGCCTGGGGAACGCCATGGACAGAGGAGCCTGGCAGGCTGCAGTCCATAGAATTGCAAAGAATTGGACATGACTGAAGCGGCTGAGCACCCATGCACGTTTGTCTAGGGATGCACGGTTACAGGGTTTTACAAGAGGTGCGCTCCACTCCAGAACTTCATCCTTGAGGATGTTTTGTTTATTTTATTTTTTCAAAGATGAATATTCATAAAAAGTAAGCTAAAGAAGTGCTTGTTTTTGCTGTTGCTTCTGCTGCTAAGTCTCTTCAGCCCTGTCCGACTCTGTGCGACCCCATAGACAGCAGCCCACCAGGCTCCCCCATCCCTGGGATTCTCCAGACAAGAACACTGGAGTGGGTTGCCATTTACTTCATAGCAAAAGACCAGTTTAAAAAATGGCATTTCTGCCTGATCATTGATGACCATCTTGCTTTAGGACACTGATTACAAAAGAAATCTTATAAACCAGTATTGAACTAGCTGCAACAAAACCATCTGGGAGTTTTAAAAGTTACGAATTTCTGGGAATTCCCTGGTTGTCCAGCAGCTGGGAGTCTGTTCTTTCACTGCCAAGGGCCCTGGTTCCATCCCTGGGTGGGGAACTAAGATTCTACAAGCTGTGCAGTGGGGTCAAGGAAAAAATTACACTTCTTGGTCTCAATCCTGAAAAGTACAATTCATGAAGTTATAGTTGGAATTCCTGAATCTGTCATTTAAGATCAGTCACACATTGATTCTATTATTTGCTGTTGTATACATATCAGCTATGTTTTTAATAATTTGAAAAGCTGGGAAAGAACAGAGTCCTAACTCATGCTCCAGGCTTTTGACAGAAATCCACATTTTTAGGGTTCCCAACCCAATGGAGGAAAACTATTTGATTAAAGTTTGGCAACAAAATGTGGCAGATGGGTGTTGAGAGAATCAATCCTGAAGCTAGATTTTCATTAAGAGTATGGGGTTCATCTTGGCTGATTCAGATAGATTAGCCATCTTATCTTGAAATCAGGGAAATAGTAGAATAAGATATTGATGTCAGATCATTCTATAAGGATTTGATAAATTCAGTTATGATAATTCTTTTGTTTTCATATTTTAATGGTTTTGAAATTCAAGGTTATTTGACTATTGATAGGATAGTGTGAAGTTTCCCCCTGAAAATATTTATTAAAAAGTTAGCATTTCTTACAAATGGTATTATTTTAGGAATGATAAAATACTATATTTCAAGTAGTAGTGATTCCTCAATCAAAGACCCTTTATTCATTATTTATGTTTGGTATAGCAAATACTTAGTGAGCATGTAATAAATGTAAGTCACTGTTCTATAAATTGGGGTATAATGCTGAGAAATAGAGATTCATTCAATACTGACTTGACTTCTTATTACTTTCTCTGTAATCAGCCACAAAACCCTTTTCTGACAGTCAGTGGATTATAGGTTGGCCCACATGGATGCATGTGACTATAAAGCACTATGTTAAAGTGCTTAAGAAAATTGATTATCTTCTTAACTACAGAAATACCTGGGATGCTCTGTTAAAGAACTTCCATGTCAGGTAGTATCCTAAAAACAAAACAGACCTGAGAGGTGTTGACAGCTGTTGATCAGATTTCCAAGCCTCACCTGAAGACTGACATGTGCCTTATGGATACTGTCAAGGATAACATTTTTCTGATTTGCAGCAGAGACCAGGATACATGCATCATTTTTCTGTCCCTGTCCACCAGAGGGTGCAGCTTCCTAACACAGACACATTTTCTGCGTGGAACTAAATTTCACTGTGACTTCAACATTTCTTCATCTTCAGAGTCAAGAACGTTATTCAGGAGATACTCTAGAGATGAACTCTTCTTCAGGCTTAGTGACCATAATACTCTTCCTGCTGGGTAAGCAAAATGCTTCTAAAAATGTGGATTCTTTCTTCTGTTATGTCAACAAAACCTTTAATCATAATTTTATCCCAGAGCTTTATGCCTGAGATCACACAGAACTCTTTTATTTTTCCCCAGGACAAACACGTGAAGACTCAATGACCCAGTTAGGCGGCCAAGTGACTCTTCCAGAAAAGGCTGCTCTGACCATCAGTTGCACTTACTCAGCCACCGGGTACCCGACTCTTTTTTGATATGTTCACTATTTAAGAGAAGGTCCACAGCTCCTCCTGAAAGCCACGAAGGACAAGGAGAAGGAAATCAGCAAAGAGTTTGAAGCCACATACCACAGAAAATCAACATCCTTCCACTTGAAGAAAGCCTCAGTCCAAGAGTCAGACGCGGTTGTGTACTACTGTGCTCTGAGAGACACAGAGAAGGGAACTGCAGGGGGAGCTGACGCTCACTCTGAGCAGCAGCGGGGCTTGGATGTGGAGCGCCTGACTGATCCACTCTGGGGCACAGTCTGTGGTGTTCTGACTCTGTCTCTGGCTGATACAAAAGTCATACAAATGAGTAGGGCATGAGAACAAGAAGTGAAGATTCCCCATACCCAACTCTCATTAGTGAATTTGGCAAAAGAGTATGACACCAATAGTTCCTTGTCCAGGATTAAAGTAATTTCAGGGTAAAGTCACATAAATAGTGATACTTGGAGGCCATTCAAAAAACGAACAAGAAGCATTGGGATGCTGCTGTACCCTTGTGGAAAAATTTAGAGACCAGAAACATCAATTACATTTGAATAATTAGGGTGGATTGAAGCGTTGTGTGTGTTTGTGTGTTCCGAGGTCATTCAGAGAGTGAAGGTTGAAAATAGGAAGACTAAAAATATATAAGCAGAGACCACCTATGTTCTCTACCAGTGCCTGTATAATAAGCAGTGATCACTTTCCGAACCCAGCAGAAAATTGGAAGTTAGCCATTGATGAATTGAGCAATGGCACATGTAAGTAAGAAAGCCAAAATAATTAAAAATTTAAAATATAATAATTAAGTATTCATTTTAGGGAAATAAAATATTATTGAAGATAGTAACATACCCATAGTCTTTATGATTCAACTAAATTTTCTCCTAGATAAGTTTTACCACCAATAGTCACGATTAGGCAGAATACTTATTTTCCTAAACTTTGTGTATTACTGAGGTTTTGGACTTTTGCTTATCAGCTAGGCTTTAAATTTTTTTTAAATTATTTAAAGTTTATGAATGAGGCAGAACTTAATTTCATTTAAAAGTCATTTCTATGTTTTCGTGTAAATTTTCTATTCACGTGTCTTACCCTTCCCTACTGGGTTATGGGGCTTCCCAGCTGGTTAGGTGGGAAGGAGATGAGGGCTCAGTCTCTGAGTCCAGAAGAGGCCCTGGAGACGGACATGGCGGCCACTACAATATTCGTGCCTGGGAAACCCCTGGACAGAGCAGCCTGGTGGGCTGCAGTCCATGGGGTGCCTGAGAGTCGGATGTGACTTAGCAACTAAAACAGCGCCTGTGTTAGAGTCATTTAAATATAGATTTGAAAGAACATTGTCTGTTAAGAAGGTTGTCGTAAAACTGTCATATATATGTCTTTAAAAAAGTTTAATACAATCTTTTTGACTTTGTTCATGTTTGCTATGCAGAATTTTAAAAATAGTATATAGTAAATTTTTGAAAAATTTCTTTTATGGATTCTGAGCTATATATTTCATGCTTCATAATATGTAGCACCTTAACTGGTAAAATTTTATCTCATATTTTCTTTAATTTCTCTCAGATTAGTTTTGTCTTTGATCTTAAATGGCTCATTTTTCTTCTGATTTTTAAATGTTATATTTGTCTTTTTTCCTATCTCTTTCATTTTTCCTTATTAAAATTTTCAACCTAGGCATTCTTTTCTGTTCAATATTTATATTTCAATATTCACAATGCTTTTTGCCAGTTGCTTACTGGATACATAAGGAATACATGTCCAGTCAACTTCAAGCCAGTGCTAGAAATATAGAGAAAAAAATGTGACTGGGAGAGATGCCATTGGAGAAGTAAAGAGAGATAAATCCACTCCATTGCATCAAAAGATGTGTATGAAGTGTCGTCTCAGGCAATGGAAACAATCTACCTGTGTTCCCAGCTCTGTCAGTTGGGGACCCAGGCAAAGTCGCTAAAAACATGTTCACAATTAGTCCACACAAGGCTGGGAGGTGGACAATCAACACTGGAGAACAAGAACAATCTTGTGTCATCTGTCTTCTTGAAGAAGAGGATTTAAATAATGAGGACTGGGATTTAGAGTCACATCTACTTGAAATGATTTGAAATCTGCAGCTGCCTCAGTGTTTTGAACTCTGTCATCGCTTTGTAGGACATTTTTGAACTTTTTTTTCTGTTGCCACATTGATTTTTGATGAAGTTTGTAAAAATTTACTTTAGTAACTATCCTTGCTTCTGTTGAGGGTGTAGTTGAAAATTGATGACTGTATTTCAAACATCTTGCCACTAGTTTAAGCAGAACAGGTATGGGCAGCTCTGTGGTCTAAGGTTCTTCTCTTCTCTCTCTTCTTCCTCTCCTGCTCCCTTCACCTCTCTCCTCTCTTGTCTTCTCTCAGCTCTTCTGCTCTTGATTTTCCTGGACTGATTCTGTTTTCATCCTTCTCTGAATTAAGCATTTCTAATCAACTGTTTCTTTGAGCCATCAATGTTTAAAAATAATTTTATTGTGAAATATAGCAAATGTTCACAAAAGTATGTAAAACCCACAATATATATTATTTAGGTACATACAAATTTGAGACTATGGTTTTTTGCTTGTGAAATTTCTTTATGAATTTTAAAAGTTCTCTGTATTAGGGTTCCCCATAGAAACAGAATCAATAGGATTAATTCAATGTGCATGTGTCTTCATCTCTAATAATCCTATTCTGAAGGCCTAGTTTGTTATACAAGGACATAATATGTTAGCTTTTTAAGGTAAGTGTTTATGTGATATATCTTTTGCCATTCTTTTGCTTTCAAAATCTTTGGGCATTATATTTCAAGTTTGGAATAAATCTTCAGATATCCACATTCTTAAGTGTTGGTTGGCTTTCTATTTCACTGAGAAAATAGAAGCAATAAGAAAATTTTCACAAGCTCCTACACTTAGCACTTTTTAAGGTAATTCACAGATTTCCATTTCTTTCAGTTGGTTACTGGAAATTTATTTCCTGCCTTTGATTGTATCATGTTTTCTTGATTCTTTATGCATCTTGTACATTTGCTTTGTTGTGTGAGCTTTTGAAGCAGCAGGTACCTCTCCCAGTATTTATGGTCTGGTCTTAACTAGAAGAGACCTTCCTCAGTCAGCAGTGCTAAATATGAGGCAAGATAGAGACCAGTCCCTTTGGGAGTGTACTCCTGAGTAAATTTGGACAAGGACCCGTTGGTTTCCAGTCCTTTCCTTTGAAGGAAACACCTCAGTTCTATCCTTCCTCCACCTTGCAGATCAGTACTAGCTGTAATACCACACCATTCTTTCTCCCTTTGCTGCTAGCTGTTCCAGTGACCAAGCCCTGTCAGTCATTCAGTGCCAAGTATGACCTGAAGCAAGTAGAAACTGGCTCCGTGGAGGGTGCTTTGCATTATCTGGCATAAGGCCCCCTTCACTCTGTGTGGGGTTAAAACCAGTTCTGCACTGATTCCCAGTCTTGCAGGGCAGTGCTAGTTGGAGAACCACACTCACCCTTTCCTTGTTCCTTACTGTCCCAAGGGACCAGGCTCTGCTCCATCCTGAATAGGGGGAGAGAGAAACCACTCCTACTCTGAAATGCTAGGAGTAAGGCCAGCTCTTTCTCCTCCCACCATTTGCTCTCTTTTCCCGTTTGGTGGAAGAACCTCAGTTCTGCTCTCCCAAGTTCACAGAGCAGGACCGGCAGCAAAAGAGACGTCCTGCATTTTCCTTTGTTGCTCACTGTCCCAAGGGATTGCTCTCTGCCTGTCATACTGGGCGGGAGGTAAGATAGAAAACCAGCCACAGAGGGCGCCCTGAGAGGACTGAAGGTCGGGTGCAAGCTCCAATATCACTCCCCTCCCCCACGGGGGACATGATGGGCACAGGCTATCTTCTTGGTACTGAGCTGAACCCATCTGAGGGACTGATGCGGATGAAGTGAAGTTGCTCTTCTCCCCCCTGTAAATGTGACTGCTCTCAGCTTGTTCTTCCGGGAGCGCGTTTACTTTTAGCTGGTTCTGCCTTGTCCTTCAAGGCATATTGTCATTAATACCGTTGTTGCATCCATGTCTGTGCAGGAGAGGGATATATGGCTTCCTCCTTTGCCATCATGCTGAGAGCCACATCATGTCTTTTACATCTTTTTTTTTTTTCTTTTCATTTATTTTTATTAGTTGGAAGCTAATTACTTCACAGCATTGCAGTGAGTTTTGTCATACATTGATATGAACCAGCCATGGAGTTACATGTATTCCCCATCCCGATCCCCCTCCCACCTCCCTCTCCACCCGATTCTTCTGGTTCTTCCCAGTGCACCAGGCCTGAGCACTTGTCTCATGCATCCCACCTGGGCTGGTGATCTGTTTCACTATAGATAATATACATGCTGTTCTCTCGAAACATCCCACCCTCACCTTCTCCCACAGAGTCCAAAAGTCTGTTCTGTACATCTGTGTCTCTTTTTCTGTTTTGCATATAGGGTTATCATTACCATCTTTTTAAATTCCATATATATGTGTTAGTATGCTGTAATGTTCTTTATCTTTCTGGCTTACTTCACTCTGTATAATGGGCTCCAGTTTCATCCATCTCATTAGAACTGATTCAAATGAATTCTTTTTAATGGCTGAGTAATATTCCATTGTGTATATGTACCACAGCTTCCTTATCCATTCGTCTGCTGATGGGCATCTAGGTTGCTTCCATGTCCTGGCAATTATAAACAGTGCTGCGATGAACATTGGGGTACACATGTCTGTTTCAGTTCTGGTTTCCTCAGTGTGTATGCCCAGCAGTGGGATTGCTGGTTCATATGGCAGTTCTATTTCCAGTTTTAAAAGGAATCTCCACACTGTTCTCCATAGTGGCTGTACTAGTTTGCATTCCCACCAACAGTGTAAGAGGGTTTCCTTTTCTCCACAGCCTCTCCAGCATTTATTGCTTGTAGACTTTTGGATAGCAGACATTCTGATTGGCATGTAATGGTGCCTCACTGTTGTTTTGATTTGCATTTCTCTGATAATGAGTAATGTTGAACATCTGTCCCTGTGTTTGTTATCCCATTGTGTCTTAAGAGGATTCTTTTGAGTTAGATTAGATTTCTTTAAAAATAGAGGTGGGGAAATAAGATAGGAAGTGTCTGGCCTGATATGAAGAAGAACTACACAGATCCCCTGAATCATGAGAGCCTCACCCAGACGTCTATCATTAGAATACCTTTTTGTCAGTGTGAGAGAGTGGCCATTTGATAAAATTGCTTCTAATCAGACAAGTGTTGCCATTTGATGTAAAACACACATGTACACATCACTCTATCCCCACACACATTGACTTGGACCATATGCTTCTCAAATTTTTAATTTAACTAAAGTGGCAAATTTTTATTTTCATCAGTTCCCATAGTAAGGATCTATGTTTCGAATATTTCCTTGATCAGGGTCTTGAGTCCACAAGATGGCAGTGTCTTCTCAGGGACCCTACTCATGTATTCCTTCCTATGTGTGTGTGTGTGTGAGAGAGAGAGAGAGAGAGGGAAAGAGAGAGGGAGAGAGCAAGAGCGAGAGAGAGAGCGAGAGAGAGAGTGAGAGAGAGACAGAGAGAGAGAGAGAGAGAGAGCAAGAGACTGAGAGAGAGAGTGAGAGCGAGAAAGGGAGGGAGAAAGTGGGAGGAGAGAGGGGGAGCTCAGTGGTATGTTGCATGCATAGTGAAAAAAGTCTCTTTTTTCTTTGGTAGAACAGGCTCTTTTTATGATTTCTAGAGCAGAAGAATTGAAATGTCTGAGCTCGACTTTTTTTTTTTTTTTTTTTTAGGGCTTAAAATTTGAATCCTCAATGAACCAGAGGAGGCAAGAATGATGAAATCCTCAAGAGTTTTATTAGTGATCCTGTGGCTTCAGTTAATCTGTAAGTTTGGGGCATTTCTATGGGACCATAAAATATAGTATTTGGAGTCATTGTCCCTTCTAGACTCATGGAGAAACATGAACACTATTTCCCTTAAATAAGGGATGGTAGAGGTGGGAGGCCTGTGAAAAGACAACTTGAATTCTTGAGAGGAAGCATCCACTACCTAACCAATCTTCTTTGACTGACCATTCACTGTCTCTTTGCACAGCGGTGAGCAGCCCAGAGAACACAGTGGAGCAGAGTCCTGCATCTCTGCCTGTCCCAGAGGGAGCCATCGCCTCTCTCAGCTGCACTTACTCTGACAGTGCTTCTACGTACTTCGCATGGTACAGACAGTACCCTGGGAAAGGCCCCGAGTTTCTGCTGTATGTATATGCCGACAAAGACAAAGAGGAAGGAAAATTTACAGTGCAGGCCAACAAAGCCAACAAGCATGTCTCCCTGCTTATCAGAGACTCCGAGCCCAGCGACTCAGCCACCTACCTCTGTGCAGAGAGCACACAGTGCTCCCCAGACACCTGCAGCCTGTGCCCAAACCTGCTGGGGGCCCAGCAGTGCCTCGTGGAGAGCTGAGGCTGCAGGGCACAGACATCCTGCTACCTCTCTAGATGTAAATGAGGTTAAGAGTAGAGTAACTAAAGGAGATCAGTCCTGAGTGTTCACTGGAAGGACTGATGCTGAAGCTGAAACTCCAATACTTTGGCCACCTCATGTGAAGAGTTGACTCATTGGAAAACACCCTGATGCTGGGAGGGATTGGGGGCAGGAGGAGAAGGGGACAACAGAAAATGAGATGGCTGGATGGCATCACCAACTTGATGGGCATGAGTTTGAGTAAACTCCGGGAGTTGGTGATGGACAGGGAGGCCTGGTGTGCTGCGATTCATTGGGTCGCAAAGAGTCGGACACGACTGAGTGGCTGAACTGAACTGAACTGAACAGTGAAGGAGGTTTGATTGATTAGGGAAGTATTTTCATAATTCTGAAACAGTTGATTCTGAAGGGAAATTAAAGACACAGTTTGGTCTGAATGACAAATTTTTTCAATCTTCTCATTGTACTCTAGTTTTGTACCATAACTTTACTCACTGGAATTGGTATTATGATGCTTTTATATATGACAACAATATTTTAATATGATAACTGAGATACTCCCTCATAGTTCCTGGTACATTTGATCTTTCCCCATGTAGTTATTCAAGGTGTTTGATATGCATTGCTTTAGAAAATAATGGAAAAACATAAATGCAGAAGTCTTTTTTTTAAGTTTTTTTTTTTAATGTGGACCATTTTTAAAGCCTTTATTGAATTTGTTACAATATTGTTTCTACTTTATGTTTTTTGCTTTTTGGCTGTGAAGCATGTGGGATCTTAGTCCCCAGACCAGGGATTGGAAGGCACACAAGTGGAAAGAGAATTGGAAAGTCCCCCTGCATTTGAAGGCCAGTTCTTAACCACTGGACCTCCAGGAAAGTCCCAGAATGGAGTCTTAAGCAACTATTTTGAAAATGTTGTAAGTCATGAATTATTTTAGTTATAGGTCTGCCACCTCATCTTCACCTTCAACTGCAACCGCATTGATGGATTAGATAAGGATACATTTGATGGATGGATGGAAGGACTAGCATCAAGAGGTGAAAACTGGTTGAAACAAAAAGCCTAGACAGTTGCAGGAATTCAGATCAGAGGTTTATGTTACCATTTTTTAGTAAAGGCTGAATAGAACTCAAAGTTCCAGGTGTGAGCCTTGTGGGAGAGTGCATTGGTTCCTATGTAATTGAGTGTGGCTGGGGATGGTAGAGAGAATAAACTACAGTAGGGGTATAGATTTCCTGAGAAGGATCTCTGAGTAACCAATGTTATGGTGATTAGAGACCTACATGGATCAGTTGTCAAAGACCATATGGTATTGAGGATGCTTTAGAAAATGTTGGTGAGGGGAGCTGGGAATACCAACAAGAATATGAATATCCACCCTCACCTGACTCACCGGTGCTGTGGAATTGTCCTATAACTTATGCCAAAGTCCGGGAAAAATGTTTGTGATCTGATGGAAATCAATTGATGCTTTTGAACTGTGGTGTTGAAGACTCTTGAGAGTTCCTTGGATTGCAAAGAGATTAAACCGGTCAATGCTAAAGGAAATTAACCCTGAATATTCATTGGAAGGACTGATGCTGAAGCTTCAACACTTTGGTCACCTGATGCAAAGAGTTGACTCATTGGAAGACCCTGATGCTGGGAAAGATTGAAGGCAGGGGAGAAAGGGATGGCAGAAGACGAGATGGTCAGATGACATCACCGCTCAATAGACAAGAGTTTGTGCAAGATCCAGGAGATGGTGAATGACAGGGAAACCTGGTATGCTACAGTCCATGGGGTTGCAAAGAGCCAGACATGACTGAGTGACTGAACAACAACAAATAGATCCAGGGAAAAAATTAGAAGTCACAGTCGTCACAAAGCTGGAGTCGTGGTCTGTTAGACATGACATTGTTTGTTTAGTCCAAAGAGCAGGAAAAGCTGGGAATGACTAGTTAAGATTTTCACTCAGTTTTGTTCACATAGTCACTGACTAAAAGGATGTAAAAGTATAAAAGGCTACAACCCAGGAGGTTGCACAGAATCAGACACAACTGAAGCAACTTAGCATGCAAAGAAGGATGTAATCGAATTGGAATTTGCTTCAAATTCTCAGTCTGGAAACTTATGACTCAGAAATATTTCCAAATCATGGAAAAAGCACTTGAAAGGCAGTGAGAAAGAGCATGAAATATATTGAGCTCAAGATACTTCAATTCTCTTTCCACTTGTGTGTCTTCTGGTGCCACTGGAAAGAACCTGGTTTGTGGTGCTGGTCTGATTATCTTTTGTTGCTAATGAGAGACTTGATTTCAGGCTATACTCATATATATTTCAGGAAATGTTTATGGTTAAGAGAGGTAGCATATTGTCTTAGGTTGACTTCCTTAACAAAGCCAAAGTTGGGATTTCTGACACCCATCTTATTTTGAGAAAAGCAAGTGGGGAGGGGAAGAGGGTAAAAATGAATGTGGCTGAGCTGAACTCTTGATCCAGCCTGACTTCATGGGGGTCTCTGGAGCATGAAATGCCCCACAGAATTGGTCCCTCCCACCTTGAGCCAAGGGGGTCATACAGCTGATCTTAGAATAAGGCACTCATTGGAGCATGGGTATACTCTACTGGAGAAAGGTGATGCAAATTGGTGTAGATCAGTTTTCTGGGAAAGAGGGCAGCTATGACCCAAGCATAGCCAATGCTTGCAGCAGCTGGGAATTGGGTCTACTGGCCTGGAAAAGGGGGTTTAGGTTGAGCACCAGCAGTGTCTACTACTAGCATGGAACTCTCTTGTCGTGTGGGTGCATTCAATAAATGGTAGACTTGAAAATTATTGTATTTAAAAAGCTAATTTCTTTCTCTATTTCTTGAAAGTGAAAGTGAGTCACTCAGTCATGTCCAACTCTTTGTGACCTCATGGACTATACAACCCATGGAGTTCTCCAGGCCAGAATCTTCCAGTTAATTGGGAAAAGTGAAAAGTCAAAGTGTTAGCTGCTCAGTTGTGTCCAACTCTTTGCGACCCCATGAACTGTAGCCTGCCAGCTCCTCTGCTCATGGAATTCTCCAGGTCAGAGTACTGCAGTGGGTAGCCATTCCCTTCTCCAGGGGATCTTCCCAAGGTCTCCTAAATTGCAGGTGGATTCTTTACCATCTGAGCTACCAGGAAGCCCTTTCTATTTCTTACCAATCTGGAAAAATTAAAATAATGTACGGTAAAGAACTTAAAAGAGAAAAATTTAAAAATGTAAAGAATTACTATTTAAAGCTAAGACTCCAGATTTTTTGAGAGTAGTGACCAAGGAACCATTATATTATTCTCTTAGATCTTTTGGTCATTCTCCAAATATGCATTTCCATATGAAACCGTAAAGCATGACATTCTGCCACCACCTTGGTCCTAGGTATAATGACTCTCTATTCACAGTTGATGACTTGATGCTTCAAGATATAGAAAGAGATACCATCTGTACTTATTAATGACTAGTGTTAATTTATTCTTGCTTTATATTTAAGAATGAAGAACTGGGTAGTGGAATGGACTTCTTATATGATCGTGTCCCTGTTCTCCACAAAGTTTCTTCCTGAATGGGATTCTTGGCCAATATTCTGGCCATGTGGACTTACTGTGTTACTTGGAAGGCTTCTTTTTAGGATGAATGAGCAGGGAACTGGTTATTAACTTGTTTCTTCCTCTCCTTTCCACCTCATATCAGTTTGAAGGTGGCTTAGCTCTGTTAAGTGCTCATAGGAAAAAATAGCATTCCAGGTGCTTTATTTCAACTTTAGTGAACATCAAGTGCCCACATACAGGCTAGCCTACTATGCTTCTCACATACAAGTCCAGTAGCAAGGAGACTAGTATAACTAGTCCACATATTGACCTTCAACTGGTCCCTACATGCTGTCCCTCCTGCCCTCCATCACACTTATCCTTTCTCAGTCCAGAATCTCTATAGGTTCCTAGGGAGTAAGTTTCCTTCACTTGCATGTCCAATAAAATCTTCTCATAGTTCATTCTGGGCTGTGCTTTCTCCCTCTCTGTTTCACCCATCAGAATGCTTGCATCTACTTTTTGTCTTATGGGAACTGTTCATATCTTTCATCTTTTTATTATTTTCACATTATGGATTTGGTATCATCCTATTTATACTTGTAAATTTCATCCCAGTGGGAAGTTTGGTGAGAAAGGAGGAGAGTACATGTGTTTGATCAGATATTTTGAATCATATAGAATTTCAAACTGACCATATGATTTGGTCTTACATGTGAAAGAAAATCTATCAACAGGATCAAGAAGTAAATAGAAGCACAAATGAGAATTTATTTCAAACTGGTACAAGTCAATGGAGTGCTCAGAAAGAAGGAAGTTGATTTGACCTTGTCAAAAGGACCCCCGCTGACCAGACGTTCATTTCAGCTGAGATTTCTCTGCTTAATATTTTCAACATTAGGTTTCAGTGTTATCTACGCTAAAATAAGCTGGGTAGGGAAGTCTTTTCCCTTTAGAGTTGCATCTTATCATTAGACCACAGAAGGAGTGTCCCGTGAACAGACCCTCTTTCCTACCCACATGGGATGCTAATTGCTTTGCTATGTTGAGTGTCTGTGTCAATTTACTGCCGTGTCCTCTGTACCTACAGAAGTTCTTCTCATTTCTGCTCTCCTGGTTTCACTCCTTCCAGCTTTATTGAGTTTATGTAAGTGTACTCTTCTTTTTCTCACAGTTCTTTCCAGAATCATTTATTTGTGTGCTATATTTTCTTTACTGCTAGAATGTAGCTCAGGTTTCTCTGCAGATACGCCTCTTGACATTCTCCTTAGTGTGAGGTCCCCTTCATTTGGCACAGTATACCTGTCTGTTCTGACCATTGACAATTGGAATGGGACTCTCCCTTTCTGCACATAAACATGTGGTGCCCACGTCATTTTTTTTTTTTTTCATGGCTTTAGCAAATATCAGAGTTGTTCACCTGAAACCGAGTCATATTTAGACTTTCTGACTGACAAAGAAAATTATTGTTTTTTTTATTAATTTGCATTGATTAAATAATTAACATTACATGTTCCATTCTGATGCTAAGTAAAAGTCTTTGATCTAATTTACTCTTCCCCTTTTAGCACCAAACAGAGGAATAATCTCTCCCCATCCCCCACCTGCTATGACACTCATATCCATCCTTCCTTTTTTGAATATGATGCTTGCTGAACCACCTGAGTCCAGCAGGGAGCCCAATCACAGACTTTTAACATTTCTGTCACTTCATTGCATTATTTTTATGTCTCCTAAGCAAGATTTGGATATCATTCAGATTGTCTCTGTAACTTAACAGGAGAATTTGCCTATTTATATTTGTGTCTACATGCATTTATTGTTCCAACTAGTATTTTCAACTATTTGAAGCAGTGTCTTTGTTTGGACCAAAGTACAATATGCCGGGGATTATAAACAACATGGGTTTATTTGTTTCTCACCATTCTGGAGGCTGGAAGTCTGAGGTCAGGGTGCCAGCATGGTGAGTTGCTGGTGAGATCCCTTCTGTGGTTTACAGACTGCTCACCTCTTATTGTATCTTCACGTGGAGAGCAGAGAGGGAAACAGCTTGTCTTGCATCTCTTATAAAGGCACAAATCCCACAGTGAGGGCTCCACCCTAATTTCCTCTCAAAGACCCCACCTTCAAATGCAATGACATTGGGGGATTAGAGTTTCAACATACGAATTTCATAGCAAATAATGATGACATTTTAAGATTATAGAACACTCCCTTCTTGAAATTCTTTATTTAGATTTAGAGCCAGAGCACTTTCTTGGTTCTCATCCTGTTATCAGTTGCTCCTTCTCAGTCTCTTTTGAGGGTTTTTCCTTCATCCCCCTGATCTCTAAACATTAGAATATCTCAAGACTTTATTCTTAGAACTCTTTACTTTCTACCAACAATTTATTTCCAGCTAATTGTATCCATTCTCTTGGTTTTAAAAACTATTTAAATATCACCATTTATATATGAAACCCACATGGTTCCTCTGATTTCTGAACTTGTATATTAAATGCTCTATCTGACATCCCCATTTGGGCATCTTCTTCTTGGTATATCTCCAGGTGATCTCCTGATTTCCACCACTCCAGCTACTTCACCCTCCAGACCTCCCACCTGCTTTTTGTGAACTCATCCTCATTTAGGCAAAAGGCAGCTCTGTCTCTGAAATTCTCTAATCACCTTGGTCAGAAACTTTGAAGGTGCCCTTATCTCCTCAATTTTTCTCATATCACCATTTGATCTGTTAGGAAAGTCAATTAGATCTTTCTTCAAAGCAGGCCCAGAATTGATCACTTTTCACCCCCTACTCTGCTCTTACCTGATCCAAGCCACTCTCATCTCTTGCCTGGGGGTGGCAATACTAACCCTCGCTGATCTCTCTTCTTTCCTTCTTGCCGTCTTCAGTCTGGTCTCCACCCAGCGGAGTGAGCTTCTGAGAACATAACTCAGATCATGTGGCTTCTGTGCTCACAACTCTGCAGTGGTTTTTCATCTCAGTGAGATGAAAAGCAGATTCTTACTACAACCTGCAAGACTGCTCCACCTGGTTCCCTGCCCTTCTCTGCCATCAGGCACTGTCTCCTCCTCACTCTCTCCCCTTCACCACATTTGATGCTGCTCTGACCTGATATCTGCTTTCCTGCCCTGGGGTTTCTGCAGCTCTTCTTCCTGGACCTGAGTGCTTTTCCTCCAGGTAGCCACCTAGCTTACTCTTCACTTCACTCTGGCCTCTGCTCAGAGACATGCTTGAAACATTTATTGCAGCACTTGGGGGTGGTAATAGTTGGAAAAAAGAAATACAAAGTGTTTCTCAGAAAATGAGTTCAAAACCTGTATTACAAATCTATTCTACATTAGGCCCCCTACATACAAGTGAGTTCCATTCTGAGAGCGTGTACACAACTCCAATTTGTTTGCAAGTCCAACAAAGTTAGCTTTGTCCTACTAACACAGCTGGTTATATAGTACTGTACTGTAATAGGCTTATAATACTTTTCACACAAATGACACATAAAAGATGAATACAAAAATAAAGAAAACAAAATAAAATTATAGTACCTTGAAAATTACACCAGATATGTGAACTAACTTACATGACTGGACATGAGAATGCATGTTTGCATCTTTGAAAGTTTGAAACTTGAAGGTTCGTATATAGGGGACTTCATTATCATGAAGCGGGGTGTTAGCATCAATAGATCATCAGGACGTATAACGGAGTTCCACAACTCAAGTTGCAAACAGTATACTATTACATATAGAGAGGAGAGATAGGTTAATAATATATCCATATGTCCTTTAAAATTTTGAAATGCACAATAGAATAGAACACTTTACCTCATATCTCCCACATTACTTCCCCCTGTCTGTCCATCTCCTACTCTTTCATTTTCATCTAGAAAGTGTCTCTAGTCTTCAGTCTACTCCCAACCCAATATCTCTACTTAACCTCTGATAACATTCCTTTCCATCATTTCCAGGAAAAAGACAAGGCGATTTTGTTCTCATTAATTTTTGTTTGACTGTTCTCTGTTATAAGAAATCTCTCCTTATTTCTGGATTCATTTTGTACTATCTCATGTGCCACTTTGTACATGAAGACACACACACACACACATGTCCTTGTCTTTCCTATTATGTTGCAATGTCTTGTAAGTATACAAAGCTGAATTCAGTTTTTAAGTTTTAAAGACTTAGAACAAGATCTCACTCATAGAAAACCTTTGATAATTTGTTGTGGACTTATTCTGAAATAGACTGGAAAAATCACATTCAGCTTTGAAGATGCAATTTGACAAAATAGTTTAAGATAGTAGTTTCCATTAACTGACATTTTGAAGAAGGAATAAGTTTACTTAAAAAATCCCCACCCAAGCCGACAGTTCTTTTGTTCCTGATAATTTCTAGATGGTCCTCAGGAGAGAATGGAGGGCTAGAGGCTGCTGATGAGCTAGTTGCCCCAACAATTTTAGACCACTAGGGGGCACTCTAAGCTACTCCAAATGACGAAATTTTTTCTCAAGGTTTGAGATGAATCTTGGTGAACATTAGAATGAGGGTTTCTGGCAGTTAGGAAAACCTCTGAACTAGTCAGATGGGGAACTGGGGCATCTCCATATACTCATCTGTGAGGAAGATCTGTTGCTTTGAGTGGTGTAAATCGATGATTCCCCAACAGAATTGAGCATCAGATTAGGGCCGTGGTAAAACTAAAAGTTCAAGAAGAAAAGACATGCATTACCTGTCTAGAGTTTTGATATTCATGACTAAAAATTCTAAAATACGAGCCTTGATGTCACTTCACAATTATTCCAATGATTTCTACCTTCTATTACACATCCATTTCTTTCAGAGACAAAAAAAAAAAAGTAAAAAGGAGACGAGAAGATGAAACAGAAGTAGTGCACAGAAAAGAGAAAAAGAAAAGAGAGATTGGGGAGAAAGAAATAGGAGACAGTTACTTGAATTGTGGCCCCTACTTTATAGTCACAGAGCAGAATCAGTCAGATGCACTTGCAAGTTGAGTGGGGAAAGTGCTGGATAGGAGCAGAAGGGCGGTGGAATTGAGGTCAGGTGGTCATCATGTACATGTCCTATTTCTCTTCCATCAATCAAAATCTTGTTGGAGACACTGTATTTTTTCATGATAATTATGTCTGAGGTTTACATAATTCTCCTAATTTTATTTAATTGCACTTATTCCCTCAAGAGGATTCAATAAATAAGCAATGCATTCAGTGAGATATTCCTTCTTTGTGAGAGCTTCCTTTTAAATGAATTCTCAATCACTGAAAACTTTGTGTCCTGATTTTTGGCTAGGGGAATTGGGTCACTGACCCTGATCATTTTTTAGACTTTATTTTCCCCAGATGAGGCCTTATTTTTCTCTGAAGTATCCTTTCCCTTTCTTTACTCCTTTCTGACCTGTCTGGTTGCTGGGGCACTTTAAGTGGAGGCAATGCCATGAGAGTGAAATGTCTAGATATTTCTGTACCTGTGGTCAGCAATGTCTTAGGCAGTAGGGCACTGGTCTCAACAGCAATGCCAGTATCTTGCTGAAAAACTAGAAAGACATGTCTTTGCTCTCTGATCTCGTTGTACTCCTCTCCATTTAGGACAGATGGGACTCAATCTGCTACTTCCTTCTCAGCTATTTGGGGGCTAGAGAAAAGACTTTCTCAAAAGAACTAGCTTCCTTAGAGGTCCATTGATCTCTGCATGCAAAGCTTTCTTTACGACCTATAGATTTCTGCTCTTCATCCTGAAGTTCCTTGCTACTGACCCCAGATTTATTATGAGCCCCAATGGAAGAACTCACTTGAGCTCTGTTGGCACAGCGTTGGCTGGCTTCAACAGAAAGCTCCTTGGCTAAACACAGGGGATCAGGAACATTTTTAATCTACACTCTTTCTAGAATTGCCTTCTTTTTAGTTCAAATGCTTGTTACTTTGTTAATGAACTATTTAAAAAAAGACTGTAGATCTGAAATTCTAAGGGCCCATTCCTGGTGTGAGGAAGGTCAGAATCAATGATGATGAATGGAAAATAACTCGGTATGGTAATGCTTAAGCATTTCATTAACAAACCTATACAGTAGCTTAAATTTCTGTGAAATCTGATCTGCTAATATTTTCCTATACTCTTTCTGGCTTTCATGCTTAGAAAATTCATGACCATCCTAAATTTATCAAAAAATAGCTATTACTTAAAAATATTAATCATCTATATTTAGAATTTATTTAATAACAAATGCTAAGGTAGATGTCCAAATTTATTTGTTAACCTCTAGAGGACTGCAGAGGACCTTTAGTATTGGGCATGGAAGTGCCAAGAGGCTCCCCTAGGAAATCTCCTGGGTTCCAGACATAGTCCTCTTTTTATTTGATATGTAGCAACACCCCATTTCTCCTTGGTAATTGGTATAAACCACCCTAGTCAGTAGAGTAACCTCATTTTCTATTCATTGGTTGTGAGACGTATGTAGCCCAAATAGCCGCATGGAAGTCTTATCTTCCAATTCAGTGAAACCATTGCTGTGTTCCCTGGGGAAAGCATTATTTCTTTTAGAGAATAAGAACTAATGCAACTCAAAGTTACAAACATTACATGCAAAAATCTTGCTAGTGAGTTACTGAAAATAACAGTGAAGGATCCGCTCCCAGTGCCACCTCCTTGATTTCTGGAATCACGCATTCTGGCGATGGGGGAGACAACACCATTACTTATCTCTGCTGTAAAGCACACATTGCAGCCGATGAGACAGAATGCCGTCTTTTCAGAGTTGTTTTTCAACCGGTGCTATTACAGAATCAATGTGTGTGAGAGTGCTCAGTCATTCAGTCCCCTTTGGGACCCCATGGACTATGGTCCACCACGGTCCTCTGTCCCTGGAATTTTTCAGGCAAGAATACTGGAGGGGGTTGCCATTTCTTACCCCAGGGGATCTTACTGACCCAGGGCTCAAACCTGCATTTCTTGCATCTCTTGTATTGGCAGGTGGATCCTTTATCACTGTGCCACCTGGAAAGCCCATAGAATCAATAAGCCATGCTAAATTTAATAAGGTCAGCCATTTCTGGATGATAGGGAATGTGGTAAGAAAAACAATCCTGTGGGCAAAGACTGTAGGGAATATCTTGCTGAAATTAGGCATTCTGTGAGTTTATGAGGAGGACGCTGACAGAGTACAACAGCAGGTATAAGTGTCTATTCCAGTGAGAACAAAGCTCAGCCATCTCCATCATAGGAGATATCTAATGTAATCCAGTCATCACCAGGCATCTGGGAAGTCTCTCTGGGGAATGACACCACATCAGGGACTCAGTATGAGTCTGTGTCATTGACAGATTAGGCCCTGAGCAATAGCATTATCGAGGTCAAACTTGGTAAGTGCAAATCAGTGCTTTTGAGCTCAGGCATAACTTTCAGACTGCTAGCAAGGCCGGATAATGAAGTCATGAGACCAAAGTGATGAAGCAGGTTGCACTGAGATGTTCCTTCCTCTGCAATCTCTGCAACTTTTGAGAGTAGTTTGAAAAGGATCAGTGTTAACTCTTCCTTAAATGTTTGGTAGACTGACTCTATAGCTTTGGAGTCTAGTTCTCTGACCGTATTGGAGATTCTGAGGCAAACCCAATATTAATTAACTTATTCCTTTTCTATTTAATTCAGCCAGAGTCAGTTTCTGTTACTCATAAATAAGAACCTTGACTGATACACAATCTCATTCCAGCATTAGGCAAGTTAGGAAAAAAGAAGAAGGGCATGGTATCAGAAGTGACTGTAAGAAGTCTAACGGTGCTCCTCAGAGGTGTTCTGTAAATACTGGGCATCAATGTTCTTTCTTAATTGAGTTTTAGTGCATAAGATTGTAGCTGTTCTCACTCTAGGCTGGGACTGGAGTTCGACAAAGGCAGATAACAGAACAGCTTTGCGATTTCCTCTGACCCAGCCCTAACACACTTCATCTTCCTCAAGTGGTTCTCTTTGCAGGATGATGTTGCCCTCACAAGATGGCATTGCCTCTCTCCTCAGACTCACTTTGTTTGAAATCAGCATGTTTGTATTGAAAGCAGAAGATTAAGCTTCCTTTGATTGGCTGGGTAAGAAACCTGAGACTCTCCCTGGGCCTCAGAGGGACTGGATGAGTACACTCAAAAAAGAGAGCTAGAC
Source organism: Cervus elaphus (assembly GCF_910594005.1). NCBI lineage: Eukaryota > Metazoa > Chordata > Mammalia > Artiodactyla > Cervidae > Cervus > Cervus elaphus. The sequence goes on from NC_057826.1 coordinate 75,838,091, forward strand.
TGAGGAACCTGGCTTTATTTCAGGACGAGAGCTGCGTCTTCTTCCCCATAAAACAGAAGAATGGAGAAGCTTCTGGTTCTGTCTTTGGTGATTCTGTGGCTTCAGCTGGCCAGTGAGTCGGGGCTCTTGGTGATGGGAAGAGGGTGACCAAAGTTCAGAGCCCACAAGACTGAGGGGCAAAATCTCTTTAATTGGGAAAAGTGAAAAGTGAAAGTGTTAGTCACTCAGCCCTGTCTAACTCTTTGCGACCCATGGACTATAGCCTGTGAGGCCCCTCTGTCCGTGGAATTTTCCAGGCAAGAATACTGGAGTGGGTTGCCATTCCCTGCTCCAGGAGATCATCCTGACCCAGGGATCAAACACACATCTCCTGCTTTGGAGGCAGATTCTTTACCACTGTGCCACCAGGAAAGCCTGTTAATTGGGAAATGTACCCTCATTTTGTGAAAGGAAATGCAAACACTAGCGAGTGAAATTGCAGTGACTGACTCCTGGCCTCTGTCCTTGTGTTTCTGCCTAGAGGTGAATAGCCAACAAGGAGAACAGAATCTTCAGACCCTGAGCATCCAGGAGGGTGAAAATGTCACCATGAACTGCAGTTATAAAAGTATTACTATAACTGCCTTACAGTGGTACAGACAGGATTCAAGGCGAGGCTTTGTTCATCTGATTTTAATGAGTTCAAATGAGAGACAGAAATATAGTGGGAGACTACACTTCACACTTGACGACTCCATCAAAAGCAGTTCCTTGTCCATCACGGCTTCCCAGGCTGAGGATGCTGCTACTTACCTCTGTGCTGCAGACCCACAGTGCTCCGCGGGCACCCGCAGCCCCAGCACAGACCTGCCAGAGCTGTCTCTCGGAAGCCACAACAGTGTGCAGGGTTGGTGGTTTTGTCTTCCCACAAAGGAGAGTCTGCAAACGGCTAGCAACACGAAAGGAGCTCCTCTCAAACTCCTGATGTTTTCGGTAGCGTGTCAGACTGTAGCAAAGGGCATGAGGTTTAGAACGGGAAACTGAAATGCTAGATTCAGCTCTGCCCATCCTGGCTGTGTCTTTAGCCATGTCATCGGTGTAGCAGCCTTCAGTTTCCTCAGTTTAAACAAAGGATTCAGACTGGATGAGCCTAAAGACCCTTCAAGTTCTAATTTTACCAGGTCACCTCTGGAGGATGAAGAAGGACTTCTCAGTATAGAAGGGCTCATCTGTTATATGTGCAGCCCCCTCATGACCTAGGGAGGGCTTTAAGATGCCTGAGATGATTTTAGTATTTCTCTAATTCCTGTATAGGAAACAGTAGATTCATCAGGCATTAGAAATAAAAAGGATTTAGGACTATTTCAATGAAACTTTTCACTTTAAAACTGAGGAGTGAAAATGTTATGTAATAATAGACACAAAGATCTCAGTCTTTGGAGTAAAAGAGACAAAGATGTGCATCTGATTCTGCCATTTATGATTTGTAAGATTTCTAAGCTTCAATTCCTCCATTAAAGAGATGGGAATTTATCTAAAAGTCAGAATTTTTCCTCTTACAAGTGAGAGATGTATGTTTTCTGCTATCAGCCCCTAAAGTATTGTTTTTTGAAAGTGGATACTTCTGTTTATTATCACATAAAACAGTTTTCCATCCATTGTATTCTTGTTCCTGGTAAGAGTAGTTTTCTTGATACAGTTTTGATGCTACTGAAAATGTGTTTGTGGACAAAGGGCATTTGTATTTATGTGACACTTGGTGGAAAAGGTAGGAGGGCAGGGGAAAGGTTGGTAGGACTGTGGTTCCCACATTCCAGACCTTAAACCACCACCATCACCTATATCAGAATCGCCTAGAACACCTTTGAAGATCTGGGTTATTAGGAGCTTACTCAATCAGACTGATGCAGTGATGTATTTTTAATGAACAGCATTTATATCAGATATTGGTTCAGCTTCACATCACAAAAAACTCAGGTAACATTTTTAACAAGCTGGAATTTACTTCCCTCTCATATAAAGAAGCTCTATCGCATGTACCATGTGCAGTCCAGGGCTGGTATACTAGCTTCGTAATTTTGTGAGGAATCAAGGGTCTTCTTTCTGGCTGTTTCTTGTCCTTAAATTGTCACTTTGGTTTATATACTTTGCCGAAACAGCAAGAAGTCTATCCATTTTTTCCACCTTCCAGGAAGAACGTCAAGAGGCAACTGAGCACATGCTGGCCATGCCAACCATTTTCAGAAGCTTCACCCCGCAGCTCCTACTTACATTTTACTCACGAGTGTTAGTCCGTGTCTCCACTTTTTTTCCATCGGCAAAGGAGCCTGGGATATCAGGGTTTTTTCAGTCTCTGCATGTTGTCGCTCACAACAAAATTGTTGTTCTCAGTTCAATTCAGCTTAGTTGCTCAGTTGTGTCCGACTCTGCGATCCTGTAGACTGCAGCACGCCAGGCTTCCTTGAGCATCACCAATTCCCCAAATTTGCTCAAATTGATGTCCATTGAGCCTGTGATGCCACCTAGCCATCTCATCCTCTGTCATCCCCCTCTCCTTCTGCCTTCAATCTTTCCCAGCATCAGGGTCTTTTCCAGTGAATGAGTTCTTGACATCAGGTGGCCAAAGTATTGGAGCTTCAATTTCAGCATCAACCTTCCAATGACTATTCAGAACTGATTTCCTTCAGGGTTGACTGGTTGGATCTCCTTGCAGTCCAAGAGACTCTCAAGAGTCTTCTCCAACACCACAGTTCAAAAGCATCAGTTCTTCGGTGCTCAGCTTTCTTCATGGTCCAACTCTCACATCCTACATGACTACTGGAAAAATCATAGGTTTGACTATATGGACTTTTGTTGGCAAAGTATTGTCTCTGCTTTTTAATATGCTGTCTAGGTTGGGATATCAGGATCTTCTCAATCTCAGCATGGTGTCTGTTCTGCCCGTAGTCCGAGTCCCCGGTCGGGAAAGAAGACTCCTTGAAACAATGCAACTCGCAATATGGGAATTTATTACTGACTCGAGCCAGGGCCTCCCGCCCTCACCAGGTGTGTGAGGACGAAAGGCCCCGAGCCCCAGTTCTCTCGGGTATTTATTAGGTCAAAATAAGCAGCAGGTAGTTGGCGCAATCGGATTGGTTACACAGTGGGTAGTTGGCGCAAGCTGATAGGTTACACAGTTGCAAGGTAATTTTTGTTGGCCCAACGTGGGGCTTTCAGCTTTCCCCTGATAGGTTCCCTTTTCTCTGGCTAGGCATATGTTGATTGGCTGGCTCTAGGAGGCCTGATTATTATGTTACCCTGGGAAACCAGGCTACTCCCTAATCTAGGCTGCCTGCCATGGCGTTAGCCGTGACAGCCTCACAGTGTCACTCACAACAAAATTTTGGTTCTACCATAATTGAAAAAGACACATATGCCCCAGTTTATTTAAGCACTATTTACAATAGCTAGGACAAGGAAGCAACCTAGACGTCCATTGACAGATGAGTGGGTAAAGAAGTTGTGGTACATATGCACAATGGAGTATCACTCAGCTATAAAAAGGAACACATTTGAGTCAGGTCTAATGAGGTGGATGAACTTAAAGCCTATTGCACAGGGTGAAGTAAGCCAGAAAGAGAAAGACAAGTATCATGTATTAATGCATATATATGGAATCTAGAAAGGTGGTGATGATGAACCTATTTGCAGGGCAGCAAAGGAGACACAGACATAAAGAACAGACTTTTGGTCACAGTGAGGAAGGGAGAGGGTGGGAAGACTTGAGAGGGTAGTACTGAAATATATACATTACTATATGTAAAACAGAGAGCCAGTGGGAATTTGCTGTATCACGCAGGGAACTCAAAGCTGGTGCTCTTCTAACAACCTAGAGGGGTGGAAGGGGGAGGGGGGTGGGAGTGAGGTTTAAGAGGGAGGGGACATGTGTACGCCTGTGGCTGATTCATGTTGATGTATGGCAGAAACCATCGCTAGAGTATAAAGTAATTATCCTCCAATAAATAAGTAAAAAAATAAAGTATATAATCAACAAGGACCCACTGTAGAGCACAGGGAAGACTGCTCCGTGTTCTGTAATAACCTAAGTGGGAAAAGATTTGAGAAAGAACAGGTCCATGTTTATGTAACTGAATCACTTTGCTGTACACTTGAAACTGACATGATACTGTCAATCAACTATAACATAAAATAAAAATGAGAAAAATTGTAGCTCTATTAGAGGTAGTAGAAAATGAGCATTCTATAGGCAAATAGCAGTTTCTGCTGTACTCTCAATATGGGGTATATTAATACTCATGTAGGTTTTCTTTGCTGGTTTAGTGATATTCAGTTTTGAAATATTGTCTCCAGTCTGCTTCCCAGTTCTGTTGACTTTGCTTCCTAAAAGTCCTCTAGAAGATGTCACAAGCCCCACAACCCAACTCACCTCCACAGTCCTCATTAAAAATCCATCTTAGTCTCTTGTTCAACACTCGACGCACCCCATCACTCTTCCATGTAGTCCCTTATACCATGGTGAGAGCGATTTTGTCAGAGAGCAAATTTTAGCCTGTCAGTCACCTGGATCTGCATTTGCTCTGAGGGTAAAAAAAAAGCTGTGTCTCTAGGTTCATTTCATTGTGTCCTAATCTCCATCTCTGTCTCTCCCTCTCTTTCAACAGAACTGATACTATGTTTGTCAAAGGCACTTCTTTCCTCTTACATAACCCATTCATAGAAATTTTAGGTGATTTTTAAATTTTTTTCTTTTCCTAAAATTCTTTTCCTTGCTTCAAAAGAGTTAGAAGAGAAGAGAGAAGAAAAGTCGCTCAGTCGTGTCCGACTCTTTGCCACCCCATGGACTGTAGCCCACCAGGCTCCTCAGTCCATGGGATTTTCCAGGCATGAATACTGGAGTGGGTTGCCATTTCCTTCTCCATCAAAAGAGTTAAAAATATAGTCGGTGCCTACTCATTCTTGTATACTTGTCCAACAGTCAATAGCTAAGGAAAGCTTAGTGGATATTTTTAGAATTACAGACCTCTGCATTTTCAGGTTTGTGATTTATTTTTACTTCTTTCATTATTTGTTTAAGGTTTATTTTCAATCCTACTCTGTGATCTCCTTAATGATAGTGTCCATAGCTGTGTTTTTCTTTCTTGAAAACTCAGCATCACTGTATCTTAGGCATTTGTTGTTGTTTTTTAGTTGCTAAGTCATGTCCAACTCTTTGTGACCTCATGGACTGTAGCCTGCAAGACTCCTCTCTCCATTGGATTTCCAGGTGAGAATAGTGGAGTGGGTTGCCATTTCCTCCTCCAGGGGATCTTCCTGACCCAGGGAAAGAATCCACATCTCCTACCTTGGCAAGTGGATTCTTTACCACTGAGCCACCCGAGAAGTATCTTTGGCATTAGCATCATTCAATTTCCTTCTTCTTTTCTATCCATTACTGTGTTCTTTATTTTAAGCCTCCTCAAAAAGCTATGATAATATTTAGTGGAAAAAGTAATCTTTAGAGGTTTATGGATAAATTCTTGGAGTATAGCGGGGATTGGCCAAGGATAGCCACAGGGCAAAGTAGCTTGATACTTATGTTTATAAATAAAGTTTTGCTGGAAGACAGCCATGCTCATTCATTTATGCATTGACCATGGATGCTTTGTGCTATACCAGCATAGTTGTAGCAGAGCCTGTACGACTTCAAAACCTAAACTATTTACTATTTGACCCTTTATGGACAAAAAAGTCTGCCAACCTACAGGGTGTAGGAATTACATTAGAATTTTTCAACTTGGATTTTTTTGTTTGATGACAACAAATTAAATAATAAAGGCATATTTCTAATCATCTGTTGGGTCAATTTAGAATACTCCCCGTCTTTCTGAAGATTTTGTGTTATGTCATTTTTTTAATCTAATTAAAGCAAATGGAATAATGACACTTTACAATAAAAGCATCATAGGTCTTTAAATGGATAAAAGTTTTAAGAATATTTTTTAAACATTTAAAAAGTTTGAATGTATCAACATGCAATTCAGCAGAAAAAAGAGCAGCAGTAAATGCACAATATTTTTTTCAGTGCTGATTTTTTGATGCTTTGTTCAATAATAGAGTTATATAATGCTGACTTAAATGGATATTTTTGAATAGAAGTAAAAATACTGGAAATCAGTAATCACAGTAATTCAGACAACAGTGTGGAGAAGGCAATGGCAACCCTCTCCAGTACTCTTGCCTGGACAATCCCATGGACCGAGTAGTCTAGTAGGCTGTGGTCCATGGGGTCGCTAACTGTCAGACACGACTGAGCGTCTTCACTTTCACTTTTCACTTTCATGCATTAGAGAAGGAAATGGCAACCTACTCCAGTGTTCTTGCCTGGAGAATCCCAGGGATAGGGGAGCCTGGTGGGCTGCCATCTATGGGGTCATGCAGAGTCAAGACACGACTGAAGCAACTTACCAGCAGCAGCAGCAAATAGTGTACTAAGCTCCAAATCATCTTAATCAGGTGAATTGTTGACTGACACAATCTATAGCTTTCTACTAATGAGTTTTCACCACCTCTTTAGTTTCATCAAAATATCACTCCTCACATTAATGTTTTAATATGAATTTTATTAACTTTATATTTTGTGTGCATGGGCTTCCCTGATAGCTCAGTTGGTAAAGAATCCGCCTGCAACGCAGGAGACCCCGGTTCGATTTCTACATTGGGAAGATCCGTTGGAGAAGGGATAGGTTACCACTCCATATTCTAGAGCTTTGCTTGTGGCTCAACTGGTAAAGAATCCGTCTGCAATGTGGGATCTGGGTTTGATCTCTGGATTGGGAAGATCCCTGGAGAAGGGAAAAGCTACCCACTCCAGTATTCTGGCCTGGAGAACCCCATATAGTTCATGGGGTCGCAAAGAGTCAGACACGACTAAGCGAGTTTCACTTTAGTGATTAAGAACTGTGAACCGAAGACATTTATACTTAACCTGAGTTTTGTATGTATAAAAGTGCTATAGTATTTTTTAAATAGTCAGTATGAGAATGATCTCTTACATGAAGAACTGTGCTTTAGTTTGAGAAATACCTAATGCCCCTGTGTTCAGACCCTAGACATGCTGCTGGAAAAAGCTCATCATACCGCGGGCCTGAGAACTATTTCTCATAGAGACTATACTTCATAAACAGATCATTGTACACCTGGACATGTCCACTCATTCACTTATTCATTCATTTTTCAAATATTTTTAAACCATTTGCCCTGAACTAGTGTTCTGTGTATTTTGAGAAGTTGGCCACTGAGATTAATAAGATTAAGTTCCTGATCTCAGGTGCATCAAACCAAGTTTGAAAAACAACACACAAATGCTACTGGATTGATAGCACTGCCCTGAAAACCCATGTAAGGCAACCTCACACCTGAGTGCAGCCACAAAGTCTTCATGCCTTAAAATGGCTACTGTCAGCAAAGAACAATGTTTTGACTTCTTACCATAATACAACCATACTTTCCATAAAGTAAATCCTAGAAAAAGAAGCAGCTATGAAATGACTTTGTTATATCTTCTGCTGGGTTCACTTCACTTGCACAAATAATTGCACAGGAACCTAGACAAACAGGCTGACAGACACTGAGCAGACAGTTCTTCCCAATGAGATCCCTGAATCTCTAATAAAATAAATACACAGGAGCCTGATAAACACCACACACATGCCTTTGAAATGAAGCAAGCCTGGTTAATATTTTAAGCATCTGAACTTCATTTTCTAAAGACTCTACCAGAAAATTACTAGAGCTAATCAATGAATATAGTAAAGTTGCAGGATATAAAATTAACACACAGAAACCCCTTGCATTCCTATACACTAACAATGAGAAAACAGAAAGAGAAATTAAGGAAACAATACCATTCACCATTGCAACAAAAAGAATGAAATACTTAGGAATATATCTACCTAAAGAAACAAAAGACCTGTACATAGAAGACTATAAAACACTGATGAAAGAAATCAAAGAGGACACAAATAGATGGAGAAATATACCGTGTTCATGGATTGGATGAATCAATATTGTGGAAATGAGTATACTAACCAAAGCAATCTATAGATTCAATGCAATCCCTATCAAGCTACCAATATTCTTCACAGAACTAGAACAAATAATTTCACAATTTGTATGGAAATACAAAAAACCTTGAATAGCAAAAGCAATCTTGAGAAAGAAGAATGGAACTGGAGGAATCAACCTGCCTGACTTCAGGCTCTACTACAAAGCCACAGTCATCAAGACAGTATGGTACTGGCACAAAGACAGAAATATAGATCAGTGGAACAATATAGAAAGCCCACAGATAAATCCACATACCTATGGACACCTTATCTTCAACAAAGGAGGCCAGAATATACAGTGGAAAAGAGACAACCTCTTTAACAAGTGGTGCTGGGAAAACTGGTCAACCACTTGCAAAAGAATGATTTCCTAAAAAAAAAAAAAAAAATACTTAGTTGAATTAAAACAAGAATGTGACAAGTGCTATCATCCAAGTATGGTCCAGGGGCTCCAAAGGAGATCTTTTCAGGGAGGTTTACCAAACTCCCTGAGGTTTCTCTCTTTTACAGTAGATTATTACTCAGCCTAAGATTCACTTTGGATCTCTGCCCTCCACATGCTACCCCCTTGCCCCATCTCTCTCTCTCTCTCTTTTTGCCTACATCTCTCTTTTCTTGTCCAGTGGTCCACACATTTCTAGGTTCCATCTCAATCCCACAGTGAGACAGTTTTGGTAAACCCTGCAAGTACTGGTGCCTGGAAGCTGCCTCCATGAAGTAAGCTGGGCAGTGTTAGCCCTCATCTCATCTGTCTTCCTTATCTCTGTGCTACCTGATGTCCAAGGTCCAAAATTTGTTTCATGTATCTTGTCCAGTTTTCTAGTTGTAAGGTCAACTCTACCTTTAACTGTGAAAAAGAAGTAACGGTAATTTTTTTTTTTTTTTTTTTTAGTGTTTTTACAAATGTGTCATTTTATGATGGTAGGGTATGTAATAATAGCCTTATCATTCAACCACATATTATTTGAGACCTGCTGTAGATAAGGTTTCCTCCATGGCATGTTGACTGAGTCTTGGGGATGAACAGAGCTAATTCAGGTAAAGAACTCGAGTAGAGCAGGGAGCACTTTCCATTCAGGAGGATCCTTCTCTGATTCATGGGTATCTTGGAGACACATTGAAGGAAGAAATCTCTGACTATTCCATCTAGAAATTGTAACTGGGATTTTTTGAGAAGCTAGAGATACCTGTACCATGCAAAAAATCATGGAAGTAATGATAGTTTGCCTAAGCACGCTTATGTTTAGAACTTTCTTCTTAGGGTCCTGTCCCATTCTCCTGCATGTACTCCCACAAGCTATTATCAGGAAAAATAGGTCAGAACGGACTGTGGTGCAATTCTCACGATCACCACCAGAGGGCGGGGCTTCCTTCAGATGCGGTTCCTCATTGTGTTCAGGAGTTGGTTTGACTTGCCTACTCTGTAGCCGCAAGAAAGAATACTGCTATGGTGCAGAAAGGGGCTCTCCGTTTCTGAGTGAGGAGGTTCTGGAACATCCAGATGGAGACTAGATTTGTTAGACTGGTGTATTCCAGGGAACAAGGACCGTTTTCTTTTGCGAACATGCATTCTGCCACTCACTCAGTTCTTCTGATCATCTTAATATTCAGTAAGTAACATTTTATCCAAAATGTTAATGATTTTTCATTTTCCTATGAATATAGGTAAGTTTTATTTTTCTTCTCTGACTGAAAACTCCTCTCCTGTGCATTTCTACAATAACAAAGTGATTTTCTTGTAGGAAGGACCAATGGTGACTCAGTGAACCAGACAGAAGGCCCAGTGACTGTCTCAGAGGGTGCTCTCATGACCCTGAACTGCACTTACCAGACTGCTGATTCAGCTCCCTATCTTTTCTGGTATGTCCAGCATCTCAACAAAGCTCCACAACTCCTCCTGAAGGGCTCAATGACAAACCAGAGGCCCGAGCATGAAGGTTTTCAGGCCACTCTTGTTAAGAGGGACAGCTCCTTCCACCTGCAGAAACAGGCAGTGCAAACATCAGACTCGGCTGTGTACTACTGTGCTCTGAGTGACACAGTGATGGAGGGCTGCAGGGGGAGCTGAGCACAAACCCAGATGCAGATGGGGCTCTGGCTGTGGGCAGACCTGGAAGGGGGTGTTGTTTCTCTCTCAGAGGTACTGTCAAAGCACTTCCAGCTCTGATACTCCAAGCCAAGGGCCTTGGAATTCTTGGACTGCCCAACAGAGGAATCTGGGGCAGGACAGTGTAAAGAGGAACCTAAGCGTTTTTCTCCAGAAATGCCTGTTTTCAGCCCATCCACATGCCCCCAGATGTCATAGAATCCCTTAAAGTGACATTAACTCTTCAACAACAGTTCAGATTATATATGCTGAAATATTTCACAATGTGTTAATAAAAATTCCAGGTCTCACTGTTGATGGATGACTGTGTGATCAGGAAGCTAGTCTCTGGTTTTTAAAATTCAGGCCAAGATTGTGTACCCTGCTGAGTTTCACCTGCAGACACTCCATCTTCAGTGACCGGAGCTTTATTCTCTCTTTTCTTGACTTTTCCATCCCTTCTGGTGGCTCCAGAAATGCTGCTACCTAAGTAAGTTCCAAGAGGAGAGTTTCTGACAAGACATTCCTTCTGTCAAGGGCCCTGTGGATCAGAGCAGCCCTCTCTGTAAATATTGCAGGTGTTGTGTGTATTGTTTGTATTCATACTGGCTGCAGGATATTCTCTTTGCTAATAACCTCATCTCAGGGAAATGAATGCCAAAGAACGTTCAAATTACCATACAGTTGCACTCATTTCACATGTTAGCAAGATTATGCTCAAAATCCTTCAAGCCATGCCTCAGCAGTACATGAACCAAGAATTTCAGATGTAGAAGCTGGGTTTAGAAAAGGCAGAGGAACCAGAGCAGATCCAATATCTGCTGGATCACAGCAAAAGCAAGGGAATTTAAAAAAAAGATCTACTTCTGCTTCACTGACTACGCTAAAGCCTTTGACTGTGTGGATCACAACAAACTGTGGAAAATTCTTAAAAAGACAGGGATAATCAAGAAACCTGTATGCAAGACAAGAAGCAACATTTAGTACGGCACAGGGAACAATGGACTGGTTCAAAATTGGGAAAGGAGTACATCAAGGCTATATATTGTCACCCTGCTTATTTAACTTATATAACTTACTATATATATTATATATATATGTATAATATAACTTATATAACTTATATACATCAGGTGAAATGCAGGGCTGGATGACTCAAAAGCTGGAATCAAGATTGCCAGGAGAAATATCAACAACCTCAGATATGCAGATGACACCACTCTGATGGCAGAAAGTGAAAAGAAACTAAAGAACATCTTGATGCAGTGAAAGAGGAGAGTGAAAAAGCTGGATTAAAACTCAACATCAAAAAAAAAAAAAAACTAAGGTTATGGCATCCAGTCCCATCATTTTATGGCAAATAGATGGGGAAAATATGGAACAGTGACAGATTTAATTTTCTTGGGCTTCAAAATCACTGCAAATGGTGACTGCAGCCATGAAATTAAAAGATGCTTGCTGCTTGGAAGAAAAGCTATGACCAACCTAGACAGCATGTTAAAAAGCAGAGACATTACTTTACCGGCAAAGGTCCATATAGTCAGAGCTATGGTTTTCCCAGTAATCATGAATGGATGTGAGAGTTGGACCATAAAGAAGGCTGAGTGCCACAGAATTGATGCTTTCTAGCTGTGGTGTTAGAGAAGACTCTTGAGAGTCCCTTGGACTGCAAGGAGATCAAACCAGTCCATCCTAAAGGATATCAACCATGAATATTCATTGGAAGGACTGAGGCTGAAGCTGCAGTTCCAGTATTTTGGCCACCTGATGTGAAGAAACAATTCACTAGAGGAGACCCTGATGCTGGGAAAGATTGAGGGCAAGAGGATAAGGAGGTGACAGAGGATAAAATGGTTGGATGGCATCACTGACTCAATGGACAGGAGTTTGAGCAAATTCTGGGAGCTAGTGAAGGACAGGGAAGCCTGACGTGCTGCAGTTCGTGGGGTCGTAAAGAGTCAGATATGACCTAGTGACTGAACAACAGCAAAAGCAGGGAAAATCAATTCATCAGTCAGTCATATTTCAGACACGTGGGGGAAGTCTCTGTGTACTCTTACAATAGGCTATCTTGGTAGTGGAGTGGGCTTTTCACCTGCTCAGGAGACTAGGAGAAATTACCACCCACTCAGCGAGCAGGAGCATCTCCACACTCCTCTGCTCGTGAGTGGGATGCGGAGCCACTCTGGTCCCCGCTCTGTGTCCCTGCTACAATCATGCCCATTGCACAGAGAGCCCCTCATCTTCTCAGGCTGAACCCCTGTCTGCAACTTCCGGGAGCAGACTTTCTGGAAGGACAGTGGTGGGCACGGCAGGTAGGAAGAGATGTATGTTTTACTGCTGGGCAGTCTGTGAGGTGTGGCCAGGATACTGAATCCTTGTCATTTCATAATTTACAGGTCTGGGTGTATTGTGTCTGGTGCTCAGTTTTTAAGTGGCATCCGACTCTCTGCCATCCTGTGGACTGTAGCTGCCAGGCTCCCCTGTCTGTGGAATTTTCCAGGCAAGAACACTAGAGTGGGTTGCTATTTTCTACTCCAGGGGATCTTCCTGACCCAGGGATTGAACTCTCATCTCCTCAATTGGCAGGCAGATTCTTTACTGCTGAGCTACTGGGGAAACCCAATTTATAGACAGAACTACTTAAATGCATAGTTTAATAGTTATAGTAGTTTTATGGTCTTGGCAGATGTAGTCACCATCATCACTTAGGGTGGGTCTGGACACCCACCTGAAGGTGAGCACTGCCTTCCTCCCTGACATCCTAGAGCCCTGCACACTGGGGGCTGGCCACCTGTGCCCTGGGGGCTCAACATCTTAATAAACAGGCCTAGAAATGGAGAGGGAGATGAAAGAACAAAAATGAATCTTAATAGTGGGAAAATAAAAGTATTCTAGCAGGTTTTATTTCCCTGGTGGTAACTGCATCAGCTCTCTATTCCAGTCTGATCCCTCATTTCATGTAGTGGGGTCCAGCCTAGTGGGAGTACAGACAGGGCATAGGTTTTTTTTTTTTTTTCTTTTTTGCTTACCTGCTTCTTAATCAATTGAAAGCAATTTGAGATAGGAATTGTATCTGATTTTGGTTTCCACATTGCAGTCAACCCTGTAAATTTCCAGAATGAATGCTGGAAGCTAGGGATTCCTGAAAATGCACAAGAGTTTAAGAGAATCCAGTGATCTGCTGAGCCAGAGTCCTGCCAGCATGATAACTTCAACTCAAGATTCTCATTTTAGGTGGAGGGTTGGTTCGGTGAGTAGGACTCTGCACTCACATTGCTGGAGGCCCAGGTTCGAACCCTGGTCAGGGAACTGGATCCCACAAGCCTAAACTAACACCTGGCCCAGACAAAACACAAACAAAAAGAACAATTCAGCAAACAGCTGTGCATTAAAAATGATCCCAGTTTTGGTAAGAACTAACAAAGTTCATTTTAACTGGTGAGAAAATCTCTGTAGAGGTTTGAAGAAGACTGCTCTTGAGTTCCGGAGAAGCAATGGCTCCCCACTCCAGTGCTCTTGCCTGGAAAATCCCATGGACGGAGGAGCCTGGTGGGCTGCCATCCATGGGGTCGCTAAGAGTCGGACACGACTTAGCGACTTCACTTTCATGCATTGGAGAAGGAAATGGCAACCCATTCCAGTGTTCTTGCCTGGAGAATCCCAGGGACCGGGGAGCCTGCTGGGCTGCCATCTATGGGGTCACACAGAGTCGGATACGACTGCAACGACTTAGCAGCAGCAGGAGCAGCAGTTCTTAAGTTCAACTGACTTAGTCACAACCATTGTTACTGGATTGACAGCATTGCCCTGAGAGCCCGTGTAAGGCGACCTCACAGCTGTCTGCAGCCACAGTGTTTCCATGCCTTAACATGGTTTATGTCAGTAAAGAACAATGTTTTGACTTCTTACCATAATATAGTCGGACTTTGCATAAAATAAACCCTATCCTAGAGGAAAGAACAAGCTATGAAATGACCCCATTAAATCTTTTGCTGGGTTCACTTCACTAGCACAAATAATTTCACAGGGAACTAGACAAACAGGCTAGCAGACAGTGAGCAAACAGTTCTTTCCATTGAGATTCCTGAATCCCTCATAAATAAACAGAAGACAGATAAATAGCACACACACGCCTCTGTCATGAAGAGTGCCTGGCTAATATATTAAGCATCTAAACTTGACATTCTAAAAAAAATACTTAGTTGAATTAAAGCAAGAATGTGACAAGAGGTTAAAAAATGTTTCAAGAACCAGGTTTCCTAAGTAAGGTCGTCCGTCCCTCATGAGGCTGAAGGTGTGAGATGGCTGTCATCCAAGTAGAGTCCAGGCCCCAAAGGAGGCCCCTTAAGGGAGGTTTACCAGACTCATTGAGTCTTCTCTGTTTAGTTACAGATCAGTACTCAGTCCAAGATTCACAGCGACCCCTCCCCCCACCTCTTTGCCCTCATCTTTCTCCCTCTCTCTCTTTTGCCCACGTCCCTCTTCTCTGGTCCACTGGTCCACAAATTTCTAGGTTCCTCAGGATCCCCAAAACATTATTCCATCTCAGAGTGAGACAGTTGGGCCATTTTTATTAAATCTCTCATGCACTGGTGTCTAGAAGCTGCCTCCGTGAAGAAGGCTGGGCGATGTCCTGGCTCATCTCAACTGTTTTCCTTACCTCTGTGCTACCTGATGTCCAAGATCCACAACTTGTCTCATATATTTTGTCCAGTTTTCTAGTTAGAAGGTCGACTCTACCTTTATCAATAAAAAGAAGTAACAGCAATTTATTTTTTAATTTTACAAATATGACATTTTATGATGGATAGGGGTAATAACCTGCTCATTCAACCACACATTAGATGAGATCTGCCTTAAATGATCAGGTGGCTCACATGTGTAAAGAATCTGCCTGCATGGCAGGAGATGCAGGAGACTCTGGCTCAATCCCTGTGTTAGGAAGATCCCCTGGAGGAGGGCATGGCAAGCCACTCTAGTATTCGTGCCTGGAAAATCCCATGGACAGAGGAGCCTGGCAGGCTGTAGTCTCTAGGGCCACAAAGAGTCAGACATGACTGAGTGACTGAGCCCAGCACAGGGCACAGGGATCATTCATTCACCTGATCGTTCAGCCACACATTGTTTGAGACCTGACTTAGACAATGTTTCCAACATTATGTAACATTCCAACATTCCAGCAGCATATTGGCTGTGTCTTGGAGATGAACAGGGCTAATTCAGGTGAAGGTCTTGGGGAGAGGAGGGAGCACTTTCCATGCTGAAGGGTCCTTTTCTGACCCATGGGAATCATGGAGACATATGTAAAGAAGAAACCCTCTGACTATTTCTCCTAAAAATTGTTCACTAGAATTCTTTGCAAAGCTAGTGATATCATACCACACAGAAAATAATGGATGTAATAATGGAACGTTTCCCAAAGCATGTTTGTGTTTGGGGCTCTCCTCTTAGAGTCCTGTCCCATTCTCCTGTGTGTACTCCACAAACTCTCATCAGGAGGACTAGGTCAGGGGTAGGTCAGGATGAGGAGAGTGAAAAAGCTGGCTTTAAACTAAGCATTCAAAAACTAAGATCACGGCATCCAGGCCCATCACTTCATGGCAAATAGATGGGGAAACAATGGAAACAGTGAGAGACTTTAATTTCTAGGGCTCCAAAATCACTGCAAATGGTGACTGCAGACATGAAATTAAAAGACACTTGCTCCTTGGAAGAAAAGCTATGACCAACCTAGACAGCATATTAAAAAGCAGAGACATTACTTTGCTGACAAAGGTCCATATAGTCAAAACTATGGTTTTTCCCGTAGTCATGTATGGATGTGAGAGTTGGACCAAAAAGAAAGCTGAGAGCTGAAGAATTGATGCTTTTGAACTATGGTGTTCAAAAGAGAATCCCTTGGCTCTTGAGAGCCCCTTGGACTGCAAGGGGATCAAACCAGTCAGTCCTAAAAGAAATCAGTTCTGAATATTCACTGGAAGGACTGATGTTGAAGTTGACGCTCCAATACTTTGGCCACCTGATGGGAAGAGCCGACTCATTAAAAAAGACCCTGATGCTGGGAAAGATTGAAGGCAGGAGGAGAAAGGGACGACAGAAGATGAGATGGTTGGATGGCATCACCGACTCAATGGACATGGGTTTGAGCAAGCTCCAGGAGCTGGTGTTGGACAGCGAAGCCTGGCCTGCTGCTGTCCATGGGGTCGCAAAGAGTTGGACATGACTGAGCTACTGAAGTGAACTGAGGTCAGATATGACTGTGGTGTAATCTTTAAGATCACCACCAGAGGGTGGGGCTTTCTTCAAATGTGATTCCTTTTTGTATTCAGGAGCTGGTTTGACTTGCCTCCTCTGTAGCCACAAGACAGGTGACTGCTGCTGTGCAGAAAGGGGCTCCCATTTTCTGAGTGAGAAATTTCGGTAACATCCAGCTGAAGACTACCTTTGATAGATTTGGTGTTTCTAGGGAACAAGGACTGTTGCCAGAATGTTTTCTGCCAGTCACTCAGTTCTGGTCATCTTCTTAATACTTGGTAAGTAGCATTTTATCCTAAAATATTTTCTCATTTTCCTATGATAACAGGTAAATTTTATTTTTCTTCTCTGGCTGAAAACTCTCCTCCTGTACATTTCTATCATAACAAAGTGATTCTCTTGTAGGAGGGACTGATGGTCACTCAGTGAACCAGACAGAAGGCCCAGTGACTGTCTCAGAGGGGGCTCTCATGACCCTGAACTGCACTTACCAGACTACATATTCAACTTCCTATCTTTTCTGGTATGTCCAGCATCTCAACAAAGCTCCTCAGCTCCTCCTGAAGGGCTCAACAGCAGACAAGACGGTAGAGCATGAAGGTTTTCAGGCCACTCTTGTGAAGAGGGACAGCTCCTTCCACCTGCAGAAACAGGCAGTGCAAGCATCAGACTCGGCTGTGTACTACTGTGCTCTGAGGGACACAGTGATGGAGGGCTGCAGGGGGAGCTGAGCGCAAACCCAGGTGCAGATGGGGCTCCGGCTGTGGGCAGACCCGGAAGAAAGTGTTGTTTCTCTCTCAGAGGTGCTGTCGAAGCACTTCCAGCTCTGATACTCCGGGCCAAGGACCTTGGAATTCTTGAATTGCCTGACAGAGGAATCTGGGACAAGACAGTGTAAAGAGGAACCTAAGCGTTTTTCTCCAGAAATGCCTGTTTTCAGCCCATCCACATGCCCCCAGATGTCATAGAATCCCTTAAAGTGACATTAACTCTTCAACAACAGTTCAGATTATATATGCTGAAATATTTCACAATGTGTTAATAAAAATTCCAGGTCTCACTGTTGATGGATGACTGTGTGATCAGGAAGCTAGTCTCTGGTTTTTAAAATTCAGGCCAAGATTGTGTACCCTGCTGAGTTTCACCTGCAGACACTCCATCTTCAGTGACTGGAGCTTTATTCTCTCTTTTCTTGACTTTTCCATCCCTTCTGGTGGCTCCAGAAATGCTGCTACCTAAGTAAGTTCCAAGAGGAGAGTTTCTGACAAGACATTCCTTCTGTCAAGGGCCCTGTGGATCAGAGCAGCCCTCTCTGTAAATATTGCAGGTGTTGTGTGTATTGTTTGTATTCATACTGGCTGCAGGATATTCTCTTTGCTAATAACCTCATCTCAGGGAAATGAATGCCAAAGAACGTTCAAATTACCATACAGTTGCACTCATTTCACATGTTAGCAAGATTATGCTCAAAATCCTTCAAGCCATGCCTCAGCAGTACATGAACCAAGAATTTCAGATGTAGAAGCTGGGTTTAGAAAAGGCAGAGGAACCAGAGCAGATCCAATATCTGCTGGATCACAGCAAAAGCAAGGGAATTTAAAAAAAAAAGATCTACTTCTGCTTCACTGACTACGCTAAAGCCTTTGACTGTGTGGATCACAACAAACTGTGGAAAATTCTTAAAAAGACAGGGATAATCAAGAAACCTGTATGCAAGACAAGAAGCAACATTTAGTACGGCACAGGGAACAATGGACTGGTTCAAAATTGGGAAAGGAGTACATCAAGGCTATATATTGTCACCCTGCTTATTTAACTTATATAACTTACTATATATATTATATATATATGTATAATATAACTTATATAACTTATATACATCAGGTGAAATGCAGGGCTGGATGACTCAAAAGCTGGAATCAAGATTGCCAGGAGAAATATCAACAACCTCAGATATGCAGATGACACCACTCTGATGGCAGAAAGTGAAAAGAAACTAAAGAACATCTTGATGCAGGTGAAAGAGGAGAGTGAAAAAGCTGGATTAAATCTCAACATTAAAAACAACTAAGATTACAGCATCCAACCCCATTATTTTATGGCAAATAGATGGGGAAAATGTGGAAACAGTGACAGATTTAATTTTCTTGGGCTTCAAAATCACTGCAAATGGTGACTGTAGCCATGAAATTAAAAGATGCTTGTTCCTTGTAAGAAAAGCTATGATCAACCTAGACAGCATGTTAAAAAGCAGAGACATTACTTTACTGGCAAAGGTCCATATAGTCAGAGCTATGGTTTTCCCAGTAATCATGAATGAATGTGTGCCGGGAGCCATTATGGGAGATCGCACCCATGACAAGGTCATGAGGAGAAGACCTGAAACGCAAGGCTGTTCAGGCTACAAGCGACCCTCCAGGTTGACCCCGGCCTCTACCCCACCCTGTAGCCTCCCCTTCTTGCTGTTGTCCTTGTTCGTCCTGTTACAGATCTTTGCGTTGCCTGCCAAGAGCTCTCCTGCTCCTCTTTCACTAAATAAAGAGCAACATAGAACCCTAATTAATAAATCTCCTGGACGCTGGTTCCCTATGAAGGGGCCAGGGATGAAGGAAATGTTTCAAGTAAAAACCCTTCTGCTGGCACTCTGGCTTGTTTGGCAAATGCGTACTAATGCACATGGCTGCTCACAACACCTTAATCATAAACAGCATAAAGAACCTGATCACAAAAGGCCCTAATGGGCACAGAGCCCTTCGGGGGGTGAGGAGGCCCTATTAGAGAACACAAAAATATTATTCTAAAAGTGGTTATAGTTAAAGATTTAGAAAAATAAGAGTTTAGGATTGTTAATTTTAACCAGGAGTGCTAAACAGAGGCTGCTTCACCAGAGCCGCAGAGTCTTTGTGTGGTAAACTTTTTAGATAAGTTTAGCTGAGACCTTTGGCAAAAAGACTGACCTTTGTGTTAACAGGATTGTATTTCTACTATGTTGCAACCTGCTGTACCATGAGACTGCAACTTTTCTGTTTTCTGCTAAGCTCAAGGCAAAATAGAACAATAAAGAATAGACTACGAAAAACAGCTTTGCCTTCACCTAGATCATAAAATGTTAATAGGCCCCAAGGCCAGAAGATAATGTACAAAGATCCACTATGAAAGAAGACTCTCATAAACAAAGAAGTATGCAGAAAACACCCTGGTTTCGTGAAGGACAAACTGATGTAATGTTAAACTAAACTTTGTATGTTTATCTTTTACCTCCCCTTAGAAATGTACTAACTTAGGGAATAAAAGCAAGAATGTGATAAGAGGTAGAAAGATGTTTCAAGAACCAGGTTTCCTAAGTAAGGTCACCTGTCACTCATGGGGCTAAAGGTGTGAGGTGGCGGTCATCCAAGTAGGGTCCAGGCCCCAAACGAAGCCCCTTCAGGGAGGTTTACCAAGCTCGTTGGGTCTTCTCTTTTTTTTTTTTTTTTTTTTTTTGAGACCAAAATAATTTTATTAAAGTAATTTCTTTTTTTTTTTTTGAGACCAAAATAATTTTATTAAAGTAATTTCTTTTTTTTTTTTTTTTTTTCTGAGTCATTCTTTCTTTTTAATTTTTTTATTAGTTGGAGGCTAATTACTTCACAACATTTCAGTGGGTTTTGTCATACATTGATATGAATCAGCCATAGATTTACACTTATTCCCCATCCCGATCCCCCCTCCCATCTCCCTCTCCACCCGATTCCTCTGGGTCTTCCCAGTGCACCAGGCCGGAGCACTTGTCTCATGCATCCCACCTGGGCTGGTGATCTGTTTCACCATAGATAGTATACATGCTGTTCTTTTGAAACATCCCACCCTCACCTTCTCCCACAGAGTTCAAAAGTCTGTTCTGTATTTCTGTGTCTCTTTTTCTGTTTTGCATATAGGGTTATCGTTACCATCTTTCTAAGTTCCATACATATGTGTTAGTATGCTGTAATGTTCTTTATCTTTCTGGCTTACTTCACTCTGTATAAGGGGCTCCAGTTTCATCCATCTCATTAGGACTGGTTCAAATGAATTCTTTTTGACGGCTGAGTAAAATTCCATGGTGTATATGTACCACAGCTTCCTTATCCATTCATCTGCTGATGGGCATCTAGGTTGCTTCCATGTCCTGGCTATTATAAACAGTGCTGCGATGAACATTGGGGTGCATGTGTCTCTTTCAGATCTGGTTTCCTCAGTGTGTATGCCCAGAAGTGGTATTGCTGGGTCATATGGCAGTTCTATTTCCAGTTTTTTAAGGAATCTCCACACTGTTTTCCATAGTGGCTGTACTAGTTTGCATTTCCACCAACAGTGTAAGAGGGTTCCCTTTTCTCCACAGCCTCTCCAGCATTTATTGCTTGTAGACTTTTGGATAGCAGCCATCCTGACTGGCGTGTAATGGTACCTCATTGTGGTTTTGATTTGCATTTCTCTAATAATGAGTGATGTTGAGCACCTTTTCATGTGTTTGTTAGCCATCTGTATGTCTTCTTTGGAGAAATGTCTGTTTAGTTCTCTGGCCCATATTTTGATTGGGTCATTTATTTTTCTGGAATTGAGCTGCAGGAGTTGCTTGTATATTTTTGAGATTAATCCTTTGTCTGTTTCTTCATTTGCTATTATTTTCTCCCAATCTGACGGCTGTCTTTTCACCTTACTTATAATTTCTTTTGTAGTGCAAAAGCTTTTAAGTTTCATTAGATCCCATTTGTTTAGTTTTGCTTTTATTTCCAATATTCTGGGAGGTGGGTCATAGAGGATCTTGCTGTGATTTATGTCGGAGAGTGTTTTGCCTATGTTCTCCTCTAGGAGTTTTATAGTTTCTGGTCTTACATTTAGATCTTTAATCCATTTTGAGTTTATTTTTGTGTATGGTGTTAGAAAGTGTTCTAGTTTCATTCTTTTGCAAGTGGTTGACCAGTTTTCCCAGCACCACTTGTTAAAGAGGTTGTCTTTTTTCCATTGTATATCCTTGCCTCCTTTGTCAAAGATAAGGTGTCCATAGGTTCGTGGATTTATCTCTGGGCTTTCTATTCTGTTCCATTGGTCTATATTTCTGTCTTTGTGCCAGTACCACACTGTCTTGATGACTGTGGCTTTGTAGTAGAGTCTGAAGTCAGGCAGGTTGATTCCTCCAGTTCCATTCTTCTTTTTCAAGATTACTTTGGCTATTCGAGGTTTTTTGTATTTCCATACAAATTGTGAAATTCTTTGGTCTAGTTCTGTGAAAAATACCGTTGGTAGCTTGATAGGGATTGCATTGAATCTATAGATTGCTTTGGGTAGAATAGCCATTTTGACAATATTGATTCTTCCAATCCATGAACACGGTATGTTTCTCCATCTGTTTGTGTCCTCTTTGATTTCTTTCATCAGTGTTTTATAGTTTTCTATGTATAGGTCTTTTGTTTCTTTAGGTAGATATACTCCTAAGTATTTTATTCTTTTTGTTGCAATGGTGAATGGTATTGTTTCCTTAATTTCTCTTTCTGTTTTTTCATTGTTAGTATATAGGAATGCAAGGGATTTCTGTGTGTTAATTTTATATCCTGCAACTTCACTATATTCATTGATTAGTTCTAGTAATTTTCTGGTAGAGTCTTTAGGGTTTTCTATATAGAGGATCATGTCATCTGCAAACAGTGAGAGTTTCACTTCTTCTTTTCCTATCTGGATTCCTTTTACTTCTTTTTCTGCTCTGATTGCTGTGGCCAAAACTTCCAACACTATGTTGAACAGTAGTGGTGAGAGTGGGCACCCTTGTCTTGTTCCTGATTTCAGGGGAAATGCTTTCAATTTTTCACCATTGAGGGTGATGCTTGCTGTGGGTTTGTCATATATAGCTTTTATTATGTTGAGGTATGTTCCTTCTATTCCTGCTTTCTGGAGAGTTTTAATCATAAATGAGTGTTGAATTTTGTCAAAGGCTTTCTCTGCATCTATTGAGATAATCATGTGGTTTTTATCTTTCAATTTGTTAATGTGGTGTATTACATTGATTGATTTGCGGATATTGAAGAATCCTTGCATTCCTGGGATAAAGCCCACTTGGTCGTGGTGTATGATTTTTTTAATATGTTGTTGGATTCTGTTTGCTAGAATTTTGTTAAGGATTTTTGCATCTATGTTCATCAGTGATATTGGCCTGTAGTTTTCTTTTTTTGTGGCATCTTTGTCAGGTTTTGGAATTAGGGTGATGGTGGCCTCATAGAATGAGTTTGGAAGTTTACCTTCTTCTGCAATTTTCTGGAAGAGTTTGAGTAAGGTAGGTGTTAGCTCTTCTCTAAATTTTTGGTAGAATTCAGCTGTGAAGCCATCTGGTCCTGGGCTTTTGTTTGCTGGAAGATTTTTGATTACAGTTTCGATTTCCTTGCCTGTGATGGGTCTGTTAAGATCTTCTATTTCTTCCTGGTTCAGTTTTGGAAAGTTATACTTTTCTAAGAATTTGTCCATTTCATCCAAGTTGTCCATTTTATTGGCATAGAGCTGCTGGTAGTAGTCTCTTATGATCCTTTGTATTTCAGTGTTGTCTGTTGTGATCTCTCCATTTTCATTTCTAATTTTGTTAATTTGGTTCTTCTCTCTTTGTTTCTTAATGAGTCTTGCTAATGGTTTGTCAATTTTGTTCATTTTTTCAAAAAACCAGCTTTTAGCTTTGTTGATTTTTGCTATGGTCTCTTTAGTTTCTATTGCATTTATTTCTGCCTTAATTTTTAAGATTTCTTTCCTTCTGCTAACCCTGGGGTTCTTCATTTCTTCCTTCTCTAATTGCTTTAGGTGTAGAGTTAGGTTATTTATTTGGCTTTTTTCTTGTTTCTTGATGTAAGCCTGTAATGCTATGAACCTTCCCCTTAGCACTGCTTTTACAGTGTCCCATAGGTTTTGGGTTGTTGTGCTTTCATTTTCATTCATTTCTATACATATTTTGATTTCTTTTTTGATTTCTTCTATGATTTGTTGGTTATTCAGAAGTTATTTAGCCTCCAGGTGTTTGAATTTTTAACATTTTTTTTCCTGTAATTGAGATCTAATCTTACTGCACTGTGGTCAGAAAAGATGACTTGAATGATTTCAATTTTTTTGAATTTTCCAAGACTAGATTTATGGCCCAGGATGTGATCTATTCTGGAGAAGGTTCCGTGTGCACTTGAGAAAAAGGTGAAGTTGCTTGTTTTGGGGTGAAATGTCCTATAGATATCAATTAGGTCTAGCTGGTCCATTGTGTCATTTAAAGTTTGTGTTTCCTTGTTAATTTTCTGTTTAGTTGATCTATCCATAGTTGTGAGTGGGGTATTAAAGTCTCCCACTATTACTGTGTTACTATTAATTTCCTCTTTCATACTCGGTAGTGTTTGCCGTACATATTGCGGTGCTCCTATGTTGGGTGCATATATATTTATAATTGTTATATCTTCTTCTTGGATTGATCCTTTGATCATTATGTAGTGTCCTTCTTTGTCTCTTTTCACAGCTTTTATTTGAAAGTCTATTTTATCTGATATGAGTATTGCGACTCCTGCTTTCTTTTGGTCTCCATTTGCATGAAATATTTTTTTCCAGCCCTTCACTTTTAGTCTGTATGTGTCTCTTGTTTTGAGGTGGGTCTCTTGTAGACAGCATATATGGGGGTCTTGTTTTTGTATCCATTCAGCCAATCTTTGTCTTTTGGTTGGGGCATTCAACTCATTTACATTTAAGGTAATTATTGATAGGTATGGTCCCGTTGCCATTTACTTTGTTGTTTTGGGTTCATGTTTATACAACCTTTCTGCATTTCCTGTCTAGAGAAGATCCTTTAGCATTTGTTGAAGAGCTGGTTTGGTGGTGCTGAATTCTCTCAGCTTTTGCTTATCTGTAAAGCTTTTGAGTTCTCCTTCATATCTGAATGAGATCCTTGCTGGATACAGTAATCTAGGTTGTAGGTTATTCTCTTTCATTACTTTCAGGACGTCCTGCCATTCCCTTCTGGCCTGGAGGGTTTCTATTGATAGGTCAGCTGTTATCCTTATGGGAATCCCTTTGTGTGTTATTTGTTGTTTTTCCCTTGCTGCTTTTAATATTTGTTCTTTGTGTTTGATCTTTGTTAGTTTGATTAATATGTGTCTTGGGGTGTTTCGCCTTGGGTTTATCCTGTTTGGGACTCTCTGGGTTTCTTGGACTTGAGTGGCTATTTCCTTCCCCATTTTAGGGAAGTTTTCAGCTATTATCTCCTCGAGTATTTTCTCATGGCCTTTCTTTTTGTCTTCTTCTTCTGGAACTCCTATGATTCGAATCTTGGGGCGTTTCACAGTGTCCCAGAGGTCCCTGAGGTTGTCCTCATTTCTTTTGATCCTTTTTTCTTTTTTCCTCTCTGCTTCATTTATTTCCACCATTTTATCTTCTACCTCACTTATCCTATCTTCTGCCTCCGTTATTCTACTCTTGGTTCCCTCCAAAGTGTTTTTGATCTCATTCATTGCATTGTTCATTTTTAATTGACTCTTTTTTATTTCTTCTAGGTCTTTATTAAACAATTCTTGTATCTTTTCAATCTTTGTCTCCAGGCTATTTATCTGTAACTCCATTTTGTTTTCAAGATTTTGGATCATTTTTATTATCATTATTCTAAATTCTTTTTCAGGTAGATTCCCTATCTCCTCCTCTTTTGTTTGACTTGGTGGGCATTTTTCATGTTCCTTTACCTGTTGGGTATTTCTTTGCCTTTTCATCTTGTTTAGATTGCTGTGTCTGGAGTGGACTTTCTGTATTCTGGAGGTCTGTGGTTCCTTTTTATTGTGGAGGATTTACCCAGTGGGTGGGGTTAGACGATTGGCTTGTCAAGGTTTCCCGGTTAGGGAAGCTTGCGTCAGTGTACTGGTGCGTGGAACTTGATTTCTTCTTTTTGGAGAGCAATGGAGTGCCCAGTAATGAGTTTTGAGATGGGTCTATGTGTTAGGTGTCACCTTGGGCAGCCTGTATGTTGACATTCGGGGCTATGTTCCTGTGTTGCTGGAGAATTTGCGTGGTATGTCTTGCTCTAAAACTTACTGGCTCTTGGGTGGTGGTTGGTTTCAGTGTAGGTATGGAGGCTTTTGGACGGTCACTTATTGCTTAAAGTTCCATGTAGTCAGGAGTTTTCCGGTGTTCTCAGGTTTTGGGCTTAAGTTTCCTGCCTCTGGATTTCAGTTTTATTCTTCCTGTAGTCTCAGGACTTCTCCAACTATACAGCACTGATAATAAAACTTCTAGGTTAATGGCGAAAAGATTCTCCCCTGTTAGGGACACCCAGAGAGGTTCACAGAGTTACATGAACAGGAGAAAAGGGAGGAGGGAGATAGAGATGAGCAGGAGAAAAAGGGGGACTCAAGAGGAGAGAGACAGATCTACGCAGCTGTCTGTTCCCAGAGTGTTCTCCGTATCTCAGACACCTACAAGGATTCACAGAACTGGATTGGGAAGAGAAGGGGAAAGGAGGAAATAGAGGTGTTCTGAGGTAGAAAACAGAGAGTCAAGATTGGGAGAGAATAATCTTCGGTTTAAAGATAGGGCTTCTCTTTTTTTTTTTTTTTGGTAAGGTTATAGTGTAGTGAAAATGAAAATGAAGAGTAGTAGAGGAGTACTAGAGGACTTTAAAAGAAATAAGAGAAAAAGAAAAATAGAAAATAGAAGAGAAAAAGGAAAGAAAAAAAAGAAAAAGAAAAAAAAAAGAAAAAAAATTTTTTTTTTCCCCCTAATTAAAAAATCGTAAAAGTCTGTGGAAATGAAAGTTAAGGAGTAATGGGGGAGTAATAGGGGATTTTAAAGGAAAACAAAAGAGAAGAAAGAAAAAAGAAAAAAAATTAAAAAAAAAAAAAGAGAAAAAAGTAAAATTATATCTAGGAGTTTCTCTGGAGCTGTTGCGGTCAGTGTGGGTTCGGCTCAGTTTCGGATAGCTCCTCGTTCCAGCTTATGCTTCTCGATATCTACAGGCCCCTCCGGTGTAGTCAGCGTTTCCTAGAGGGATTTTAATCTGTTGCACCAGTCCCTTCTGAAGCGGTTCCCTTTGTTTATTTGGCTTCTGTTTGCCGGTCTCTTTAGAGCCTCATTTCCGCCCTGACACAGGCGGGCGGAGGTGGACTCTTTTTCAGTTAGCTAGTTCCGTTGCGCTGCTGGGAGGGGCTGACGCTGCTTTCTTCGTCTGCGCTGCTCAGGCTCCCGGCTGTTCTATATGGAGCGCGCCCCGCGCTGCGCTAGGTTCCAGCCCTCGGGTGTTACACAAAAGCGCGGAAGGAAAAGCTGCGCCTGCTCTCTGTGCCTTCCCCGTCAGAGCGGTCCATGCAGCGAGGGGCTTGATGGGCGCACTATCCCCAGGTGTGGCGCACTCACTCCCTTCCGCGGACCCAGTCTCAGTTTCCGCTGATGCCAGTCGGGTGCGCGCGCCTTCAGCCCTCTGCGTCCCCAGCCCCAGTCCCCGCCCGCGCCGGTCGGGTGCCTGCGCCCTGTGTTTCGCCGCGACCTTCCCCTCCCCCCTGCCTCCTGCCTCCGGCGGGGCTGGGCGGGTCCGCAGCCTGCGACCTCTTCTTGGGACTTTCTCCGTCCCTTTGTTCTGCGAACGGCCGGCAGTGTGTTCCGGCCGGTTAATTTTCTCTCTTTTGGTCTCCCACAGTTCAAGTTGGCACCTCACAGAAGCTCCCTCCAATTGTCCTCAGGGCACTCAGGCCCGGACCCTAGCCCAAGCAAGGCCGCCTAAGACTCCCTTCCCGGGACAGGTCTCCGTCCTTAGCTCTTTTGTCTCACTTTTTATCTTTTATATTTTGTCCTACCTCCTTTCGAAGACAATGGTCTGCTTTTCTGGGCGCCTGATGACCTCAGCTAGCGATCAGAAGTTGTTTTGTGAGGTTTGCTCTGCAAACCTCTTCAGTTATTCTTTTGATGAATTTGTAGGAGAGAAAGTGGTCTCCCCGTCCTACTCCTCCGCCATCTTGGCTCCTCCCTGGTCTTCTCTCCTTACTTACAGATCAGTACTCAGTCCAGGATTCACAGTGACTCCTTCCCCTGTTGCAGGAAGGGGGACCCCTTCCAGGGCCCGAAACTGGGCTCTTGTCTAACACTTGGAAATGAATTGTCCCAGGAGACACACGTGCTGACAAAGCAAGAGATTTTATTGGGAAAGGGCACCCGGGTGGAGAGCAGGAGGGTGAGGGAACCCGGGAGAACTGCTCTGCCGCGTGGCTCACAGTCTTGGGTTTTATGGTGATGGGATTAGTTTCCGGGTGGTCTTTGGCCAATCATTCTAATTCAGAGTCTTTCCTGGTGGCGCACGCATCACTCAGCCAAGATGGATGCTAGCGAGAGGGATTCTGGGAAGTGGACAGACATGAGGTGTCTCCTTTTCACCTTTCCCGAACTGTTCCGGTTGGTGGTGGCTTATTAGTTCTGTATTCCTTATCAGGATCTCCTGTCATAAAACAACTCATGCAAAT
The DNA here is from genome assembly GCF_910594005.1 of Cervus elaphus. Classification (NCBI taxonomy): domain Eukaryota; kingdom Metazoa; phylum Chordata; class Mammalia; order Artiodactyla; family Cervidae; genus Cervus; species Cervus elaphus. The sequence goes on from NC_057826.1 coordinate 75,865,960, forward strand.
GGTTACTATGGTGCCTGGCCAGGGTGGGCGGTTTCAATCAGTGTGCTTCCCCTAACACCCCCACCTCTTGGCCCTCATCCCTCTCCCTCTCTCCCTTTTGCCCATGTCCCTCCTCTCTGGTATACAGGTCCACAAATTTCTAGGTTCCTCAGGATCCCAAAAATATTATTCCATCTCACAGTGAGACAATTGGGCAATTTTTGTTAAACCCCTCATGCACTGGTGCCTAGCAGCTGCCTCTGTGAAGAAAGTTGGGTGATGTCCTGGCTCATCTCATCGGTTTTCCTTATCTCTGTGCTACCTGATGTCCAAGATCCACAACTTGTCTCATATATTTTGTCCAGTTTTCTAGCTACAAGGTCGACTCTACCTTTATCAGTAAAAAGGAGTAACAGCAATTTATTTTTTAATTTTACAAATATGACATTTTATGATGGATGGGGTAATAACCTGCTCATTTAACCACACATTAGATGAGATCTGCCTTAAATGATCAGGTGGCTCACATGTGTAAAGAATCCACCTGAAATGTGGGAGATGCAGGAGACTCTGGCTCAATCCCTGTGTTGGGAAGATCCCCTGGAGGAGGGCATGGCAAGCCACTCTAGTATTCGTGCCTGGAAAATCCCATGGACAGAGGAGCCTGGCAGGCTGTAGTCTCTAGGGCCACAAAGAGTCAGACACGACTGAGCGACTGAGCCCAGCACAGGGCACAGGGATCATTCATTCACCTGATCGTTCAGCCACACCTTGTTTGAGACCTGACTTAAATAATGTTTCCAACATTATGTAACATTCCAACAGTATGTTGGCTGTGCCTTGGGGATGAATAGAGCCAATTCAGGTGAAGGTCTTGGGGAGAGGAGGGAGCACTTTCCATGCAGAGGGGTCCTTTTCTGACCCATGGGAATCATGGAGACATATGTAAAGAAGAAACCCTCTGACTATTTCTCCTAAAAATTGTTCACTGGCATTCTTTGAAAAGCTAGTGATATCATACCACACAGAAAATAATGGATGTAATAATGGAACGTTTCCCAAAGCATGTTTGTGTTTGGGGCTCTCCTCTTAGAGTCCTGTCCCATTCTCCTGTGTGTACTCCACAAACTCTCATCAGGAGGACTAGGTCAGGGGTAGGTCAGGATAAGGAGAGTGAAAAAGCTGGCTTTAAACTAAGCATTCAAAAACTAAGATCACGGCATCCAGTCCCCTCACTTCATGGCAAATAGATGGGGAAACAATGGAAACAGTGAGAGACTTTAATTTCTAGGGCTCCAAAATCACTGTGAATGGTGACTGCAGACATGAAATTAAAAGACACTTGCTCCTTGGAAGAAAAGCTATGGCCAACCTAGACAGCATATAAAAAAGCAGAGACATTACTTTGCTGACAAAGGTCCATATAGTCAAACCTATGGTTTTTCCTGTAGTCATGTATGGATGTGAGAGTTGGACCAAAAAAGAAAGCTGAGCGTGGAAGAATTGATGCTTTTGAACTATGGTGTTCAAAAGAGAACCCCTTGGCTCTTGAGAGCCCCTTGGACTGCAAGGAGATCAAACCAGTCAGTCCTAAAAGAAATCAGTTCTGAATATTCACTGGAAGGACTGATGCTGAAGTTGAAGCTCCAATACTTTGGCCACCTGATGGGAAGAGCCGACTCATTAAAAAAGACCCTGATGCTGGGAAAGATTGAAGGCAAGAGGAGAAAGGGACGACAGAAGATGAGATGGTTGGATGGCATCACCGACTCAATGGACATGGGTCTGAGCAAGCTCCGGGAGCTGGTGTTGGACAGCGAAGCCTGGCCTGCTGCTGTCCATGGGGTCGCAAAGAGTTGGACACGACTGAGCTACTGAAGTGAACTGAGGTCAGATATGACTGGGTGTAATCTTTAAGATCACCACCAGAGGGCGGGGCTTCCTTCAAATGCGATTCCTTTTTGTGTTCAGGAGCTGGTTTGACTTGCCTCCTCTGTAGCCACAAGACAGGTGACTGCTGCTGTGCAGAAAGGGGTCCCCATTTTCTGAGTGAGGAGCTTCTGTAACATCCAGCTGAAGACTACCTTTGATAGATTTGATGTTTCCAGGGAACAAGGACTGTCGCCAGAATGTTTTCAGCCTCTCACTCAGTTCTGGTCATCTTCTTAATACTTGGTAAGTAGCATTTTATCCTAAAATGATTTCTCATTTTCCTATGATAACAGGTAAATTTTATTTTTCTTCTCTGGCTGAAAACTCTCCTCCTGTACATTACCACTATAATGAAGTGATTCTCTTGTAGGAGGGACCAATGGTGACTCAGTGAACCAGACAGAAGGCCCAGTGACTGTCTCAGAGGGGGCTCTCATGACCCTGAACTGCACTTACCAGACTACATATTCAACTTCCTATCTTTTCTGGTATGTCCAGCATCTCAACAAAGCTCCTCAGCTCCTCCTGAAGGGCTCAACAGCAGACAAGAGGGTTGAGCATGAAGGTTTTCAGGCCACTCTTGTGAAGAGGGACAGCTCCTTCCACCTGCAGAAACAGGCAGTGCAAGCATCAGACTCGGCTGTGTACTACTGTGCTCTGAGGGACACAGTGATGGAGGGCTGCAGGGGGAGCTGAGCGCAAACCCAAGGGGAGCAGGAGGCTGACGTCAGGAAAACGTATATTCTCTCCTTGATCAGAGTTTAGTTTACATTTAGAGTTTTTCAGGAAAACCAATCAAGCTCAGGTTTAATGCTAGAAACTCAGAGGGTTGGGAATTGCTCTCCAGGGAACATAGGTTGGATGTCAGTCTTAAAGAAGACCCAAGCTCCAATTCCCAGAAGTACCCCTGTTCATCCAGAAAGTTTCCTCTCTTCTCTAGGCTGACTTTCAAAATAAATCTATTTTTCTCATAATGCAAGATAGATATTAGTTGTCACAAAATTAGTAGTTCATTTAGAGAAAAGAAATAGATGATTAAAAGCTGCATCATCTGAATCATCATCATAAACCAACACAGAGATACCAGGCAAATCACATAGCAGTCTGCGAGTGGCTGAGACGTAACGCTATTGAGGTGCTGTTTGCAGTGAAAGTCTTTGAACTGGAGCAGTTGCAGCCGTGGGATGACTTTTGAGTGGCCATGTTTCTTTTATTACTTACTTGTTTATTTTTGGTCCGGCTGGGTCTTTGTTACTGACCTTGGGCTCTCTCCAGTTGCAGCGGGTGGAGGTTGCTCGTCATTGCGGTGCACGGGCTTCTCACCGCGGCGGCTCCTCTTGGTGCAGAGCGCGGGCTCCCGCTGCACCGGCTTCAGTAGCGGCAGCGCACGGGCTCAGTAGGGGCGGCACACAGCCTCTAGGGCTGCATTTCTGATGTAAGGAAATAAGGATGCTTGGTCTGGTGAGCTTGTACTCATTTTGGCTATAGGGTGGATATTTAAAAGCAAGATTATTTTAGCACACATTATTGATTCCTGTTAGACACATACAGCTGGACAAATTTTGTCCACCAGGAAGCTTGCTGTGATTGCATTAAACAGACAAGGAACTTTATCCAGTGTAAATTTCCACAGAAACCCATGCCTTGGAGTGTAGGAAGAAAAGTTACGACGATTGAGAGTAAACAGTTGTATCTTCCTGTATGAAAGAAAAACTTGCGAGCTTATTTCACTGTAGATTTGGGCTGCAGATCTCTCCTCCCCCAAAAAGAGCTATACAAAAATGGATGCCTATTTGTTCTCAGAGGTCACTATAATCATAATAAATTGTTTTTGTCACAAAACGTATGCCTATCCTAGATGCATTGACTGAATATGCATGCAGCCCTGATGTAATTGTTGTTAATTTAATTACAGCATGGCAACCTGCTCCAATATTCTTACCTGGAGAATCCCAAGGACAGAGGAGCCTGGTGGGCTACAGTCCATGCAGTCTCAAAGAGTCAGCTATGACCAAGTGACTTTCCAGTCTAAATAGGCAGCTGACAATCACCAACCACATCAACAAGCCATGACATGACGCAGGCAAACTGATATCAGCCAGTTGCATCTCCTGTTCTGATGCAGAAGTGTCTCATAGTTCAGTCACTGTGCGTGTGCCCTCAGGCACGGCTCAGGCATCTGCTCAGAGGAAGAACTTCCCACATGGGGCTCCCTGGCCTGCTCAGAGCTCTCATAGCCTCCGTCTGCCTTGGTAAGGCTGGTAAGGATGACCGCCAGCAGACTCAGCTCTGCTCAGCTCCCGTGTGTAGAGGTAGGGCAGGTGATTATTGTCTATTGGGGTTTAGGAGAGTTGGTTAACTGGCAGAGGGATTAGAACTCTTAATCCTCTGTTTGTTCCTTGAAGCCCTCTGAGTTCCACGGGGAAAATCAGCCTCTTCCTTTCTGTCTCTCTCTCTCTCCGTATATATATATGTTTTTTTCTTTTTTTTCTTCTCTCTAGGATCCATCATGGCCCAGAAAGTAACTCAAAACCAGTCAGAAATTCCTGTGCTGGAGAAGGAGGATGTAACCTTGAACTGTGCATATGAAGCTGTTAGTTATTCTTATTATTTATTCTGGTACAAGCAACCACCAAGTGGGGAAATGATTTTCCTTATTCATCAGGAGTCTTACAATGAACTGAATACAACAAAAGGTCAGTATTTTTTGAACTTCCAGAAAGCAACGAGTTCCACCAGCCTCACCATCACAGACTTACAGCTTGAGGACTCAGCGGTATATTTCTGTGCTCTGAGAGACCACAGTGATGCCGGTGCCTGAGGGAGCCCCACAGAAACCTCAGATGTCAACATGTGGAGTCCCCCAGCTGTGAACACCTTCGTGAGATTCTCAGTAAGGACAGGGACAGGTAGAGGGGTTAGAAGTGAAAACCTCACTGTAAGGAAAATGCTATCTCTTTGGCTCAGAGAACATATTTCAAAGTGTCATTCATCAAAAATACCTTTATCTTCAATTCTTTATCTTGCAGAAGATCATTTGCCAAATTAAAAAAAAAAACTTAAATGGTGATTTATTGAAGCATGAAATATGGCTTTAAAAAATTCAATAGTATTTGACTAAATCTGCATCTGAGTTGTTAGAGTTGTAGGTTCATTGCACAAATATTTATGCATTGTAAGTCTGGTCATCATTGTAGATCTGAAATATCTCTGAAAGGACACTTCTTGGACCTTCCCTGTGCCCTGCCTCACCTGTGCCGTGAATGACTTGGAATGATGTGCTTAGAGTAACTGTTACCACAAATCTTCACCCCAAGGGGAAACGAAACCCTACAGTTTGCTCAGAACTAACCTCATCACCTGGTCACATTCTTGATATGTGATTATGGAGTTATGCATGTTTAAGGTAGAAAATAAAATATGCAAAGAAGGAATGCTAAAAACAAAATAACTCACCAATTTTACTAGTCACAAAGAACTCTATTAGAGATTCATACCTTATAGGATATTTCTATTCTGAGTTTTTACCTGACAGTATATTGTGAAATAATTATTTCACAACAATATTTACAGGTCAACATCACACATTCTAATGGTGATATTCCAATGTGTGATTTTATCATAGTTTTGGGCTAATTCCATTTTACTATCTTTTTAGATTGTTTTACTGACTGTAGTAAACAATACTGGAATAAACACAAAGGTATTTGGTGATTTTCTTGATGACTCCTAGGAGTTTAATAGGAGTTTACCATTAAATCTTTCTGATGTGGCTCCCTGCTCATTTCTGTGACCCTGGAGTATAGAGCATTTTCACTCTGCAATTACTAAACAGTCATATTTTCCTTGTTTCACAAAATTCTTTTATAGGAAGGCTTTGCTTTATACTTTAGTCCCAGTTAACTCCAGATGGCTTCAATTTTGGATGATTCTGCACCATGTATGTGCAGAGTAGCTGTCATATAACATCTAAAAGAGTTAAGTCTCTGCACTATTCTTGGTGACTCTAGGTGGGAATTAACCTAGTGGGTTTGCTTTCATCTGGAATTCCAAAAAGGAAGACACTACTCTTCCTTATGTAAAGATGTTCTATCCCTATTGTACAAATAACAAGGATCCCAGTAAAGAGCAACTTTCCAGAAAAGAAAGTATAAGTGTGTGTGTGCATGACACGCAAGTGTGTGAAGGAGAGAGATGAGAGAGATAATAGACTTACATAGCCAAGTCATCAAGTAATTAGTTAAAAGAGTTGAATTTGTAAAACATATTGGAAAGAAGGAAGTAAAGTCACCTAGAGACCAACTTTTAATGAAGAAAATAGATGTAAGCAGTTTCAAGGAATAAATAAAACATGTGAAAGAAGAAAAATGTATCCTAGAACTGACTCTTTGCAATCCCATGGACTGTAGCCCGCCAGGCTCCTCTGTCCATGGGATTTCCCAGTAAGAATGCTGGAGTGGGTTGCCATTTCCTTCTCCAGGGCATCTTCCCCACCCAGGGATTGAACTCGCATCTCCTGCATCGGCAGTCAGATTCTTCACCACAGTAAAGTGAGAGAAGTTGTCATTGCAACCTAATGTGAGCCTCAAAATCCTCCAGACTTCAGGGGAATATTTCAAACTCTCTGAGTCAACCCTTTGAATCTCCTCTAACTTTAGAAAGATTGAAAAAAACACACATCACCACAGCTTCACTTTTTTTCTATTTTGTTTTTTAATATATTTTTAAATTTATTTGGCTGTGCCAGCTCTTAGTTGCAGCACATGGGATCTAATTCTCTGTCTGGGGTCAAACCCAGGTCCCTAGCTTTGAGAGTTCAGCATCTTAGCCACTGCCCCACCTGTGAAGTCCCTATTTATTCTAACACTTTAGTAAATTATCAGTTTTCTCATATATCATTGTGCAGAACAGGCTAAGGAAAGTTAAAAAGTGGGCTTTATATATGGTTTGCAAGTGTCTTCAAGCATGTATTGTGGTCTCTCTCCATGAGTTCTCATGTACTGCAGGCTGTCTTCAAAGCCCAAGACAAAAGGGATGTTGCAATTAATATGCTTTTATGTATCGACATCTATATCTATAATAATGTATTGTGTTTTTCAGTAGCTCAGTCATGTCCGACTCTTTGTGACCCAATGGACTGCAGAACACCAGGCTTCCCTGTCCTTCGCCATCTCCCAGAGATTACTCAAACTCATGTCCCTTGAGTCAGTGATGCCATCCAACTATCATCCTCTGTCATCCCCTTCTCCTCCTTCAATCTTTCCCAGCATCAGGGTCTTTTCCAATGAGTAGGTTCTTCGCATCAGGTAGCCAAAGGATTGGAGCTTCAGCTTCAGCATCAATCCTTCCAATGAATATCCAGGACTGATTTCCTTCAGAATTGACTGGTTTGATCTCCTTGTAGTCCAAGGGACTCTCAAGAGTCTTCTCCAACACCACACTTCAAAAGCATCGATCCTTCGGCACTCAGCCTTCTTTATGGTCCAACTCTCACATCCATACATGACTATGGAAAAATCATAGCTTTGACTATATGGACCTTTGTTGGCAAAGTAATGTCTCTGTTATGAGTTCCATAGGGTCAGGAAATATGAATGCATTATACATTACACAGTACATAGCACATAGTGGTTACATATTAAATATTGGTTGACTGAAGAAGAAGAATTAATTCATAAAATCAACAGATATAGAGCTTCTACCCTTTGGATGCTGTTAGGTAATTGTGAATCTATTTTTTCTTGTAGTTCATTTCTCATCACCATAAGAATACTTCTGTTTATATGTGTCATAAGTTCCCTTTCTGTTTGAACAGATTTTCTTCATATGGTACTATTTTCAGGCTTGCAATGAAATTAAATGGTCTCCCTCCTGTTGGCATAGACAGAGCCATCTTAATCCCCTGAGTGAGTCTATAGTGAGGTGTATCGACTTGTTCTCTTGTAAACTTGAAAGTCCCTCTTATCAGTGATTCTTCTAGGTTTCAGCCAATGTTAACGTACCCCTGTATTAGCTCTTTCTTGCTTTCATTTCTAGACTTTTTAATCTTCGAATTTTGGCCTCAAATATTTACTTGCTGTGACTAAAGATATGGATCCTATTAAGCTAAGGATGGTAGTGGGCAAGGAGGGAGCAGTGGTCCAGACTGAAAGAAAGTCATAGTTACCTTAGTTCTCTGTGAGCCCCAATACTTTTCCTTTCCATCCTAATTTCTAGGTTTCAAAGGAAATGACCTTTGTATAACAGGTAGTCTCCATGCACTAGATATTGCCCATGAGTACAACTGATGGTGTCAAACTATCTGTTTCTATTTATCTTTACCCTTGCCATGACTTGTGCTGCTTCTTTGTATGTTTTTTCTTTCAAATCTAAAGACCTAGTTTAGGGATAAATACTCCTATCATTGGGAGTCCTAGCCTAAGACAAGAAAAGTACCTTGTCTGTTTCTCTAGTTTCTGTTTTCAAGGGCTGACTTATTTTGATCAAGAACAATTTTAAGCTCCTGGATTCACAACCCTTAAGAAAATTTTTAGAAAGTGTTATCCTCAATTGTAATATTTGTGTTTAAAAAAATTGGTATTTAAAAGAGTCTGCCGCTGGGACAGTAGAAAGAAGAATGACTACATCCTTGGAGAAATTAGCTGTTTGACCTTGGAATGCTGACTGTGAAAAAAGGTCAATAATGGAAGCCTGTAATTTTAGCAAAAAGTAATAACAGAAAGAGGGAATTTTCATTCTTGGGACAATTTGTAAAGAATATTCTCTTCTTCGAGAAGCACATGCTCAATTATAGGAAAGAAGTTACAGACAAGGAAGCAGATTCTGATGTTTAGCTCAGTTTGATGACTTAAAGATTGATAGGCATTTTTCTCAGAGAACTTTAAAGTTTAAAGAAATGTGAATGTTAGAAGAGATTACAGTTATCTTCAATCATAAGACAGATGTAACCATTTTCTGAATCTATACTAGAAAACATTGCCCTGTAATACATGATAGAGGATTTCAGAGGTGATGAATTGAGAAGGACTTGGCTTTTTACTACAATTTTAACTTTACCCTTTAGGTAGAGAAATCACACTAAGTATAAAAAGGGAAAGTCACGGGCTCAAAGAACAAATTTTTTTTCACTCCCCTATGAGAGGTCTTCAATCCACACTTTGGTTATGTTGCTTTGAACTAGTTACTTGATAACAGCAAATAGGTAAAGCCTGAAACAAAGATGATGACACAGCCTTTTAAAAAATATTTTAAAAATATATACATTATAAAAGTTATCTCAAAATGGATCATGGACTTAAATGTAAAATATAAAACTGCAACTCTAAAAAAAATAAGAGAAAAACTTCAGGCTTGCAGCTAAGTAAATCTTAGATCTGACACTGAAAGCATGATACATTCACACACACATGCACACACCAAACTGAATCAAAATTAAAAACCTTTCCTCTGTAAAAGACCCTGCTAAAATATGAAATGATAAGTTACAGAACTGGAGGTGAAAGTGAAAGGTGCTCAGTCGTGTCTGACTCTTTGTGACCCCTTGGACTATACAGTCCATGGAATTCTCCAGGCCGGAATACTGGAATGGGTAGCCTTTCCCTTCTCCAGTGGATCTTCCCAACCCAGGGATCGAACCTAGGTCTCCTGCATTGTAAGGTGGATTCTTTACCAACTGAGTTATGAGGGAAGAAAATGAGCAACGGATTCGAACAGGTGCTCCCCAAAGAGGGGATATACAGATTGCAAATTAGCACCTGAAAAGATGTTCAACAATATTAGTCATCAGAGAAATGCAAATTAAAGCCACAATGAAATATCACTACACAAATCTCAGTGGGGCTAAAATAAAAAATAGTGATAACACTAAATTCTGGCAAACATGTGGGAAAAACTCAATCACTCACAAATTGCGGATGAAGATCTAAAATGATAACGAGTATTCTGGAAAATAGCTTGGCAGTTTCTCATAACTCTAAACATGCAGTCACACATTTGGATACTTATTCTAAATAAATAAAATATTTTATTCACATAAAAACTTGTACCTGGATATTCATAACAGCTTTATTCACGGCAGCCGAAGCATGGAAACAACTGTGTCCCTCAGTGGGCTACTGGTTAAGCAAACTGTGGAATATCTACACCATGGAATACTATTCAGAAATGAAAAAGACCAACAAGTTGGATACATACAGTAACTTGGATAGATCTCATGATTTTACTACTTATGCTAAGTGAAAAAAATCTCATTGGCTACTTCTATATAATTCCATTTCTAGGACACTATTGTTATTTAGTCGATAAGTCAGGCCTGATTCCTTGCAATCCCATGGACTCCCACCAGGCTCCTCTCTCCATGAGATTTCCCAGACAAGAACACTGGAGCGGGTTGCCATTTCCTTCTCCAGAGGCTCTTCCTGACCCAAGGATTAAACCTGCATTTCCTGCAGGCAGATTCTTTTACCATTGAGCCACCAGGGAAGCCCCTCTATGACATTCCTAAACAACAAAATTGTATGGATGAAGAACAGATGAGTGATTGTCTGGGGTTAATGATTAGGGAAGGGGGTCAGTGTGGCTACAAAGGTGTGCATGGCCTAGGGAAACCTTGTTATGATGAAACAATTGTGCATCTTGATTGTGGTGATAAACCTATACATGTGATATACATGAATACATGAATCTGTACGTGTGTAAAATTGAATAGAGCTACACACAGACACACACACACATATCTGCATGGAAAACTGAGGGAATCTAAGAATTGAAACCTGTGGATTTTACTAATGTCAATTTCCTGGTTTAGATACCATAGAGGAGACCGGGTAAAGAGTACACAGAGCCTCCTTGTACATTTTTGGAAACTTCCATGAATCTATAGTGATTTAAAATTAAAAGTATTTTTAAAATGACATGCAGTTTTCATAAAGTTCACAACTGTAAATCGTCTCTTGAGCTTCATTACACATCACTCATCCAGCTCCCAGATTCATTTAGTGTCTATTCTACAAAGAGCTCCTGCATTTATCTTGCAGTTATCATTCCCATCTTCTTTCTGAGATACACTTTCAGAAACAAAGAAAAGCTGCTGTCTAAATATGATTGTAAGAGAGCTTGCTAAGTGTGGGTAAAATGAATTAAATCAAAGGATGCTAAAATGGATATGTTAGTTCAGTGACTTTTAAATCACTGAGAAATTACCAAATTTTCAAATAAAAAGTCCAAGAACAACAAACTCCAAACACTGTTAGTGTAAGAACTTCTGTGCTGCTTATTCTTTCTTGTCACTGAGTGGGTAAAGGATACAGTGACATCAATACAGTGCAGCTGAGAGCTGATGTTCTTTTTCCGCATTGAAGCTAATGGGGTTGGGGCAGAGTGTGCTGTTCAGACAAGTCTTAAGAGAGCTCCTATAAACGGTGGTCAACTCCACAACATAGACACACGTTCAATGACAAAATCCAGTGGGGTGTCATAGAACCAAGCAAATTAAGCAAGGCTAGTTTTGCTATAATTATCTTCTGCTACCCGCTCTGCCCTGTGACTTTCTGACCTGTCTGATGTCTATATTGGAGAGTTCTCCTTTCCCTCTGCCATGATCGCCCATTCTGTCCTCCCAAGATCTATCAAGTTCTTGACCCTGAGTTTTAGTTATGCTTCCCTGAAGCCAAGCATAAAATTATTTGAAGAAATGGATTTCTTAACTTATATTCCCAATTCTCTGTCAAAGAGGTTTCCAGACAGATGCACAACTATTCTATCTCTCTGCTTCTCTCAGCACTCTGGTCTTTTTAAGGTCGCCCCTGCTGAGACTCTTGTGTACCATAGAGGGAAACACAGTCCATTACACCAATGCTGCTGCTACTAAGCCCATTCAGTCATGTCCGACTCTGTGCGACCCCAGGGACTGTAGCCTGCCAAGCTCCTCTGTCCATGGGATTCTCCAGGCAAGAGTACTGGAGTGGATGGCCATGTCCTCCTCCAGGGGATCCTCCCCACCCAGGGATTGAACCCACATCTCTTACATCTCTTGCACTGGCAGATGGGCTCTTTACCAGTAGTGCAACCTAAGAAGCCCCATTACACTGATGCTTGGGCTCATCTCCTATAACCCTTGGTAGCAGTTTACCTTTAAAGTACATCCAAGGAACAAAGACATGATTAAAATCGCAGGCAGAGAAGGCTTTTCTGATTCCTGCTTTAGACCTCCTGTGTACTGTGCCCACCAACATAAAAGATGTCCTTCCCTCAATATTTGTCTTTGTAGGTGGCATAGTTGTCCAGTGAGATGTTTGTGTTTGTGACCACCACGGGGCAGTGATTCCATTCATTTTCCCAGTGTCTTAAAAGTCAAAAGCATGAAGCTACTAGAGGATTTGTTTGTGATTGGCTGAGCCCAGCAGAAAGGCTCTGTTGTGCATTAGAGAAGAACAAAGACACAGGAGCAGCTCCTCAGGGGAGAAGATTTGGAATCATTAAGATTGCATCAAGAGTGAGGTGGCAGGATGGAGAACATGCTGGAATGTGCATTCATGGTCTTGTGGGTTCAGCTTGGAGGTAAGTTGCCGGTTAAGAGGTGAAAACTTATGGGCACATTTTTCCAAAGACGGGGAGGAAAGAGAGAGGAGTCTAGACACTGCTCATCCCAGGCTTTGTGTTGGGATTTTAAGCACTGCTGAACGGAAAGCTTTGTGTTGTTTCTGACTTTGTTCTCCTGAACAGGGCTGCGTGGAGAAGACCGAGTGGAGCAGAGTCCTCAGACCCTGAGAACCCAGGAGGGGGGCAGTCTCAGCCTCAACTGCAGCCACACCGTCAGCAGCTTCAGAGGGCTACAGTGGTATAGACAAGACCCCGGGAAGGGCCCTGAACTCCTCTTCCTTCTTTACTTAGCTGGGGATGAAAAGCAGAAAGACAGACTGAGAGCCACCTTGTTAAAGAAGGGAAGTCCTCTGCACATCCAAGCCCCCAAACCCGAAGACTCAGCCACTTACCTCTGCGCTGTGCAGACACAGTGCTCCCCAGGCACCTGCAGACTGTACCCAAACCCTGAGGCTGCAGCTCTAGAATAAGTGCGTCTTTGCTGTTTTCCTTCCTCCTGAGCACCCAGGGCCTCTTCCCAAGTGGTCCTATGGAGAAGGAACTCTTGTGACACAGCCAGACAGCAGAGATTACTAGGCATTCTGTCCAGGATCCCAGACAGTCCCCCCCCCCCCACCCCCGTGTGTCCATGGATCAGGCTGCTCTTTTAAACAGCCCAGAGCTTCCCCTGTGTAGATTCAAAGGGGATAGTGGTGGTATGGAGTCTTTGTTTCCAGTCTTGAGCCCCTTGAAAAGAAGCCACAGGAATGTACCTTCTTCCCTAAAATAAATTTTTTGGCATTCTCTTATAATAATCTGTCCACACATCTGTAAGAGAATCTTTCCCATTTTAATATACTCCCAAAGGTCATATCTCCACCAGCCCTATTACTACATTTCAATCCTCCTTAATAATCAAATTAGTTGACTGTCTAGACTTACTGTCCCCTCCTTGAACCTGACTTCTGTGAGCATTACTCCGTGAGAAGCTCTCACTTAAACCAGTGGCTTTGGTGGTGATAAAGTCAATGATTATTTCTCAACCTCATCTCATCTGAGATTCTCACTTTTTCATCCTTTTTAAAAATAAAATTTCTTTTTTAATCAAAATAATACTCGCATTTATTTACAAAATCAAATAGCACTCTCTTTTTCTTCTCACTCTTCCACATAGTCTATTTTTGCCTCCCCAGAGGAACCACTTTTTATTCTCAGGTGATGACACTGACATTTATCTCCACATTCAAAATGCTTCTTGGCTTTCTCTTCTCTCTCTCTCTGTAACTGAGGTACAACACATATAATAAAGTGTACAAAACGGAAGCTTAGAACTCAATGAAATTTTACACTTGTTAATATCTACATGCATAGTGTATATTATCTCTGGCTTTCTTCGCTCAGAATAATATCTTTGCAATTCACTGGTGTCACTTTGTGTATGTCTTGTTTGTTCTTTTTTTAATTGATGTGTAGAGTTCCTCTATATGAATATCTAACAATTTAATTATCCATCCTCCCAGAAGTAGATATTTGGGTTGTTTGGATTGATTACAGTTTTGTGCTATTGTGTAAAAATCTGTGTGTGAGGGGAAAAAACAGATTTTTTTTCCTTCTTGTGTAGGGAAAACCCAGTTCTGCCCTATTATGTCCTTCTTTCCTATGAGTCTCCTTTACTACTCGCACAAAATATTTCTGGTCAACAAATGTGTTTTTTCCCATAGTAAGCAAGTCTCTGCAATCCCACCTGAGTATCCTATCATTCTAGTCAGTTCTGACATTTTCTACCTGAAAGAGGCATGCCAGTCACAAGCCCAAGTGATCAACTGTGCTTCTGAACAAAAGACTGTAGATAGAAGACTCCCAAAACAAGATAAAACAAAACAAAATCCTAGGCTCAATTAATTCTCTAGAGTGACTCACAGAACTAGGAGAAATATTTCACTTACTTTTACCTGTTTATTATAAAAGGCTATGATAAAGAATACAGATGAATATCCAGATGGAAGAGACGTGTAGGGTCAGGTTTGTGAGAGGAACTGTAGAGCTTCCGTGTCTTTTCCAGGGACCACTCGCCTAGCACCTCTGTGTGTTCACCGACAGAAAGCTCTTCAGTAGGTCTGGGGTCTGGGCAGTGGTCCTACGAGGTGACTCCCCAGCCCACTTGTCGTTCTGCATTTTCATTTTAACTGCACCCCACAAATGATATAGCAAGTCCTACTTAACTGGCTCAGATCACCTATAAAATGTTGAATAGAATTCTTATTCCCAAACTCAGAGGTAAAGCATTCAATATTTCACTGTGACTATTAATTATAGTGTTTTTGATAAATATTCTTTATTTATTTAAATTGATTTTTAAATGTGAAACCAACTTTCATTTCTAGAGTTAAGTGCCCTTAGAAATGTTGTTTTGTCCTTTTTACATAGTGAAACATTGATTTGCTATTGTTTTATTGAGCACTTTCCCCCCATTTTCCTGAATACTAGTATTCAACTTTTTCTTTTCTATGTTAATGTCAGATTTTGGTCAAGATTGTATTGGTTCTTTAGGTAACTTGGAATTCATGGCTTCTTTTCTACCTGTGGAAGAAGTTGTGTAGGGTTTTTAATGATTTAGAAACAATTTTCAGAAAGTTCACTATAGTGAGGCCATGTGAGCATAGCCTTATGGGAGAAACTCAATAATCCTGAAATTGTGGATTCAGTTAGTTTAACAGATAAAGGGTTCTTTATATATTTATTTTTCTCTTATGATGGTTGACACATTGTGGTTTTTTTCTGCCCATGTTTTATTATTTGCTACCTTTACTTTCTTTTAACTTTCTACTTTTTCCAGTTCTTTGAGTTACAACTTTACCTATTAATTCTCAACATTTCTTTTTTCCTGACAAATATAATTTAAATTCATAAATTTGTCTCTAATTACAAATATTCCTTGACTTACAATGGTGTTATGTGCCAAAAAACTTATCATAAGCTGATAATATCTTCAGTCAAAAGTTCATTTAATATACCTGAACTCTGAACATCATAGCTCATCCTAGCCTACCTTAAACATGTTCAGAACACTTATATTAGCCAACAGTTGGGCAACTTATCTAATACAAAGCCTATCTTATAATTTGATGCTGACTACCACATATAATTTATTTGGCACTGTACTGAAAATGAAAAACTGAGTTGTTGTCTAGGTTCAGAAGGGTTGTATGTTGGTTGTTTACCTTTGCAGTCGAGTAACTGACTGGGAGCTGAAAGTAACTGACTTGCTGCTGATGTTCAGCATTAAAAGACAGCATGATGCTAGCCCATGAACAAAATTCAAAATTAGAAGTGCAGTTTCTACTGAGTCCATATTATTTTTGTACCTTTGAAAAGTTGGAAAACAATAAGTCAGGGACTTTCTGTACTGCTTTTGCTGCATCTTACATGTTTTGATATGTCATATATTCATTACTATTCAACTAAAATAATTCCATTTGAAGTGGGACCTAAGAATGGCCAAATCCTGCCCTGCTCACCATAGGGAAGATTCCTGAAGATGCTGTATATATTAGCTTAAGACAAACAGAAGGTGAAGAAGGACTTTTGGCTGATCCCTGGACCGAGTTACCTCTAGGACCTAATATCACTGGTCCTCTGATTACCTCTAGGAAAGGTAAGTTTGAGGTTCATGCCTAAGTAGAGTTTCCTACTTCCTTCTGAACCCAGAATAGCAAGCTCAGAATTCCTACAAGGATGGGGTGGAAAGATAGGACACACCTCAAATTGGCCAAGAGTTGACTTACTTTTCAGGCATCTGGGCTGAAATAGAAAGAAGAGGCAGCCCATCCCAGGGCACTAAATTAGCCCTCTATAGAAATGCATTTATCACAGGTAGGCAAAGACTTCAAAATGCAGGAGCTAGAAGCAGAATAAGTGGACTCTGGAGTCCTGTGTTTTAAGTTAGACTGAGAGCTGATCTCCTGGGCTTCTCCGGGGGCTCAGATGGTAAAGAATCCGCCTGCAGTGCAGGAGACACAGGGTCAACCCCTGGGCCAAGAAGATCCCCTGGAGAAGGGATTGGCTACTCACTCTACTATGCTTGCTTGGATAATTCCATGGACAGAGGAACCTGGCAGGATACCGTCCATGGGATCGCAAAGAGTTGGACATGAATGAACAACGTGCATTTTCACTTTTTTTTCAATCTCCTACTCATAAATGGACTCTGAATGACAGAATCAGCCCTCCTCACTCCTCTTTTGTGGGTAGAAGAAGAGGGGGGTTTACAAAGAAGGAAAGAAGAAGTGGAAGCTTCCTGATTCAAGGAGAGGTATTCTTATCCATACCTCCTGGTTTTGTTCAGTTTTGATCTTTTGGGTTTTTAGCTTTATAGTCTGCCCAATGTCTTCAGTGGAATAGATCCGAGAATTATCATGAGATTCTTGTTTCTACCTGCTGTCTTTTTGTCATTGTCATCTTCAACATCAGAGTCTTTATTATCATTTATTGAACCACTACCATATGTCAGGTCCTTTGGTCAGCACTTTAGATACTCCTTCTGTAATCTAAAACCCACAAAGTAATATTAATCTATCCTCAGGTAAGGAAACTGAGCCTTAAACATGTTTAAAGATGAAGGGATTTCCGAGATAAATGCTGCAGGTAACACAAAATGAGAATTAAAAAAATTAAAACTCCAGAGTTAAACAGTTCAAAATTTTTTCTGCTATACAGCAGAAAGTAACATAACATTGTAAATCAGCTATACTCCAACAAGAGTTAATTTAAAATGTAAATAACCAGGTTGAATAAGTTGAAAAAATCTTTGCAAGTCAGAAATAAGTCTACTTACTCTTTTGACAACTGTCTAGTATATGGGTGAAGTGTTGTATAAATGACAATTAAATCCTACTGATTAGTGGTGTTATTGAATTCTTCTATATATCTGCTGATTTTCTGGCAAGTTATTCTACCAGTTGTTGAGAGAGGAATATTGAGGTATTTAACTATATTTCTAGATTTGTTTCTTTTCTTTTTAGTTCTAATTTTTGTTCCATTTATTTTTCAGCTCTGTTAGTTGGTACATATATATTTAGGATTACTATGTCTTCTCGGTAAATTATCCTTTTCTTCAGTAGATAATATTTCTCTGTCTCTGGTAATTTTCTTTGTTCAGGAGTCTGTCTACTTTATCTGATATTAATATAGCCATTATAC
The DNA here is from genome assembly GCF_910594005.1 of Cervus elaphus. NCBI lineage: Eukaryota > Metazoa > Chordata > Mammalia > Artiodactyla > Cervidae > Cervus > Cervus elaphus. The sequence goes on from NC_057826.1 coordinate 75,883,648, forward strand.
TTTCCTTTGATTAATGTTTGCATAATACATCTTTTCCCATCCTTTTACTTTCAAGATGACCATGTCTTATTTGAAATGAATTTCTCTCAGACAGTTACAGTTGGGTCGTGTTTCTTAACCCACTTCTTGTCTGAGCTGTTTTGTCACTGGTGTGTTCAGATCAAATTCTGTGTCTTAGATTCTGTGTGTAGATCACTTGTTTTTAATGTTTTGATATTTTAGGGCTTAGCCTTCCATTTTATTTGATTTTTTGTTTGCACTTTATTTTGTCCCCTATGTTTTTCCTTCTAACCTCCTGTGAGTTATTCAACATTTTCTAGGATTACACTTCAATTTATCTGCAGTGTTTAGTGTGTGTGTGTGTTTGTGTGTGTGTGTGTGGGTTGCTCAGTTGTGTCTGACTCTGCAACCTCAGGGACTGTACCCTACCATGGAATTCTCTAAACAAGAATACTGGAGTGCATAGCCATTCTCTTCTCCAGGGCATCTTGTCAACCCAGGGACTGAACCTGGGTCACCCACATTGTAGGAAGATTCTTTTATGGTCTGAGTCACAAGGGAAGCTCCAATAGCATTTCAGTCAGTTCAGTTCAGTTGCTCAGTCATGTCTGACTCTTTGCGACCCCATGAATCGCAGCACGCCAGGCCTCCCTGTCCATCACCAACTCCCAGAGTTTACTCAAACTCATGTCCATCGAGTCGGTGATGCCATCCAGCCATCTCATCCTCTGTCTTCCCCTTCCCCTCCTGCCCCCAGTCCCTCCCAGCATCAGTGTCTTTTCCAATGAGTCCACTCTTCGCATCAGGTGGCCAAAGTATTGGAGTTTCAGCTTCAGCATCAGTCCTTCCAATGAAAACCCAGGACTGATCTCCTTTAGGATGGACTGGTTGGATCTCCTTGCAGTCCAAGGGACTCTCAAGAGTTTTCTCCAAAACCACAGCTCAAAAGCATCAATTCTTCAGCACTCAGCTGTCTTCACAGTCCAACTCTCACATCCATACATGACCACTGGAAAAACCATAGCCTTAACTAGACGGACCTTTGTTGGCAAAGTAATGTCTCTGCTTTTTAATATGCTGTCTAGGTTGGTCATAACTTTCCTTCCAAGGAGTAAGCGTCTTTTAATTTCATGGCTGCCTATAGCATTTAGATGTGTCTTATTGTATAGCTGTTTTTATACGGATGCTCTAGTTATTGCATTTACATAATACAGTCTATTGGTAATATTATTTTACCTATTTGAATGAAGTGTATAAATATTGCCTCCCTTTACACCTACTTATTCTCCCCTATTTATAAAATAATTTTCTTTAGTATTTCCTCCATATGTGTTTAGAACCTCATTAGACAGTGTTATAATTTTTTCCAGATATATAATTATATTATATTATTATATATTAATATAGATAATATTATATATATAATATTATTATAATAATATACTATATATATTATGCTACATATATAACATATATAACATATATATAGTATGCTATATAACATATATCTATGTTATATATAACATAGATATATGCTATATATATAATATATATGCTATATATAACATATATATTATGCTATATAACACATATACATGTTATATATATAACATATATATATGCTATATATATAACACATATATATGTTATGCTATACATATGTTATGCTATATATTATATATATAATATATATAACATATATATTGCTATATATATAACATATATAATATGCTATAATATATTTCCACCAAATATAATTGAGGAAATTCAAGAGGAAATGTCTATTGTATTTATCCATATTTTTGCCTATTGTATTCTTTATTCCTTCTTGTTGATTCAAGACTCATTCCTTTGTAATTTTATTTCTGTTTATAGAGCTTCCTTTAGACATTATTTTAGGAAAGGTCTTCTGGTGACCACTTTTCTTAGTTTTCCTTCATCTGATACTATCTCAATTTCACCTTTATTAGTGAAGACTTCTCGGTTAATTTCTCTTCTCTTTCTGCAGTTGAAATATATTGGATTATTTCTTTCTGGCTCATAGTTAAATCTGGGAACTAAAATAATTATAACATTGTGATTTTATGTTTCATTCTAAAAATTATTTTGTATCCAACACTTAAAAGTTGAAGGATAGCTGATTGACAATGTTATGCTAATTTCTTCTGTAGAGCAAAGTGATTCAGTTATACATATATAGACTTTCTTTTTTATTTTATTTTCCATTATGGTTTACCCCTGGATATTGAATATAGTTCCCTGTGCTATACAGTAACACAAGGAATTTTTAACTCACAATTCTGTATTTTTTTAAAAAGTCAAATTTAATACAGTTCAAGGCTGACAACATATAAATCCTCTTCTGTACATAATCATAATGTTTTGAAATTCAACCACAGGTCAGTAGAAAGGTGGGGCATGTTAATGAAAACAGTGAACTTCTCCATAGTTCTCTATTTGGCCTCTGGAGGGCACTGCTGCCTAAATTGGAAATTGCTTTTCTGTAAAAGATCAGAAGAACCTCACAAAAACCCTATGGTTTAAAGAGATATTCTGACCATTTTTTACACAGTGAGATGTAAAGCATCTCAGACACCAGAGATAGGCATTTTGTTAAGACAGCTTCTCTTCCTAACAACCTCCCTACAATCTCCATCAGAAGAAGTATAAATTCTTTGTCATTCAGAGAAACCTGGGTTCAAGCCAGCTAGTCTTCAGACTTATTTGTGGGGAACCTGTTAGAAAGGAGCTCACTGCCTCTTCACTGCTCCACTATGACCTTGGTGTTCACCTTGATGCTTGAGATGCTCCTGTTTCTGAGTGAGTATTACTCCATTTTACTCCTTTGTCCACACATGGAATATTGCTTCATGTTGAATAGAGACTTTTTGTTTTAGCTGAGTTCACTGATTCAGCACTGATATCTCAGCAGGAGCTGGAGCCCAGTCAGTGACCCAGCCTGATGACCACATCACTGTCTCTGAAGGAGCCCGTCTGGAGCTGAGGTGCAGCTACTCATCTTCTGTTTCACCATACCTCTTCTGGTACGTGCAGTACCCGGACCAGGGACCTCAGCTTCTCCTGAAGTACGTGTCTGGAGACAATCTTGTTTCAGGCATCAAAGGTTTTAAGGCTGAATTTAGGAAGAGTGAGAAGTCCTTCCACCTGAGGAAAATACCAGCTCATTGGAAAGACTCAGCCAAGTCCTTCTGTGCTCTGAGTGACACGGTGCCTGGGGCTGCAGGAGGAGCTGAACACAAACCTCCTGGACCCTGTAGCTCAATCTTTGTTATATTAGGAAGTTGGCATGTTCTGTGAAGGCAAACAGCACAGACAATACAGAATCCTGGAAGTGTTTGGTTCCCATGGGCATCTTAGATTCTTCTTTTTTTCATTTTTTCTTGTCTTTTCTATTCTTTTTTCTTTATCATTTTGCAAAGGAAAGACTTCTGTTTTCTGAAATTTGGCATTTTTGTCCTCTAGAATCAGAATTCCAGGGAAAATGAGGCCGTAGAATTTTCAACAAACTGGAGAAAGCTACTTACTCCCGTGTCATTTGGAATAGTGATGGGCTGAGATATAATAGCTTGAGGTTGGCCATGTGAGTTGATATAAGACAAGTCAGACAATTTCTTTACAATATTAATCTCATCTCTCAAGTAAACAAAAAACCCTGGACAATGGCTTATTTCTAACTGCATTATCTCCAGACTATTTTGCTAGTATCCTAAGAGGCTTTTTCCCTTAAAGGATTTCAACTCTTTGACTGAAGCATTTGGGACTGATGCAGCTAATTACTGCTGGCACTTAAAGATGTATATGGGTGACCTTTCCAAAGACAATATTTCAGTTTCAGTTCAGTTGATCAGTCATGTCCAACTCTTTGTGACCCAATGAACCACAGCACGCCAGGCCTCCCTTGTCCATCACCAATTCCCGGAGTCCACCCAAACCCGTGTCCATCGAGTCGATGACGCCATCCAACCATCTCATCTTCTGTCTTCCCCTCTCCTGCTGCCCTCAATCTTTCCCAGCACCAGGGTCTTTTCCATGAGTCAGCTCTTTGCATCAGGTGGCCAAAGTATTAGACTTTCAGCTTCAACATCAGTCCTTCCAATGAATACCCAGGACTGATCTCCTTTATGATGGACTGGTTGGATCTCCTTGCAGTCCAAGGGACTCTCAAGAGTCTTCTCCAACACCACAGTTCAAAAGCATCAATTCTTCGATGCTCAGCTTTCTTGATAGTCCAACTCTCACATCCATACATGACCACTGGAAAAACCATAGCCTTGACTAGACAGACCTTTGTTGGCCAAGTAATGTCTCTGCTTTTTAATATGCCATCTAGGTTGGTCATAACTTTCCTTCCAAGGAGTAAGCATCTTTTAATTTCATGGTTGCAATCACCATCTGCAGTGATTTTGGAGCCCAGAAAAATAAAGTCAGCCACTGTTTCCACTGTTTCCCCATCTATTTGCCATGAAGTGATGGGACCGGATGCCATGATCTTAGTTTTCTGAATGTTGAGTTTTAAGCCAACTTTTTCACTCTCCTCTTTCACTTTCATCAAGAGGCTGTTTAGTTTTTCTTCACTTTCTGCCATAAGGGTGGTGTCATCTGCATATCTGAGGTTATTGATATTTCTCCCGGCAATCTTGATTCCAGCTTTTGCTTCTTCCAGCCCAGCGTTTCTCATGATGTACTCTGCATATATGTTAAATAAGCAGGGTGACAATATACAGCCTTGATGTACTCTTCCTTTTTGGAACCAGTCTGTTGTTCCATGTCCAGTTCTAACTGTTGCTTCCTGACCTGCATACAGGTTTCTCAAGAGACAGGTCAGGTGGTCTGGTATGCTCATCTCTTTCAGAATTTTCCACAGTTTATTGTGATCCATGCAGTCAAAGGCTTTGGCATAATCAATAAGGCAGAAATAGATGTTTTCCTGGAACTCTCTTGTTTTTTCAATGATCCAGAGGATGTTGGCAATTTGGTCTCCGGTTCCTCTGCCTTTTCTAAAACCAGATTGAACATCTGGAAGTTCACGGTTCATGTATTTTTGAAGCCTGGCTTGGAGAATTTTGAGCATTACTTTACTAGTGTGGGAGATCAGTGCAATTGTGGTGTGAAGCAAAAAAAGTTCTCCTTTATTTATCAGTCCCCAAAAATAGACTTGCCACGTGGTGCAGTGGTAAAGAATCTGCCTGCCAATGCAGGAGACACTAGGGCATCCACCCTAATGAGGAGGAAGATGAGGAGTGCAGTGAAGAGGTGGTTAAGTCATCTATATGGGGCAATTCTTCTGAGTCTGTGTTTATCTTTGACCAGATATCTCTCTCCTTTTCCCACATCAGACCTGTTTTAGACACTCCTGAAAGATGCATGTGCATCTTTTTGCCAAGATGGATTCCAGCGCAGAGCTTTGTGGGATGCTTGGCATCATCTGTTATGAGGCGGTGCCACCTCCTTTTTGAGCTCCGAGGAGTCTTTCTGTGCCTGCACAGTTTTCCTTGACCTCTTGACCTCAGAAGTGGTCACTTTTTTACTCTAGCAGAGCTCAGCTCCTGCTGTTAATTGTCTTGGTTACTGAGGCTAATTATCATGACAGGTTAATGAATCTGAGAGGAGGTGTTGGGCCAAAGACTTTATTCGGAAAGCTGACTGACCAAGAAGATGGCAGACTAATGTCTCAAAATGATCATCTTGTCTGGGTCTGGATGGCAGATTCTTTCACAGAACAGGGTGGGGGAAGGTGAGGAAGCAAATTAAAAAGGCAAAATTAATCTTGTAAACATCTGCTAGAATGGCAAACCTCAGGCAGGGGATGTATTAATTTCTTCTTTCCCACCATCCACAGGTGGACAGGTCATGAACAAAAACCCTTTAGGAGTCAGGCAGAGGGGCTGATTCTCTGAGGCAGCCCATTATGTATGATTATAATAACAAAAGCAATGAAAAGCAAGTCAAAGGAACAGTTTCAACAGGTAGAATTGGTTCTTCCCTCAGTATTTGGAGTGTGTAGGGAAAACAAAGCTTGAATTTTACTCTGCTTGACAAATACCAGCTGTGTAGCCCAGGGGCCCGTCTACCTCCTACCTCCGAAACTCACTCTGAGTTTTCATGTGCTCAGTTGCTCAGTCGGGTCTTACTCTTTGCCATCCCACGGACTATAGCCCACCAGGCTCCCCTGGCCATGGGATTTTCCAAGCAAGAATACTGGAGCTGCTTGGTTGCCGTTTCCTTCTCCAGGGGACCTTCCTGATCCAGAGATCGAACCCCCATCTCTTTCGTCCCCTGCATTGGCAAGTATATTCTTTACCGCTCCATCACCTGGAAAACTCTTTCAAATGGAGGTTAGTAATAATAGAGGAGAATAGTTTTGTGTGAAGAAAAGCTAAATCATTATTGGCATATAAGAAGTATGCTTTTTGATGAATATTCCTTTCAATTAATAGCTCTGTCTTATTCCCTGATTCAAGCACTAGACATTTATGACCATAATGCAAAATATCGATATTTACATTGATTGTTATTATCTTTATCTATGTTGTTATCTTTATCCATAGCTCTCAGGAAAGTCCCCTGGATCAAACAGGGAGTCATAAACAAAAGGTAAGATGGAGAATTTTGAAGTATAGATACCAGCTTTTTCTGATTTTTTTTCCATTTTTATTGCCTAAGATTTATTTATTAATATATATCAGGAGAAAATAGAAACTTTTAATTCACAAGTTCAAAATTATGTACAAAACATTGAATGTCACCTTTCCCTCCACTCTCACCCTTCTTTAACCTGTTTTTAGTTCAGTGAGACCAGAGGGTGGGGCTCCCTGTCACAGAGTGTCAGCTGAGCAGGGTTTGTTGGCTGAGCTGATTGGTTGCAGGAGCTGAAACATCCAGACAAGTCATGACACTCACCACCCAGGGTTTGCTATGTATCTTGTGAATGTTTTCCAGCAACAAGGCAAAGCGTCATGAAAAGGCTAGTGGACACTGTACTGGGGCTTTTGTTTGCCCAGGTTTGCTGTGAGTTGGGGCTGCCCCACAGGGGAATCTGAAGGAATGAGCAGCTTCTCTTTTGTTGAAGGAGGAAGAGGAGCTGACAAGTCCTGCAGACTTTCTATCCTTATCATTTATGGGGTTGGGGGTGTACTTTCCAGGTTTTGCAGGCGCTCTATGACCCTCACCTGTGACTGTTTCTCTTCTTTTCATCAGGTGTGCGAGGGATGGATGTGGCGCAGAGTCCCCCAGCCCTGAGTCTGCAGGAGGGAGCCAGCTTTACTCTGCGGTGTAATTTCTCCATCTTCCCAAACAGTGTGCAGTGGTATCTTCAGAACCCCAGGGGCCGCCTCATCCACCTGTTTTACATTCCTTCAGGGACAAAGCAGGAAGGAAGATTAAATGCCACGACAGTCCCCAAAGAACGCCGCAGCTCACTGCACATTTCCTCTTCGCGGACCACAGACTCGGGCACTTACTTCTGTGCTGCGCAGCACGGTGCTCCCCAGGCACCTGCGGCCTCTACAGGAACCCTCCCGGGGCTCAGCCCCTCCTCCAGCCTCAGTCACACCGTGAGGCCCCCACAGGGCGTTTGCAGTGCTTCATGTTACTCACCTGCATCAGGACAGTTTTAACCACAGACACTGTTTGGCCCTACAGGTTAGGGACTTCGGTCTCTATCTCCCCTTCTCAGTCTGTGTCTCTTTCTTCACTAGAAACTTCGAACTGGGAACTAGCAGAGTAGTTGATACGAGGACAGAATTAAAATGAATATTTAACCACAGCTTCCCAGGTGGCTCAGTGGTAAAGAATCTGCTTACCAATGCAGGAGACATGGGATCGATCCCTGGGTGGGGCAGATCCTCTGGAGGAGGAAACGGTAACCCATTCCAGTATTCTTGGGAAATACTGTGAATTCTCATGGACAGAGGAGGCTGGCAGGCTAACAGTCCATGGGGTCTCAAAGAGTTGGACATGACTGAGTGACAGAGCATGCATGCTGAACTCAAAAATGTTAAAAAGTGAAAGGAATTAAATGAAATCACTCCAATAAAGATATTATCCAGCTTAGTCGCCTTCTCCAGAATGTTCAAGTCTGCCTCACCAAAAAGTGTTCTAAAAGACAACTGCAAATATTTATATGCCATCCTACTACTGTGGAAAGCAAACAAAAAATGTTTGCTCAATGTTTAATATGAACTTGATAAGTTAAAACAAATGAATTCTCGTATAGTTCTGGGTTGAAGAAGTATGAAAGCAATTTTGCTTGGCTGGCTGATAGGTTTCCTCTAGAGGCTTTAAGGAAAAATCCATTTCCTTGCATTTCTCTAGCTTCTGGAGGTCACTTGGATTCCTTGAGTCATAGCCCTTCCTTGAATCATTGCAACCTCTTCTACCACCTCAGCTCCTTTCTCTTCTGGAGTCAAATACTCTTCTGCTTCTAAGGTGTAGGAAATTAGTAAATAAACAGAAACTCATTTAAATAGAGTTGGGAGACAGGGTGAGCTCTCATACCCTGTGAAGATAACAGGATTAAAGGGCAGAAGAAAGATGCCTCTTCTTTCCAGGCAAACACTGGGCCAGTGAAAAACCATGGACTCTGTTTACTGTGTGTGTGTGTTTGTGTGTGTGTGTGAGTGTGTGTGTGTGTGTGTGAGTGTGTGTGTGCATGTGTGTGTGTACACATGTGTGTGTTTGTATGTGAGTGTGTGTGTGTGTGTCTGTGTGCGTGTGTGTGAGAGTGTGTGTTTGTGTGTGAGTGTGTGTGTGTGTGTGCAGGGGCTTCTCTTGTTGAGGAGCACTGTCTCTAGAGTGCGTGGGCTCCGTGGTTGCAGCACATGGACTCTCTAGTTATGGCACATGGGCTTAGTTGCCTGGTGGTATGTGGGATCTTAGGTCCCTACCAGGGATTGAACCGCATCCCCTGCATTGAAAGGCAGATTCTTAAGCACTGGACCACCAGGGACATCCCAATGTAAACAAATGTAAATGTCTGTTTACAGTAGCCCTCCCAACTTTCTTTTCTTCTCTATAAGATCATTCTCTTGTCCTGTGGGGACTTGCATAAGGCTTGCCATGGTTGCATACCCCAAATTGCAATCCTTTGCTGATCCCAGCTAAACTCATCTTTCTAGAGAAATATCTGATAGTCTTTTTTTTTTTCGTGTCAGCAAAGTATGCATGGTTATGTATAGGCCCTACCCAGATAATCCAGAATAATTTGTATTGAGAGAGTCAATTCCTAGGCAGATTGATAAGAAGTCCAGGGGTCCCCAAGGAGAGAGGTGTCTGGAATTCTCAAGGAGGAAGAAAGGACAAACTTTTTTCCCTCTACATTCCTTAGGACTGTATAACAAAAACGTATCCTGCTTGAGGACAGTGTCTGAAAAAAACCTTCTGGCTAATCTTATTATCTTACAATGTAAATTATGGGAGTAGGTCTAGTGAGGTCTTTATAGCCTCCAGACATTCTTTTGATTCACTGTAATAACTAATTAGAGAGTATATAACTCCATGGCTAACACTAGCAAGGGGGTACTCTTTCTGCCCCCTTCTGATGCCTATGTCAGAAGCTTTCTCTATCTCCTTTGTACTTTAATAAAACTTTATTATACAAAAGCTCTGAGCGATCAAGCCTCGTCTCTGGCCCCGGATTGAATTCTTCTCCTCCGGAGGCCAAGAATCCCAGCATCTTTGCGTGGTTCAGCAACACCCTTTCAGTATCAAGATCCTTCAACTAATCCTATACCTAAAGTCTACTTTGCCACATTTTTATCTACTTAAAACTTTTAAAATTGAAACATAGTTGACTTACAATACTATATTAGTTTCAGATGTACAGCATAGTCATTTGATATTTTTGATAAATTACATACCATACAAAATTATTATAAAATGTTGATCATATTTCCTTTGGTGTACATTACAAACTTATGATTTATTTATTTTATAACTGAGTGTGTGTACCTCTTAATTCCTTTCACCTGTTTCACTCCTACACTCACACCTCTCCCATCCAGTGACCACTCGTTGTTTCATTATGTCTGTCAGTCTGTTTCTGCTTTGTTATGTTTGTTTTTCAGATTCCACATACATGTATTAAACATACAGTTTATTTGTCTCACTCTGACTTATTTCAATAAGTATAATACCCTCTGGGTCTATCCATGTTGTCCCAAATGGCAAGATTTTACTTTTTTTATGGTAATATTTCACTATTTATATCTATATTGATCTATCTATCTATCATCTAGATCTTCTTTATCCATTCATCTATGATATGAATGAACACTGAGATGTCTTCAATATCTTGACTATTGTAAATAATGTTTCTGTGAACACTGGGGTGCCTATATATTTTTGAACTAGCTCTTTTGTTTTCTTTGGATAAATACCCGGGAGTGGAAGTTCTGTATCATGTAGTAGTACTATTTTTAATTTAAAAAAAAAAAAAAAAAAACAGTCAATTTGCTGTTATCTTTCCCACCACAACCACTAAAACCAGATAGGATCCTATTCACTATCTCTTTCCTCCCAAAGGTGCTACCTCCTTTCTAAGCAATTGAGGAAGGATAAGACTTCAGGTTGCAGACACCATTCCATTTTTAATCTGGGGAGGACAGAGCGGGGAGAATCTCCATACTGTTTTCCACAGAGGCTGCACCAATTCATATTACTACCAACAGTGCACAAAGATTCCCTGTTCTCCACATCCTCACCAACCCTTGTTATTTCTTGCCTTTTTGATGACAGCCCTAGTAAGGTGATTTGCTCATTTGTTGTTCTCATTTGCATTTTACTGAGGACTAAAGATATTGAGCATCTTTTCATATGCCTGTTGGCCATCTGTATGCCTTTTCTGGTAAAATGCCTATACAGGTCCTCTGCCTAATTTAAAATAAGATCATGTTTTTGATATTAAATGTATAAATTCTTTATATATTTTGGATATTAAATCCTTGTTGACATGTTGTTTGCAAATATCTTTTCCTTTTTAGATTTCCTTTTCTTTGTGTTAATGGTTTTCTTCTCTGTGCAAGAGTTTAGTTTGATTAGAAAAAAAATATTATAAAGATGAATGTCTGAGAGCATACTGTCTATATTTTCTTTTAGGAGTTTTATGATTTCAGCTCATACATTTTAGTCTTTAAAACATTTTGAGTTATCTTTATTCATGCTGTGAGAAAAATTTCTAGTTTCATTCTTTTACATGTAGCTGTTCAGTTTGCTCAAAACCTACTTATTGAAGAATCTGTCTTCCCCCCCTCCACTGTATATTCTTGCCTCTTTTGTCATAGATTGATTGATCATAGGTGCATGGGTTTATTTTAGTTCTATTTTGTCCCATTTATCTATGTCTGTTTTTGTGCCAGTACCATACAATTTTGGATTACTATGACTGTGTAGCATATTTTTGTATCAGAGAGTGTAGTATTTTCAACTTTGCTCTTTTTTCTCAAAATTGCTTCAGCTGTTGAGGTCTTCTGTGGTTCCATTCAAATTTTAGGATTATGTTTTCTAGTTCTATGAAAAATGCCATGGGTAATTTGATGAGGATTGCACTGAATCTGTAGATTGCTTTGGGTGTATGGATATTTTAGCAATATTAACTCTTCCAGTCCATGAACATGAGATATCTTTCTATTTATTTGTATTGTCTTAAATCATTTTCATCAATTCTTATAGTTCTCAAAATACAGGTCTTTCAATTCCTTTGTTGAAATTACTGCTAATTATTTTATTCTCTTAGATTCAATTGTAAATTGGATATTTTCTTAAATTCTTTTTCTTATAATTCATTATTAGTGTATAGAAATACGAAAGATTTCTATATATTAATTCTGTACCCTGCAACTCTACTGAGCTTTACTTTCATTTATTTATCCTAATAGCTTTTTGATGGTACTTTACAATTTTCTATACACAACATCATGTCATTTGCAAATAGTGGCAGTTTCTTTCTTCAAATTTGGATGCCTTCTCTTTCGTTTTCATATCTTATTGCTATGGCTAGGACTTCCAGTACTATGTTAAATAGAAGTGGTGAGATTTGCAGACTTGTCTTGTTTAAGGTCTTAGAGAAAAAGTTTTCATTTTTTAAAACAACTGATTGTGATGTTAGCTGTTGGTTTGTCATAAATAACCTTCATTATTTTGAAGTACATTTTCCCCATATCAAGTTTATTGAGAGCTTTTATCATGAGTGGATATTGAATTTTGTCAAATGCTTTTTCTGCATCTACTGAAGTAATTATGTGGTTTTTATCTTTCATTCCATTGTTGTGGTATATCACGTTGATTGATCTGAGGATACTGAATCATCCTTGCATACCTGGAATATATTCTAGATGATCATGATGTATGATTACAAACGGTCTTTTTAGAATAGTTCTAGTTCACTTGCTTATTGTTTCATTCTGTTGGGGTCTTAAATATTTCTGTACAGTTGCTGTCTCAATAATAGATTCAATAAATAATGCAAAAACTAAAACAAGTTAAACTCATGTCATCAGTGTGCAAACAAAAAAAAAATAAAAAGACAGAAGTATTAAGTGTGGGCAGAATATATAACACAATTTTCTGATTTAGAATCTATTTGAAGACATGGTCTCTTCAGTATAAAAGGCTCTTCTTGATTTGCTGTTGACATTATGGGAAGAAAGACAGCTCCTTACACTGACTCAGTCTGAGGGTCAATATTTCAACAAGGTAAAATCTCCTTCTGTCTCAAGAAATCACTGATTCAAGATGAAGACTTGGTTATATATTTCAGTGCTCTGATTGATGTTCATATGTGGTGAACATGAATTTTTAAGAAGCTGTATATATTTTTTCAATGTAACTTCTTTCTATGGTCACAAAAGGGGCAATGCTGCTTCAGAGATTACTGTAATGCTTGTCCCACAGACACATATTCTTCAAGTAGCCAGAAAGGATCTCTTAAAAATCTACTAAAGTTTTATCTCCTATTATGGTTCCGTTTACATCTAACAATCATGCATGAATGTATGGTGTGTTTCTATCTATCCATCTATCTACCTAGGTAGTATGGATGTATATTGTAGTCTAATAGTTTGAAAATATGGCTTTGAAAATCAACACTTCTCTGAATAGTACATATTTTCCTCAAGGATATGGCCACATTCAGCTTCTCTAATATAAATGTATACCACACTTAGTTAATCTGTGCCTAGAGTTCATGTCCTCCATCTTTATGGGAAATGTAGTAGTAGTCTAAGTTCCAGTTCAAGTATCGCCTCCATTAAAACTGTTATCTGGTTGAATTGAGAAGCAGAGTTTATTACTTTTTTCTTTGTAACATCTTAGAGATACACATTTCTCCTTAGTAGCTTTTATCTGATAGTACTTGAGTACTGGGCCTCAGTTGACTGAAGATGGGAACTGTCTCTTTCCTTCTTGAGATCCAAGTACTGAATATTAAGTAGTCACTTAGCAGCACTCATTAAATACATATTGAGATGTGTTAGTGAATGAATAAATGAAAAATAAAATATATCAGAAGTCTAACAAACAATCAAAGTTCCCCTTAGAATGATGTGGTAGATGGGATTCGACTGAGGAATGAGAACTTTTATTATTTCTCCTGTTGGACTATAACGATGTTTTCTTTGAATTTGAGATGACATCAAAATTTGCCCAGAGACAAAATGCTGGGCTTCAAAAACATATGCTCCTTATTTATTTTAACTTTACAAATAGATGGGGCAAATAGATGGGGAAACAGTGGAAACAGTGGCAAACTTTATTTTGGGGGGCTCCAAAATCACTGCAGATGGTGACTGCAGCCATGAAATTAAAAGATGCTTGCTCCTTGGAAGAAAAGTTATGACCAACCTAGACAGCATTTTAAAAGGCAGAGACATTGCTTTGCCAACTAAGGTCCATCTAGTCAAGGCTATGGTTTTTCCAGTAGTCATGTATGGATGTGAGAGTTGGACTGTAAGGAAAGCTGAGTGCTGTAGAATTAATTCTTTTGAACTGTGATTTTGGAGAAGACTCTTGAGAGTCCCTTGGACTGCAATGAGATCCAACTAGTCCATTCTAAAGGAAATCAGTCCTGAGTATTCATTGGAAGGACTGATGTTGAAGCTGAAACTCCAAAACTTCTGCCACCTGATGTGAAGAACTGACTCAATGGAAAAGACTGATGCCAGGAAAGATTGAAGGCAGGAGAAGAAGGGGACGACAAGATAAGATGGTTGGATGGCATCACCAACTCAATGGACATGAGTTTGAGTGAACTCTGGAAGTTGGTAATACACAGGGAGGCCTGGTGTGCTGCAGTTCATGGGTTCGCAAAGAGTCGTACATGACTGAGTGACTAACATGAACTGATATCTTCAATAGACTTTAATTTGTACTTGTAATTAAAAAAAGAGAAATGCTCATCTTGTGATTATATGGGAATCCCTCTCTATTGTAAAATAATGTAATCCCTGTTAAGATATCTAGTTGTCCTGATACATGATTTTTAACCTTCTTGGAAACATGAAGAAAAAGAAGATGAGGAATAGGAGAGAGAAATTCTAAACTAACCATATTCCATGTCTAAGGAGGGGATTTCTGCTTTTCATTGAAAGTAATTTTGAGCAAGTCTAAGATAGAGAAAATCGAGAAGTGCTTGCTTTGAAAAAAAATAGCTTTCGTTGAAAGTACTTGTGAGAAGGTGGGGCCTCTTGAAAGAATTAAAGCTGGTGTGAACCTTAAGTCAGAGTTCTAGCTGGCTGAGGAGACCAGAGGAAGAACCTGAGCTGTCATTGAACTTTGGTGCCAGGAACAAGGGACAAGATGCTGGACGCATCATTCTTAATTCTGTGTCTTCAAGTAAACTGTGAGTTATGATGGAGAAACCCTAGGATATCTCATTAATTTGGGGGAGTGAGAAAATTGGAGTATGGGCAAATTCATCAGATAGAAACTTTAAGAAGGAAATACCAGTTTGTGGACCTAATGACTTCTTATCTTTTTAAGCAGGGGTGGGTGGACAACAGAAGGAAAAAAGTGACCAAGAGCAGGTGAAACAGAGCCCTCAATCTTTGACAGTTCAGGAAGGAGAGATTTCCATTCTGAACTGTAGTTATGAGAAGAGTGCATTTGACTACTTCCTGTGGTACCGGCAATACCCTGGTAAAGGGCCTGCATTCTTGATAGCCATACGTTCAACTGTGAATAAAATGGAAGAGGGAAGACTCACCGTTTCCCTCAATAAGAGTGCCAAACCGCTCACATTGCACATCGCAACTTCCCAGCCTGGAGACTCAGCCGCATGCTTCTGTGCGGCAAGTGCGCGGTGCTCCCCGGGCACCTGCAGCCTGTGCCCAGACCTGTAGCCGAGGCCCCAGACACACCCCGAAGTGCAGATGAAATACACACATATACATGCTTGTGCATAAGAAGTCTTAATATAAGAAAACTGAAATTATACAGAATTTATTCTTTCACCAAAATGGAATGGATATAGAAAATCAATTGTGAAAAAATGTCTCTAGAAACTCCCAAACATTTGGAATTTAGGGACTAAATTTAAAACAACTCATATGTATGTTTAAGAAGCAATTACAATGACTATTAAAATCTTTCAACAAAAGAAGGTAGAAAAAGAACAAATAAAACCCAATATAATCTAAAAGAAGGGTAAAGTTAAAGATTCAGATTGGTGAACTCTAAAACAAACAATAGAAATAACCATTAAATATAGTTAATTTTCTTAAAATGATTAATAACATTTATCTATTCCTAGCTAGAATTATTAATATAATAAAAGAAAACATGACTTATACACATGAGAAAATCATATGTAGATTCTGCAGTGTGAAAATCATAATAAAACAATATTGTTAATAAATTTATGCCTCTGGGTAACACTGTAGAAGTAGACTCACACAGGGAGAAAGCTGATTAATAAAACTGATCTATTTGGAGGTAGAAGTATCAAGGGAAAAAGAGAAAAACATGAATTATGAATATAAGGAATGAAAAAGTAAACCATACTACAGATGCTAAAAGGATAATTAAAAATCATTGGCAAGTTTATGTCACCGAGTAAGAGTATAGAAGTCAACTCACACAAGTGGGGAAAATTGATTTTTTGCCAAAGGTGCAAAGACAATTGAACAGAGGACAGTTTTATCAACAAATGATACTGGGACAATTGGATATTTATACGCAAATATGGGAACTTGGCCTAAATCTCACATCTTATACAAAACTTTAAATTCAGTCTCAAAATTGATCATACATTCAAATGTAAGACTATAAATATTTTAGAAGAAACCAGAAGAGAAAATCTTTATAACGTAGTGTTAGGCAAACAGATTTTTGACATGACACCGAAAGCACAACCCATAAAAAAACTTAGATTTCATTAAAATTAAAAAAGATTGCTCTGTGAAAGTTATTATTAAAAGAATGAAAAAGACAAACCACTGAATTGCAGGAAATGTTTGCAGACTGTATTTCCATCGAAAGAGTGGTATTCAGAATATAATGGCCTCCTAAACTCAACAGGAAGAAAACAAACAGTCCAGTTGAAAAATGAACAAAAGACTAACACAGACACTTTACCAACGAGGATATGTAGTAGGGATAAAAGCATATAAATAAATATATGAACAAAGGTTCACATCAATAGTCGTTAGGGAATGTAAAGTAGAGACACAATGAGACAGCACTCCACATCTGTCATAAAGGCTAAAACTAAAAGTACTGACAATACCAAGTTCTGGAAACGGTGCAGAGAAATTGGATTACTCATGCATTGCTGGTGGGTGAATGGTACAGTCATTCTAGAAGATGGTACATCAGTTTCACATAAACTTTATCCACTTTCCTTACAACTCAGCAATCACACTTGTGATGTTAATGCTTGAGAAATAAAAAACTTATGTTCATACAAAAATCTGTAGATGAATATTCATGGTAGCTGTATTTGTGATGGCCCCAAACTGGAAACTGCCCAAACATCTTCATTGGGTAAACTGATGAATAAATAGACATATTACTTATAGATCTTCCTCAACTTATGATGGAGTTAAGTTCTAATAAGCCATTGTAAGTAGAAAATATTGTGTTAAGGAGAAGAAAGCATTTACTACATCTAACCCTCCGAACATCTTAGTTTAGCCTAGCTTAGCTTAAACATGCTCAATAGTTACATTATCTTACAGTTAGGAATAATCATCTAACACAAAGTTTACTTTACAGTAAAGTATAGAAAAACCTCATGTAATTTATTAACTGCTGAGCTGAGAGTGAAAAACAGAAAGGTTGTATGGGAACAGAAAGGTTGTTTATGCTCCTGATTCTGGGGCTGACTAGAAGCTCAGCTCACTCCCAGCATCACCTGAGAATATCATGCTGCCTGGTGCTAGCCCAGGAAAAGATCAAAATTCAAAGTATGCTCTCAACTGAATGCATATGGCTTTCTCACCCCCATAAAGTCAATAAGCATAACTCAAACCATCCTTAGTTGGGAAAAGTCTGTAGTGATTAAAAGTAACGGACTACTGCAATAAGCTAGATTGTTCTCAGGAGTGTTATGCTGAGTGGAAAAAAGTCTATCTCAGAAGGCTACTTGATGTATAACACTTATTGGATAGTATGATTATGATCCATAATGATTCCATACATAAAGTATGATTCTACTTACATGACATTCTTAAAAGGAAAAATATAGAAATGAAAAGGAGAGCAGTAGTTGCCAGGGATGATCAGGGATTGCAGGGGTGAGAATGTGTGCAAAGGGACATTTTTTAGAGTGATGGGACAGTTCTGTATTGTGAGTTCTGTGACAGTTACAAGAACCCACACAAGTGATAAAATTTCATAGAGTTATGCATAAAAAAAGTGCCTGTAAAAACTGGTGAATCAGAGTAAGTTCTGAGTTTTGATAAAAATTTATCAATATCAATTTCTTTATATTTATATCTGTAATCATTCTGTATATATATATATATATATATATATAGTTTTATCATGCTGCTGCCTAGGTTGCTGTGGGCATCCATGGTCTCCTCTACTTAGTTATAAATAATTGCAAACCAGGGCATCAGCTGCCTGTCAGCACTCCGAAGTGAAATGAGACAGAGGAGTAGACATCTCAACTAAATACACACTTTTATTCCTGCATCACTAGTTATCTTGTCCTAAAATTAAAGGACTGGCACTGTTTTAGAGTCAGTACTTTCCTTTCTACTTGTCTATTTGCCTTTGACTATTTTATGTTAATTCTTCCATTAAAACAATGAAACCAGATGGAAGGTTGGCAGGAGTGCATTGTAGCATTGTGTCACAGAAAGATCCAGCATGCTTCTGTTGATTTTATTTTACAAAGAGAAAAACAATGAGCCACTAACAAGTGAGACTGAACTCTTTGGGCCAAACACGTAGAAAACGTGACATGAGGACAACTCTAGGACACATGATCTAATAAGTATGATTCTACTTTGGGAGGCAGCAGATCTGAATATCCTGATCCTTTTCAAAGTCTAATAAGTAAGACTCAATGTCAGCCTTACAGCTGGAAGACTCCACAAAGTACTTTTGTGCAGTCTGGGAACTCACAGTGCTTGAAGTAACGGGAAAAGCTGTACAAACAGTGGTTTATTCCTGTTATAATTTCATAAAAACATAGATAATGGAATAGATTCTGAAAGTCAGAAGGACTGATTTGTTATTGTTTGATCTTGAAGTAACTTATGTACAGGAAAACCTAACTAGAACCTTAGAGTCCAGTAAACAAGAGATATATGAACTATTTGGATAAGATTGCCTTTCACTGAGAAAGCTGAAGTTCTTTGAGCTTCTTAAAAGAGTCATTAGACTCTGGATGGAGGAGAGTAGGCATAGGCTAAATGATGACCAGTGAATAGATTATAAGAAGGGCTCATGTCATATACTAAATTATGTTTTAAATGGGCTGGTAAAGTTATTCTGCTGAATAATTACCAATGTATGTCAACTTGTTTATTCTTCTGTTCTGCTCAACTCAAACCTTTCATGAGAATTGTTTCTTTCAGGCCCCTTTCAGATACTTCATAGTAGTGACCAGGTAATTCATGACCAGAGCAAGAAAAGTATACAAAATAAAGGTCTGTGGTGAGTCAGACTTTTTCTCATCTGTGCCCAGACCACGTGGTCTATGAACACGACAACCCCCACTTCCTGTTGGGGGGAGTCACACAGGTACCGGGTAGTATGTATATGTGCTGCCAGGCACTCAAAGACACTGAACCCTCAGCTTGAGGCAGAACTGAGCACATTTGTGCAGGGGAATCCATGCCTCATGGCGCTCTCCAGTCTACTCTGGGTGTTCCTGGCCTTCACCTTCTCTGGTAGGGATGCTCCCAAACATGGGTGCGACTCTTTTGGATGAAAGGACTGCACACAGGCACGTGGTGCTTCACAGGGACTTGAGGAGGAAAGGAGGGTTGGAGAAAAGCATATTTATTATGATTTCAATTTCGGTTTTCTTTGGGTCTCAAATTAGTCTAATTCCTACTTTATTTTGTTCACTACTTCAGCTCAGTTTTCTGATTTTTTCCACAGGATCTGGTGTGGCCCAGAAAGTTACTCAAGACCAGCCATACATAACCAGTCAAATAGGGCAATCTGTCATTCTGAACTGTCGGTATGAACTAGGGAGGAGTGGGTACACGCACTACCTTTTTTGGTACAAGCAGCTTCCCAGTGGAGAGATGACTTTCCTTATTCGTCAGGAATCTTCTGGCCGGAATGCAAGGAATGGCCGCTACTCTGTAAACTTTCAGAGAGCACAGAACTCCATCAGCCTCAACATTTCAGCCTTACAGCTGGAAGACTCCGCAAAGTACTTTTGTGCAGTCTGGGAACTCACAGTGCTTGAAGTAATGGGAAAAGCTGTACAAAAACCCCAGAGCTTAATAAGTGAGAGCCCCTCTGCTGCAAGACCCCAGCTGAAATGCACACCTGCAGACCTCAGACAAGAAATGGTAGTCCTGCGGTTGTTTCATCTGTGGTCTGGATCAGAGGATTTAATTTTAAACAAAAACTCCTTCCATGTCATTTGGAAACAGGTGTCCAGAGTAACTTTCTACTAATACATTCTCGGTCTTGAATTTTTGACTTTAAAACAATCATACAGAACATGCATTGTCTAAAGTTGAATATTTGCCCCATAATACGTCAAAGTGGCAGCTTCACCTAAAGACCCTCACATGACAAACATGGGTCTAGTTATCCGGAATCATCATGAAAATCATTTCCTTAGTCCTTTCCTCTTAGACTCTATCACTGAAGCTACAATCAGAAAAGCAGAACCACTAGTGGTGTCGAATAAGAGATCAGTTATTGAGACTAGAACCCAGGCAATTGCTAGAGCTGGAGGAGTCCATACAAAGCTGTTATCTTTGTATCTGGTGTTGAGACTGAATTCACTGTTAGCCAGCTAGAGTAATATTTGTGAGGGAAAGTGGGTGCAGACAAAAGCATGGGCAAACTGTGACTCATAAGGACATACTAGAACCATGAGGATAATGGAACCTGCATAACACACTAAAACTTGTCTCTCACCTCCGTTAGTGTCTCACAAGAACGAGTGACCTTGAGGAGAAGAGTGTCACTTTCTGTTATGCTACATGCATACTTGGGCCAAGATGAACAGAAGATTTGGAGATCTGGTGGGAGGTGGAAGAGTTGTGTGTCATCAATAAGATGATGTAGTTGATCAGCAGCAACCTGTGTGAGTTGCCACAGTGCCTGGAGCTCTGCACCAGCCAGCAGAATATAAAAATATGGCTACTTCATGACAAGTACCTTCCAAATAGATTTCTAGATAGTTAGGTTGGGGCAGTACAAAGTTACTGCAATAGCTTAACTATTTAATTGATTTGTTAACTAGGCATCCATCAGTACCTCTTTTAACAACACAACTTTGTCGTGAAGTCAACAGGAAAACTATTCTTCCTGCTGCAATAATTCCTCATTCAACCAGTATAAGTTAACTCCCTTCTGCAAAATTATACCAAATTCATTCATCCGTTTTTGGGGTGATGTTCTTTCCTCTTCTAGCTGAATCAAACTCTTGCATTGAAACCTGTATCTTAATAACTGAGATAGAATGAGATATAAGATTAACTTATATTAGCACATTTTATGTTACTACAGGCAAGCAAATGAGACAGGGGATTTAAAAATAATGTATGTGTGAATATGTTCATATAAAAATGAAAAACATTAATAACATTTCATGTTTTTGTTACTGAAAATGACCAGATAACTGTCGCTGGTATTTATAACTACTTCCGTTACCCACTCCATAACCTATTTGCTTATAGGAGGCACCTCCGCTCACTGCTGTGTTGACTTCCTCTACAACAAGGTCCTTATTCAGGAGCAATGCTTTGTGAAATGCCACAAAGATGAATAAGGAATTCTGCAAATGGGACATCGTGGTTTTGGCAGAAGTTTGCAAGGCATTGAAGAAGAATCCCAGGGTCTATTTAAGTGGAAATAATCTTGCCAATACCCAGGGAAAAGTGATATATTGTATTCTGGGAACCATCATTTGAATGATACCTGTTTTCTTATCAGAAGCAATAGCAGTCACCAAAAGAAAGCAGTTCTACAGTTCTTAAAAGAAAATAAACAAAACTTTCAAGCTAGCTTCTTATGAACAAGAAAGTGTATTTTTAAATAGTCTTTATTAAAAAAAAAAAAAAAACTGCCAAGAGGGTAGAAGGTCAATTCCAGACTGGTAGACCATATGTGCAATGCATATTTCTAAAAAAGAACTCAAGTGCAGGATATATGAAAAGCTCATAAATCAAAAAGAAAAGAAGACAGTTAAACAGAATGGAAAAAATCTGGGAGATCCAATTTAGAAATATTATATCCATAACCAGTAAACTTACAAAAATGACCTTGATTTAATTATTCATTAGGGAATCAAAATAATACCTACCTCCTCTGGGTGTTCCTTTCATGTCTTTTCTGCACCCTGAAAGTAGCAATGCATCAGTGTAGCTAGTAGGTATAACCCTAAAAGTATAGAGATGAGTAATGAGTCTCCAGGAAAATAAGTGATTAAGTATCTTTCTAGAAACTCCCATCACTGACCTGATATAGAGGGAGAAAAAAAGCAGTAGAAGGTTACAGACCTGAACATTGAAGGAAAGGTAGGTTTTATTAGAAAAAAGAAAATTGATATTTACTGTGCTTACTATATTTCAGGCAATGTAGGATGCATTTCAGATTCATTATCTAATTTAAATGTCAAAACTATGATTTTATTGTTCCCAAGTTTTTAATCTGTGAGAAATGAGACATAACTTTTCTAACTGTGATAAGCATCTCTAATTTTTATTGCCAGGCAGTGTGTAACATCTTAAAGGGCTCCTAAAGAGAAAGACTTGGACTATGGAGAAGCACTTGACCCCAGGGTGGCTGGATGTCTCAATGGTGGTGACATTACTGGTTAAAACCGGAAGTTAAAGGGAACCAGGAAAGAAGATGCCAAACCATAGACACAATTGCCCCAGGATCAGTATATGAGGAAATCATCCACTAACCAGGTAACAGTGCTGAATGCTTTGTTGTTGTTCAGTCGCTCAGTCGTGCCCAACTCTGCAACCCCATGGACTGCAGAATGCCAGGCTTCAGGGTCTTTCACTATTTCCCAGAGTTTGCTCAAACTCATGTCCGTTGAGTCGGCGATGTCATCCAACCATCTCATCCTCTGTTGTCCTCTTCTCTTCCTGCCTTCACTCTTTCCCAGCATCAGAGTCTTTTTCAATGAGTTGGCTCTTTGCATCAGGTGGCCAAAGTACTGGAGCTTCAGTTTCAGAACCAGTCCTTCCAATGAATATTCAGCTGAATGCTTTAGCAAGTTTCTTATGCAATAGTGTCCTAGGAAGAATAAGTGGCTACAGAGAAAGAAGAGATATTATTACTTAAACACTCTAATCATGATTCTATATCAAGACTTGTGTCCCTTGCCTTTGCCCTCTCTACCGTGACACTATTACCCAAAACACCCACATGGTGTATCTCTGAACTTCCTTCACATCTTTACTCAATGTCACCCCTTGGTGAATGCTTTATCTCAATTTTTCTATTTTCCCTCCTAGAGAATCAGCTTTCAGCACAGTGCATGCAGCAAGAATGAAAGCTGAAGCACTGCCACCTGGTGTCCTACTCAAACATTTTGTGGGGCCTACACTAGCCTCCGTGCTCCCCTCAGTGATCATGGGTAAAATTGTGCAGAAGCCTAATCACCATAGGAGCTGCCATTGCTCAAGCAATTGGTAAACTTCTCAATGCAGAAATCAGGAGTGAGAGGATTCAGGAGAACTGGTTGCTTTTTAATCTTTTGCCTGCCGGATGTGAACTTGATCGACTTCAAATGATAAATTGGACCTGGAGAGTAATAAGCTACCTTGGACAGAAAGTTTGGAATTGTTGCACGAGGTGGGAGTTTTTTCCTCTGGTAAGTGAATTTTGTCTACTGCTCTGTCTTTCTTGTAGTATAGAAATCTGATAAGAAGTGGGAGCAGGACTCAATAATGGGAAAAAAACCAAACAATCATAGCAAACATGACTTTGTATACTTATTTAATATTATCATATTAGTCATACACCCAATCTCTGAACAGAGCACTCTAGGGAACAATTTCCCACTAACAGTAAGAACATGATAAATTAGCTACTTATGTGCTGTGTTAGCAGAACACGACAACTTAGGTTATATTTCCAAATCTGCCACTCATTAGTTGAGTGATCTTGGGAAAGTGACTTAATAATTTTTATGTTTCAGAATTCTATTTTACTAGCTGCAGGAATGCCACGACTGTTGGAAACATACCTAGTTTGTTCTGCATATAGATCCTCAAGTAGATCTGAAGTTGAAACAGTCTGTTTAATTTTGATTATTAATAGAGATACAGTCATGCCCTTTTAAATAGCCCTGTTAGAGCAAACACACTGTCTACAGAAGATGGGCACCAGCGTAGAATGAAGCACACACCCTCCATAAACATCGAGGTCACGTCAGCGTATCTCTTCTGTAGCACCCACATCCATCTCCTCATTTCCAAACCCTTTGCTACTCTTCTAATTCAGCCATTTGGTGTATCTTTCTTGTTTAACTGCAGGGACCTCTTAGGCTTCTTCCTGGCTTTACTCTCAACTCCTTGAATCTAACTTCTACATGACTGTAGAGTTATTATAAAATGTATATATAATCGTATCACTTCCTGGTCATCGTTGGGTAGTGAGGAACCATTAGAAGATATAAAGATCAAATTCTATATTAAGAAATACAAGACAGTGTACAGTTTTCCCCTGAATTGCTTCCAGTTTTGTCATTCCCCCTTTTCCACCATATACTCCCTAATGTACACCAACCACTTTAAAATTCTAACCATGTATAGACATATTAAACTCTTTCCTAAATCAGAGCCTTTGCAAATGCTGTCCTCTTTGGCCAGAATGAATTTTCCATGTAATTGTGAAAATGAGCCTGTGTGTTCAGGATTCATGGTCAGTTCAGGCAGCGTTATTTGTTTCTTATCTAAAATCTCATAGGATAATAATTGTAACCATTTATTATAAATATTCTTCTATCTTGTCCTCTTTTAAAATTGCTTTGACAAGAGTATTGGTGAATAAGGACTATCTTAAACATGTATTCTGTGGAGTCATTTCCTACTAAGCATGTTGAGATCCCTTTTTGCCCATAAACCAAAGCAAAGACAGGTCTCTTTCTCTTCATTTAGCAAATTTCTATTTCTCACCCCAAGATCCAGAGATAACATACAGTAAATACGATGCTGTGAGTTGGAAAAGCGCAGCCTTCTCCAGGGGGTGACTGTTCTGTCCCAGTTTACATCCTTCTGTGTAAACTGCAGCAGGGCTCCTGATCTGCATGAACATCAGGGAACTTTAAAAGCAACCACAAGTGCTCTCCAGACCACTTGCTCTTTTAGGATGGGGCAGAAACCTTCACTAACATAGCATTGCTAGGTTTGTCTTCATTTTGGTGTCCAAATCCAACATGCCTGAGAAGAAAAAGTTGTCCCAACAATGTGCATTTCAAAAAAACTTTGTTAACTCATGATATTTTCATTTTCCAGCACATCCTAAACTTGTTTCTCTCTCTTTCCATATTATGCAGTAATTTAGATTCAGATTCACTTTTGACTCTGAAAGAAATGCTGAGATTTCTATCATTCATATATTTTCATGAATTCTTCAAAGACATTAAAAACCTTATAGTGAGATGGAGAGAGGGCTCCCAAATGATATACCCACATCCTAATCACAGAAAGTGTGAATGTGGCTTATTTGGACAAAGAGACTTTGTAAAAGTACACACAGTTAAGGATAGAAAGATAAGGTCATCCTGGACTATTCAGGTAGGGCCTAAATCCAGTGACACTTTTTCTTTTAAGAAACACACAGGTGAGAAAGTCTTGTGAGGCCTTCTTGATGGAGGAGAAGGTTGGAAGTATACAGTCACAAGTGAAGGAACACTTGGAGTCACCTAAAGCTAGAAGAGGCACTGAAGAATTCCCTTCTAGAACATTCGGAAGGAGTATGTTTCTGTTGATACCTTGTCTCAGACTTCTGGCCTCCAGATTGGTTTAGTCAGTAAGACTCTTGCAGCCCCATGGACTGAAGCCCACCAGGCTCCTCTGTCCGTGGGATTACCCGGGCAAGAATACTGAGTGGGTTGCTGTTTCCTTATCCAGGGGATCCTCCCAACCCAGAGATCAAACCCAGGCCTCCTGCACTGCAGGAAGATTCTTTACCAACTGAGCTACCAAGTAAGCCCTTCCAGATTGTAAGGGAACCATTTTTTTTTTTTAAGAGCCATCAAATCTGTGATAAATTGTTATGACAGACTGGAGTTTTAACACAATTTTCCAAAAGCAACATTTCTAAATAGCTACAAGCAACTCCTGATTACAGTCATGGAAGGGTGTTTTTAAACTGATCTTTGGAATATTTTGAGTTCAAACTCTCACACATGCAGACACATCCATTTATTTATTATACTACAAATACTTGAGTATCTACTATTTATCAGGTATTCAAGTAGTTTCTGGGAACATGGTGATGTTAACATACAAACACTTATTAAGTGCATACCACATATCTAGGCCTTTAATTGTGACACAAAACAGGCAAAGTTCCTTGTTCTCATAGACCCTACATTGCAGAGAATCACCACTCAGTGGGACTTTATGAGATGGTGGAAATGCCCTATATCTGCACTATTCAAAAGCCTCTGGTCAGGTGTGGGTACTTAGCCCTTGTTATATGGCCAGTATGATTGAGGAACTAAAATTTTAATATTACTTAAGTTCAATTAATTTAAGTGGCCTCATGTGTCTAGTATCTGCTATATAGGGCAGCTCAGTTCTTGAAGGTGATACAGTACACACCCTCTAGATCTTGAGGCCAGTCCCCTCATTTAACAGATCATACTATGGGCTGGTAAGTGCTGTGATAAGCGACAAATTCTGTGGAGCCATACAAATGTATTCTATCTGAGAGTTTTGCTTAAGGAAGTCTTAGAGAAAGTCATATCTGATAGATAAGGCTTCTTGTCAAATTATACTGATTTTAAAATATCACTGGTATGAGGTAAAATAACACAGTGGGACAATAAATATGAGCTCCAATTTTTTTTTTTTTTAGTCTCAAGTCTCAGTTTACTAGCAAAATCTAATAAACATTAAACAATTAAAGAATACCTGAAACCACGACAATTTTACTGACATTAACAGATTACCAGAAAACAAACAAAAAACCTCCTTCCTTCCTTTCTTTATGTTTTTTTCTTTTTTTTTTTCCATTTATTTTTATTAGTTGGAGGCTAATTACTTTACAATATTGTAGTGGTTTTTGCCATACATTGATGTGAATCAGCCATGGATTTACATGTATTCCCCATCCCAATCCCCCCCTCCCCACCCCATCCCTCTGGGTCTTCCCAGTGCACCAGCCCTGAGTACTTGTCTCATGCATTCAACCTGGGCTGGTGATCTGTTTCACCCTTGATAATATACATGTTTTGATGCTGTTCTCTCGAAACATCCCACCCTCACCTTCTCCCAGAGAGTCCAAAAGTCTGTTCTGTACTTCTGTGTCTCTTTTTCTGCTTTGCCTATAGGGTTACCGTTACCATCTTTCTAAATTCCATATATATGTGTTAGTATACTGTATTGGTCTTTATCTTTCTGGCTTACTTCACTCTGTATAATGGGCTCCAGTTTCATCCATCTCATTAGAACTGATTCAAATGAATTCTTTTAATGGCTGAGTAATATTCCATGGTGTATATGTACCACAGCTTCCTTATCCATTCATCTGCTGATGGGCATCTAGGTTGCTTCCATGTCCTGGTTATTATAAACAGTGCTGCAATGAACATTGTGGTACACGTGTCTCTTTCAGATCTGGTTTCCTCAGTGTGTATGCCCAGAAGTGGGATTGCTGGGTCATATGGCAGTTCTATTTCCAGTATTTTAAGAAATTTCCACACTGTTCTCCATAGCGGCTGTACTAGTTTGCATTCCCACCAACAGTGGAAGAGGGTTCCCTTTTCTCCACACCCTCTCCAGCATTTATTGCTTGTAGACTTTTGGATAGCAGCCATCCTGACTGGCGTGTAATGGTACCTCGTTGTGGTTTTGATTTGCATTTCTCTGATAATGAGTGATGTTGGAGCTCCAAATTTTATAATTCACAACCAGGATAATCTATATGACAACAGAAAAGTAGGTACTTATTATCTTCCATTTCATGATCTTAGGTCATCTAACAATAAATTTTGAGTCTTTGCAATACCTCTTCGACTGTCTCTGATCTAATACATTCCATTAGTACATGCAGAGACACACATGTATGATTCTGATGAAACTGGAAATGCAAAATGAAACATTTATTTTCTCCTGATGTCCTCAGTTCAGTTCAGTCCAGTTGCTCAGTCATGTCTGACTCTTTGTGACCCCATGGACTGCAGCACGCCGGTCTTCTCTGTCCATCACCAACACCTGGAGCTTACTCAAACTCATGTCCATTGAGTTGGTGATGCCATCCAACCATCTCATCCTCTGTCATCCCCTTCTCTTCCCACCTGCAATCTTTCCCAGCATCAGGGTCTTTTCCAATGAGTCAGTTCTTCAAATCAGGTAGCCAAAGTATTGGAGTTTCAGCTTCAGCATCAGTCCTATCAATGAACATTCAGGGCTGATCTCCTTTAGGATGGACTGGTTGGATCTCCTTGCAGTCCAAGGGATGCTCAAGAGTCTTCTCCAACATCACAGTTCAAAAGCATCAATTTTTGGGTGCTCAGCTTTCTTTATAGTCTAACACTCACATCCATACAAGACTACTGGAAAAACCATATCTTTGACTAGATGGACCTTTGTTGGCAAAGTAATGTCTCTGCTTTTTCATATGCTGTCTAGGTTGGTCATAGTTTTGCTTCCAAGGAGCAAACGTCTTTTAATTTCATGGCTGCAGACACCATCTGCAGCAATTCTGGAGCCTCCCAAAATAAAGTCTCTCACTGTTTCCATTATTTCCCCTGATGCCCTAGTTTTAAATTTAAAAAATCCATTTTAAAAGGCAAATTGTTCCTCCCCAAACAATATCAGCGTGAGCAAACTCTTTCTTTTCAAGCTTTGACAAACATATATACCACTTAAATGAGAAAGCATTCTGTGAGGAATTGGTTATAAAGTCAATGATTTTAGATCCAGCCACAGGGGGGCAACATCTGCAAACCCGCCCTGCTTTTTAAGATGTGTGAGTAAAATAGGGGTAAGTCTGATTAGCTGTCTCAAATTGCAGTCACTCCTTTCTTTTTTCTTTGCAAAAGGCAGTGTAGACCACAGAAACATGTGTGGGGCTGGAAAAGCTTGTACAAGGGAAACCCGTTAGAAGCAGGCAGATTCAGCAACTCTTCCTGACGAGGGAGAAGAGGGAAATGCTGCTCATAGCACCAGTGTTGATCTTATGGATGCAAATATCACGTGAGTTTGGGGTTTCCCTGATTGCTTCCAGAGAATTCTGCGCAGCAGAATCTTATCTGCAGGAAACTGTAGGAATGAGATTTTCTGAGAGAGAGCAGGATGTTGAGAAAAACTCAGAAACTAAAAAGTGGAAAGATGGAGGGAGTTGGGCAGGGAGACATGGAAAGAAGGAGAAAAATACACAAGAAGAATGAGAGAGACCGTTGGAGCTGAGAGAATAGACATCTGATTAGACTTTCTCTGATACTTCTCACTGTTTTCTCAACAGAAGTGAACGGACAACAGATAAGTCAAATCCCTCAATTCTTGCGTCTACAAGAAGGACAGAACTTCACCATGTACTGCAATTTCTCAAGCATTTTACCCACCTTACAGTGGTATAAGCAGAGCCCTGGGGGAAGTCCTGTCCTCTTGATGATATTAGCTAAGGGTGGAGAAGTGAAGACGGAGCAGAGACTGACGGGTCGGTTTGGAGAGACCAGAAAGCACAGCTCCCTGCACCTCGCTGCTGCCCAGCCCTCAGACGTAGGAACCTACTTCTGTGCGGGGCACAGTGCTCTGGAAGCAGCTGCTGTCTGTCCCCAAACCTCACTGTGGGCTCCAGGGGCCGCTCCTCTTCACCTCTTCTCAGAGCAGGGGCCAGAGAAAGCTGAAGTCATGATATCTATGAAGAAGTTGAATTTTTAATTAAAAAAAAAATCCTTGGACTTACTGTTACTAGATAATTCTGCCAATCTTTTGAAGTATTAGCATGAATTATGCACTATTTCTTCCAGAAAAAAAAGAAGAAAAGAATTCCTCACTCATTTTATGACACTAGTGTTACCCTGAAATTAAAATCAGACAAAGATCATAACAGAAAACTGCAGAGACATATTTCATGAATATAGACATAAAGTTTCTTAAAAATATTAGCAAGTAAAATTCATCTATATAAATAGAGTAATATACCAAGCACAAATGGATTTTTTTCAAGGATGCAAATTATTTCAAATTGGAAATCAGTTGATGAAATTCACCATATTAACAGGATAAAAAAGAAAAATTACATCATATTAATCTATGTAGACTAAACTTTTGCCGGAATTCAACAGTCAACTATGGTGAGGACTTTGAGAAGCGCAGGCACAGTGGGGAAGATCCTCGGTAGTGAACAGTGTGCGTACTAACAGAAGACTGTGTATGTTTCCCCAAGACTGGGGACAAGGCAAGCACATCCACTCTCATCACTGTCCTTCAGCACGGTGCTAGACATCAGAGCCAGGCAGTAAAGAAAGTAGGTGTAAAGACAGTCTTGGGCCAGAAAACACGTAAAACTGCCAGGTAATATGATTATCTGTGTAGAAAACCTCACAAAGAACATACCCCCCAAAACTCTCAGACCTA
Organism: Cervus elaphus; assembly: GCF_910594005.1. Lineage (NCBI taxonomy): Eukaryota > Metazoa > Chordata > Mammalia > Artiodactyla > Cervidae > Cervus > Cervus elaphus. The sequence goes on from NC_057826.1 coordinate 75,914,076, forward strand.
TTGAGTTCAGCAACACCATAGGAAGTAAGATAAATGTATGTAGTCAACTGTATTTCTATATATTAGTGATGGACACGTGGAACTCGAAATTAAAATATAATGCCATTTACAATGACTCAAAAAGAGACCTTGAGTGGTCTTTTTTGTACAGAAAACACGTATAGAATTTTTAAGCTGAAAACTACAAAACACTGATGGAAGAAATTAAAGAAGACAGATGGAGAGATGTCATGAGTTTGCAAACTGGACGTTTCAAAGCAGCGGACATGACAAGTCTCTCCAAATTCACACATACACACGTCATAGAACTCCTGCTAAAATCCATCAGGATTTGAAAAACAAACACAGGCAAGACTATTTTAAATTTATATGAACAGGGAGGGATACTGGAGTAATTTTTAAAACCTTGAAGAAATAAGAAGTCAGAACAATCGGTCAATCTGATTTCAGGCTACAGTTATCAAGGTTATTTGGTACTGGTGCAGGGATAAACACACAGTTCAGTGGAAATGAACAGGGAAAATAGATCCACACAAATATGCCCAAGTGACCTTTTCTGGCAAAGTGCCAAATACATTCGATAGAAGAAAGATAACCCTTTCAACAGATAGTGCTGGAGAAAGTTGAAATCCACTGGCAGGAAAAATTAACCTTGATTCAGGTCTCACACTTCATACATACATTCTTTAAAATGGATCACAAACTTAAATGTAAAATGTTAAATTATAAAAAATTTTAGGACAAAATACAGGACAAAATTTTGATATGTGTATGGGCCAAGAGTCTTTGGACCTGACAACAAAACAAGTCTATAAAATATTTTTTTAAATGGCAAACCAGACTTCAAAGTTAATATCTTTTGCCCTGCAAAGCAACCTGTAAGAGCATGAAAAGACAAGCCACCAACTGTGAAAAACTGTTATTTGGAAACCATCCATCCCACAAGGAACTAGTACCTAGAATATATAAATAACTCTCAAAGCTAAACAGTATTTAAATAAGGCAAACATTTCACTTAGACCACGGGCAAAGAGCTATTTCATCAAAGAAGGAGGAAGGAGGAAGGAGTCAAGGTACTTTCAAAAGATGCAAATAGCCAGAAATTGCAGAAATGCAATGAAAACCACAGTAAGATATCACTAGGAGCACATTCTGGTGTTTGTGTGGTCGCAGCACAGGGTGGGGGCTTCCCAGGTGGCTGAGACGGTAAAGAGTCTGCCTGCAGTGTGGGAGACCTGGGTTCAATCCCTGGGTCAGGAGGATCCCTTGGAGAAGGGCATGGCAACCCACTCCACTATTCTTGCCTGGAGAATCACATGGACAGAGGAGGCTGACTAGCTACAGTTCATAGCATCACGAAGAATCAGACATGGATGAGCAACTAACACTAGCTGTTATCCCAGAAAGACCATCTTTTCCCCCATAGAATGGCATAGACACCTTTGGAGAAAACCAATTGATGCTGTATCCATATGGACCTATTTTTGGATTTGATCCTGCTTATTCATCTTTATTTTATCCTCTTTCCAACAGAACATTCTGTCCTAATTACTGGGGCTTCATATACATTTTGATATATGGAAATGCAATTCAAACTTTTCTTCTTCTTCAAGGTTTATTTTAGGTCTTTTTGAATTTCCACCAAACTTATATAATTAGCTTCTCAACGTCTACCAAAAAACCTTGCTAGTAGTTGTATTGGGCTTGTGTTGAATTTATGGATTCATTTGGGACAATTTACACCTTAACATATGGCATCTTATGTTATTCCTTTTTATGTAGATCCTGTCTAATTTTTTTTTTTTTTGGTAGAGGACTGTATACCTTGTGTTAAATTAATTCCCACGTATTTAATAAATGAAAGTTAAATTTCACTTTCTATTGATTTCACTAGTATCTAGAAATAAAATTTATATTTGTCTTTAGTGACTATACAGTCAATAATTCCCCTATTAGTTCTAGCTCTTACAGTTTGCTTATAGACTCCTTTGCATTTTCTACATGCACCTATGAATAAAAATGGTTTATTTCTCCCTTTTCAGACTTAATACATCTTATTTCCTTTCCTGGTTTGATGCCAGGTCCTTCAGGAAGACAGTGAGTAGGAGCAGTGATAGTCTACCTATCTTGTTCGGGATCCTTTAGAGACTAATATTGATTTTTGATATTTTCATCGATACTCTTTATTAGATTCAGGAATTTCTCTTCCATTTCTGGACTGTTGAAAGTATCCATCATACAGAGGTACTAGCCTTTCATCAAGTCATCTTGATTTTCTGAAAGTACGTTATGGGCATTATTTTGGTTTTCATCAAGCAAAGGAAGATAACCTCATCTCATATGGTCTTAGAGATATAATCCTATAAAATTAAGAACCCTGAAAAGAGCCAATAGGCAAGAAAACATTTTTAGATTCCTCATGGTCATACAGAGTATTTTTTGTTTTTCAGTATTATTTAAAAGAACACTTGGTAGCGGTTTTTATCATCTTCTAAAAACAAAGGCAAAGAACCCAACAAACAAAAATGTACTGGTAATTGCTTTTCTTCTGCTTTTTTCTAATATAATAAACTAATACATCCATACTTACTTTAAGTAATTCATTTTTATTTGTTCTTATATTTTCATTAGAAGTGCTTGTTGGCTTACGTGTGTGTGTGTGTGTGTGTGTGTGTGTGTGAGATTTGCCACAGAAGAGGCTCCCAGTGAATACTTATGAATATTTGTTAAATGAATGAAGCATGATTACCATGACATTTACTCCCATGTCTTCAATATAATTTTCTTCCATCTTAGATTTTGAATGTTTTTTCCCTATTGTTGAATTTGCCCATAATTATAACCCTTTATTTATCCTGTTAGAGTCTTTTTGTTTAACATGCTTTCCATAAAATTGGGAGATTGTTTTCAGAATAGTGGCTCATCACAATTTCTTTCTTTCACTAAATTCATGAATAAAGACTCAACTATTTATTCACGAAACATTCTTGAGTTCCCAGACTGTAACAACCTCTCTTATAAATGTTTGTTTGACTTTTGAAGTAAACTTTAAATATGGGAAGTTTAAAGACAAACGGAAAGATGAAAGAGATGTCAACAATGGAGAATCATAATAGGGGTTTTACTGAAATAAAATGGCCAAAAATAATTTATGTCTAAGAAAACACAGGTGAGTACAAAACTTTTACAACTAAGATTCTTTTTTTCTTTTGAACTTTTGATTTTGTCTTGAGGTATAGCCGATGAACAATGTTGTAATAGTTTCAGCTGAACAGTGAAGAGACTCAGGCATACATGTACATGTATCCATTCTTCCCCAAATTCCCCTCCCATTCACGTAATGTTGAGCAGAGTTCCTTGTACTATACAAAAGGTCCTTGTTGGTTATCCATTTTAAACATAGCAGTGTGTACATGACCATCCCAAATTCCCTAACTATCTTTTTCCGCTTATGACAACCATATATTTGTTTCTAAGTCTGTGAGTCTCGTTCTGTTTTGTAAGTAAGTTCATTTGTATCATTTCTTTTTAGATCTCACATATAAGGGATGCCGTATGATATTCCTCCTTCTCTGTCTGACTTACTTCACTCAGTATGAAACTCTCTAGGTCCATCCATGTTGCTACAGATGGTATTATTTCATTCTTTTTAATGTCTGAGCAATATTTCATTGTGTATATACACCACATCTTCTTTATACACTCCTCTGTCAATGAAAACAGTTAGATTACTTCTTTTACCTTCAAATTTGAGCTTTTCCAAAGGTTGCATGCTCAGTAGTGTTCGAGTTTGGGAATGCCATGGGCAGAGGAGCCTGGCGGTCTACAGTCCGTGGGATTTCCCAGGTGAGAACACTGGAGTGGGTTGTCATTTCCGTCTACAGCGTATCTTCCTGGTCCAGGGATCGAACCCATGTCTCCCGCATCTCCTACACTGGCAGGCAGATTCTTACTGCTAAGCCATCTGGGAAGCCCCCTTTTAAAAGATTATACAGTAGTGCTATAGTGCTCAGTCGTGTCCAACTTTTTCAGACACCATGAACTGTTGTAGACTGCCAGGCTCCTCTGTCCATGGCATTCTGCAGGCAAGAATACTGGAGTGCATTGCCATTTCCTCCTCCAGGGGACCTTCCCCACTCAGAGGCTAAACCTGCATCTCTGGCATCTTCTCCACTGGCAGGCAGACTCTTTACTCCTGAGCCACACCAGTGGGCTTTTGGCCTGGGTTTAGTTCTGCAGTTCACTTACTCAGTCACTGGAGGGGGCTGCTTCAACTGAAAACGGTGGTCCTTTCTGGGAGAGGGAAAGGGAAACGTGTTTTCCATTGATGTGCCAAAGAAAAAGGAAAAACTACATACTTCCATTCTCTCTCTCTCTTTTTTAATATTTAAATGTTTATTTTTATGTTAAAAAGGATGAGTTACCCTGTTGTTAGAATACCTTTATGCTGAACAACAAAGTCACTTTTATTTCTGAAATATTTCCAGAAAAAAAAAAAAGAAAGAAAAAAGGAAATAGAAATCCAAAAGTAACAAAGAGTAAGATCAAGCTATCCTGGTAGATTCCATCCACAGTCCCAACAGAAGCCATTCCCTCTAAAGGCTGCGTCTCTAATTCAGTGCATTTCGCAATATCAGGTTCTGATGTCTCCCACCATCAATTTAGATATTTCTGAGCAGGATGTCTGTACATTTAAAACCTACAGCTTTGCATGCTTTTATTTGAAAAGGTATTTATTCCAACACACCTTTCAGTGTTTTAGTATATTGCCTATATTGCACACAAAAAATATCTGCTCTCCATATTTGAGCATAACTTCTCCACCACCCATACTGGTCCTTTACATAACGGGTGACACGTGGTGTATTACACTTAGTACAGTTTTTAGGGAGGAGATGGTTGTTGGGTTTATAGACCACCTATCTTGCCATTTGCAGAGACTAGAATGGAGAACTGAGGCCGTTTTTGAGCTTATGAGAGTAGAAAGATGATGAAGGAAGGATCCAGACGGAACCACCCTCTGTGGTCAGTGGAGTTGGAATGAGTGGTCTTCCCTGACAGAGACTTTACTGTGGTCCCAACATCCCAACACTGGGAAGATGTTATTACCTTTTGACAGCTCGTTCTTTATAATCCCTGGCTAAGGGTCCGTGGCCAAGGATCTGGGCCTCTTAGCCCAACAGCCTAAGCCTTTTTCATGTACCTTCCTGAACACTGCTTTCTCTGTTTCCCTCCTCTGATTATCTTTCCCTTCCTTATTACTTATGCTTTTATCCCTTCCCCTGACTTTTTCTACCACTTACACCCACCCTACACCCCACCCCGACTTTGTTTGCATTCCTTCCTGTCTTTTCTCTCTGCTTCAACATCCTTGGTGCACAGTGCCTACAAGCATGGGCATAGAGAACATGAGGATTAAAGATCACTCTTCAAGAAGAGTGAGGCGGACACCATCTGAGTCATCAGTTACTGTATCCTGAACAGATGCATTGAGAAATGTTTACCTAGATGGTGGAGGACACATGATTTCCAGGACCTTTACAGGAGCCCAGAACTCCAGGTTGTATAGCTTTAGTCTCAACATTATTAATATTTTCTGTCCTCCAGAGAACATCACTGCCTGCTCTGGAGTTTCTCATAAATTTTCTGGAATGCGGATGGAAATTTTCATCTCCTTACAATACAGAGCTCAGTACAGTTTTCTGGTATTAATTAATGTTTTCCATAAGCTTCATAGAACACCAGCCAATTTCTCTAAGGAACCAAATGATAGGACAATGGCTCTGGATATCATTGTGATTGGTGTTCCTTTTACAGAGCCAGACTTTAAACTTCACAGAGGATGGCAGCAGACACCGTGTGAGTTGGGGATGTCTCTCCTTCTTTAGGGGACATGACTAAAACAGGGCAGGAAGACCTAGACAAGGAACTGCTTGATCATTGGCTGACAGATCTTGGCAACAACACAGTGATACCTGCTCTCTGGTTCTAAGTCTTCACCAGCAGTAGTTGTTTCTGTTCTGTGGAAACAAGCACAGAAGCAGACACAGTCTGAGCTGTGAGCCCTTGATCCTGGTTTGTCCTTGGAGTATGAGACTGGTGACTGGAGTAACCGTGTTTCTGACCTTGGGTAAGTGCTCTGTGTCTACAAGGGATGACTTGAGGGCAAAGGGCCATGAAGGGCTATTTGCTCTCTGCTCTCCCTCTGCTCTATTCAGCCTCATAACGATGGAATTGAGAACTGATCTATACATTTGCTAGGGAGCACAAACTTCTACATGACAGGTTAAATCATAGCCATGATCCCAGAAGACCACTTAGCAGTAACCAGTTTGTAGGAAATCCCTGCATTTACTGAGCAAAGGACCCATGAGATAAAGGCTATAGAGTCTCAGATTCTTGCCATGTGTCTTTGGTCTCTATATAATAAATACCAATGATATTTTGCAGGACATAGATAAAAACACTGGAATAGGGGGAGGTCCAGACAGTTATGGGAATGTTGTATGCTTGATCCACAGAATTACACTGATTTGTGGTCAGGGGCTAATTTTATTTTCTTGACTCTTTAGGAACTGTGATTAATGCTAAGACCACCCAGCCCAACTCCATGGATTGTGCTGAAGGAGAAAATGTAAACCTGCCTTGTAACCACTCTACCATCAGGATAGATGACTATATACATTGGTATCGGCAAAATCCCAATCAGAGTCTACAGTATGTCATTCATGGCTTACGAGGCACAGTGAACAACAGCCTGGCCTCTCTGACCATAGCTTCAGACAGAAAGTCCAGCACCTTGGTCCTGCCCCAGGTCACCCTGAGAGACACCACTGTGTACTACTGCGTCCTGAGAGGGGCACACGGGGACAGATGGGGCTGCACCTGTGCGGTATCTCTGGTGGGAAGAAGCGGGGACAGAGTAGGGGGAGCAGTCACGAGAGCAAATCTAGAGTCATCTGGAAGGAGAGTCAGAGAGCAGTGAGAGATGAGGAAAGTGAAGGGAAGGGAAAGGGAAGAAGATGGATAAGGAAAAGAAGAAAAAGAGGACATGGAATAAGCACCTAGTTTATTGATGCAGCTGAGAAGAACTTTGAGGCATGTCAGAATCATAATTTTAGCATAGCAATAAAGTGAAGAGGTGTTAATAACTTGTTATGGCTCCTCCTCATGTCAATAAAATGTTGGTTTTAGTGTACTAGTCCCAACATAAGAAGTGGGAAACATACAAATAATTCTCCTTGTACCAAAGGCTTCTTTCACTTGGATCCAGGGCCAAGTCCAGACTCTGACGTGTTATAGTTGTTCCACTTACCAGAAACAAACTACTCTTTCTCTTAGAAAAATCTGAAATGTTATTGTTGCTAGTCTAGAACATTCATATTTCCCATGAAGAAGTGTTTTGAAAGAAACAAAAATTAAGTGAATGACAATGTTTCACTTTCTTGGCAGGTCTGGAAATCCTGCTTCTCTAAAGAGTTTTCATCATTTTTGATATTCCCTAAGCAGTACATGGGGCTTCCCCTTTGGCTCAGCAGTAAAGAATCTGCCTGCTGCAGGAGCTGCAGGAGAGAGACAGGGGTTTGATCCCAGGGTTGGGAAGATCCCCTGGAGGAGGGCACGGCAACCCACTCCAGTATTCTTCCCTGGGGGATTCCATGGACACAAGAGCCTGGCGGACTACAGACCCTAGAGTTGCAAAGAATCGGACATGACTGAAGCGACTTAGCATGCAGGTGTGCAAGCAGCACATGGGGCTTACTCTGGCGGCTCAGTGGTAAAGAATCTGCCTGCCAATGCAGGGGTCACAGATTCAGTCCCTGGTTGGAGAACTGACATCCCACATGCCTTGGAGCAACCAGGCCTACATGCTGCTACTACTGAACCATCCTTGAACTGTCCATCTGAATGTTAGTGCCTGCAGATCACTTCACTTTCACTGCAGTGAAAATATACAGGTCCTCATCTTCCATCCCTTTTACCCCCAAATCCACTGACAGAGAATCGATATTATTTACAAAGTCTGAGATAAGAGCACAAACTGAAATTATCTTCATATAGTTTCAAAAACACTTATTTTTCTGTAAAACAGCTTACTAAAATTAGCAAGCAGAATACAAAACTAGTAATCAACAGTTTTAAAAATGTATTTATGATAGAAATTTTCTTTAAAATAATTTATTTTAAAATTATAGATGTTTTAATAAAAATAAAACTTATAATTCAGTTTTCAATGTCCAGCTAGTGGTTAAGATAACTAAAATTGCTCTTTATGCAGCCCTAGTCTAAAATAAATATATATAACTTTTCAAGTAATCAGTACCATTTTTACAGAATCTATATATATGCATTAATATGTGATATTTGTTTTTCTCTTTCTGACTTACTTCACTTTGGTTAACAAGCTCTAGTTTCATCCACCTCACTAGAACTGTCTCAAATGTGTTTTTTTATGGCTGAGTAATATTCCATTGTATATAGGTACCACAACTTTATCCGTTCATCTGTTGATGGACCCTATTTGTAGGACAAAAATGGAAATGCAGACATAGAGAACACACTTTGGACACACTAGGGGAAGGAGAGGGTGGGATGAATTGACAATAGCTTTGAAACGTATACATTACCATATGCAAAAGAGATAGCTAGTGGGAAGTTGCTGTATGATGCAGGGAGCTCAACACGGTGCTCTGTGACAACCTAGAGGAATCGGGGGAAGGTTCAAAGGGAGAGGACGTATGTATACTTATGGCTGATTTGCATCATTGTTTGGAAGAAGCCAACACAACATTGTAAAGCAATTATCCTCCAATTAAAAATAAATAAATTTTAAAAATAAATTTAAAAAATACTGTTTAATACAGCAAAGTGTTCCAGCCAATAGGGGCAACTTCCAATACTGTGCTGATTCATGAGCACCCTTTAGAACCACAAGTGAGAGCATAAGAGAAACAAAAGCTGGATCCTCAGCACTTCTGGGAAAAAGCATTTCATTATGGAAGAATCTACTGTATCCATGCCATGCGAGAGGAAGATGGGGCTATACAGTTAATTTTTGCTTTCTTTACCCTAAAATTCTCCCAAATTCCAAATCAGAGTCTGCCTTCTCCGAAATGTTCTCAGAAAGTATCCCTTAAGTCATAAAATAACGACTTTTCTATTTCCCCCTCTCACCCGCCCCTGGCCAGCACATCCTGAGTTGGTCGCGGTGGGGGGTGGGGCGTCCTGTCAGCGTCACCTGAGCAGGATTTGTTGGGTGAGCTGACTGGCTGCAGGAGCAGGAACGACTTGTGACACTGCCTCCCTCAGGGTTTAATTAGGTGTCTTGCAGTGAAAATGTCCCAACAAGAAGAGGAAGCATCATGAAGAGGCTAGCAGGCGCTGCGCTGGGGCTTCTGTTTGCCCAGGTTTGCTGTGAGTTGGGGCTGCCCCACAGGGAACCTGGAGGAGTGAGGCGCTGCTCTATTGTTGAGGGAGAGAGAGGAGCTGACAAGTCCTGCAGACTTTCTATCCTTCTCATCATCTGTGGGGATGGGGAGGGCACTTTCAGGGTTTAGTAGGAGTTACAGTGACCCTCACAGTGACTGTTTCTCTTTCCTCATCAGGTGTGCGAGGGGTGGATGTGGAGCAGAGTCCCCCAGCCCTGAGTCTCCAGGAGGGAGCCAGCTACATGCTTCGGTGTAATTTTTCCACTTCCCTACTGAGTGTGAATTGGTATCTTCAGAACCCTGGGGGCCGCATCATCCACCTGTTTTACATTCCTTCAGGGACAAAGCAGGAAGGAAGATTAAAGGCCACCACAGTCCCTGCAGAACGCCGCAGCTCACTGCACATTTCCTCTCCGCGGACCGCAGACTCGGGCACTTACTTCTGTGCTGCGCAGCACGGTGCTCCCCAGGCACCTGCAGCCTCTACACGAACCTGCAGCCGAGGCTCCAGACACGCCCTGCTGTGTAGATGAAACACATACATACAGACACACACATCAGTGTGTGCATAACGAGTCTTAATATATTTAATAAAACTGAAATTATACAGAATTTATTCTTTGACCAAGATGGAAATGATTAGAAAATCAAGGGCAAAGAGATGTCTCTAGAAACTCCAAAATATTTGGATTACATGCACTAACTTTAAAATAACTCTAGGTTAAAGAAACAGTTACAATGGCTATCAGAAAATATTTTGAAAGTAAATATTGTGAGAGCACATTATATAAATATGTCTGAGATGGAGCTAAAATAATATACAGAAGAAAATTTATCTTTTTAAGTACTTATATTACTAAAGAAAGATGTTGAAACACTGTTATGAAGACTCAGCAAAAGATGATAGAAAAGCAAATTAAACCCAACATAAAATGAAAGATGTAATAATAAAATGTTCAATTGGTGAAATACAAATAAAACTATAGCAATAACCATGAAACACAAATTTAGTTTTGTTAAAATGATTAATAAAAGCGATATATTCCTTGGTATAATTATCAAGGGAAAAAAGAAAAAAAAGATGAATTATTCATATAAATATAAGTAATAAAGCAAACCATTAGGCTCTATAATGTTATAAATGTAATGAAAGAATATCATTAACAAGTTTATGTCACTGAGTAAATGTGTAGAAGTAGATCCACACAGGTCAGGAAAATTTATTTTTTGACAAATGCAAAGACAGTTCAATAGAGGTAACAACACAGTCTTATGAGAAAATGAGGTTGGGATGATTGTATATTCTTAGGAAATAATTGAAAATTGACATAAATATCACATCTTGTACAAAAAAGTGTGTATAGCCTCAAAATGAACCATATATCCAACTATAAAATGTAACATTAAATCTTTTAGGAAAAACATAAGAGAATATCTTCATGACCTATGGTTAGACAAAAAGATTTTTGACATGACACCAAAAACACAATCCATACAACATAAATAACTTAGATTTCATCAAAATAAAAATGTTTGCTCTGTGAAAGACACCATTAAGAGAAGGAAAAAGATAAACCACAGACTGGCAGGAAATATTTGCAAAATACATTTTCATCAAAAAACTGTATTTAGAATACAATGAACTGTTCTAAACTCAGCAGGAAGAAACAAACAATCCAGTTGAAACCTGAACAAAAGATTCAGACACTTTACGAAAGAGCTATGTGGTAAGGAAATAAACATATAGAGAGATGGTCAGTGCTATCAGTAGTTAGGGAAGTGCAAATTAAGCCACAAAGAAATACCACTTCACATATATCATAAAGGCTAAAATTAAAAATACTGACAATGCCAAGTTCTGGCAAAACCGCAGAGAAATTGGATCACTCATACATTGCTGGTGGGTGAATGGTCCAGCCATTCTGGAAAACAGTCCAAGAGTTTTGCGTAAGCTTAAATACTCACTTACCTTACAACTCAGCAAAGCACATTCCTGGGTATTTATGCTTGAAAAATGAAAAACTTACATTCACACAAAACTCTGTACCTGAATATTCATGGCAGCTATATTTGTGGTCACCAAAAACTGGAAATCAGCCAAGTATCTTTCACTGGGTAAATACAACTGTAATACATCTGTACGATGAGATCTTATTTACAGAGTTTTCTCAATTTTCAAGAGTTATGTCTCAATAAACCATTTTCAGTTGAGAATATCATAGGTGGAAAATGCATTTAATATACCTAACCCAGCTTCCCTTAAATGTGCTCAACATTTATATTAGCCTACAGGTGGGAGAAATCATCTAAAACAGTCTATTTTATACAAAAATATTGAAAATCTCATGTAATTTATTGAGTACTCTACTGAAAGTAGGGCTTACCAGGTGATGCTAGTGGTAAAGAACCTGCCTGCCAATGAAGGGGACATAAAAGACGCAGGTTCAGTCCCTGGATGGGGAAGATTCCCTGGAGGGGGACATGGCAGCCCACTTCAGTTTCTTGCCTAGAGAATTCCATGGACAGAGGAGCCCGGCGGGCTACAGTCCATAGTGTCACAAAGAGTCGGACACGACAGCAGCAACTTAGCACACACACTGAAAGTGAAAACCAGAATGGTTGTGGGAGTACAGAATGAATGTAAGTATGTTGGTTGTTTACCCTCATGATTTCAGGGCCGGCCGGGAGCTCAGCTCACTGCTGCTGCCCAGAATCACCAGGGAATGTTATGCCACATGTTGCTGGGATGGGAAAAGATCAAATTTAAAAATTCCAGGTATGGTTTCTACTGAATGTGTATTGCTTTCTTACCACTGGAAAGTCAAAAAACTGAAATCAATGTCATAAGTTGTTGACAGTTTGTAGCGATGAAAAGAAACAGACAACTGATACATTTAGTAGCCAAATGGGGCTTCCTAGGTAGATCAGTGGTAAAGAATCTGCCTGTAATGCAGAAGACCTGGGTTTTATCCCTGGGTTGGGAATATTCCCTGAGAAGGAAATGGCAACTCAGTCCAGTATTTTTGCCTGGGAAATTCCATAGACGAAGGAGTCTGGTGGGCTACAGTATATGGGGTCATAAAAGAGTCAGACAGGACTTATTGACTAAACAAATATAGCCTAGATGGACCTCAGAATGCTATGCTGAATGAAAAAAAGTCAATCTCAGAGGCAACATGGTGTATGATTACACTTATTGGATTATTATGATTATATACATAGTATGATTCTATTTATACAACATTCTCAAAAGGACAAAATACAGAGATGAAAAGATCAGTAGTTACTGGGGTTATAAAGAATTGCAGGCATGGGAAGGGTATGCATAGAGGGCTTCTTTAGAGAAATGGAACAATTCTGTGTCATGATTTTAGTGGTGGTACAAGAACCTATAAATGTGATAAAACTTCACAGAGCTTCATATCAAAATGAAAGAGCACATATAAAAACTGATGTGTAATATTACAGTCTGTATTTTGATAAAAAATTTTATCAGTATCAGTTTAATAATGTATATGTGATTACTATATTAATATATATCTACATTTTATAACATCATGCTGCTGCACAGGCTGCTGTGGTCATTCATGATCTCCTCTGCTTGGTTACAAAGAATTTCAAGCCCAGGCATTCGCTGCCGGTCCGCACTCAGAAGTGAAATGGGACAGAAGAGTGCATGTCTCAGATAAATACAACCTTTCATTTCTGCTTCACTCATTCATGACTTATTTTGATCTTAAATTACATGAACTGGCACTTTTTTTGAACTTGTCTGTATTTTCTTTTCTACTTGTCTATTTGCCTTTGGTTCTTTTATATTAATTCATCTATTACAGCAATGAAACCAATGGAAGATTGACAGCTACATTCCACATGAACAGGAAACAGTGTACAAAAGTTCAGTCACCAACTTCTGTGGGGTTGACATGTTGCAGTCTGCAGATATTAAGTTTTGTAGGAGTGCATCATAGTACTACATCAGAGAAAACTCCAGCATGTCTATCCTAACTTTATTTTACAAAGAGAAACAATAATGACTGACAAGTGAGACTGAATACCCTGGACCGATGAGACAGAAAATGTGACCTGATAATTCTGGGACACATGATCTAGTAAGTGCAATTCTACATTTAGAGTAACAGGATTGAACACCCTGATCCCCCTCAGTCTACTACATAAGAATCAATATCAGATTTCAAAAGAATATTTTATTCCTGTTATAATTCCATTTAAATACAAGCCACTGAGTAGACTCTGAAATTCAGATGGACTGATTTTTTTAAAAATCATTTCATGTTGAAATAATTTTATTTATTGAAAAACCCAAGAAGAGCCCTGGAACTGAGTAAAAAAAAATAGAGAGAGAGATACATTAATTATTTTGGATAAGATTGCTTTTCATTCAGGAGACCTAAATCTGTGAATGTTTTAAAACAGTCACTAGATTCTGGATGGAGAAAAGAAAGTGAAGGCTAATGAATGAATAATCAGTAGATTATAAGCATGTTTCATAGGCTATACAAAGTTATATCTTAAACAGGATGGAAAAATTATTTTACTGAATAACTACTGATGTATATCAGCTTGTTTAACCTTCAGTTTCCCTCAGTTCAAATCTTTAATATTAATTGCTTTCTTTATGCCCCTTTTCAGGATCTGCCAAACCAGGGAAAAATAGGTAGAAAAAGTAAAGATTTGTGGTGAGCCAGACAGTAGTCATATACTTAAAGCTATGGTTTTTCCAGTAGTCATGTATGGATGTGAGAGTTGGACCATAAAGAAAGCTGAGCACCAAAGAATTCATGCTTTTGAACTGTAGCATTGGAGAAACCTCTTGGGAGCCCCTTGGGCTGCAAGGAGATCAAACCAGTCCCTCCTAAAGGAAATCAGTCCTGAATATTCATTGGAAGGACTGTTACTGAAGCTGAAACTCCAATACTTTGACGACCTAATGCGAAAAACTGACTCATTTGAAAAGACCCTGATGCTGAGAAAGATTGAAGGCAGGAGGAGAAGGGGATGACAGAGGATGAGATGGTTGGATGGCATCACCGACTCAATGGACATGACTTTGAGTCTACTCTGGGAGTTGGTGATACACAGGGAGGCCTGGCGTGCTGCAGTCCATGGGGTCGCAAAGAGTCGGACAGGACTGAGCGACTGAACTGAACTGAGACTTTTTCCATCTGTGCACAGACCATGTGGTTGATCTACATGACAAACCCCACTTCCTGTTTTGGGGGAGAGTCACCAGGAACCCAGGTGCTATGTATATGTGCTCTCAGGCAATTAAAGACACTGACCTCTCAGGTTGCGGCAGAATTAAACACATTTGCGCAGGGGAATCCATGCCTCATGCCGCTCTCCAGTCTGCTCTGGGTGTTCCTGGCCTTCACCTTCTCTGGTAGGGATGCTCTCAAACATGGGTGCGGTGTTCAGGGTGAAAGGACTGCACACAGGCACGTGGTGATTCACCGGGACTTGGGGAGGAAAGGAGGACTGGAGAAAAGCAAGCGTCTTATGATTTCAGTTTGGTTTGTAGATATATGGGTCCAAAATCAGTGTAATTCCTACATTATTTTGTTCATTATTTCAACTCTGTTTTCTTATTTTTTCCACAGGATCTGGTGTGGCCCAGAAAGTTACTCAAGACCAGCCAGACATAACCAGTCAAGTGGGGCAGTCAGTCACTCTGAACTGTCAGTATGAAGTAAGTTGGTACATGACCTCCTACTTCATTTTGTGGTACAAGCAGCTTCCCAGTGGACAGATGACTTACCTTATTCATCAGTATTCAGAATATGGGAATCCAAGGGATGGCCGCTACTCTGTAAACTTCCAGAAAGCAGATCACTCCATCAGCCTCACCATTTCAGCCTTACAGCTGGAAGATACTGCAAAGTACTTCTGTGCTCTCCATGAACTCACAGTGGTTGAAGTAATGGGAAAAGCTGAACAAAAACCCCAGAGCTTAATAAGAGAGAGCCTCCCTGCTGCAGGACTCCAGCTGAAATGCACACCTGCAGATCTCAGCAAGAAATGGTAATCATGTGGTTGCTTCATCTGTGGTCTGGATCATAGGATTTAATTCTAAATAAAAGCTTCTTCCTTGTTATTTGGTGTCCAGAGTAATTTTCTACTGTTAACATTCTCCTCTTGAATTTTTGACTTTAAATCAATCATACAGAACATGTGTAAAGTTGTCTAAATTTGCTCCAAAAATAATTAAAAGTGACAGTTTCACTAAAATACACTCACATCACAAATCTGTGTATAGTTACTTGGAATCATCATAAAAATAATTTCCTTAGTCCTTTGTTCTTAGTCTTGTGTCACTGAAGGTACACTCAAAGAAGCAGAACCACCAGTGGTGTGGAGTAAGAAATTAGTTATAAAGATTAGAACTCAGGTAATTGCTAGATCTGGTGGAAGAGTGTGTGCAAAACTGTTATCTTGGTATCTGATGTTGAGACTGAACTCATTGTTTGTCAGCTAGAGTAATGTTTGTAGAAGAAAGTTGGATATAGACCAAAGCATGGACAAACTATGACTCATGAGGACAAACTAGAACCATGAGGTGAATGGAAACCACAAAGGCACACTAAAATTTGTCTGTCTCACCTCCTTCAGTCTCATAGTAGTGGGTGACCTTAGGAGAAGTGGGTGTCATTTGGCATCATGCTACATGCATACTTGGCCCAAAACAGAGAAGATGAAGGGGAGGTTTGGTGGGAAGTGAGGGAGTTGTGAGTCAACAATAAATTGAGCTATCAGATCAGCAGCAAAATGAGTGAGCAACCATAGTCCCTGGAGCCCTGTACCAACTGCCCAAACATAAAAACTATGGCTACTTCATCACAATCACCTTGCAAATGTTACACAAATTTCTTTCGTGGTCAACCCTAACCAAGAACAATATGGGAAGCACTTTCTGGGAAAGATATTTCCAGTTAGTTTAGATAGTACAAAGCTGCTACAGTACCCTCTTTGTTAACCTGGCATCCATCTGTACGCTCTTAACACTTTTGAATAAAGAAAGCAAAACTATGCTTCTTGCTAATGTTGTTGTTGTTGTTCAGTCACTAAGTTGTGTCTGACTCTTTGTGACCCCATGTACTGCAGCCTGCCAGGCTCCTCTATCCTCCACCATCTCCCACTTTGCTCAAATTCCTGTCCCTTGATTTGGTAATGCTATCTAACCATCTCATCCTCTGCCGCCCCCTTCTTCTTTTGTGTTCAATCTTTCCCAGCATCAGGGTCTTTCCCAATGAGTGACTCTTCTCATCGAGAGGCCAAATTACTGGATTTTCAGCTTCAGCATCAGTCCTTCCAATGAATATTCAGGGTTGATTTCCTTTAGGATTGACTGACTTGATCTTGTTGCAGTCCAAGGGACTCTCAAGAGTCTTTTCCAACACCATGGTTCTTGCTAATATAATGCAGCAATTCCTCATTCAACCCGAAAGATTCTAACCTCATCCTGCAAAGATTATAGCAAGTTCATTTATCCACTTGGGGGTGAAGTTATTTTCTTTTCTAGCTAAGCCACAT
Organism: Cervus elaphus; assembly: GCF_910594005.1. Taxonomy (NCBI): domain Eukaryota; kingdom Metazoa; phylum Chordata; class Mammalia; order Artiodactyla; family Cervidae; genus Cervus; species Cervus elaphus. The sequence goes on from NC_057826.1 coordinate 75,931,055, forward strand.
TCTCCCATTGAATCTTTTATCTTCACTACTGAGTTATAATAAGATAAAAGATTGACTTATATTAGCATATCTTATGTTACTACAGGCAGGCAAATGGGAGAGAGGAGTTAAAATTGGTTAATGTAATACATAAATATATTCACAGCAAAATGGAAAACAAATTCACATAAGTATTATTGTTCTCATTCCTGCAAATGGCCACATGATTATTGCTGGTATTTATAACTACCTCTTCTATTACCCATCCCATAACCTCTTTGGTCATAGCAAGCATTTCCACTCACTGCTATACTTGACTTCCTATAAAACAACCTTCTTATTCAGAAGCAATGCTATGAGGAAAACCATAAATTTGAATAAGGAATTATGCACGTCCACCACTCTGGTTTTGGCAGAAAATTGCAACCTTCACTGCAAGGCATTGAAGGCAAATTCAAAAGTCTATTTAAGTGGAAACAATCTTGCCAATATCCATGGAAATTTTCCATATTGTATTCTAGGAAACATCATTAAGAATGATACCTTACTTGAGATCAAAAGCAATAGAAGCCACCAAGGTAAAATATTTTTAAAGTGCTTAAAGAGAAAAAACAAACAAAACTCTCAAGGTAGTATCTTATGAACATGAAAATGTATTTTTAAATTGTGTTTGTTATAAATCACTACTAAGAGTTTTGAAAGTTAGTGCACAGACTGATAAACTATATTTGCAATATGTATTTCTGAAAAAGGACTCAGATGAAGATTATGTTAAACAGAATATATTAAAAGTTCCTCAAATCAATAAGAAATCAGATAACTAGAATGACAAAATCTTGGAGAGCCAACTGAGAAATGTGATATCCAGTAGCTAATAAATATATGAAAACTTTAATGAAAATAAAGCCTTATCTGAGGGTTCCATCTGGGTCCTTTCAGTATTCTGAGTGTGTCAATGTGGCTAGGAGAATATGACCCCAGGGAATAGGGAAAAATAATGACTGTCTCCAGGAAAATAAGTGATTAAGTGAACTTCCTAGAAGCTTACATCATTGAACCGATGTGGAGTAAAAAACAAACAGTAATAGGTCACAGACCTGGACATTGAAGGAGATGTAGGCTTTACTAGAACAAAGAAAGTTGGTATTTATTGAGCTTACTCTTTGTCAGGCACTGTGGTTTGCATTTCAGATTCATTATCCAATTTAAATATAAAAATCCTGTGAGGTAGGTTTCATTATTCCCATTTTTTTAATCTATGGGCAATGAGCCATAACTCTCCTAACTGTGAAAAGCATCTCCAGCTTTTATTGCCAGCCAGAGTATATCATTTGAGGGGGCTCCTTAGGAGCAAGATGTGGACTATGGAGAAGCACTTGACCCCAGAACATAGTGGCTAGAAGTCTTAGTGGTGGTGACATTACTGGCTTAAACTGGAAGCTAAAGGGAACTAGGAAAAAAATGCCAAACCATAGATTCAATTGCCCCAGGATCAGTAGATGAGGAAATCACCCACTAACCAGTTAACAGTGCTGGATGCTTTAGTTTCTTGTGTAATAGTGTGCTGGGAAAAACAAGAGCTACAAAGAGATTTTATTCCTTGAACACCCTAAGCTTGTCTCCCCATCAAGACCCGTGCCCCTTGTCTTTGCCTTCTCTGCTGTGATGCTTGGTTGTTGTTTAGTCACAAAGTTCTATCTGACTCATCCTCAGTGATAGTCACCTACCCACTAGGCCATCAGTGAATTCCAGCCTTTTGAGTCCTGGCTGCCTGGACTACTTGCTTGGTGTCCTGTGATAAACACTGAATTTTGCTTCACTGCAATCCACATGAGCAAGTGGACACAGGAAGGTTATATATAACCTTGGGTTGGACAACCGTGGGTTGCCATCTCCTTCTCTAGGGTATCTTCCTGACCCAGGAATCGAACTTGCATCTTCTGCATTCTAGATGGATTCTTTACCACTGAGTCACCTGGGAAACCCTATATATATATATATATATATGTGTGTGTGTGTGTGTGTGTGTGTGTGTGTGAGTGTGTGTGAGTGTGTGTGTAGTGCAAAAGATAAAAGTATTTCTAGAGTTCACACTATTCAAACTCTAAAATAAAATACTAAGTTGGACTCATTTGGATTTTTTTATCTAGATGTCAATATTTCTACCTTGCAATCCTCTTCAAGCAATATTTATTTAATTTACCTAGTGGTCAATTGGCTTGGCCTCTATTTCAAATAATTATGATGGCTTTAGATTTCAGGATTTTGCCTTCTTAGTTGAAGGAATGCTCCCTGCTGTTGGAGACATATACTTCCTGGTTTGGACAAAGCCCGTCCAACATGTGGGTAAATTTACCAAGGAATTAGTAGTTTCATCAGAAATAAGCTCCATAGTGAACGAGCTTTCTGAATGGTGTGGTCTTGGCCTCACATTCTTATCCTCAAGCGGTCTGATTGCTGCAAGTGGGCTGATTGCTGTGATCTGGAGGGGAAAAAAAGGAAATTGATTTGTAGTGACTTCTGTGTGTCAGGGCTTCCCAGGTGGTGCTAGTGGTAAAGAACTCACCTGCCAATGCTAGAACATACGAAATGGGGGTTCAATCCCTGGGTCAGGAAGATCTCCTGGAGGAGGGCATGGCAACCCACTGCAGTATTCTTGCCCCAAGAATCCCATAGACAGTAGAACCTGGTTGGTTACAGACCCTGGGGTTGCAAAGAGTCACACATAACTAAGCGCCTTTCACTACACTACACTAATATTTATCTAGCATTCCCTCCCCAATCATATAATCATACTTCTAAATAGGAGACGTTAATGAGGCTTTTCAGATATTCCTCTATTAACCTTAGCTGCATCTCTTTTCTTGGGAATTTAGTCAGAATTTGGCCATTGAGATGCCTTCCAATCCTGTTTCACTTTTCATAACACAATTTAAGTTTGAGTAAGTGGAAGGCCCTGCTCTGACTTTTAGCACCTACCCCATACTGTTTAGGTGAGACGGAATGAGGTTGTTGGACTACTTGCTTGCATCCCTGACTCAATGGACGTGGATTTGAGCAAACTCCGGGACACAGTGGAGGACAGAGGACACTCGTGTGCCTCAGTCCACGGGTCACAAAGAGTCGAACATGACTTAGTGACTGAACAACAACCATGCTGTTTCCTTTGCTTATTTCAGTTGTTCACTGGAAAGAAGATTTTGTAGTCAGGCACCTCCAGATTCTAATATTTGAGAATGTGAAGAATGAACACTCTGTAGAGAAATCAGTTTCTGTGACTGACACTGTCTTTCTGAACAGGAGTGAGCAGCCTCTTGACTGTGGAAGAGCGTCCTGCCTTGCTGTGGTTCAGGAAGGAGAGAGCGCCAATTTCACCTGCAGTTTCCCTTCCAGGTCTTTCTATGCTTCACACGGGTACAGATGGGAACCTACAAAAAGCCCCAAGAACCTGTTTGTAGTGAGTGCAAATGGGGATGAAAAGAAGCAATGAGGAGTGAGAGTCACTCTGAACACTAAGGAGGGCTACAGCTCCATGTACATCGGAGGATCCCAGCCTGAAGACTCAGCCACATACCCCTGAGCCTCTACGCAGTGCCCCTCAGCCCCCTGCAGCCCTCACCCAAACCCGGGCCTGCTGCTGCTCTGGGACCAGTGCTGAGGAAGAGCCATTGTCAGGAGGAAAAGGGAAATTCAATGAATGACAGTGTTTTTGGTAATCAGGGGGAAATGCAGACACAGATAAACAGGCATTCCAGTCACTGTAGCTCCCTCAACTAAATGGACTGCTAGTGAACACCAGGAACCTTGACTCCTACCAGTATATCGGCCACATCACTGAGTGAGATCTCTAGCCTTCTCTTTTACCATGATTTAAAGTGCACTAAATGATTATTCAAAGATGTCAGACAGAGTAATGTGGCTCAGCTAGGGCAACACTTAAACTTCATTGTTGCTACATCCTGAGACTAGACCTTCTATGGTATTTCATCACGTGTATGAATGCAACATGAAGATGTGCCTTCTTCTCACACACCTGGCATGGAAATCTGCATGTTTTATACCACAACAGTCAATTATGCCTCATTAACTCATTGGAGATTTTGATTTTGGTTTAGTTCAACCTTCTGCATTTGTGAAAACCACTCAATATCTGAAAGGAGCAATGATAGGGGAAGTTCACCACTGTCTCCTGAGAAAGCTGTATGTGGGTCAAGAAGGTACATTTAGAATCAGACATAGAACAGCAGACTGGTTCAAAATTGGGATTGGAGTATGTTGGGGCTGTTGTTGTCACCTTGCTTATTTAAGTCTATGCAGGGTACATTACACAGAACCCTGGGCTGGATGAATCACAAGCTGGAATCAAGACTGCTGGGAAAAATATCAATAAACTCAGATATGTGGATGACACCACCCTAATGGCAGAAAGCAAAGAGGAACTAAAGAGCCTCTTGATGAGGTTGAAAGAGCAGAGAGAAAAAACTGACTTGAAAGTTAACATTCTAAAATTAAAAGCAAGGCATCTGGTCCCATCACTTCATGGCAAATAGGTGGGGGAAATATGGTAGCTGTGATAAATTTTATATTCTTAGGCTGCAAAATCACTGGGATGGTGACTGCAGCCATGAAATTAAAAGACACTTTTCCTTGGGAGATAAGCTATGACAAACCTACATAGTGTATTAAAAAGCAGAGGGATCACTTTGCCGACAAAGATCCATAGAGTCAAAGCTACGGTTTTCCCAGTAGTCATAAATGGATGTGAGAGTTGGACCCTAAAGAAGGCTGAGCACAGAACTGATCGTTTTGAATTGTGGTACTGGAGAAGACTCTTGAGAGTCCTGGGACAGCGTGGAGATCAAAGTGGTCAATCCTACTGGAAATCAACTCTGAATATTCTTTGGAAAGACTGATGCTGAAGTTGATTATCTGATACTTTGGCCACCTGATGTGAAGAGCTAACTCACTGGAAAAGACCCTGATGCTGGGAAAAATCGAGGGCAGGAGGAGAAGATGGAGACAAAGGATGAGATAGTTGGATGGCATCACTGACTCAATGAACACATGAGTGAAAGTTGCACATGTCCTAGTCTTTGCAACCCCATGGACTATACAGTCCATGGAATTCTCCAGGCCAGAATACTGAAGTGAGTCGTCTTTCCCTTCTCCAGGAGATCTTCCCAACCCAGGGATCGAACCCAGGTCTCCCGAACTGCAGGCAGATTCTTTACCAGCTGAGCCACCAGGGAAGCCCAAGAATACTGGAGTGGGCAGCCTATCCCTTCTCTATCAGATCTTCCTGACCCACGAATCTATACAGGGTCTTCTGCATTGTGGGTGGATTCTTTACTGATTGAGCTACCAGAGAACATGAGTTTGAGCATATTGGGAGATAACGAAGGACAGGGAAGCCTGGCATGCTGTTGTCCACGACTCGCGAAGAGTCAGACACAACTTAGTGACTGAACAACAACAACAACAATTTAATATGCAAACCCCAGAAAACACTCTTATCAGCTTAGAATGGAAAGACATTTAAGCCTAGGTAAGAACAGGGAGGAAATGGGGCACAAAAGACTCAGTAGGAAATTTGCTTCAATTGTTGACCTCCAGGGGGTGATGTTGCATTAACTGGAAATGTCACCTCTAATAAAACTCCATTTCACTCCTATGAACTTCTGTACCCCACAGCTCACTGAGGTACACACTTGAACAGGCTCAACACCAGGAGCAGTGATTATCAAGGAAGCATCTCATTGATAGTCACTAGAACTTGCTTGCATGAGGATCCTTTGAATCTCAATTTCCCTGTAATAGGACTCAGCACACTCTGGCACATTCCTTCCTTCTCCTCGGGGAGATCTTCTGCAATATGGCTCTCAGCTTCCTTCTTCTATAGCCCTGTTCTCTATCACCCTTCTCCTGTTGGGAATGTTCTTCATAGGGAATCAGTAACATCATATGCCATGCTCCTGCCTCTACAGAACAGAGTTCTGGTTGAAATCTGAATAGAGACATTGTCTCCTTATAGGTAGGTCTGTCCTGGTCTCACTGATTCAGCATTGCTGTTGCAGAAAGTACTGGAGCCCAGTCAGTGACCCGCCTGACAGCCACATCACTGGCTCTCAGGGGCCCCCTGAAGTGGAGATGCAACTATTCCTCCCTCTAGTGAACTTTCCTATCTCTTCTTGTATGTCCAGACAAGAGAGTAGGAAGAAAAAAGGTTTGCTTTATCTAGAGGTTGCCTGTAACAGGCATTCTCGGTTAAACACATTTTCATGCAAAGTTCCAAGTGACCCGCTCAGATTGCCCCTCTCCTCTTTTCTAATTCAACTTCTCTAATACCCACTGTGTGCCCAATAATAGTTATTGATTCTAATCAACTTTATTTTTCTACACCATTTCCCACAGTTCCTTTAGTGAACATTTGCCATAATCTCGAACTGTTCATCTGATCCTCGTGCCTGCAGATCACTTCAATTTTACCTCAGTGAAAATATATGGGTCCTCATTTTCCATGCTTTTTACCTCAAAATCCACATTCCCAGAACCATTATTATTCATAGAGTTGGAGAAAAAGCAAAGACTTGCCTTTCATAAGTTTTAAAAACCCTTATTTTTATCTTAACCTACCAGAGGCAAAAAACAGAATAAAAAATAACAATAGTTAACAGTTAAACTGTATTTTGTGTAAAATAGATAACTAATGGGAAGTTGCAATATAACAGGGAGCCCATACTGGTGCTCTGTGAGGAACTAGAGCATTGGAGGGAGGCTCAAGAGGGAGGGGAGAGACATACATGTGTATATATATATATACACACACATACATACATACATTTATAAAATACTGACTGATTCACTTTGTTTTACAGCAGAAATTGACCCAACAATGTAAAGCAATTATCCTCTAATTAAAAAAATAATAATAAAATTCATTTAAACACGAAATTTTATTTAAAATTTATTTTTAAATTATATGTTTTTAAATTAATTTATTATCTTAATTGGAAGATAATTATTCTGCAATATTGTGGTGGGTTTTGCCATACTTCGACATGAATGAGTTTTAATAAATATAAACATAAAACTATTAGTTTTAATAAAAATAAAGCTATTTACAATTCTATTTTCAATGCTCATCAAGTGACAAAAAATAATGTCACTGTTTATGTAGGTTCAGTCTAAAATAAATAAATATATATATATATATATATATATATATATATATATATATATATAAAGTAAACCTGTCTAATATTGCAAAATGTTCCAGCGAGGACCGCTATGAATACTGTGTTGATTCATGAGCACCCTTCAGAATCACAGGTGAGTGCATAAGAAATGCCAAAGGGAATAGAAAAAAAAAAAAAGGCTCCTGAGAACTTCTGGGAAATAAAATTTCATTTTGCAAGAATCTCCTGCATCCATGCCAGCTAGATAATTAACGTTTATTTTCTCTTCCCTAAAATCCTCCACAAATTCAAATCAGAGTCTGCCTTCTTTGCAATGTTGTTAGAAAATGACCCTAAAGTCCTAAAATCATGGTCTTTCTATTTCTCACTCTCCTCACTCCTCTCTAGTCCATTCTGAATTGGTTGAGGTAGGAGGGCGGGGCTTCCTGTCACAAAGTGAGGGCCTGAGCAGGACTTGGTGGGTGAGCTGATTGGCTGCAGGAGCAGGAACATTTCCATAGCAGCTTATGCCACTCCCTCCCTCAGGGTTTAGTGAAGTATCTGACAGTGAAAACGTCTCAGTAAGAAGAGGAAGCATCATGAAGAGGCTAGCAGGCACTGTGCTGGGGCTTTTGTTTGCCCAGGTTTGCTGTGAGTTGGGGCTGCCTCCCAGGGGCATCTGAAGGATTGAGCAGCTGCTGTATTGTTAAGGGAGAGAGAGGAGCTGACAAGTCCTGCAGACTTTCTATCCTTCTCATCATCTATGGGATCGGGGAAGGAGCGGGTGGGGGGGTGGTGGAGGCACTTTCAGGGTTTTGTAGGAGTTATGGTGACCCTCTCCTGTGACAGTTTCTCTTTCCTCATCAGGTGTGCGAGGGGTGGATGTGGAGCAGAGTCCCCCAGCCCTGAGTCTCCAGGAGGGAGTTAACTCCACGCTTTGGTGTAATTTTTCCACTTCCCCAATGAGTGTGAATTGGTATCTTCAGAACCCTGGGGGCCGCCTCATCCACCTGTTTTCGGTTCCTTCAGGGACAAAGCAGGAAGGAAGATTAAAGGCCACGACAGTCCCCAAAGAACGCCGCAGCTCACTGCACATTTCCTCTTCGCGGACCACAGACTCGGGCACTTACTTCTGCGCTGCGCAGCACGGTGCTCCCCAGGCACCTGCAGCCTCTACACGAACCCTCCCGGGGCTCAGCCCCTCCTCCAGCCTCAGTCACACCGTGAGGTCCCCACAGGGCATTTGCAGTGCTTAGTATTACTTACGGACATTGGTATAGGTATAACCACAAATGCTTTTTAGCCCGACAGATTTGTGTTGGTCTTTTCCCTTCTCAGTCTATCTCCTTCTGCACTAGAACCTCTAACTTGTAAGTAAAACAGTAGCTGATAAGAGGACAGAATTAAAATAAATATTTCCCACAGTATGCCGGACTCCAAAACAGTAAACATTGAAAGCAACTAAAGGAAGAGAGAAATCTCTCCAGTAAAGATATTATCCGGCTTGGCTGGGTGTCTCAAGAATGTTCAGATCTGTCTCACTGCAATGTATCCCAACAGGCAACAGCAAGCACTGGTATCCCATCCTATGAGTGCAGCAAAGTGAACAGAAAAGATTTGCTCAATGTTTAATATGAATTTGACCACTTACAAAATATTTCTTATAGTTCTGGATGCAAGAAGTCTAAAATCAGTTTCGCTGTCTATAGCCAAGGTCTTGGCAGGGCTGATTCCTTCCAGATTCTCTGAGGAAGAATCTGTTTCCTTTCCTTTTGTAGCTTCTGGAGGCCACTTGGATCCATGGCTCAAGACCGCTTTTTGAATCACTCCAAAAATGGCTATTCAGGTCTTATGCCTAGTTTTTTTTTTTTTTTTTTTTTTTATGCCTAGTTTTTAATCAGACTGTGTTTTTGTTATTGAGGTACATAATGTCTTTGTGTATTTTGGATATTGATCCCTTATTGCAAATATCTAGTCCCGTCAGTAGTTTGCCTTTTATTTTTGTTGATGGTTTCTTTGCTGTGCTTTAGATTTTAATTTGATTCAGTTCAGTTCAGTTCAGTCACTCAGTTGTGTCCGACTGTTTGTAACCCCATGAATTGCAGTGCGCCAGGCCTCTCTGTCCATCACCAACTCCCGGAGTTCACCCAAACTCATGTGCATTGAGTCTGTGATGCCATCCAACCATCTCATCCTCTGTCGTCCCCTTCTCCTCCTGCCCCCAATCCCTCCCAGCATCAGGGTCTTTTCCAATGAGTCAACTCTTCGCATCAGGTGGCCAAAGTATTGGAGTTTCAGCTTCAGCATCAGTCCTTCCAAAGAACACCCAGGACTGATCTCCTTTAGGATGGACTGGTTGGATCTCCTTGCAGTCCAAGGGACTCTCAAGAATCTTCTCCAACATCACAGTTCAAAAGCATCAATTTTTCAGTGCTCAGCTTTCTTCACAGTCCAACTCTCACATCCACACATGACCACTGGAAAAACCATAGCCTTGACTAGACAGACCTTTGTTGGCAAAGTAATACCTCTGCTTTTTAATAAGCTATTTAGGTTGGTCATAACTTTCCTTCCAAGGAGGAAGCGTCTTTTAATTTCATGGCTGCAATCACCATCTGCAGTGATTTTGGAGCCCCCAAAAATAAAGTTTGACACTGTTTCCATTGTCTCCCCATCTATTTCCCATGAGGTGATGGGACCAGATGCCATGATCTTAGTTTTCTGAATGTTGATTTATGTTAGTTTGATTAGGTCCCTTTTATTTATTTTTCCTTTTGTTGCCCTTGCCTTTGAGACAGAAAAAAAGTATTGCAAAGAGAAATGTCAATGAGCTTACTGCCTATATTTTCTTTTTCAAGTTTTAAAAGTTTCAGGTCTTACATTTTGGTGTTTAATCCATTTTGAGTTTATATTTGTATACGTTGTGAGAAAATGTTCTAATTTTAGTCTTTTCCCCATTTCAAGAAGCTATATAAAATCATTCAGAGTAATATCTTTACGTGGGCGCAGAGGGGCAACACTGCTTCAGAGACAGTTAACTTTTGTCCCACATATACAGATTCTTCAACTAGCCAGAAAGGATCCTTTAAATATCTGTTAAACTTTTATCTCCAACTTTGCTTCAATTTACATCTCTGAATCTTATCTGTAAGTAGGTATCTATCCATCTACCTAAATAGTATCTCTGTATATTTTAGTCTAACAGTTTGAAAAATATGGCTTTGAAAATTAATATTTCTTTGAACAGCATGTTTTATCCTTTGGCATTAAGGCCATATTAGTTTCTCTAATATAAATTTATAATGTTTTCACCCAGATATATCCCAGACTCCAATCATACTGAGTTAATCAGTGCCAGAATTCCCTTACCCCATTCTTTACTAAGAAATATAGTGTAAGTTTCAGTTCAAGCAGCTCCTCCATCAGAACTACTCTGACTGAGTCCAGAAGTGAGCCCATTATCATTTCCTTGGGTCCATCGTATAGAAACACATTTCTCTTTAGTAGCTTTTATCTGAATGTACTTGTATTGGGAGTGGGTTGACTGAAGATTGCTACTTCTGTTTCTTTCTTGAATGAGACCCAAGGATGACCATTTTAGGCACTAGTAAATACATATTGAAGACATGCATGGATGAATGAATAAATAAAAAATAAAACACACCAAAAATTCAACAAACAATAAAAAATCCCCTTAGAGAGCTGGAGTAGATGGAATTAGATTGAGGAGTGGGAATGGTTATTATTGTCTCCTGTTGAACTGTGATGATGTTTTTCTTTGATAGTGTCTGAGATGACATCAAATACAGAGAACACAAACTCTTAAAAAAATAAAAAATGAGCTCCTTAATTTCTGTTTCTATACCCTGATGTGTTGACCTCTAAAGCCAAATTGTTTCTTAACATTTTTGTATTTTACCTGTGAGAATAAGGTGTAACTCAGTATGAGAACTATCAAAAATGTTTCATTACTGAATGATCATGGTCCCATATCTTCTGAATTCTGCAGAATTTTCCTAGCTAATCTTATCAATTTGGAGATGAAAGATTCTCCAGAACAAATTATTCCAGTGCTTCTCCATGCTTATTCTGGAAACATTTTATTTGCCTGATTTATATTTTATAAGAAGTATAAATTGAAATTGATCTAATTATATTTGATTAATTCTTAGGATCATGTAAAGTGTGGAAACCCCGAATGATGGTGTTAAAATGTAAATTCCATCAGGGCAAAAGGACTATGTATCTTTATGTTCTGCTCCATAAACTTTGCTCGTAATGATATATTATGCCCCTTGTGTATCCTCAATAGACTTTAATTAGTATTTGTAATAAAAAAGAAATGCTCCCTACATACTAATCTTGTGACTTCATGGGAGTCTCTCTCTTCCCCATTGTAAAATAACACTAGTCCTATTAAAACATCAAACTGTCCTGATACATGATTTTTAACCTTCTAGGAGGGGTAAGGAAAAGGAAGAAGGGGATAGTGTGAGAGAAATTCTCACCTGCACTTTTATCGTTGTAGGGGGTCATTTCAGATTCCCAATGAATTTAATTTTCAGTGCTGCTAATTTAGCACAGAATGAGAAATACTACTTTTGAGCTAGGGGTTTAAGAGAAAGCCCTTGTGAGAGAGTGGGGCCTACTGAAAGAATAAAAGCAGATGTGAACTTAAAGTCAGAGCTCTAGCTGGCTGAGAAGAGCAGAAGAGGAACTGGAGTTGCCACTGAGCACTGGTGCCAGAAACAATGGACAAGATACTGGGAGCATCGCTTTCGATTCTGTGGCTTCAACTGGACTGTGAGTTGCGGAGGAGAAAACCTAAGATATCTCATTAATTAGGGGGACTGGGAAAACTGGGTTACAAACAAGTTCATGCAGATAGAAACTTTAAGAAATAAACATATGTCTGTGGAACTGATGGCTTTTTATCTCTTTAAGTGTGGGTGAGTGGCCAACAGGAGGAAAAAAGTGACCAAGAGCAGGTGAAAGAGAGCCCTTAATCTTTGACAGTCCAGAAAGGAGAGATTTCCATTCTGAACTGTAGTTATGAGAATCTTTTTTTTTTTTTTTACTACTTCCTATAGTACTGGCAATACCCTTATATAAAGGCCCTGCATTCTTAGCCATACATTCGGTTGTGAATGAAATGGAAGAGGAAGATTCACAGGGAAGTTTTCCTAAATAAGAGTCCCAGACAGCTCTCATTGCACATCACAACTGCCTTGCCTGGAGACTCAACCACCTACTTCTGTGCAGCAAGGGCACAGTGCTCCCCAGGTATCTGCAGCCTGTACCCAGACCTACAGCCGAGGCTCCAGTCACACCCTCACACACAGACACATACAATTTGTTTGTGCATAAAAAGTCTTAGTATATTGAAGAAAACTGACATTATACAGAATTTATTTTTTGACCAAAATGGAAATGATATGGATCAAGTGCAAAGAGATATCTCTAGAAACTCCCAAATATTTGATACATATTTAAATCTTCTAACTTTAAACAAGCCTAAGATCATGGCATCTGGTCCCATCACTTCATGGGAAATATATGGGACGACAGTGGAAACAGTGTCAGACTTTAATTTTTTGGGCTCCAAAATCACTGCAGATGGTGATTGCAGCCATGAAATTAAAAGACGCTTCCTCCTTGGAAGGAAAGTTATGACCAACCTAGATAGCATATTAAAAAGCAGAGACATTATTTTGCCAACAAAGGTCCATCTGGTCAACGCTATGGTTTTTCCAGTGGTCATGTATGGATGTGAGAGTTGGACTGTGAAGAAAGCTGAGCACCTAAAAATTGATGCTTTTGAAGTGTGGTGTTGGAGAAGACTCTTGAGAGTCCCTTGGACAGCAAGGAGATCCAACCAGTCCATCCTAAAGGAGATCAGTCCTGGGTGTTCTTTGGAAGGACTGATGCTGAGGCTGAAACTCCAGTACTGTGGCCACCTGATGCGAAGAGTTGACTCATTGGAAAAGACCCTGATGCTGGGAGGGATTGGGGGCAGGAGGAGAAGGGGACGACAGAGGATGAGATGGTTGGATGGCATCACCGACCCGAGGGACATGGGTTTGAGTAAACTCCGGGAGTTGGTGATGGACAGGGAGGCCTGGCGTGCTGCGATTCATGGGGTCGCAAAGAATCAGACACGACTGAGTGACTGAACTGAACTGAACTGAAGTTAAAAAAAAAATTACAATGGATGCTAGAAGATATTTTGAAAGTAAATGTTGGGAGAGCACACTATATAAATATGCATGAGATGCTGCTAAAATAACACATAGAAGGAAATTTATCTTTTAAAATATTTATATTAATGAAGAAAAAAGGTTGATAGACTACTCTCAAGGTTTTCAGGAAAAGATGATAGAAAAGCAAATTTAACCCAACATAAAATGAAAGAAGCAAATAATAAAATGTCCAAATGGTGAAATACAAAGAAAACTATGGAGATAACCATGAAATCAGTCAGTTCAGTCTTTGCGACCCCAAGGACTGTAGCACACCAGGCTTCTCTCTCCATCACCAGCTCCTGGAGCTTGCTCATACTCATGTCTATCAGGATGGTGATGCCATCCAACCATCTCATCCTCTGCAGTCTCCTTCTCCTCCTGCCTTCAGTCTTTCCCAGCAACAGGGTCTTTTCCAATGAGTCAGTTCTTCATATCAGGTGGCCAAAGTATTGGAGCTTCAGCTTCGGGATGAGCCCTTCCAATGAATATTCAGGGCTGATTTCCTTTAGGATGGACTGGTTGGATCTCCTTGCAGTCCAACGGACCCTCAAGAGTCTTCTCCAACACCACAGTTCAAAAACATCAATTCTTTGGCACTCAGATTTCTTGATAGTCCAAGTCTCACATCCATACATGACTACTGGGAAAACCATAGCTTTGACTATATGGACCTTTGTCAGCAAAGCAATGTCTCTGCTTTTTAATATGTTATCTAGGTTGGTCATAGCTTTGCTTCCAAGAAGCAAGCATCTTTTAACTTCATGGCTGCAGTCACCATTCACAGTGATTTTGGAGCCCAAGAAAATAAAGTCTGCCACTGTTTCCCCATCTCTTTGCCATGAAATGATGGGACTGGATGCCATGATCTTAGTTTCTTGAATGTTGAGTTTTAAGCCAACTTTTTCATTTTCCTCTTACACTTTCTTCAAGAGGCTCTTTAGTTCCTCTTCACTTTCTGCCATAAGGGTGCTATCATCTGCATATCTGAGGTTATTGATATTTCTCCCAGCAATATTGATTCCAGCTTGTGCTTCATCCAGTCTGGCATTTTGCACGATGTACTCTGCATATAAGTTAAATAAGCAGGGTGACAATATGCAGCCTTGAGGTACTCCTTTCTGAACTTGGAACCAGTCTGTTGTTCCATGTCTACTTCTAATTGTTGCTTCTTGACTTGCATACAGATTTCTCAGGAGACAGGCAAGGTGGTCTGGTATTCCCATTTCTTGAATAATTTTCCACAGTTTGTTGTGATCCACACAGCTTTGGCATAGTCAATAAAGCAGAAATAGATGTTTTTCTGGAATTTTCTTGCTTTTTCTATGATCCAACGAATGTTGGCAATTTGATTTCTGGTTTATCTGCCTTTTCTGAATCCAGCTTGAACATCTGGAAGTTCAGACTTCATATACTGTTGAATCCTGGCTTGGAGAATTTTGAGCAGTACTTTGCTAGTGAGTGAGAAGAGCGCAATCGTGTGGTAGTTTCAAAATTCTTTGGCATTGCCTTTCTTAGGGATGGGAATGAAAAGTGACCTTTTCTAGTCCTGTGGCCACTGCTGAGTTATTCAAATTTGCTGGCATATTGAGTGTAGCACTTCCACAGCATCATCTTTTAGGATTTGGAATGGCTCAGCTGGAATTCCATCACCTCCACTAGCTTTGTTTGTAGTGGCTGCCTAACAAAGGTCTGTCTAGTCAACACTATAGTTTTTCCAGTAGTCTTTATGGATGTGATTGCTGGACTATAACGAAAAGTGAGTGCCAAAAAATTGATGCTTTGAACTGTGGTATTGGAGAAGACTCTTGAGAGTCCCTTGGACTACAAGGAGATCCAACCTGTCAATCCTAAAGAAAATCAGTCCTGACTATTCATTGGAAGGACTGATGCTGAAGCTGAAACTCCAATACTTTGGCCCTGATGGGAAGAACTGACTCCTTGGAAAAGACCCTGACGCTGGGAAAGATTGAAGTTGGGAGGAGAATGGGACGGTAGAGGAAGAGATGGCATCACTGACTCAGCGGACATGAGTTTGAGCAAGCTCTGGGAGTAGGTGATGGACAGAGAAACCTGTCGTGCTGCAGTCCATGGGGTTGCAAAGAGAAGACTACGACTGAGCAACTGAACTGAACTGATACATAGTGTGATTCTGCTTAAACAACATTCTCAAAGGGACAAAATATAAAGATAAAAAGGGGATCAGTAATTAGCAGGGTTATAAAGAGTTGCAGGGATGAGGAAGGTAGTCAAAGAGGATTTCTTTAGAGAGATGAAACGATTTTGTGTCATGATCTTAGTGGTGTTACAAGAACCTATACATGTGATAAAATTTCTTAGAGTGATGCATCATAACCTAAGAGTGTATATGAGAACTAATTTATAAGGTTATGGTGTTTTGAAAAAAAATTTATTAATATAACTTTCTTGATAGATATGTAATTATTATATTAATATATGTCTATATTATATAATATGATGCTCTGCAAGCTGCTGTAATCATTCATGACCTCCTCTCCTTAATTACGAATAATTTCAAGCCTGGCATTCGTTGTTTGTCAGCACTCAGATGTGAAATGGGACAGAAGAGCAGATGTCTCAGATAAATACAAACTCTCCTCCCTGCTTCACTCAGTCATGAGTTACTTTGATCCATGAACTTGCACTCTTTTAGACCTTGTCTGTATTTTCTTTCTACTTGTTTATTTGCTTTTGGTTCTTTTATATTAATTCATCTATTACAACAATGAAACCAAATGGAAGATTGACAGGTACATTCCACATGAACATGAAACAGTGTACAGAATTTATTCCCCATCTTCTGTGGTGTTGACAAGTATTATGTGTCTGCAGTTTGCAGATATTAAGTTTTGTAAGAGTTTTACAGCATTATGTCACAGAAAGATCTGACATGTTTATCTTAACTTTATTTTATAAAGAGAAATAGTCATGAGCAACTGACAAATGAGACTGAATACTCTGGACCAATGAGACACAAAATGTGCCATGAGGATGATTCTAGGACACATGGTCTAATAAGTACAATTCTACATTTAGAGGCAACAGGATTGAATACCCTGATTCCCCTCAAAGTCTAATACATAAAACTCAATATCAGATTTCAAAAGAATAATATTTTATTCCTGATATAATGTCATTTAAATATAAACCACTGAATAGACTCTGAAATTCAGATGGACTGATTGTTAAAAATCATTTCATGTTGAAGTAATTTTATTGATTGAAAAACCTAAGTAGAGCCCTGCAACTCAGTAAAAAAGAAAAAGGCAGAGATACATTAATTACTTTGGATAAGATTGCTTTTCACCCAGAAAGCCTAAAATCTGTGAATGCTTTAAAATAGTCACTAGATTCTGGATGGAGGAAAATAAGCATAGGCTAAATTAATGACCAATCTGTAGATTACAAGAAAGTTTTGTAGGCTATACTAAATTATATCTTAAACAGGATGGGAAAATTATTTTACTGAATCAATGTATGTCAACTTATTTAACCTTCAGTTTCCCTCAGTTCAAACCTCTAATACTAATTTCTTTCCTCATGCCCCTTTTCAGGATCTGCCAAACTTAATGACCAGGGAAAGACAAGTAGACAAAGGAAAGGTGTGTGGTGAGCCAGACTTCATCTGTACACAGACCACGTGGCCGGTGAACATGACACCCTACTTCCTGTTTGGGGGAGTCACACAGGAACCCGGGTGCTATGTATATGTGCTGCCAGGCACTCAAAGACACTGACATCTTAGCTTGAGGCAGAATTAAACAGATCTGTGCAGGGGAGTCCATGCCTCATGCCGCTCTCCAGTCTGCTCTGGGTGTTCCTGGCCTTCACCTTCTCTGGTTGGGATGCTCCCAAACAAGGGTGCGGTGTTCAGGGTGAAAGGACTGCACACAGGCACGTGGTGCTTCACCGGGACTTGGGGAGGAAAGGAGGACTGGAGGAAAGGAAGTGTTTTATGATTTCAGTTTGGTTTGTAAATATTTGGGTCCAAAATTTCTCTAATTTCTACAGCATTTTGTCCACTATTTCAGCTCTGTTTTCTGATTTTTTTACACAGGATCTGGTGTGGCCCAGAAAGTTACTCAAGACCAGCCAGTCATAATCAGTCAAGTGGGGAAGGTAGTCACCCTTAACTGTCAATATGAAACAAGTAGGAATGTGCATGACTACAGCATTTTTTGGTACAAGCAGCTTCCCAGTGGACAGGTGACTTACCTTGTTTGTCAGTGTTCAGAAGACGGGAATGAAAGGGATGGCCACTACTTTGTAAACTTCCAGAAAGCACATAAATCCATCAGCCTCACCATTTCATTCTTAAAACTGGAACATTCTGCAAAGTATTTCTGTGCTCTCTGGGAACTCACAGTGTTTGAAGTAATAGGAAAAGCTGAACAAAAACCCCCAAACTTAATAAGAGAGAGTCCCCCTGCTTCAGGACCCCAGCTGAAATGCATACCTGCAGACCTCAGACACAAAATGATAGTCTTATGGTTGTTTAACCTGTGATCTGGATCAGAGGAATTAATTCTACATGAAAGCTTCTTCTATGTCATTTCGATTCAGGTGTCCAGAGTAACTTTCTACTAAAACATTCTCCTATTGAATTTTTGAATTTAAATCAATCATACAGAACATGTGCAACCTTGTCTAAAGTTATAAACTAGCTCCATAATAATGTAAAGCGACAGTTTCACTAAAATACACTCATATCACACACCTAGGTCTAGTTATTTGGAATCATCATGGAAATAATTTCCTGAATCCTTTCTTCTTAGACTTACATCACTTAAGGTGAAATCAGACAAGCAAAACCACCAGTGGTATGGAATAAGAAATTAGTTATAAAGATTAGAACTCAGACAGTTGCTAGATTTGGTGGAAGAGTGTATACAAAGCTATTATCTTCGTATCTGGTGTTGAGAAAAAGTTCATTGTTAATCAGCTAGAGTAATAGTTGTAGAACAAAGCTGGAATAGACTGAAGTGTGGACAAACTGTGACTCATAAGGACCTATTAGAACCATGAGGACAATGGAACCCACAAGACTCACTGCAACTTGTCTACGTCTCACCTCCTTCAGTCTCACAGTAGTGGGTGACCTGAGGAGAAGTGGGTGTCATTTGACATCATGCTTAAAACTCAACATTCAGAAAAATAAGATCATGGCATCTGGTCCCATCACTTCATGGCAAATAGATGGGGAAACAATGGAAACAGTGATGGACTTTATTTTTTGGGCTCCAAAATCATTGCAGATGGTGACTGCAGCCATGAAATTAAAAGACACCTGCTCCTTGGAAGAAAAGTTATGACCAACCTATACAGAATATTAAAAAGCAGAAATATTACTTTGCCAACAAAGGTCCACCTAGTCAAAGCCATGGTTTTTCCAGTAGTCATGTATGGAGGTGAGATTTGCACTATAAGGAAAGCTGAGTGCTGAAGAATTGATGCTTTTGAACTGCGGTGTTAGAGAAGGCTCTTGAGAAACCCTTGGACTGCAAGGAGATCAAACCAGTCCATCCTAAAGGAAATCAGACGTGAATATTCATTGGAAGGACTGATGCTGAAGCTGAAACTCCAATATTTTGGCCACTTGATATGAAGAACTGACTCATTGGAAAAGACCCTGAGCTGGGAAAGATTGAAGGCGGGAGGAGAAGGGGATGACAGAGGATGAGATGGCTGCATGGCATCACTGACTCAATGGACATTAGTTTGAGTAAACTCCAGGAATTGGTGATGGACAGGGAAGCCTGGCGTGCTACAGTCCATAGGGTCACAAAGAGTCGGAGATGACTGAGCGACTGCGCGGAACTAAACTGAACTTACATACATACTTGGCCCAAGACAAAGAGAAGATGAGGAGGAGATTTGGTGGGAAGTGGAGGTGTTGTGAGTCAACAATAAGATGAAATATCAGATCAGCAGCAACATGTGTGAGTAGCCATAGTCCCTGGAGCCCTGCACCATCCCCCAAAACGTAAAAACTGTGGCTGCTTCATCACAACGACCTTCTAAATGTCACACAAATTTCTTTTGTGTCCAACCCTGAGCCAGAACAATACAGGAAGCACATTCTGGGAAAGATTTCCAGTCAGTTAAGGTAGCTCAAAACTACTACAATAAGCTTTAGGTTAATTTGGCATCCATTTGTACTCTTTTAACAGCTTTTGAATAAAGAAGACAGCAAAACTATGCTTCTTGCTAATGTTGTTTTTGCTGTTCAGAAACTAAGTCGTGTCTGACTTTTGCGACCCCATGGACTGCAGCACAAGGCCTCCTCTATCTTCCACTACCCATTGATTTGGTGATACCATCCAACTCTCTTATCCTCTGCTGCCCTCTTCTCCTTTTGCCGTCAACCTTTCCCAGCTTCAGAGTCCTTTCAAATGATATGCCTCTTCTCATCAAGTGGCCAAAATGTTGGAGTTTCAACCTCAGCATCAGTCCTTTCAATGAATATTCAGGGTTGATATCCTTTAGGATTGGCTGGGTTGATCTCATTGCAGTCCAGGGGACTCTCAAGAATCTTCTCCAACACCACAATTCTTGCTAATATGATGCAGTAATTCCTCATTCAACCCAAAACATTCTAAACATATCCTTCAAAGATTAGAGCAAGTTCACCTATCCATTTGTGGGTGATGTTACTTTCTCTTCTCGCTAAGCCACACTCTGCCACTGAATCCTGTATCTTCACTACTGAGATATAATAAGATATAAGATTGACTTATATTAGCATATCTTGTTACCACATGTAGCAAATGAGAGAGGGGAGTTAAAATTTAATACATAATGTAATACATAAATATATTTATATAAAAATGAAAGACAAATTTTCATAAGTATTATTGTTCTTATTTATGCAAATGACCACATGGTTATAGCAGGTATTTATAATGACCTCTTCCATTACCCATCCTATAACCTCTTTGCTCATAGCAAGCACTTCCATTCACTGCCATACTTCATTTCCTATAAAGCAATCTCCTTATTCAGGAGCAATGCTACAAGGAAAGTCATATATTTGAATAAGGAGTTCTGCAGGTCCACCACTCTGGTTTTGGCACATGTTTGCAAGCCATTGTATTCTGGGAAACATCATTAAAATGATATCTAACTTCATATTAGAAGCAATAGAAACCACCAAAGTAGAATATTTTTTAAAGAGCTTAAAGAAAATAAGCAAAATATCCAAGCTAGTTTCTTATGAACATCAATGTATATTTCTTAATTGTGAGTTTGTTATAAATCACTGCTAAGAGTTTTGAAAGTCAATGCACAGAGTGATAAACTGTATTTGCAATGCATATTTCTGAAAAAGGACTCAAATGCAGAATATGTTAGAAGTTCCTTTAAATCATTAAGAAAACAGATAATAAAGAATGGCAAAATCTTGGAGATCCAACTCAAAAATAAGATATCCGATAGCTAATAAATATATAAAAACCTTAATATTATTATTAATTAGGGAAATGAAAATAATACCATATCTCGGCATTCCATCTGGGTCCTTTCAGTCCTCTGAGTGTATCAATGAGAGAATATGACTCCAGGAAATAGGGAGAAATAATGACTGTCTCCAGGAAAATAAGTGATTAAGTGAATTTTCTAAAAGCTTCCATCATTGAACTGATGTGGAGGAAAGAGCAAACAGTAACAAGTCACAGACCTGGACATTGAAGGAGAGGTAGGATTTACTGGAAAAAATAAAGTTGGTCTTTACTGAGCTTTACTCAATGTGAGGCACTGTGGTTTGTGTTTCAGATTCATTATCTAATTCAAATATCAAAACCCTAAGAGATAGGTTTTATTGTTTTCTTTTCTTTTTTCCATTTATTTTTATTAGTTGGTGGCTAATTATTTTACAATATTGTAGTGGTTATTGCCATACATTGACATGAATCAGCCATGGATTTACATGTGTGCCCCATCCCGAACCCCCCTCACACCTCCCTCCCCACCCCATCCCTCTGGGTCATCCCAGTGCACCAGCCCCGAGCACTTGTCTCATGCATCCAACCTGGACTGGCGATCTGTTTCACACTTGATAATATACATGTTTCAATGCTGTTCTCTCAGATCATCCCACCCTCGCCTTCTCCCATAGAGTCCAAAAGTCTGTTCTGTACATCTGTGTCTCTTTTTCTGTCTTGCATATAGGGTTATTGTTACTATCTTTCTAAATTCCATATGTATGCGTTAGTATACTGTATTGGTCTTTATCTTTCTGGCTTACTTCACTCTGTATAATGGGCTCCAGTTTTATCCATCTCATTAGAACTGATTCAAATGTATTCTTTTTAATGGCTGAGTATTATTCCGTGGTGTATATGTACCACAGCTTTTTTATCCATTTTTCTGCTGATGGGCATCTAGGTTGCTTCCATGTCCTGGCTATTATAAACAGTGCTGCGATGAACATTGGGGTGCAAAACAAAACAACTTTGGGAAATGAGTCGTACCTTTCCTAACTGTGAAAAGCTTTTTTACCTTTTATAATCAGCCTGTGTGTTGCATTTTAGAGGGCTGCTTAAGAGCAAGGTCTGGACTATGGAGAAGCACTTGGCCCCAGAACTGGGCGGCTGAATGTCTCAGTGGTGGTGACATTACTGGTTTAAACTGGATGCTAAAGGAAACTAAGAAAGAAAATGCACAAACATAGATTCAACTGTCCCAGGATCAGTAAATGAGGAAAGCATCCACTAACTAGTTAATAGTGCTGGATGCTTTAGTTAGTTACTTATGTAATAGTGTGCTGGGAAAAACAAGAGCTACAATGAGATTTCATTCCTTCAACTCCCCAAGCTTATTTCCCTATCAAGTCCCGTGCCCCTTGTTTTTCCCTCTCTCCTGTGATGCTTTGCTGTTGTTTAGTCACTAAGTCGTGTGTGACTTATCCTCTGCCCGTGGGATTTCCCAGGCAAGAATACTGGAGTGGCTTGCCATTTCCTTCTCTGTGGGATCTTCCAGACCCAGAGATTGAATCCACCGGGAGGTGGATTCTTTACCACTGAGCCAGTGATGCTATCCCCCCAGATATAAACATGATGCACCTCTGAATTTCTTCATGTTTCAACTCAAATGTCACCCCTTTGTGAACCCTTTGTCTAAATCTGTTTTTCCGTCCTGAGAATCAGACTCTAGCCCACTGGATGCAGCAAGAAAGAAAGCTGACATACTGCCACCTGGTGTCCTGCTCAAACATTTTGTGAGGCTTTCTCTGGCTTCCCTGCTCCCCTCCAGTGATCTTGGATTAAATTATGGGGAATCCTAATCACAATAGGAGCTGCCAAGGCTGAGCCAGTTAGTAAAAGTCCCAGTGCAGAAATCAAGAGGGAGAGGATTCAGGAAAACTGGCTGTTTGTTTGTTTGTTTTTTCTTTTGCCTGCCATATGTGAAAGTGATTGATTCCAAATGACAAATACAACACATGAGATGATTATGGTTGCAGAGTTATAGGCTACCTTGGATAGAAAGTTTGGAATTGTTGCACAAGATAGATTTTCCTCTATTAAGTCAAATTGCATTTACTGCTCTGTCCTTTCTTGTAGTATAGAAATATCCTGAGAAGTGGGAGCAAGAGTCAATTATGAAAATGCTAATACACAGTAGTAGCAAACACAGGTTGGTATACTCTTTCTATGTTATATATTATGATACCTATTCTCTCAATATAATACCTTATATTTAAGGTAGTTAACATCAGTTAATGGGAACTGATTTCCCAGTAATGGTAAGAAACATGATAGACCACTGATACTTCTGATAACACATGAAATCTGCTGTGTAAACTGTTAAACAAACCTCAGAAAATATTGAGCTTTATCTTGTAGATAGACTCGTCTGGAATTTCATGCTGTGGCTTCCTATCCTCCAAGGTCTTGTACATTCCCACAGCTGGTTGAGAGCCTGTGACAGAGAAGGTGTTGCACTCGGTGATTCACATGTGTGTTCACAGTTCTTACTGGAACCCCTCAAAGTTGTGTCCACCCTACTTTAGGAAGACAGTGGAGCAAAGTGCTTCAGATCAAAGACTTAGATTGTGTTTCTAGATCTAGCATTCATTAGTTGTGTGACGTTGGGATTGTGACAGTAATTTTTATGCTTAATTTCCTCATCTCTGCACTGTGGTTATTGATAGAATTTACCATGCAGGGTTCTGATAAGAAGTGAATGGAATAATGAATGCCAATGCTAAGCCCAGTGCCCAGCAAAAAGATACTGGCTACTTAGAGAAATACAACTGAATATGAGACAGTTTCAATACCTTGTCTGGTATTGAAGAATAAGTGTCAGAGTGGAGCCCTCCCTCCATACTTTACTTAAAGCAGATGCCCTTTCTCATCCCAAGAGTCACTCTCTATCTTAACACAGTTTTGTATTGTCTTTAAAGTGCTTATCACTATTTCAAATTGTCTACTTCTAAATAAGAGACATTAATGATACTTTTCAGATAGTCCTGTATTAACTGTAACTGCATCTCTTTTCTTAGGAAGGTAAGTCAGGAGTTAGCTGTTGAGACCTTCCAATCCTGTTTCTCTTTTCAGAACATGACTTAAGTTTCAGTATTCATGAGCTTCCCTGGTGGCTCAGACAATGAAGAATCTACATGCAATGTGGGAGACCTGGGTTCGACCTCTGAGTTGGGAAGATCCCCTGGAGGAGGGCATGGCAAGCTTCTCCAGTATTCTTGCCTGGAGAATCCCCAGGGACAGAGAAGCCTGGCGGGCGTGGGGTCAAGGGTCGGACACGACTGAGTGACTGAGCTCACAGGTGGAAGGCACTGCTCTGATTTTAGCACCGACCCCATACTGTTTAGGTGAGATGAGATGAGATGGTTAGATAGCACCACTGAGTCAATGGACGTGAATTTGAGCAACTCAGGGTCATAGTGGAAGACAGAGGACACTGGCGTGCTTGGGGTCACAAACAGTCGACTTAGCGACTGAACAACCATGCTGTTTCCTCTGCTTATTTCAGTTGTTCACTGGAAAGAAGGTTTTGCAGTCAATCTGCAGTACCAGATTTCCAAGAAATAGAGTTAGATTCTGAACAGTCTTAATTAATGCTATCTTGTACTAATAAATTTTCCTGGATGCATTTTACTTTACCAACTGCATATTGAGCTCACAGATAATGTTGCTTTTATAGTTTTCGAAGGTCCTATGGGAAATTGTGGTCCCCAAATCATTGTTTAAATAAATATGTGCATGTTGAATTAAACTAACATTCTTCCTGGACTATAACAGATAAGACAGAACAAAATTCTTATTTATTTTTAAGCAACTCTATTGAGGTATAAGTGACATTCCCTAATTTCATCCATTTTGAATTTCCAGTTTAATAATTTTTAGTAAATTATCCTTCATCCCCAATTATAGTTGTTCTTTATTTCCATGCTTGGCCCCATAGCAACCACTGACCACATTTATAACTTTATAAGTTCCTTTTGTGAATATTTCATATACATGAAATCATTCAATATGTAATCTTGTGTCTGGCTATTATTCCTTAACATAATTTTAAAAATTATTTATCTTGTAGCATACATTAGCATTTCACTCATATTTATTGATGAATAGCAATTCACTGGCAAATGAATTACATTTCGTTTATCCATTCACCAGATCTTGCACATTTTGGTGCTATTAGGAGGAATAACCACAAAGTAGGTTCCCAGTATTTTTAAAATATACCTTCACTAACACTTACACATTTACTGAGCATCACAAATGTAGGTGGTGTGGCAGATTCCAAACACTGTAGACTACTTAGCCAGACAGACATGCGTTGTGATTCTTACTATGCACCTACCATATGTGTGATCTCAAGTTAGTTACTTGATCTCTTTCAGATTTAGTTTTCTTGTTTCTAAGTTGGAAATAATATCTCTATTGCATAATTTTTCTATTAGAATGGTGTGCATAAAGATGATTTAATACATAGCATTTGTGCACATTTATAAATTGGGATTTGAAAGTTTATAAATTTTATTGAAATTTTATGTAAAAGATTCCTAACCAAAGTGTGTTTCCTGCCATGTTTGCAATCCCAATCTCTTTAAAGTTGAATAACAGCAGCCAATCATAAGGCAACCCAATTCTGAAAGGTTGTCAGCCCTCTTTGCAT
Organism: Cervus elaphus; assembly: GCF_910594005.1. Lineage (NCBI taxonomy): Eukaryota > Metazoa > Chordata > Mammalia > Artiodactyla > Cervidae > Cervus > Cervus elaphus. The sequence goes on from NC_057826.1 coordinate 75,956,604, forward strand.
TGTGAGCTCGTGAGAGATATCCTCAATGTTTCTGAAGTTGGTCTCAAGAAAGCAGCATTTGATCCCTCCTTGAACCACAGGAAACTGATTCTAGGGCAGAAGTGGTGTATTTCTAGCACATGTATATGTCCTCCTCTCTGACTGGCTGAGCAACAAGATGCAGAATCCTTATTACCTGAAGCAGACTGTTCCCCAGATCTAGGCTGTAGAACTTTCCATGTTGAGGATACTTTATCAGAATACATGGAGAGGAGCACTTTTCTAGCCTCATTACTGATCCTGTGGCTTCATCTTGGTCGTAAGTCCAGGGGCTGCTAAGACATTCTGAGCAGTCTGGGGTGGTGATGGGGAAGGTGGGGGGCACATTCAGGCACCTCCAGGTCCTAATATTTGGGAATGTGAAGACAATGAATACTCTGTAGATAAGTCAGTTTCTATGTGTGACCTTGTCTTTCTGAACAGGAGTGAGCAGCCTCTTGACTGTGGAACAGTGTCCTCCTTCGCTATGTTCAGGAAGGAGAGAGCCCCAATTTCACCTGCAGTTCCCCTTCCAGCTCTTTCTATGCCTTACACTGGTACAGATGGGAACCTGCAAAAAGCCCCAAGAACATGTTTGTAGTGAGTGTAAATGGGGGTGAAAAAGTGCAAGGGTGAGTGAGAGTCACTCTGAACACTAAGGAGGGTGACAACTCCATGTACATCGGAGGATCCCAGCCTGAAGACTCAGCCACATACCTCTGAGCCTGCACACAGTGCCCCTCAGCCCCCTGCAGCCCACACCCAAAGCCGTGCCTGCTGCTGCTCTGGGACCAGAGCTGAGGAAGAGCCATGTGTGGGTTGGAAAAGGGAAAGTCAATGAACGACAGTGTTTTCAGTAATCAGGGGGAAGTGGAACCATAGATTAACAGGTATTCCAGTCACTGTAGTTCCCTCAACTAACTCGACTGTACTGAACATCACTAACTAACGTGACTCCCACCAGTATATTGGCCATATCATTGAGTCAGATCTCTAGCTTCTTTTCCCATGATTTATAATGCACTAAATGATTACTCAAAGATATCAAACAAAATAATGTGGTTCAACTAGGTCAACATTTAAATTCCACTGTTGCTACATCCTAAGAGCTATACCTTTTATGGTGTTTCTTCACATTCATGAATGAGACATGGACACACACCTTCTTCTCACACACCTGGCAAGAAAATCTGCATGTTTTATACCAGACCAGTCAATTATGCCTCATTAATTTACTGGAGAGATTTTGATTTTGGTTTAGTTCAACCTTCTCACTGTATGGGTATTTGTATTTCATTTCTTCTCATATGAAGCTATTTGCATTTTTAAAACCCACTTTTGATATCTGAAAGGAGCATTGGTAGGGGAAGTCCACCACTGTCTCCAGAGAAACCTGTATGTGGGTCAAGAAGCAACAGTTAGAATCAGACATGGAACCACAGACTGGCTCAAAATTGGGAAAGGAGTATGTCAGGGCTGTATATTGTCACCCTGCCTATTTAACTCTATGCAGAATAACTCTTGCAAAACCCTGGGCTGGATGAATCACAAGCTGGAATCAAGATTGCTGGGAGAAATATCAATAACCTCAGATATGCAGATGACACCACGCTTATGGTAGAAAGCCAAGAGGAACTGAAGAACCTCCTGATGAGGGTGAAAGAAACTAAAGAACCTCTGAAGAGGATGAAAGAGGAGAGTGAAAAAGCTGGATTAAAACTGAAAATTCAAAAAGCTAAGATCATGACATTCAGTCCCATCACTTCATGGCAAATAGGGGAAAAGTGGAAGCAGTGGAAGATTTTATATTCCAGGTCTGCAAAATCACTACATGGTGACTGCAGCCATGAAATAAACCAGATCTGAAAGAGATACGTGCACCCCAATGTTCATCGCAGCACTGTTTATAATAGCCAGGACATGGAAGCAACCTAGATGCCCATCAGCAGATGAATGGATAAGGAAGCTGTGGTACATATACACCATGGAATATTACTCAGCCGTCAAAAAGAATTCATTTGAACCAGTCCTAATGAGATGGATGAAACTGGAGCCCCTTATACAGAGTGAAGTAAGCCAGAAAGATAAAGAACATTACAGCATACTAACACATATATATGGAATTTAGAAAGATGGTAACAATAACCCTATATGCAAAACAGAAAAAGAGACACAGAAATACAGAACAGACTTTTGAACTCTGTGGGAGAAGGTGAGGGTGGGATGTTTCAAAAGAACAGCATGTATACTATCTATGGTGAAACAGATCACCAGCCCAGGTGGGATGCATGAGACAAGTGCTCAGGCCTGGTACACTGGGAAGACCCAGAGGAATCGGGTGGAGAGGGAGATGGGAGGGGGATCGGGATGGGGAATAAGTGTAAATCTATGGCTGATTCATATCAATGTATGACAAAACCCACTGAAATGTTGTGAAGTAATTAGCCTCCAACTAATAAAAAAATAAAAAATAAAAAATAAAAAAATAAAGGATGCTGGCTCCTTGGAAGAAAAGCTATTACAAACCTAGACAGTCTATTAGAAAGCAGAGACATCACTTTGCTGACAAAGATCCGTATAGTCAAAACTATCATTTTCCCGGTAGTTGTGTATGGATGTAAGAGTTTGACCAAAACGCCTGAGCATTGAAAACCTGATGCTTTCGAGTTGTGGTGCTGGAGAAGACTCTTGAGAGTCCTTGGATAGCATGTAGATCAAAATTGTCAATTCTAAAGGAAATCAACCTTGAATATTCTTTGGAAGACTGCTGCTGAAGCTCCAATACTTTGGCCATGTAATGCGAAGAGCCGGCTCATTGGACAAGATCCTGATGCTGGGGTAGATTGAGGGCAGGAGAAGATGGTGACAGAGGATGAGATAGTTGGATGGCTTCACTGGCTCAGTGAATATGAATTTGACAAACTCTGGGAGATAGTGAAAGACAGGGAAGCCTGGCATGCTGCAGTCCATGGGGCTTCAAAGAGTCAGACACAACTTAGTGACTGAACAACAACAACAACTTAATATGCGAACCCCTGAAAACACTCATCAAACTAGAATGGGAAGAAATTCAACCCTGGTAAAAACGAGGAGGAAATAGGGCATAAAAGCCTCAAGATGGGATTTGTTCCCACTGCTATCCTCCAGGGGGTGATGTTGCATAAATTGGAAATGTCACCTCCAACAAAAGTTCCATTTCACTCCTATGAGCTTCTGTATCTTGGAGCTTAGTGAGGTACACATTTGAACAGGCTCAACACCAAGAACAGTCGTTGTCAAGGAAGTATTTCTTCCTGATAGTCACTATAATTTGCTTAAATAGGGATCTTTTGAATCTCAGATTTCCCTGTAATAGGATTCAGCACACTCTGGCACATTCCTTCTGGCTCCTTAGGGAAAATCTTCCACAATATGGCTCCCAGCTTCTTTTCTGCACAGTCAGGTTCTCCACCACCCTTCGCCTGTTGGGAATGCTCTTCATAGGGAATCAGTAACATTATATTCCATGCTCCTTCCTCTATAGAACAAACCAGTTCTGGTTGAAGTCTGAATAGAGACATTGTCTTATTATAGGCAGATTTGTCCTGGTCTCACTGATTCAGCACTAATGTTGCAGGAAGAACTGGAGGCCAGTCAGTGACCCGCCTGACAATCACATCACTGACTCTAAAGGGGCTCCCTGAAGTGGAGGTGCAACTATTCCTACCTCCAGTATACTTCCTTATCTCTTCTTGTATGTCCAGACAATAGAATATGAAGGGGAAATAAAGGCTTTGTTTATCCAGTGCTCACCTATAACGGGCATTCTAGGTTAAGTACATTTTTGTGGCAAAGTTCCAACTGACCCACTCTGGTTGCCCCTCTCGTCTTTTCTCTCTTCTAATTCTATTTCTCTAATATCCACTGTGTGGCCAATAATAATTATTATTACTTTTATTTTTCTACACTGTTTCTCACAGTTCCTTTAGTCAACATTTGCAACCATCTCGAACTGTCCATCTGATCCTGAGAGTCTGCAGATCACTTCAGTTTTACTTCAGTGAAAATATGCAAGTCCTCATTTTCTATCCCCTTTACCTCTAAATCCATATACAGGGAACCATTATTAATCATAGACTCTGAGAAAAAGCACAGAATTGATTTTCATATGTTTTTTTTTTTAATTTTTATTTTATTTTTTTCATATGTTTTAAAAAATACTTATTGTTCTTTTAAAATAACCTACTAGAGCTAAAAAGCAGAATACAAACAACAATAATCAACAGTTAAAATATATTTAGTGTAAAATAGATAGTTAGTGGGAAGGTTCAATATAACAGATGGAGCCCCTACTGGTGGTCTGTGAGGAACTAGAGGGTTGGGAGGAAAAGGACAGGGAGGCTCAAGAAGGATGGTAATATATGTATATATAAGCATGACTGATTGGCATTTTTGTATGGCAGAAATTAACACAAGAATGTAAAGCAATTATCTTCTAATTTAAAAAATAACTAAATAAAATATGATGTATTTAAACCTGAAATTTTATTCAAAATTTATTTTTATTTTAAAATTATATATATTTTAATAAAAATAAAACAATTTACAATTCAAATTTCAGTGCCCATCTAGAGATTAAAAATAGTATAACTCTTTATGTAGGTTCAGTCTAGAATAAGTGTACATATATAATTTAAAAATGAAACTGTTTAATACTGAAAAGTATTCCAGCCAAGACTGTTACCAATACTGTGCTGATTCGTGAGCACCCTTCAGAATCACAGGTGAGTACACAGGAGATGCCAAAAAAAAAAAAAAAAAGGATCCTGAGAACTGAGAAAATATTTCATTATGCAAGAATCTCCTGCATCCATGCCATCTGAGACTAAAACTATGGCTAGATAATTAATTTTTGTTTTCTCTTCCCTAAAATCCTCCACAAATCCCAAATCAGAGTCTGCCTTCACTGCAATGTTCTTAGAAAATGCCCCTCAGGTCCTAAAATAATGACCTTTCTATTTTCCACTCTCCTCCACTCCTCTGCAGCCCATTCTGAATTGGTTGAGGTGGAAGGGCGGGGCTTCCTGTCGCAAAGTGAGGGCATGAGCAGGACTTGGTGGGTGAGCTGATTGGCTGCAGGAGCAGGAACATTTCCACAGCAGCTTATGACACTCCCTCCCTCAGGGTTTAGTGAAGTATCTGACAGTGAAAATGTCTCAGTAAGAAGAGGAAGCATCATGAAGAGGCTAGCAGGCGCTGTGCTGGGGCTTTTATTTGCCCAGGTTTGCTGTGAGTTGGGGCTGCCCCACAGGAAGTCTGAAGGAGTGAGCAGCTGCTGTATTGTTCAGGGAAGGAGAGGAGCTGCCAAGTCCTGCAGACTTTCTATCCTTCTCTTCATCTATGGGAGTTGTGTGTGTGTGTGGGGGGTCACTTCCACGATTTTGTCAGAGTTACAGTGACCTCCTGTGACTGTTTCTCTGTTTCTCACCAGCTGTGCGAGGGGTGGATGTGGAGCAGAGTCCCGCAGCCCTGAGTCTCCAGGAGGGAGCCAGCCACGTGCTGAGGTGTAATTTTTCTGCCTCTGTGACCGATGTACACTGGTATCTTCAGAACCCTGGGGGCCGCATCGTCCACCTGTTTTACATTCCTTCAGGAACAAAGCAGGAAGGAAGATTAAACGCCACAACAATCCGTAAAGAACGCCGCAGCTCACTGCACATTTCCTCTTCGCGGACCACAGACGCGGGCACTTACTTCTGCGCTGCGCAGCACGGTGCTCCCCAGGCACCTGCGGCCTCTACAGGAACCCTCCCGAGGCCTCAGCCCCTCCTGCAGCCTCAGTCACACCGTGGGCCCCACAGGGCATTCGCAGTGCTGACTGTCTCTTACCTGCACTGGTACAGTTTAATCACAGACACTTTCCGCCTACAGATTGTGAACTTCGGTCTTTGTCTTCCTTTCTCAACCTGTATCTCCTTCTGCACTAGAGACTTCTAACTTGGAACTAGCAGAATAGCTGATAAGGGGACAAAATAAAATAAATATTCAACCACAGTATGCTGATCTCAAAAGTGGTAAAAAGTGAGAACAATTCAGAGAAAAAAATAACTCCAATAAAGTTGTTATCCTGATTAGTTTGATGTCTCAAGAATGTTCAGATCTGCCTCACCAGAATGTGTCCCCAAAGACACTTGCATCATCCCATCCTACGAGTGCAGCAAAGTGAGCAACAACAATAAACCTTACTCAATGTTTAATATGAGCTTGATAACTTAGAAGAAAATTATTCTAAATGCAAGAAATCTTAAATCTATTTCCATAGTCAAGGTCTTGGAAGAGTTGATTGCTTCTTGAGATCTAAGGAATAATCCATTTCCTTGCCTTCTTTAGCTTTTGAAGGCCAACTAAATTCTTTGGTTCGTGACTCCTTCTTGAATCACTAGAACTTCTTGCTTCCCTCACCGTAGCTCCTTCCTCTTTTGGAGTCAAATATCTTTCTGTCTCTGTCCTATAAGGTATAAAAAATATTAAACAGAAATCTCAGTTAAATAGAGTTGGGAGACAGAGGGAGCTCTCGTGACCTGTGGACATAGTGGAGGGCAAGGGGAAGATGTGGATGCCTCTTATTTCCTGGCAAGGACTCAGCCAATGAAAAGCCGTGTGCTCTTGTTTACTGGAGCCCTCTTGGCTTCTTTTTTCAATTTACATTGTCTTAAATTCTTTTCAACAATGTCTTAACAGTTTTCAGAGAACAGGTCTTTCACCTCGTTGGTTAAATTTATTCCTAGTACTTTTGATTCTTTTTGATTCAACTAGAAATTGGATTGCTTTCTTAAATTCTCTTTCTGATACTTATTATTAGAATATAGAAATGCAACAGACTGCTGTATATTAATCTTGTGTTCTGCAACTTTATCTTGTAATCAACTTTGTTGATTGTTTCTATTAGTTTTTTTGGTGGCGTCTTTACAATTTTCTATGTAGAGTATCATGCTGTCTGTAATTAGAGACAGTTTACCTCTTTCTTTTCAACTTGGATGCCAATTATTTCTTTTTCCCATCTGATTACTGAGACTAGGACTTGCAGTACTATGTTAAATAGAAATGGTGAGAGTTGCATTGCCAACTTCCTTCCAATGCCAGCCTCCTCTTAATTGTTTACCATAAGCATCTCCATTGTTTTCAACAGCACCCTTAAACTTGGGCTTCCCAATGATGGTTTCAAATAAAGTCATCTCAAAGGGAGGCCTCTGTTTTTACAGCTGCTTCTCTCCATGGGCACAACACCTGAGCCACTGCTCTGGACCTGTAACAAGGGACAGTTGGCTGCTTGTCTCAGACTGACATCCCTGTGTTATGAGAAGCGTGATGGAAGGGAGCAGTAGCCTCTTGTCTTCTTGGCTTGCCTTTGCCAGCATGAAATCACCACTCTATGAGCGGGATGACAGCGAGAGGACCCAGTATTCTCAGTCCACCATGCCTGACATAGAACCTCTGTGCTGTAAGTGAGGTGAGAAGTGGCCATAGAGCTGTCAGCTTTTCTTGTTTGTAACACAGTTTCTGTAACACAGGCCTGGGGGAGGTAAGGAAGGACAGCAGTCAGCCCCTCTGTAGGAGATACGATAGCCCTGCACTGCGGACTGGAGGGAGGAGGAGCCTTGTGTCCTTGGTTATGTCCACCTTGAGGAGAACTTCCATCAACTTGAGCTGGGGCCGGGGAGTGGGTCGTGGTACAATTGCCACAGATTCTTTCTGCTGTCGTGGAGACTTAGTAGATTTTATGAATAAATGTGTCTCTATTACCCTTTTTATATGCTCTATAATCTAAAGACTATGTCCAGAGGCTTTAGTTTCTTAAAAATAATTTTCATCTGTGTTAACTGTTTTGTTGGAGAGAGTAGCCATAAATCAACTCACAAAGTCATTCTGGAAGGTACAGTCTGCTACTTATATTATTAGCACAAATAGAATAGGATTAGACAGAATATAATCAAAAGTTGAGCTTTTCTTTGAGACTCATTGGCTTTCTCCATTGACAAAAAAAGCTGTCTTCTTGTCTTTAGCCTAAACCTGCCACAAATATAATTCTACCATGGATCTCCATATTAACACAATCATGTTTTCTGAGAGTATTAATATTGAAAAACAGGAATGTCATATCTTTTATGAAACACTAGTTGTACTTAGAGCTATTATCCATCATTTAAAGATTAACAGTCATATCTCCTAAGTTTTAACTCTTCAACAGAAAGTACCATTAGTGTTCGGTTTTTATAATATCTAATATTAGTGTATCAAAGATAGTGTAATTATGAGAAGTAGTATAGTTTTTCACTAATGAAAATAATGGACAAGCTATTTAAATACTCTCTGCCTTGGGTCCTCTTCCTCAGACTCAGACCTCGAGAGGAAAAACCACCAGGTTCCTCGGCCCGTGGGATTTTCCAGGCAAGAATACTGGACTGGGTTGTCACTTCCTCCTCCAGGGGATCTTCCCTACCCAGGGATCGAACTGGAGTCTCTTAGGTCTCCTGCCTTGGCAGGCGGCTTCTTTACCACTAGAACCGCCTGGGAAGCCCACTGACTAGGGAAAAGGAAAAGGCCAAACAAGAGGAAGATTTCAGATGTTCCTGCTGTTCTGTCTGCCTAATTCTGTGGGGAGCACTAGAGCACATATCAGACTATACTGTACCACTTAGACAAAAGAATTGGATAGTCCCAGAAATCAGTTATTATCTAAGCTGCTGGCAGCAAAACACAAAGAACTTGGGGACTGAGCACAGATGAGGTTTCTGAGAAAATTTGAGCAAGGTACCAACAATGTCTAATGTAGCCACTGTAACATTTATTCCTTGGAACAGTCCTGCAGGTTTCACTGCTTTTGCAGTGAAAAAGTCAAGTCAAATTCTCCAATGTTCACTTTTGTCTTTGAACTTTCTCTGCCTATCCAACCAACCCTCATCTCTTTCTAGCCACGTCTACACATGTCTTCCCCAGCACTATCCGCTTTAATCTTCACACTTCTCCGCTCCCTAAGTGATGAAGGACCTTTTTCACTCAGAAACCCATGTTTCTCTCCTGACCCTGGATATTTTCCTCCCGAACCTTTCCTTCAGACCTCTTACACTTTGACCCTTGATATTGCTTCTCTTATTCACCATATTTTCCAGAATTATCTTCACCATCCAGAGGTGGTGGATTGTTTTATTCTCTCTCTGATAAAATATCAGCAGAAATGGTCATGTGATCTTAATGACATCAGAAATTGAGGGACATTGGTGATACCGATGTGTGTGAAGGAAGAGACAGAGTATGTGGATGTCTTAAATCTGTACAGATTCATAATTTAAAACTCACTTTTTATACTTCAACCCTTATCAAAAGTATTCTGAGCAACCTGAATGTCAGCTTAGGATCCATGATCACCTTGGAAATATTCCATTTGCCTAAATTATATTTTAGGAAAAGTATAAATTGAACTTGATTGGTTTTCTATCATTTTTTAGGGTCATGTAAAATGTGGACACATTTGAAAGATTGTGTCAAAAATGATGTTCCATCATGGCAAAAGGGCTATATATTCTCTCTGTCAGATCCATGACTTTTCTTGTAATGATATATATTATGCTTCAGTGTATCTTCAATAGACTTTATTAGTATTTATAATAAAAAAATAAATATCCCTCTGCACACTACTAATTTGTAACTTCATGGGAGTCTCTCTCTTTCCCATTGTAAAATAATGTAATCTCCATTAACATATCATGCTGTCCTGATATATGAGTTTTTCTAGGAGGTGTTAAGGAAAGGAAGAGGTGCAGAGCAGGCGAGAAATTCTAACCTGCTCTGTACCCATGTGTAAGCAGAGTATTTCTGATTCCCAGTGAAATTAATTTACAGCAATTCTAGTCTCAGTATGGGGAATACTTTCCTTGAGAGAGATAGGTTTAAGTGAAAGCACTTGTAAGAAGATGGGGTCTGCTGAAAGCATTAAAGCAGATGTGAACTTAAAGTCAGAGTTCTAGCTGGTTGAGAAGACCAGAAGAGGAACTTGAGTTGTCACTGACCTTTGGTGCCAAGAACAATGGACAAGATTCTGGGAGCATCATTTTTACTTCTGTGGTTTCAATTAGGACTGTGGGTTGTGGTGGACAAAAACTAAGATATCTCATTAATTAGGGGGAATGAGAAAACTGAGGAATGGACAAATTCATGCAGATGGGAACTTTAAGAAGGAAATATTAATTTGTGGACCTAATGACTTTTTATCTCTTTAAACAGGGGTAGGTGGACAAGAGAAGGAAAAAAGTGACCAACAGCAGGTGAAACAGAGCCCTCAATCTTTGATAGTCCAGGAAGGAGGGATTTCCATTCTGAACTGTAGAAGAGGAGTGCATTTGACACTTCCCATGGTACAGTCAATACCCTGGCAAAGGCCCTGCATTCTTGATAGCCATAGGTTCAGTTATGAATAAAAAGGAAGGTGGAAGACTCACAGTTTTCCTCAGTACGAGTGCCAAACAGCTCTCACTGCCCATCACAGCTTCCCAGCCTGGAGACGCAGCACCTACTTCTGCAGCAAGTGCAGAGTGCTCCCCGGGCACCTGCAGCCTGTGCCCAGATCTGCAGCCAAGGCTCCAGACACACCCTGCCATGTAGATAAACACACACACACACTGGTTCGTGCATGAAAAGTCTTAATACATTTAAGAAAACTGAAATTATATAGAATCTATTCTTTGATCAAAATTGGAATTGACTTAGAAATTCAATAGCAAAAAGATATCTCTGGAAACTCCCAAATATTTGGAATTCAGGCATTAAACTTTAAAAAAAAAAAACCTTAGGTTAAAGAAACAATTAGTGGGCTATAACAAAATATTTTGAAAGAAAATATAGTGAGAACACATACATACAAATATTTATGAGATACAGTTAATATTTTACATAGGAGAGATTTATCTTTTTAAATGCTTATACTGCTAAAGGAAAAAGGCTGAGAAAACAATTATGTACGTTTTCAACAAAAAAAAAAGAAGAAAAATTACAACTAATGCAAACTGAAGCAATAACATAATGAAAAATGTCAAATTGGTAAAAATAGAAAGAAAATGCTAGAAATAGCTATGAGATACCAAGTGAATTTTGCTAAAATGATTAACAAAATATATATTCCTAGGCAAAATTATCAAGGTGAAAAAAGAGAAAGCACAAATTAAAAATATAAGGAATGAAAAGTAAGCAATAATACAGATGTTACAGTGTTAATCAGATAGACTCCCCCTGGGGTCCACCAGAAACTGTTACAGTTTCTTCTTGCTGAGTTTAGAGAGTACATTGTTTTCTGAATACCATCCTTTGATGGAAATGCATTGTAAAAATATATCCTGCCATTCTGTGGCAGGAACTATTACAGTTTATATTGGCTATACTCCAATATAAAATAAAAAGTATAACTTTTTATAATAAAAAGTATAACGCAAACTCACGTCCATTGAGTTGGTAATGCCATCCAACCACCTCATCCTCTGTCATCCCCGTCTTCTCCTGCCTTCAATGAACATGTAACAGTTTACAAAACTTCATGCATCACGATCTATGGTGTAGATACAGCTAGTAGATCCTAAGTTTTGTTGGAGTGCACTATAATACTATGGCACAGAAAGGTCCAGCATGCTTATCTAAAGTGTATTTTGCAAGAAGAAAACATAATAAATAACTAACTAGTGAGACTGAACAATTTGGGCCAGTGGGATAGAAAATGTGACATGAGGACGATTCCAAGACTCATGATCTAATAAGTACAATTCTACTTGTGGAAGCAATGAGACTGAATATTCTGATCCTTCTCAAAATCTAATAAATAAGACTCAATATCAGATTTCAAAAGTATAATTATTTTATTTCTATCATAAATTAATATAAACACAATCAATAGAATAGACTCTTAAAGTCAGAAGGACTGATTTTTTGTTATCATTTAATGTCAAAGTAATTTTACATATTGAAAAAAACTAAGTAGAGCCCTAAAACCCAGAAAAAAGTACATTAAAAATTTTGGATAAGACTACATTTCACCAAGAAGACCAAAGGTCTGTGAGTTTTTAAATAAAGTACTTAGATTCTGGATGGAGCAATATAACTGTAGGCTAAATAAATGACCAGTATGTAGATTACAAGAAGGGTTCGTAGCTTATACTAAATTTTATTTTAGATCTGTTCATGTTGCAGCAAATGGCATTATTTTATTTTATTTTATTTTTTTTATAGCTGAAGGGTTTCATCACGGGTTTCCCTGGTGGCCTGGCAGTAAAGAATGCATTTGCCAAGCAGGAGACAAGGGTTTGACCCCTGGGTCAGGAAGAACCCCTGGAGAAGGAAAAGGTACCCCACTCCAGTATTCTTGCCTGGGAAATCCCATGGACAGAGCAGTCTGGAGGGCTACAGTCCATGGGGTTGAAAAACAGTGGGACACGACTTAGCAACTAAACAACAACGGCAACAATTTCATTAGACACATATTCCATCTGCTCCTCTGTTGATGGATATCTCATTAGACCCATGTTCCACCCGCTCCTCTGTTGACGGATATTCCATTGTGCTGTACAGCAGAAGCTAACAAGCACTGTAAATCAACTCTACTCTAATAAAAAGTTCGAAAACCAAAAGCAAATGCTGTTTTAAATGGGATGGCAAAATTACTGTGCTGAATTATTATCAGTGAATGTCACCTAGCTTGTTCCTCAGTTCCCCTCAGCTCAAACCTTTATTACTAATTGCTTTTGTGAAGCCCCCTTTCAGGATCAGCCTAACTTAATTACCAGTGAAAGAAAAATCGACAAAGTAAAAGTTTGTGGTGAGTCAGACATTTTTTCCCATCTGTGCACAGACCACATGACGTATGTAAATGACAAATCCCACTTCCTGTTTCAAGGAGTCACACAGGACCTGAGGTAATATGTATATGTGCTGCCAGGAGCACAAAGTCACTCTCAGCTTGAGGCAAAACTGAGCACAATTGTGCAGGGGAATCCATGCCTCATGGCGCTCTCCAGCCTGCTCTGGGTGTTCCTGGCCTTCACCTTCTCTGGTAGGGATGCTCCCACACATGGGTGCGCATGTTCAGTGTGAAAGGACTGCACACAGGCCCGCGGTGCTTCACAGGGACTTGGGGAGGAAAGGAGGACTGGAGAAAAGCAAGCATCCTATGATTTCAGTTTGTTTTGGGGGGCAGTGGTCCTAAATGAGTCTAATTCCTACATTATTTTATTCACTGTTTCATCTCTGTTTTCTGATTTTCCCCACAGGATCCAGCATAGCCCAGAAAGTTATTCAAGACCAGCCAGACATATCCAGTCGAGTTGGGGAGTCAGTTACCCTGAACTGTCGGTATGAAACAAGTAGGAGCAGTTACAGCATTTTTTGGTACAAGCAGCTTCCCAGTGGAGAGATGAGTTTTCTTACAAGGGGTGGCCGTTACTCTATAAATGTTGAGAGATCACGTAAATCATCCAGCCTCACCATTTCAACCTTACAATTGGAGGATTCTGCAAAGTACTTCTGTGTTCTCTGGGAACTCACAGTGCTTGAAATAATAGGAAAAGCTGAACAAAAACCCCCAAGCTTAATAAGAGAAAGCCTCTCTGCTGTAGGACCCAGGCTGAAATACACACCTGCAGATCCCAGACAATAAATGGTAGTCCTGTGGTTGCTTCATCTGTGGTCTGGATCAGAAGATTTAATTCTAAATAAAAGCTCCTTCCGTGTCATATGGAAGCAGGTGTCCAGAGTAACTTTCTACTGGTACAATCTCCTCTTGAATTTTTGACTTTAAATCAACCATACAGAACATGTATAAAGTTGTCTAAATTTGAAAACTTGCCCCATAATAATATAAAATGACACTTTCGCCTAAAGATCCTCACATCACAAATCTTGATATAGTACCTGAAATTGTCATGAAAATAATTTCCTTACTTCTTTCCTTTTAAGGCTTCCCAGACAGTAAGGGTAAAGCACTTGCCTGACAATGCACGAGGCATAAGACACAAAGATTTGATCCCTGGTTTGGGAAGTTCCACTGGAGGAGGGCATGGCAACCCACTTCAGTATTCTTGCCTGGAGAATCCCTTGGACAGAGGAGCTTGGTGGGCTACAGTCCACAGGGTCACAAAGAGTAGGACATAACTGAAGCGACTTATTATACAGCCCGTTCCCTCTTAGATCGTGTCAGGGCATATTCAGAGACGGAGAACTACCAGTGATGTAGAGTAAGAGATTAGTGATAAGGATTATTCCGCTTCTCCTGTGGCTCAGCTGGCAAAGTATCCACCTTCAGTGCAGGAGATCTGGGGAGAGTCCCTTGGATTGAAAGGAGATCCAACCAGTCAATCCTAAAGGAAATCAGTCCTGAATATGCATTGGAAGGACTGACGTTGAAGCTGAAACTCCAATACTTTGGCTACTTGATGCAAAGAGTTGACTCATTGGAAAAGACCCTAGTACTGAAAAAGATTGAAGACAGGAGGAGAAGGGGATGGCAGAGGATGAGATGGTTGAATGGTATCACCGACTCAATGGACATGAGTGTGAGCAAGCTCTGGGAGTTGGTGATGGACAGGGAGGCCTGGTGTGCTGCAGTCCATGGGGTCACAAAGAGTCAGCCACCACTGAGCAACTGAACTGATAAGGATTATTCACTGGCAGGGGCTAGAGCCAGTGGAAGAGTCTGTTCCATTTGTATTCCAAGACTAAATACAGGTAAAAAATGTTACATTTGTATTTGGTGTTGTGTCTGAATTCACTGAAAGTCAACCAGAGTAACATTTGTGAAGGAAAGTTGGATGTGGACAAAAGCATGGACAAACTATGACATGTATGGAAATAACATGAGGACAATGGAACCCACAAGATACACTGAACCTTGTCTTTTTCTCTCACCTCCTTTAGGCTCAAAGTACTGGGTGACCTTCAGGAGAAGTGGATGTCATTTGCCATCATGCTACAAGCATACTTAGTCAAAGACAAAGATAACATGAGTAAGAGATCTGGTGGAAGGTCAAGGAGTTGTGAGTCAACAATAAATTGAACTACCTGATCAGCAGCAACGTTATGAGTTGCCATAGCCCCTGGAGCCCTGCACCAACCTGTGGAAGATAGAAACATGGCTACTGCATCCCAAGTACCTTCCAAATCTTATGAAGACCTCTTTCATGGCCAACCATAAACGAGAACAATACAGGGAAGCAAATTCTGGGAAACAGATTTCCAGATAGTTAAGTTGAGACGCTACAAAGCCACCGTAATAGCTTAACTGGCTAACTTCATTCCTTGTTAACTAAGAATTCATCATTACCTCTTTGAAGAACAAAACTTTCTGATAAGGAAAACAGGAAAATTATGATTCCTGTTCAGTTCAGTTCAGTCGCTCAGTCATGTCCGACTCATTGTGACCCCATGAACTGCAGCATGCCAGGCCTCCCTGTCCATCACCAACTCCTGGAGTTTACGCAAACTCATGTCCATTGAGTCGGTGATGCCATCCAACCATCTCATCCTCTGTCGTCCCCTTCTCCTCCTGCCCCCAGTCCCTCCCAGCATCAGGGTCTTTTCCAATGAGTCAACTCTTCACATGAGGTAGCCAAAGTATTGGAGTTTCAGCTTCAGTATCAGTCCTTCCAATGGACACCCAGGACTGATCTCCTTTAGGATGGACTGGTTGGATCTCCTTGCAGTCCAAGGGACTCTCAAGAGTCTTCTCCAACACCACAGTTCAAAAGCATCAATTCTTCAGCACTCAGCTTTCTTTATCATCCAACTCTCACATCCATACATGACCACTGGAAAAGCCATCGCTTCTACTAGATGGACCTTTGTCGACAAAGTAATGTCTCTGCTTTTTTAATATGCTGTCTAGGTTGGTCATAACTTTCCTTCCAAGGAGTAAGTATCTTTTAATTTCATGGATGCAATCACCATTTGCAGTGATTTTGGAACCCAGAAAAGTAAAGTCAGCCACTGTTTCCACTGTTTCCCCATCTATTTGCCATGAAGTGATGGGACCAGATGCCATGATCTTAGTTTTCTGAATGTTGAGCTTTAAGCCAACTTTTTCACTCTCCTCTTTCACTTTCATCAAGAGGCTCTTTAGTTCTTCTTTACTTTCTGCCATAAGGGTAGTGTCATCTGCATATCTGAGGTTATTGATATTTCTCCCGGCAATCTTGATTCCAGCTTTTGCTTCTTCCAGCCCAGTGTTTCTCATGATGTACTCTGCATATAAGTTAGTAGGGTGACAATATACAGCCTTGACATACTCCTTTTCCTATTTGAAACCAGTCTGTAGTTCCATGTCCAGTTCTAACTGTTGCTTCCTGACTTGCATACAGGTTTCTCAAGAGGCGGGTCAGGTGGTCTGGTATTCCCATCTCTTTCAGAATTTTCCACGTTTTATTGTGATCCGCAGTCAAAGGCTTTGGCATAGTCAATAAAGCAGACATAGATGTTTTTCTGGAACTCTCTTGCTTTTTCGATGATCCAGAGGATGTTGGCAATTTGATCTCTGGTTCCTCTGCCTTTTCTAAAACCAGCTTGAACATCTGGAAGTTCATAGTTCACATATTGCTGAGGTCTGGCTTGGAGAATTTTAAGCATTACTTTACTGGCATGTGAGATGAGGGCAATTTTGTGGTAGTTTGAGCATTCTTTGGCATTGCCTTTCTTTGGGATTACAATGAAAACTGACCTTTTCCAGTCCTGTGGCCATTGCTGAGTTTTTCAAATTTGCTGGCATATTGAGTGCAGCACTTTCACAGCATCATCTTTTAGGATTTGAAATGGCTGAACTGGAATTCCATCACCTCCACTAGCTTTGTTCATCGTGATGCTTCCTAAGGCCCCCCTGACTTCACATTCCTGGATGTCTGGCTCTAGGTGAGTGATCACACCATCGTGATTATCTGGGTCGTGAAGATCTTTTTTTTTCTACAGTTCTTCTGTGTATTCTTGTCACCTCTTCTTAATATCTTGTGTTCTGTTAAGTCCCTACCATTTCTGTCCTTTTTTTAGCCCATCTTTGTATGAAATATTCCCTTGGTATCGCTAATTTTCTTGAAGAGATCTCTAGTCTTTCCCATTTTATTGGTTTCCTCTATTTCTTTGAACTGAACAATGAGGAAGGCTTTCTTATCTCTCCTGGCTATTCTTTGGAACTCTGCATTCAAATGGGTATATCTTTCCTTTTCTCCTTTGCTCTTTGCTTCTCTTCTTTTCACAGTTATTTGTAAGTCCTCCTCAAACAGCCATTTTGCTTTTTTGCATTTCTTTTTCTTGAGGATGGTCTTGATTCCTGACTCTTGTACAATGTCACGATCCTCTGTCTATAGTTCATCAGGCACTCTGTCTATCAGTTCTAGTCCCTTAAATCTATTTCTCACTTCCACTGTATAATCATAAGGGATTTGATTTAAGTTATACCTGAATGATCTAGTGGTCTTCTCCACTTTCTTCAATTTAATGCTTCCTGTTAATATGATGCAATTATTCTTCATTCAACCAAAACAAGCTCTCTCCTTCAAAGAGATTGCTGAGTTCATTTATCCATTTACAGGTGATGTTCTTTCCTTATCTAGCTGAATCACACTCTCCCATTGAATTCTGTATCTTAGCTACTGAGATGTAAGATTAAATTGTAGTAGCATGTTTTCTTTTACCACAGGCAGGCAAAGAGGAGAGAGAAGCTAAAAAATGGTGAATGTATACATAAATATATTCATGTAAAATGAAGATAATTTTATAACTATTATAGCTTTTGTTACTGCAAATAACCACATGATTGTAACTGGTATTTATAACTACCTCATCCATTACCCATTCCATAAGCTTTTTATCATAGCAAGAACCTCCACTCACTGTTGTACTTGACTTCCTATAAAGCAAGCTCCTTATTCAGGAGCAATGCTATGTGAAGAGTCATAAAGATGAATAAAGAATTCTGCAAGTTCACCACTGTGGTTTTGGCAGAAGTATGCAAGGCATTGAAGACAAATCCAAGGGTCTAATTTAGTGGAAGAAAATCTTGCTAACAGTCAGGAGAAACCAATATGCTGTGTTCTGGGAAACATCACCAAGAATGACGCCTGAGTTCTCATCGCAAGCAATGGCAGTCACAATAGGAAAGCATTCTCAAAGTTTTTAAAGAAAACAAAACTGTCAAGGAAGCTTCTTATGAGCATGAAAGTATATTTTTAGATTGTCTTTTCTGTTAAAAATCACTGCTAAGAGAGTACAAAGTCAATGCAATTGGAAGGCTATATATGCAATCTACATTACTGAAACGAGAATCAAATGCACAATATATTAAAATCTCATAAATCAATATGAAGTGAAAATAATTAATATGAAAGGTAAAATCTTGGAGATCCAATTCAGAAATATTATATCCAATAGTAGCTAGTAAACATGCAATATGTCCTTGATTTTACTATTTTTAAGGAAACCAAAATCAAGCCTCACCTGATTCATCTGTGTCCTTTCAGCACCCTGAGTGTTAAAGTGCTGTACTCATTCTGCCAGCAAATTTTGAAAACTCAGCAATGGTCACAGGAGTAGAAAAGGGCAGTTTTCATTCCGATACTAAAGAAAGGCAATACCAAAGAATGTTCAAACTATCGTACAATTGAGCTCGTTTCATAGATTAGCAAGGTAATGCGCAAAATCCTTCAAGTAGGCTTAAGCAGTATGTGAACTGAGAAATTCCAAATGTATAAGTTAGATTTAGAAAAGGCAGAGGAACCAGAAATCAAATTGCCAACATTCATTGGATCATAGAAAAAGCAAGGGAATTCCAGAAAAACATCTACCTCGGCTTCACTGACTACAGTAAAGCCTTTGAATGTGTGGATCACAACAAACTGGAAAATTCTTAAGTAGATAGGATACTAGTCCATCTTACCTGCCTCATGTGAAACCTGCATGCAGGTCAGGAAGCAACAGAACTGGACATGGAACAACAAACCAGTTCAAAATTGGGAAAGGAGTACATCAAGGCTGTATACTGTCACTCTGCTTATTTAAATTGTATGTAGAGTACATCACACATCATGTGAAATGCTGGGTTGGATGAATCACAAGCTGGAATCAAGATTGCCAGGAGAAATACCAACAACCTCAAATATGCGGAAAATATCACTCTAATGGCAGAAAGAGAAGAGTAACTAAAGAGCCTCTTGATGAGGGTGAAGTAGGACAGTGACAAATTGACTTAAAACTCAACATTCAAAAAACTAAGATCATGGCATCTGATCCCATCACTTCATAGCAAATAGATGGGGGAAAAGTGTAAGCAGTCACGGATTTTATTTTCTTGGGCTCCAAAATCACTGTGGAAGATGATTGCAGCCATGATACTAAAAGATGCTTGCTTCTTGGAAGGAAAGCTATGGCAAACCTAGACAGCATATTAAAAAGCAGAGAGATCACTTTGCCAACAAAGGCCCATAGAGTCGAAGCTATGGTTTTCCAGTAGTCATGTATGGATGTGAGAGTTGGGCGCTAAAGAAGGTTGAGAGTCGAAAAATTGAGCCTTTCTAATTGTGGCGCTGTAGAAGACCTTTGAGAGTTTCTTTGACAGCAAGGATATCAAACCAGTCAATTCTAAAGGAAATCAACCCTGAATATTCATCAAAAAGACTGATGCTGAAGCTGAAGCTCTAATACTTTGACCCCCTGGTGTGAAGAGCCGAGTCACTGAAAAGACCGTGATGCTGGGGAAGATTGAGGGCAGGAGGAAGGGGGTGACAGAGGACGAGATGACTGGATGGCATCATCCACACAATGGACATGAGTTTGAGCAATATCTTGGAGATAGTGAAGGACAGGAAGTCTGCTGTGCTGCAGTCCAAGGGGTCACATAGAGTCAGACACGACTGAGTGACTGAACAACAATGAGACTTCCACTGAGTATTTATGAATAATTATTAAATGAACAAAGCATGATTACCATAACATTTACTCCCATGTCTTCAATAGAATTTTCCTCAATCCTAGACTTGGATTTATTGTTTATTGGCCATTTTGTTCACAATTTATTGTTCATTTTGTTCACAATAATAACCCTCTGTTTATACTATTGGAGCCTTTCGTTTGGCATGCATTCCATAAAACTGGAAGGTTGTTTTCAAAATAATTTAAACACTCGTTCAAGATAATTTTTTCATTAAATTCATGAATAATGATTCGTCGGCTCATTCAGGATACAAGTAATTCTTGAGTGTCTACTGTGTACCAAACTGTCTTATAAACATTGAATTACATGGCCTTTGAAGTAAATTTTAAATATAGGAAGGTTAGAGACAAATGAAAACTTAAAGAAATCAACAAATGAGAATCATATGACTGCAATAAAGCAGTCAAAGATAATTAAAGCACTTCTATGGCGTGTTTAGGACCAAGAAAATACAGGTGAGTACAGAGGTATTACAAGTAAGATGTGTGAAGTGTGTGCTGAGATGCTTCAGTCGTGTCTGACTCTGCAGGTCATGGACTGTAGCCCACCAGGCTCCTCTTTCCAATGAATTTTCCAGGCAGAATATTGGAGTGGGTTGCCATGGGCCCTTCTCCAGGGGATCGTCCTGATCCAGGGATTGAACCTGGGTCTCTTAAGTCTTCTGCATTGGCAGATGAGTTCTTTACCACTCGCACCACCTGGGAAGTCCATTTACCTGCAAACTTGAGGGATTTTTCAGAAAAGTTGCTCGCTGACTTTTGGTCCAGATTTAGATCTGCAGTTCTTCTAGTCAGTCACAAGAGGGGGCTGATTCATCTGGAAAAAGTGTTTCTGGGAGAAGGGAAGGGCAATTTATTTTCCACTGATTTTTTTTTCCATTTATTTTTATTAGTTGGAGGCTAATTACTTTACAATATTGTAGTGGTTTTTGTCATACATTGACATGAATCAGCCATGGATTTACATGTATTCCCCATCCCGATCCCCCCTCCCACCTCCCTCTCCACCCGATTCCTCTGGGTCTTCTTAGTGCCCCAAAAAGGAAAAATGACACACTTTCATCTTCTTTAAACAACTTGAGCTTAATTATCCCTTGTTGAATGTGTGTGGTCAAGGATTCAGGTTAGCCCAATAGCCTAAGCCCTTTCCAAGTACCTTCCTAACACGCTTTCCCATTTCCCTGCTCTGATTATCCCTTTCGTTTTCTATTCTTGATACCCTTTTTTCCCTCCTCCAACTTTTTCTACCACTCACACCCACCTCCACCCCACATCCACTTTTTTTTCCTTCATTTCTGTCTATTCCCCTGCCTTAGCATCCTTGCTCCACAACATCCACAAGCATCGGCATAGGGAACATGAGGATTAAGGACCACTGTTCAAGGAGGAGGTGAACACCATCTATGTCAACCAGTTAGTTTATTAAGAACAAATGCACGGAAAATGTCTGCCTAGTTGGCAATAGATGCATGATTCCAAGAACCCTCACAAGAGCTGCTGCAAGTTCTAGGATATGTAACTTTTCGTCTCAATGTTATTAATTTTTCCTGTCTCCCAGAGCACATCACTGCCTACTTTTGAATCTCCCATTAATTTTCTGGAATGTGGATGGAAATTTTCATCATTTTACAACACAGAGCTCAGTACATTTTTCTGGGATTAAACATTGTGTTCCTCAAGCTTCATGGAGCATCAGCCAGTTTCCTAAGAAACAAGTGAAAGACCAATAACTGTGCAGACACATCATTGTGATTGGTGTTCCTTTTCCAGAGCCAGACATTAAACTTCATAGGTGATCTCACTGTGAGCTGGGGATGCTTCACCATCTTTTGGGGACATGACTAAAACTGCGGAGGAAGACATAGATAAGGAGCTGCTTGATCATTGGCTGAGAAGGTCCTGACAACACAGCAGTATCTGCGCTGGTTGTAAGTTTTTACTGACAGCTGTTGCCTCTGTTCTCTGGAACCTCCTCAAGCCAAGGATCAGACACAAGCTTGAGCTCTGAGCCCATGGTCCTAGCTCGTCCTTGAAGTATGAGGCTGGTGACTGGAGTAAGCGTGTTTCTGACCTTGGGTAAGTGCTCTGTGTCTACAAGGGGTGACTTGAGGGCAAAGGGCCACAAAGAGTCACTCACTCTCCACTCCCCTCCCTGTGCTGTATTCAGCATCACAGTGATGGGACTGAGAAGTGATCTGTGGATTTGCTAAAGAGGACAGACTTCTACATGACAGGTTAAATCATAACCACAACACCAGAAGAGTCCTTAGCAGTAAGTAGGTTGTAAGAATTCTCTGGGCTTATTAAGCCAAGGACCCATGGGACAAAGCCTATGGAATCTCTGATTCTTGCCACATATCTTTGGTCTCTATAATTTTGTTGTTGTCCATTTGCTAAGTCGTATCCAACTTTTTACGACCAAATGGACGGCAGTATGCCAGGCTCCTCTATCCTCTACTCTCTTGCAGTATGCTCAAATTCATGTCCACTGAGATGGTGATGCTGTTTAACCATCTCATCCTCTGATGCCCCCTTCTCCTTTTGCCCTCACTCTTTCCCAGAATCAGGGTATTTTTCAATGGGTCAGCTCTTCTCATCAGGTGGACAAAATATTGGAGCTTCAATTTCAGCATCAGTCTCTCCAGTGAATATTTAGGGTTCATTTCCTTTAGGATAACTGGTTTGATTTCCTTGCAGTCCAATAATGAACATCAACAATATTTTTACAGGACAAAAGTAGAAACACTGGAGTAGGGGTTAAGCCAGACAGTTACAGGAGGCTTATGCCTTTGATCCATAGAATTACACTGATTTGTGCTCTGGAGTTAATTTGATTTCTTAACCCCCCAGGGACTGTGATTGATGCTAAGACCACTCAGCCCAGCTCCTTGGATTGTTCTGAAGGAGAGGATGTAAACCTGCCTTGTAACCACTCTACCATTGGTGGAAATGACTATATACATTGGTATCGGCAAAATCCCAATCAGAGTCCACAGTATGTCATTCATGGCTTAAGAGACACAGTGAACAAAAGCCTGGCCTCTCTGACCATAGCTTCAGACAGAAAGTCCAGCATCTTGGTCCTGCCCCAAGTCACCCTGAGAGACACTGCTGTCTACTACTGCGTCCTGAGAGGGGCACACTGGGACAGATGGGGCTGCACCTGTGCAGTATCTCTGGTGGGAAGAAGGGGGACACAGTGGGGGAGCAGTCACGAGAGCAAACCTAGAGTTATCTAGAAGGAGAGTCAGAGAGCAGTAAGAGAGGAGGAAAATGAAGGGAAGGAAACTGGGAGAAGACGCATAAAGAAAAGGACAAGGAAGAAGTGCTTCATTGATTAATGTGGCTGAGACAAATTATGGGTATACTAAGAATCCTAATTGCAACATAGAAATGAAGTGAGAAGCATTAGCAATGTTTCATGGTTCTTTCTCATGTCAATAAAATGTTAGATCCAGTGTGTTAGTCTTAACCTAAAAGTGAGAAAAATACAAATAATTCTCATTGTTCCAAAGACTTCTTTCATGTCTGACTCTTTGCCAACTCAAGAACTGTAGCCCTCCAGGCTCCTCTGTCCATGGGATTTTCTAGGCAAGAATACTGGAGTGGGTTACCTTTTCCTTCTCCAGAAGATCTTCCCAATCCAAGGATCAAATCTGGTCTCCTTTGTCTCCTGCATTGTAGGCAGATTCTTTACCACTGTGCCACCTGCAAAGTGGTTCAATTTATTCTTTATAATGTCTATGTAGTATTCTGAAATGTTCTATTATTAACTACTTTTCCATTATTCCATTATTTTCATTATTCCATTATTTTCCATTATTCCATTATTTCCATTATTCCAAATTAATAAATATTTGTCTCTATTACTGTGCTATCATAAAGAGTGTTGTCTTTATACAGCTTTGTAGATTGACTTTTGTATATGTGGAGACATGTCTACTGTAATGGAATTTCTGAAACTGGAATGGCTGTTTGCAAAACAAGGTGCACTTAAAAATTTTTTTGATAAAGTGACAACTTTCCATTCAAGTGGTATAAACAATTATACTTCAACCAACAGGGAGTGGGAAGGTGCAGTTTGCAACTTCTAAAAATTGAGAATTATCAGCCTCTTTCATTTTAGCAATCCAAAGGTACTTTATCTATAGCATTTTACTGATCCCTAGTGCTTTTGAGCAATTTTTTTCTCTGTATATTGGCACTCTTTCATTCAACCTTGGTCACATGCTTATTCCTATCTTTTGACCATTTTTTCCCATTGTATTAGTTTTATTTTTATTTGCTAGAATTATTTTGATATCCTACTTGATAATTCAACTTTTATATTTGTTAGTATGTTTTATTCTAACATATTACCATTTATTTTTTAAATGATGTTGTCTTTAGTTCTTACACTGTCAAATCTATCAAAAATTTCTTTTTGGCTTTAAAATCACTGTCTTTCTTAGAAAGCCCTAAATGTATCTTTTAATCTTCATTACCATTTAGTGAGTTATTCTGAGATCTATGCCACCTATTAGAAGGCTAAGCCTCAAAGAGATTTTAAAAATTGCTTATCTTCAGTTTTAATAAGTCTTAGTCCAGCTGTTACATTTATTTTTAAATCTGCTAATGTCAAGCTCCAAAATCTTGGCATGTGTTGCTCAATGTGGCCTCGCTGGAAGCAATAATAAGAAGAAAGCCCCAAACTAGTGAGTCAACTGGAAAGTCAGTGGAATAAATCACAATACCCATCACAGAAGGTGAAACATTTCAGGGCAAAATGTCAAGTGTTAGAATAAAAAGCATATGCTGTGACTCGAGAAAAGCAATAATCCTTAATCTGTAAAGAAACATGCTAGTCCTCTAAATACCCAAAGGGCAGTAGAACTATGTGTTACTGACTGTAGCAAGATTCTGAAACATCCTTAGCTCCTTATTAGTCACACATGTTCCCCAGGTGAAAAGATTTAGAGGAAATTAGAGCACAAGGCAGGAAAATAATAGAGAGGTATTCTGGTCCTTGATGTGAGTGGCATCACTAACATAATATTCCTGGATCATCAAAAAGACAGAAATGTATCCTCCTGTGTAGGATGTGTACCTAAATGTAAATTGCTGTGTTTATCAGGCTTTGGAAATTGCTTTGATTTGTGAGTTAGAGATGAAGGAACTTGTACTGAAGTCCTGGAAAGTGCAATGAGAGGTGCTGTAGCACTTTCCAAATACCAGCATATCTCTCCAGTCACTTTTTCACTCATCTCTTCCTCTTCACAGACTTTGAGCTCACTTTCCTTTTCCTCACTTCACTATTCCTGAAACATATCTTTTTGTTCCTTTGCTTATTGAAGTATTCTCAGTCATCAGCCCAGTACAACATATAGTAGGTGTTCAATAAATATTTATTGAGTAAAGAAATATTCATGACTGATGATACTAATAATTACTAGGGATGCAACAAAATATTGAAAGGGTGAGTTAGAGCTTCTATAAAAATAGAAGGGAGAGTCAACCTCACACAGATTTCATAATGAAGACAGGGTTATATTTGAAAAATACATATTTATTCATAAACCCATTAATCCTTTCCTTCTATTTCCGTTTCTTTCCCTTCCTCCCTCGCTCTCTCCTTTCCTTCTTCCCTCTCTTTACTTCTTTTTCCTATCATTATTAGTGAAATAGGTCATGTGAAACTTTAGTTTATTCCAATACAAAATTCTTTCTTCCATTAAAATTCCCAGCATGTTGTGTTTCTCATAAAGTGGTTGGCACCAGATATTTTGAAAGATTAAAATTGTGTTTAACTAGAGTCCCCTGCAAAGAGGCAGGGAATTCTTCTGAGTTTAGAAAAAAGGATACAAAAAATTAGGTATTTAGCTATCAACTGGTATTCTCATTCAATTCACCTTCCACAACTATACGCCAACAAAGGTGTTAAAAGTCCATGTGGTATTTCAGCAAACCCATGCCCATAGGAAGCACAGTGCTTGCCAACCCAAAAGTGGTGAACAGATTTTAAAAAGCCATTTTTGCTTTCTAATTTTTCATCTCTGTTCAGAAATAACCCTTACAAAAAAAATAAATAAATCAAGTGCCATTTTTATGCCAAACGTGTCCTGCTTTAAAACATTCTACTGAATTTATCTTTAGAAATTATAGAATTAATGAGTACTGTTTAATAGAACTGTCATTAGTTCTATCACTAATTCTACCAATAGAGATTCACCATGAGTATATGATCTCACAAGAAAATTAATAGGAGTTAGTAACTTGGAGCTCCATTGGCTCACTGTGTCTTTTAACTGTTTTTCCCTACAGCTAATACATTAGTAAATTGAATCAGGAAAGATTGTTGGCAGTGCACACTGAGGATTCTAATGTTTCACAAATTCTACCTGTTTGCACATCTGAGGGACTGAATCTAAAGTTAGAAGAATATCTAATTTGTTCATTACACTAGAATTGCATAAAACTGGCAACATACTAAGTGATGTTTAAGTTAACTAATAACAAGTGTATACACAATACAGAACATAAGAAGAAAGTACCCTGGGCACAAAGAGGATGAGAAAACTTCAGAAAATAATTCATTTTAGTAGTTAGAGAGAAAGTTCAGAAAACTATATCACTCATGTAATAAATACATGCTAACTATGAAAGGTAAAGAAAAATTTTAAAAATAGAAAAAATAGAAGAAAACCTGAAATAAAGGAGAATGATATGACCAGATGGAGAGGGTGACAAAGTAAAATTTTGTGATAAAATTAATACTGGAAAGGTATTACACTCAAAATTGGAAAACATTTCCATCCATGTGCCAAGGATAAAGGATTTATAAATAGCAGTCAGAATGCAGATCTGAATGTAAGAATAATGCATGAAGTTAATAGAAAAAATTCAGAACTTGTTCATTACTTTGTGTTATATACACATTTCTTAAACAGGACACAAGAATCGCTAAACATCAAAACTGATCTATATTCATATATACATTCATTTTTTGTCACTTTTCTGTACATCAAAGATGGGCACAACATTGTAAATCAACTACCCTTCATTAAAAAACTGATCTATATTAAAATTATTTCAAGAGTTAAAATGATAACTAGAAAACCTATTAAAGGATAACTAATAACTATATGTACAATATTAGTATCTTATCAAATTTAATATTGATTATTGAAAATAATATATTATCAAACATTATCACATATATCATCAAAGGGATCATTTTGATTTAAAAATATCTCACCCAGAGGAATCGGGTGGAGAGGGAGATGGGAGGGGGGATCGGGATGGGGAATAAGTGTAAATCTATGGCTGATTCATATCAATGTATGACAAGACCCACTGACATGTTGTGAAGTAATTAGCCTCCAACTAATAAAAAAATTAAAAAAAAAAAATCATTGCCAAGACCAGTAAAAAAAAAAAATAAAAATAAAAAAAATAAAAATATCTCTTTCAAATCATCAAGAAAACAAGCAAATTGATAGAAAAGACAAAAGTCTGAAGTAGGTTTTTGACAACAGAAGATATTCAGATGGTCAATAAACATGTCATTCCTATAGGATACATAAGCTGACATAGCTCATTTACACTGGCAGAAATCAGAATACTGTTATATGCGGGGCGATATCATAAAGAGAGCACTGTAGGGCTGGTAAAGCTCTGTTTCTTGATCTGAGTGCTGGTTAAAAGAGTGCTGGTTATGTGAAAATTTACCAGGCTGTACCCTTATATTACATTTTCCTATATGAATATAATACTCCAGTGAAAACTAAAATGATACATGATGACCTCCTACTAATTATAAGGTAACAATGAACTAAAACTGAAATTTCAGATGCTTTCATTCTAGTCTTCCTTTTCTGCTCCTGAAATATTTAAGTAAGAACAGATTTGTGAAACAAGCATGACTTCCGACCCGGGTTAAGCCTTCTATTAATAGACCATAGATGAGAAATGCGTTATTGGTCTTTTTCATCTCTCCGGGATACAAATGTGACTTTTGACCTTTGGTATGTAGTATCAGGACTCCCCTGGTGGCTCAGCGGTAAAGAATCCGCCTGCAATGCAGGAGCCGCAGGAGCCTCAGGTTCCATCCCTGGGTCGGGAAGATCCCCTGGAGAGGGCATGGCAACCCACTCCAGTATTCTTGCCTGGAGAATCCCATGGACAGAGGAGCCTGGCAGGCTACAGTCCACAGGGTCAGAAAGAGTCCATAGAGTTGCTTCATGACTGAAGTGACTTAGCACGCATGCACTCATGTATTAGCAAGGTACTAACCCATTGATGGGGTCGCAAAGAGTCAGACACGACTGAGCGACTGAACTGAACTGAACTGAACTGGACCCATTGACATTTGGCATTATTAGGAAAAGTAGATAAGTTTAGTGAATAGGAAAGGGTGATAAATCGCTCAGGATGCTTACATCTTACTGATTAGAACAGAGTTCGAGCTGATCTCAAGCTATGAAAGTCTGGGGAAGGTATGCATTTTTGTCTAGAAACATTGCTGGAAAACAGAACATAGACATTCTGGTAAGGATGAAGA
This sequence comes from Cervus elaphus, assembly GCF_910594005.1. Classification (NCBI taxonomy): domain Eukaryota; kingdom Metazoa; phylum Chordata; class Mammalia; order Artiodactyla; family Cervidae; genus Cervus; species Cervus elaphus. The sequence continues at coordinate 75,985,144 of NC_057826.1, forward strand.
AGTAAATCTACTTGTAGGCAATGAACAGTACCTGCCATAGCCTTTCACCTAAACATTAAGGTGAAAGTGTAGGTCCCTCAGTCGTGTCCGACTCTTTGAGACTCCATGGGCTATACAGTTCATGGAATTCTCCGGGTCAGAATACTGAAATGGGTAGCCTTTCCCTTCTCCAGAAGATCTTCCCAACCCAGGTTTCAAACTCAGGTCTCCTGCATTGCAGGAGGATTCTTTACCAGCTGAGCCACAAGGGAAGCCCAGGAACACTGGAGTGGGTAGTCCATCCCTTCACCAGCGGATCTTCCCGACCCAGGATTTGAACCCGGGTCTCCTGCATTGCAGGTGGATTCTTTGCCAACTGAGCTATCAGGGAAGAATTTAAGGGCTCTTGAAACACTGTGGCAATCTCTGCAGTCAATGAGATTTATTAGCCAACATCTTTATCCTTAACATTATCTCAGAATCTAGTGCGTGGTTCCCGTTTGCTGTAAAAACAGAAAAGGGAGTTCATCTTATCTTTGGATTTCAAAGGCTGGTGAAATGGAAGAGATTTATTTATAAAGGAAATCATTTATAAAGGAAATCATTTGGAATGATTATCTTTACACTCCATGTTAGTTAAGGAAGCAATAGCCTCTGTGAAAATTCCTTCCACATGGCCTTAACTAAAAACTGAACATTTATAATACCTTTCTCTGTCTTGCTCCTAATTCTTTCTCATCTAAAACACTTCCAGTTTGGTGGGAACAGCATTCTCTTCACAACCACACCTGTGCAAAAATAGACTCTTGTCTTTGCTCTCAGTCTCAAACAGAACCCTCAATCATGGACAGTCCAGGAAGGAGCAATTTCCATTCAGAACTGTACTTATGAGAAGAGTGAATTTGACTACTTCCCATGGTATCAGCAATACCCTGGTAAAGGCCCTGCATTCTTGATAGCCATCCATTTGGTTGTGAATAAAAAGGAAGACTCACAGTTTTCCTCAGTACAGTGCCGAACAGCTCTCACTGCACATCACAGCTTCCCAGCCTGGAGACGCAGCACCGACTTGTGCAGCAAGTGCCGAGTGCTCCCCGGGCACCTGCAGCCTGGACCCAGATCTGCAGCCGAGGATCCAGCCACACCCTGTTGTGTAGATTAAATACACATGCACACACACAATTTGTTTGTGCATAAGAAGGCTTAATATATTTAAGAACATTGAAATTATACAGAATTTATTCTTTGATCAGTAGTGAAATTGACTTAGAAAATCAATAGCAAAAAGATATCTTTAGAAACTCCCAAATATTTGGAATTTAGGCATTAAGTTTTAAAGTAACCCATAGGTTAAAAAAATAATTACTTGGCTGTTAGAAAATATTTTGAAAGAAAATATAGTGAGAACATATACATATGAATATTATGAGATACAGATAATATCTCATAATATAATATCTCATGATAGATTCTGGTAATCAATCTGCCTGCAATGCGGGAGACCTGGGTTCAATCCCTGGGTTGGGAAGATCCCCTGGAGAAGGGAAAGGCTATCCACTCCAGTATTCTGTCCTCGAGAATTCCATGAACTGTATAGGCTATGGGGTCTCAAAGAGTCCAACATGATGAAGCTACTTCCACTTTCAATTTCATAGGTAATATTTTACATAGGAAGAGTTCATCTTTTTAAATACTTATATTCCTAAAGAAAAATATTGCAGAACAATAATCTAAGCTTTCAACACAAAAGATAGAAGAACAAATTACAACTAATATAAACTGAAATAAGAAAATAATAAAAATGTCAAGTTGGTAAAACAGAAGGAAAAATGATAGAAATACCCATGAGATACAAAGTTAAGTTTGCTAAAATGATTAATAAACTATATATTCATAGATAGAATTAGCATGGTGAAAAAAGAGAAAACACAAATTAGAAATGTAAAGAATGAAAAAGTAAAATATTGTACAGATGTTACAATGTTAAAAAGATAGAGTCCCTCTGCTGTCTACCTGAAACTATCACAGCATTGTGAATTGGCTATACTCTAATAAAAGATTGAAAGTTCAATAAAAATGAATAAAAAGGGAAAATAAAAAATTATTAACAAGATAATGCTACTGACTCATCCCAAGTAGGGATGTGGGAAAGTGGAGAAATTTGATCTTTTGGCAAGGGTGCAATGACAGTTCAATGCAGTAATGATAGTCATATGAACAAATGATTTAGGGACAATTGGATATTCCTAGGCAAATTAGTGAATCTTGGCCTAAATCTCACACCTTATACAAAAATTTGAGGAGAATCTCAAAGCGGACTGTATATCCAAGTGTAAAATCTAAAACTCTAAATCTTTTTGAAAAAAAAAATCTTCAGGACCAAGTGTAAGACAAAATGATTTTTGTCATGACGTTAAAGCACAATCAATAAAAAATAAAATATTTCTTCAAAAGTAAAAATGCTTGCTCTGTGAAAGATACTATTAAGAGAATGAAAAAGACAAACCACAGAATGGCAGGGAATATTTTCACAATGTATTTTCATCAAAGGATGGTGTTCAGAAAACAATGGACTGTCTAAACTCAGTAGGAAGAAAACAAGTAGTCCAATTGGAAAATGGTTCATCCAAACATACCATGGAAGAGCTATGTGTTAGGGAAATAAGCATATAAACAGATATTCAACATCATTAACCATCAAGGAAATGCAAATTAAAGCCACAATGAGATACCATTCCACATCTTGCTTAATGGCTAAGATGAAAATTACTCATGATGACCAAGTTCTGGCAACGATGTAGAGAAGCTGGACCACTCACACATTACTGGTGGGTAAATGGTGCAGTCATTCTGGAAGACAGTTAGCAGTTCCACATAAACTTAAATATTCACTCACCTTACAGCTCAGCAATCACACTCTCTTATGGGCATTTGAGTTTCTTACTTAGTAATTTCCAGGTATATGAAGCTGATCAATTATCTGGTCCTGTGCTCATTTTGCAGATTTCCAAATAACCCACCAGTTTAATATCATATTGGGCTTCTGTGATGGTCAGATGGTAAAGAATCTGCCCACAATGCAGGAGAGCTGTGTTTGATCCCTGGGTCAGGAAGATACCCTAGAGAAGGGAATGGCTACCATTCCAGTATTCTTGCTTGGATAATTCCATGGGCAGAGGAGCCTGGTGGGCTATAGTCCATGGGGTCACAAAGAGTTGGACATGACTTAGCGACTGAACAACAATAACATATATATGTATGTTACACACACATACAATTAGATTGCTTCCTGGTCACCTTTGGATAATGAGGAACCATTAGAAATTGTAAAGATCAAATTTTATATTAAGAATTACAAAGCGATGTACAATTTTTCCCTGAGTTACTTCTAGTTTTCTCATTCACCCTTTTCTGCCACATACTCTAGATGTACATGTACAATTTTTCCCTGAGTTACTTCTAGTTTTCTCATTCACCCTTTTCTGCCACATACTCTAGATGTACATCAGCCACTTTAAAATAAAACCATTTATGCTGGCATTAAACTCTTTCCTTAATCTGAACCTTTGCAGATGCTGTCCTCTTTGGTCAGAATGGTTTTTCCCAAATACTTGTTCAAAACACATATATGTACTCAACCTTTACAGCCCAGTTCAAGCAACATTACTTCTTATGTGAAATCTCAGAGGATAATATTGCTAACATTTAATTATAAATATTCTTGGATCTGCTCCCCTCTTAAGATAGTTTGGCAGGAATATTTGCTACTGAGGGCCGTCTTATATTTATATTCATTCAAACTGTTTCCTATGAGGCATGAAGAGATTCCTTTTAGTCCACAAACCAAAGCATGGTCAGGCTCCCTTCTTTTCATTTAGCAAATATCTCCCTCACAGCACAAGCCCCGGAGATAGGCTGCAGCAAATACGATGCTGTGAGTTGGGAAAGCGCGGCCTTCTCTAGGGGATGACTGTTCTGTCTTGGTTTACATCCTTCTGTGTAAACTGCGGCAGGGCTCCTGATCTGCATGAAGACCAGGGAACTTTTAAAGCATCCCCAAGTGCTGCTCCAGACCCCTTGCTCTTTTAGGGTGGGAGTAGAGCCTTCATCAACATAGCATTGCTAGATTTGTCTTCATTTGGAGGTTCAAATCCAAAATGCCTGAAAAGTAAAAGTTATCCCAATGATGTGCATGTCAAAGAGCTTTGTTAACTCATGGGATTTTCTTTTTCCATTACATCCTAAACCTGCTTCTCTTTCTGTTTCTATATATAAAGTAATTCAGATTCAGATTTACTTTTGACTTTAAAGAAGTTTTGAGATTTCTACTGTTTGTATAATTTCATGGCAACACTTCAAAGACATTAAGGATCCTATAGTGGGTTGAAGGGCGGGCCCTGAAAGATACATTCACATCCTAACCCACAGAAACTGTGAATGTGAACTTATTTAACAAAGAACCTTTTCAAATGGAGTTAAGCAAAGGATATCAAAATCCAATCATACAGGATTATCTTGGTGGAGCCTCAATCCAGTGACAAGTGTCCTTTTAAGACACACACAGGTGAGAAGGCCTCGTGAGGTCTTTTTGATGGAGGAGGAGGCTGGAGGTGTACAGTCACTAGCAAAGGAGCACCTGGAACCACCAGAAGCCAGAAGAGGCAGGAAGGAGTCTCTCCAGGAACATTTGGAAGGAGTATGTTCCTGCTGACACCTTATCGTCAGACTTCTGCCCTCCAGGTTGCAAGGAACTGATTCTTGTTTTTTGGAGCCATCGAATTTGTGATGATTTGTTATGGGAGAACTAGGGCTACTGGGGCTAACACAGTTTTCAAAAGGTAGCATTTTTTAAATAGCTACAAGCAACTCCTGACTGTTTACTTTCATGGAAGGGCACTTTTAAACTGCTCTTTGGGATATTTGCATTCAAATTCTCACATATGCAAACATATATATTTATTTATCATTCAGCAATGTTTGAGTAACCACTGTTTACCAGGTATTACAGGATCTGGAATTTTTTATCCAGTCACAGAGGGGCGGCATCTGCAAACATAGACACTCCATGGGGAAGATGGGTGGATAATAAGGTAGTAAGTCTGGTTGGCTGTCTCAAATTGTAGTCACTCCTTTCTATTTTCTTTCCAAAAGGCAGTATAGACCACATTTCTTTAGGTCTGGAAGAAGCTGACACAAGGGAAACACTTTTAGGAGCAGGCAGACGCAGCAACTCTTTCTGAAGAGGAAGAAAAGGGAGATGCTACTGTTAGCACCAGTGTTGATCTTATGGATGCAAATATCATGTGAGTTTGGGATTTCCCTGATTGCTCCCAGAAAATTCAGCACAGAGGAATCTTATCTGCAGGCAACTGTAGGAGTGGGATTTTCTAATTGAGAGCAGGATGTTGAGAAAAACATAAAAACTAAAATGTGGGATGTAGAGGGAGTTGATGAGAGAGACATGGAAAGAAGGAGAAAATACACAAGAAGAATGAGAGAGACCGTGACAGCTGAGAGAATAAACATCTAATCAGACTTTCTCTGTTACTTCTCATTGTTTTTCTGAACAGAGATGAATGGACAACAGATAAAGCATTTTCCTGAATTCTTGCTTCTGCAAGAAGGAGAGAACTTCAGTACACACTGCAATTCCTCAAGCACATTTTACAGTTTACAGTGGTATAAGCAGAGGCCTGGGGGAAGTCCTGTCCTCTTGATGATATTAGCTAAGGGTGGAGAAGTGAAGATGGCGCAGAGACAGACAGATCGGTGTGGAGAGTCCAGACAGCACAGCTCCCTGCACCTCGTGGCTGCCCAGCTCTCAGACGTAAGAACCTACTTCTGGGCAAGGGGGCAGTGCTCTGGAAGCACCTGCTGTCTGTCCCCAAACCTCACTGTGGGCTCCGGGGTCGCTCCTCCTCATCTCTCCTCAGAGCAGTGGCCAGAGAAAGCTGAAGTCATGATGTCTATGAAGAAATTGAAGTTTTAATTTAAAAAAAATCCCCAGACTCAGTGTCACTGAAGAATTCTGTCAAACATTGAATTATACACAATTTCTTGCAGAAAATAGAAAGAAAATAATTCTTCACTCATTTTATGAGGCTAATATTACCCTGGTACCCAAATCAGACAAAGACCATAAAGAACCAAAAACTACAGGGAAATACCTTTTATCTTGAAGATAGACACAACATTTCTGAAAATATTTTAACAAGTTAAATTCATTGATATATAAAATGAATAATATACTGAGCAGAAATGTAATTTCTTTCAAGGGTGAAAGACACTTTAATATTGAAAATCAATGGATGGAATTCACCATATTAACAGGGTAGAAAAGAAAAATCATATCATCATATTAACATAGTCAGAAAAAAAGGATTTGCAAAAATTCAGTAGTCAGTTATGTTGAAAACTCTGAGCAACACAAGAATAGTGGGGAATCTCCTCAATACCTAATGGTATTCTTACTAGTAAAAGACTATGATTTTCTTTAATAAAAAGAACAAAACCAGAGTGTCCATTCTCGTCACTCCTGTACAGTGCTAGATATTGGAGCCAGTGCAATAGAGAAAGTAGATGTAACGATCTTATAGAGTTGAAAGAAAAAGTGAAACTGCCACTATTTGCTGGTAACATGATTATCTATGTAGAAAATCCAAAGAATACACTTCTAAAATTATATTAGGGCGTGAGAAAAGTGCTCGGGGCTGGTGCACTGGGAAGACCCAGAGGGATCAGATGAAGAGGGGGGAGGGGGGATCGGGATAGGGAACACATGTAAATCCATGGCTGATTCATGTCAATGTATGGCAAAAACCACTACAATATTGTAAAGTAATTAGTCTCCAACTAATAAAAATGAAAATAAAAAAGAGAGAGATTCTTTGGTCACATAAAAAAATATATATATTAGGGAAATCCAAATTAAAATTATAAAGAGAAACCACTTCACATCTATCACAAGGGCCAAAATTAAAATTACTGACAACACCAAGTTCTGGCAAGGAAGCAGAGAAATTGGATCATTTATTCATTGCTGGTGGGTGAATGGCCCAGTCGTTCTAGAAAACAATCCACGAGTTTCACATAAACTTAAATATTCACTTACTGAACAACCCAGAAATCACATTCCTTGGTATTTCTGCTTGAGAAATGAAAACTTTATGTTCACAGAAAAATATGTACATTAGTACCGGAAATTAACCAGTGATCGTCACTGAATGAACAGATAAATATCCTGTAGTGCATTAACACAGTGAAATACTATTTATACATCTTTCTCAACTTCAACAGGGTTATTTTGCAATAAATCATGTTAGTTGAAACAATAGTAAGTCAAAAGTTCATTTAATATAGGAAGGAAATCTAAAAAAGAGTGGAGATAAATGTATATATGTATAACTGATTCTCTTTGCTGTACTGCAGAAACTGGCATTGTAAAGAAACTATACTTCAATAAAAATATATTAAATTAAAAAAAAATCCATCTAATATGTTTAACCTAGCTTCCCTTGAAAGTGAAAGTCGCTCAGTCGTGTCTGACTCTTTGTGACCCCATGGACTGTCCATGGAATTCTCCAGGCCAGACTACTGGAGTGGGCAGCCTTTCCCTTCTCCAGGGCATCTTCCCAATCCAAGGATCGAACACAGATCTCCTGCATTGCAGGTGGATTCTTTACCACCTGAGCCACAAGGGAAACCCAAGAATACTGGAATGGGTAGCCTATCCCTTCTCCATAGGACCTTTCAAACCCAGGAATCAAACCAGGGTCTCCTGCATTGCAGCAAATTCTTTACCAACTCAGCTATCAGGGAAGCAGTAGCTTCCCTTAAATGTGGCCAACACTTACATTAGCCTACAGTTGGAAAAAATTGTCTCACAGAGTCTATTTTATACTAAAATGATGAAAATCTTATGAATGTGTTGAGTATTGTACTGAAAGTGAAAATCAAAATGGTTATATAGGTATGAAATGGCTGTAAATGTGTCGGTTGTTTACACTGATGATTTTGAGGCTGGCCAGGAGCTCAGCTCACTATTGCTGCCCAGAATCACCAGGAAATATCATACTGCATGTTGCTATCCCAGGAAAAGATAAAATTTGCATATTCCAGGTATGGTTTCTACTGAATGCATACCACTTTCTCACTACTGTAAAGTCAAAAATCCTCAATTGAATTATCCTAATTAAGTTGGGGACAGTCTGTAGTGATTAAAAGGAAAAGATTATTGACATATGCAATAGTCTAGTTGGATCTCAGGATGTTATGCTGAGTAAAAAATAATCAATCTCAGAGGCTACATGGTGTATGGTTACAATTACTGGATTATTATGATTGTATAAATAGTGTGATTCTACTAACACAACATTCTCAACAGGACAAAATACAGAGATGAAAGGAGATCGGTAGTGACTTGGATTGTAAAGCACTGCAGGCCTCTAGAGGGTGTGCAAAGAGGGTTTCTTTAGAGAGATGGAAAAATTCTATATCGTGATTTTAATGGTGGTAACAAGAGCTTATACATGTGATAAAGTTTCACAGAGCTATGCATCAAAACCAAAGAGTGCATATAAAACTGAGGTATCAGATCACAATTTGTATTTTAATAAAATTTTAGCAATATCAATTTCCTGGTATGTATATGTAACTATTATATTAGCATATACATTTTAGAATATCAAGTTGCTCCCCAGGCTGTTGTGGGCCTTTGTGGTCTCTTCTGCCTAGTTACAAATAAATGGAAACCAAGGCATCAGCAGTTTTCAAGGGTTGTAGAGTTGGGGATCGTTGGCAAAGCAACCTAAAGTTCTTTAGGGTGATAGAATGGTTCTGTATCTTAATTTTAGTGGTGGTAATAAGAATTTACAAATGTGATCAACTTCACATCTATGCATAAGAAGGTGGATATAAAAACATGTGATAAATATAATATACTGATACATATAATATATGTATTATCTTGGTGTTCCCCAGACTGCTCTGGGCATTTGTGGTCTCCCCTGCTTCCTTGTAAATAATTAGAAACCAGGACATCAGCTGCCTGTCACTCAGAGTTCAAATGGGACAGAAGAATAGATGGTTCAACCTCGTATAAACTCTCCTCCCTGCATCACTCATTAATGAGTTCTTTTGACCTTAAATTCTAAGAACTGGCACTGTTTTGGAGACTGTGTCGACACTTCCTTTTCTACTTGCTTGTTTGCTTTTCATTCTTTTAAATTAATTCATCTATTAAAATGATGAAACCAAGTGGAAGTTTGAGAGATACATACTTTATGATCGTGTACTGTATACAAAACTTCAATCATCAAGTTCTGTGGTATTGACATATACTAAGTGTTTGAACAGGACTGGAAAAGGTCAGTTTTCATTCCAGTCCCAAGAAGGGCAATACCAAAGATTGTTCAAATTATTATGCAGTTGTGCTCATTTCACATGCTAGTAAGATTCTGCTTAAATCCTTCAGCTAGCCTTCAGCAGTATGTGAACCAAGAACTTCCAGATGTACAAACTAGGTTTCAAGGAGGCAGAGGAGCCCGAGATCAAATTGCCAACATTCATGGGATCATGGAGAAAGCAAAGGAATTCCAGAACAACATCTACTTCTGCTTCATTGACTACACTAAAAACTTTGTGTGGATAACAACAAACTGGAAAATTCTTAAGGAGATGGAAATACCAACCCACCTTACTTGTCTCCTGAGAAACCTGTATGCAGGTCAAGAAGTAACAGTTAGAACCAGACATGGAACAACCTACTGGTTCCAAACTGGGAAAGGAGTACGTCAAGGCTGTATTGCCAGTCCTCTTATTTAACTTATATACAGAGTATAACATGTGAAATGCCGGGCTGGATGAATCACAAGCTGGAATCAAGATTGCTGGGAGAAATATAAAAAATCTCAGATATGGAGATGATACCACTCTAATGGGAGAAAGTGAAGAGGAACTAAAGGGCCTCTTGATGAGTGTGAAAAAGGAGAGTGAAAAGGCTGCCTTGAAACTCAACATTCAAAAATCTAAGATCATGGCATCTGGTCCCACCACTTCATGGCAAATAGAAGGGGAAAAAGTAGAAGTAGTGACAGATTTCATTTTTGTGGGCTCCAAAATCCCTATGGATGGTGACTGAAGCCATGAAATTAAAAGATGCTTGCTCCTTGGAAGAGAAAATATGACAAACCTGCAGGTGGGCTAAGTCACTTCAGTCGTGTCCGGCCCTGCATCCCTATGAACTGTAGCCCTTCAGGCGCCTCTGTTTATGAGATTTCCCAGGCAAGAATATTGGCGTGGGTTGCCATCCCCTCCTCCAGGTGGTCTTCCTGACCCAGGGATCGAACCCACATCTCTTATGTCTCCTGCATTTGCAGGCGGGTTCTTAAACCCTTGTGCCTCCTGGGAAGCCTAAGATGGCATATTAAAAAGCAGGCACATCACTTTGCCGACAAAGGTCTGTATCATCAAAGCTACGGTTTTTCCAATTGTCATGTGTGATGTGAGAGTTGGATCATACATAAGGCTGAATGCTGAAGAATTGATACTTTTCAATTGTGGTGTTGGAGAAAGCTCTTGAGAGTCCCTTGGACTGCAAGGAGAACAAACCAGTCAGTCCTAATAGAAATCAATCCTGAATGTTCCTTGGAAGGACTGATGCTGAAGTTCAAGCTCCAATACTTTGGCCACCTGATGAGAAGAGCTGACTCTTGGAAAAAAACCCTGATGCTGGGAAAGACTGAAGGCAAAAGGAGAAAGGAGCAGCAGAGGATGAGGTGGATAGATAGCATCATTGACTCAATGGACATGAATTAGAGCAACTTTGGGAGATACTGAAGTACAGTGTAGCCCGGGGTGCTGCAGTCCATGGGTTCACAAAGTTTGGACATGACTTAGTGACTGAACAACAACAAAAAAGTGTTTAAAACCCGTAAATACCAAGTTTTGTAGGAGAACATTACAGCATTATGTCACAGAAAGATCTGGCATACTTCTCTTGAATTTATTTTACAAAGACAAAAGTAATGAGCCATTAACAAGTGAGACTGAACACTTTGGACCAATGACATAGAAAATGTGACATCAGGACAATTCCAGGACACATGGTCTAATAAATGCAATTTTGCTTGTGGAGGGGACAAGATTGAATATCCTGATCTTCCTCAAAGTCTAATAAATAAGACTCAATTTCAAATTTCAAAAGAATATTTTATTCCTGTGTAATTTCATTCAAAATTTAAAACTGAATAGACTCTGAAAGTCAGATGGACTTTTTTTTTTGTCATTTCATGGTGAAGTAATATTATTTATTGAAAAACCTAAATAGAGTCACAAAACTCAATACAAAGACAGAGATACATTAATGATTTTGAATAAAATTTCCATTCACCAAGAAGCCTAAGATCGGCAAGTTTTTTAAAAGAGTCATTAGATTCTGGATGGAGAAGAGTAAGTGTAGGCTAACTGAATGACCTGTTAGTAGATTACAGAAAGTTTCATAGGCTATAGTAAATTATATCTTAAACAGGATAGCAAAACTATTTTGCTGAATAATTATCAGTGTATGTCAACTTGTCTAATATTCAGCTCTCCTCAGCTCAAAGTTTAAGACTGATTAATTTAATACTAATTTTAATGCTTTTTTCAGGATCTGCCTAATATAATGACCAGGGAAAGACAAGCAGACAAAGTAAAGTTTTGTGGTGAGCCAGACTTTTTCCCATGCATGCACAGACCGTGTGGTCTATGGATATGACAAACCCCACTTCCTGTTGGGGGGAGTCACACAGGTACTGGGTAGTATGTATATGTGCTGCCAGGCACTCAAAGACACTGAACTCTCAGCTTGAGGCAGAACTGAGCACATTTGAGCAGGGGAATCTTTGCCTCATGCCGCTCTCCAGTCTGCTCTGGGTGTTTCTGGCCTTCACTTTCTCCGGTAGGGATGCTTGCAAACATGGGTGCGAGTATTCAGGGTGAAAGGACTGCACACAGGCACGTGGTGCTTCACAGGGACTTGGGGAAGAAAGGAAAGATGGAGAAAAGCAAGAATCTTATGATTTCAATTATTTGTCTTTGGAGCCTAAATAACTCCTACACTATTTTATTCACTGCTTCATCTTTGTTTTCTGATTTTTTTCCCACAGGATCTGGTGTGGCGCAGAAAGTTGTTCAAGACCAGCCAGATGTATCCAGCCAAGTGGGGCAGTCAGTCACCCTGAACTGTCGGTATGAAACAAGTCGGAGCGCTTACTACCTTTATTGGTACAAGCAACTTCCCAGTGGACAGATGACTTACGTTATTCGTCAAGGTTCGGAAGTCACAAATGCAAGGAAAGACCGCTACTCTGTAAACTTTAAGAAAGCAGATAAATCCTTCAACCTCACCATTTCAGCCTTACAACTGGAAGACTCTGCAAAGTACTTCTGTGCTCTCTCTGAACTCACAGTGCTTGAAGTAATAGGAAAAGCTGTACAAAAACCCCGGAGCTTAGTAAGAGAGAGCCCCCCTGCTGCAAGACCCCAGCTGAAATGCACACCCACAGACCCCAGACAAGAAATGATAGTCCTGTGGTTATTTAAGTTGTGGTTTGGATCAGAAGATTTAGTTCTAGTTAAAGGCACCTTCTACGTTATTTGGAAACAGGTGTCCAGAGTAACTTTCTATTAATATATTCTCCTCTTGAATTTTTGACTTTGAATCAACTGTACAGAACATGTGTAAAGTTATCTAAATTTGAAAACTTGCCCCATAATACTTTAAACTGGCAGTTTTACTTCATCACAAACCTGGATCTAGTTGTGTGGAATCTCCATAAAAAACATTTCCTTAATAGTTTCCTCTTAGACTTTGTGTCAGGGCACAATCAGAAAAATAGAACCGTGGGTGATATAGAATAAGAGATTAGTTATAGAGACTAAATCTCAGGAAATGGCTAGAGCTGGTGGACGAGTCTGTACAAAGCTGTTACTGTTACAAAGCTGGTGTTGAGCCTGAATTCACTTTAAGTCAGCTTAGAGTAACACTGATGCTTTTGAATTGTGGTGTTGGAGAAGACTCTTGAGAGTCCCTTGGACTGCAATGAGATCTAACCAGTCCATCCTAAAGGAAATCAGCCCTGAATATTCATTGGAAGGACTGATGCTGAAGCCGAAATTCCAATACTTTGGCCACATGATGTGAAGAAGTGACTCATTGGAAAAGACCGTGAAGCTGGGAAAGGTTGAAGGTGGGAGGAGAAGGGGATGAAAAAGGATGAGATGGTTGGATAGCATCACTGACTCAATGGACATGAGTTTGAGTAAGCTTCAGGAGTTGGTGATGGACAGGGAGGCCTGGCATGCTGCAGTCCCTGGGGTTGCAAAGAGTCAGACACAACTGAGCAACTGAACTGAACAAAACTGAACTGAGGTTAACATTTGTAAAGCAAAGTCTGATGGGGACAAAAGCATGGACAAACTGTGACAAACAAAGTCATAGTTGAACTATGAGGACAACTGGAACCCACAAAGACTTGTCTGTCCCTCACCTCCTTCAGTCTCACAATAACAGGTGACTTTGAAAAGAAGTGGGTGTCATTTGCTGTCATGTTACATGCATACTTGGCCCAAGACAAAGAAGATGAGGAGGACATCTAACGGGAAGTGGAGGAGTTGTGAGTCAACAATAAGATGAGATAGTTCATCAGCAGCAATGTGTAGAAAAAGCATTTGCCAAAATCCAATAGTCAACCATGGTGAAAACTCTAAGAAACACAGGAATAATGGAGAAGTTCCTCAACAGCTCTTAGCATGCTTACTGGTAAAAGACTATACTTTTCCCTAAGGAAGGGAACAAAGGGAGAATATCCACTTTAATAACTCTCCTTCAGCATAGTGCTGGATGTTATATCCAGTGCAATAAAGCAAATAAATATATAAACAATCGTTTAAGCCAGAAAGGCAGTCAAATTACCACTATTTTCTTCCTATGTAGAAAATCCCAAAGAATATACCCTCCAAAGCTCCTACAACTAGTAAGTGGGTTCAGAAGGTCTCAGGATATATAAGGTAAACACACAAAATAAAATACATTTTTATATACTATCAGTGAACATGTGGATACCTAAATTAAAAATATAATACTATTTACAATGGCTCAAGAAAGACCCTAAATCCTTAGGCATAAATCTAAGAAAACATGTACAGAACTTATACACAGAAAGCTACAAAACACTGGTTCTTCCAAAAAATAAAAATAGCCAATTATTCTAGCTATTATCCTAGGAAGAAACTTTCTCCCAGTGGAGCGGCATAGGTACTTTTAGGAAAAAAAAAAAAAATTGATGGCACATGTATTATGACCTCTTTTCAGACTTGATTCTGTTTATTGACTTCTTAATTTTATCCTCATACCAATAGACCATTCTATCTTAATTACTGGGGCTTCATACACATTTTGAAATCTGGAAATGCAAGTCATGTTTTCTTTGTCTTATTCTAGGTCTTTCCACTTCCACGTAAGTTATAGAATAGCTTCTGCCACAAGAGATTGAGGTAATTTAATTTGGATTGTATTGAATTTACGAATTCATTTAGGACAATTGACATGTTAACATATGGAGTCTTTAGATCCATAACCTCTTTATTTATGTCCTCTCTAAATTCTTTCATTGATTTATGCCCTCTCTAATTTCTTTCGTTGATGTTAAGATTTTTGTAGAGGACTTGCTGTTGTTTAGTCTCTGTCATGTCCAACTCTTTGTGATCCCATGGACTGTAGCCCACCAGGCTCCTCTGTCCACGGTATTTCCCAGGCAAGAATACTGGAGTGGGTTGCCCCTCCCCTCTCTAGGGGATCTTCCCAATGCAGGGGTATTTTCTATGTGTACAAACCTACGATGTGTAAATAAAAATAGTCCACCTGGTTGGCAGGCAGACTCTCTACCACTGAGCCACCTGGGAAGCAAGACTACTTATAGATATAACAGTTTTATCTTTTATTTCATATAACTTTTTAACCTTAATTGACCTAAACACCCAGAACCAAATCCAAAGCTAGTTCTAATTGGCTTAAGAAAAATGTGGATACAGGGAATTAATTATGTCCTGAAATAGCCAGAACAGAGCTAGGATACCTGTCAATATGAGAACAGATTTATTTCAACAGTAAAACAGACGGTACCAACCTCTTATTTGGGATTTTGAAAACACTATTTCATTGAGCAGCCTTAGGAGATGGTCTTTCCTGACATTAGTGTCTATAGGTGGCAAGGACTGGTCACCACTGAGTACCAGGCCTTGATTCATGTTAGCTACCCCAGACCTCAGAAGTGAGGACATTTCTCATCTCCTATGTGATTTTTATCTCTCAAATCAAAACTATTCTAGAGTTATTGGAGAGGAATCAAGAAAAGGTCTTGCATACCTTTTATTAAATTAGTTCCCCAGCATTTGATAAATGACATTTTAATTGCATTTTCTAATGTTTTTGCTAGAATCTAGACATAAAATTGATTTTTGTGCTTGGTGATTGTATCAATTCACTAATAGGTTCTAGTTCTTAAACAGCTTGTTTAGAGGTACTTTGTATTTTCTACATGTATAAACATGATCTGTAAATGAAAACAGTTTTGCTTCTCCTTTTCAAACTTAATATATCTTATTTCCTTCCCTGGTTTGATCCCAGGCCCTCCTTTAGGACAGCAAATAGAAGTAGTGAATAGAAGCACATGTCTTGTTTGTGATCCTGTAGGGAATAATTTTGCCTTTGATATTTTCATTGATACCCTTTATTAGATTTGGGAAGTTTTCTTTTATTTTTGGATTGTTGAGAATATTCATCATGCAGAGACATTAGCCTTTCATCAAATTCTCTGGATTTTTTTAAAAGAAAATTAAGTACATTATTTTGGTTTTCATCAAGCAAAGAAAGATAACTTCACCTTATATGGTCAAGATATAATCTTCTAAAATTAAAAATTCTGAAAAAAACCAATAGGCTAAAAAACTTATTTTTATATTCTCCATATTTTGGTTTTCAGTATTATTTAAAATGCCACTTTGAAGCGTTTCATGCAATCTTCTAAAAAATAAAGTCAAAGAAACCAAGAAACAAAAAAGTTTTTTTCCCCTGCCTTTTGCTAGTATAATAAAATAATATATTCCTACATAGCTTAAATGAATTCATTTTTAGTTGTTCCTATATTTTCAGTAGTAGTGGGTGTTGACTTGTGTGTGTGTGATCCACCACAGAACAGACTACCAAAGAATATTTATGAAAACTTGTTAAATATTTATATGGGAATAATATTTATTCCCATATCATCAGTTTAATTTTACTCCATCCTAGACTTGGGATGTTTGTTATCTGTTCTTGAATTTTGTCCACTAATATAACCTTCTATTTATCCTGTTGGAGTCTTTTGTTTAGCTTAACTTCCATAGTATTGAAAGATTGCTTTTAGAATAATTTCAAGAGTCATTCAGCAAAACTTCTTTCACTAAGTTCATGAATAACAACTCATCTACTCATTCAGAAAACAGATAATTCTTCAGTGATTTATCTGTACCAACCTCTCTTTATAAACATTGAGCTCAGGTTTGATCCCTGGAGAAGGAAATGGCACCCCACCCCAGTATTTTGCCTGGGAGAATCCTATGGACAGAGGAGCCTGGAGGGCTACAGTTCCTGGGATCACAAAGAGTAGGACATGACTGAGCGACTACACACACACACACAAGCTTTAAATATGGGAAGATAAATGATAAAAGGAAAACTACAAAGAAGCCAACAACTGAGGGTGTGTGACAAAGAAAGGAGCCAGAAATAATGAAAACAATTTGTGGAGTGGTACTACTTTGGCCACCTCATGCGAAGAGTTGACTCGTTGGAAAAGTCCCTGATGCTGGGAGGGATTGGGGGCAGGAGGAGAAGGGGACGACAGAGGATGAGATGGCTGGATGGCATCACTGACTCGATGGGCATGAGTTTGAGTAAACTCCAAGAGTTTGTGATGGACAGGGAGGCCTGGCATGCTGCGATTCATGGGGTCGCAAAGAGTCGGACACGACTGAGCAAATGAACTGAACTGAACTGAACTGATAGAACTACGAAAACACAGATGAATACAGAGGTCATACAACTAAAATGTATGTATCTCAGTCGTGTCCAATTCTTGGGACACCATGGACTGTAGCCCACCAGACTCTTCTGTGCATGGATTTACCCAGGCAAGAATACTGGAGTGGGTTCAGTTCAGTTTAGTTCAGTCGCTCAGTCATGTCTGACTCTTTGCGACCCCATGAATCGCAGCACGCCAGGCCTCCCTGTCCATCACCAGCTACCAAAGTCCACACAAACCCATGTCCATCGAGTTGGTGATGCCATCCAGCCCTCTCATCCTCTATCGTCCCCTTCTCCTCCTGCCCCCAATCCCTCCCAGCATCAGGGTCTTTTCAAATGAGTCAGCTCTCCGCATCAGGTGGCCAAAATATTGGAGTTTCAGCTTTAGCATCAGTCCTTCCAGTGAACACCCAGGACTGATCTCCTTTAGGATGGACTGGTTGGATCTCCTTGTAGTCCAAGGGACTCTCAAGAGTCTCCTCCAACACCTCAGTTCAAAAGCACCAATTCTTCGGTGCTCAGCTTTCTTTATAGTCCAACTCTCCCATCCATACATGACCACTTGAAAAACCATAGCCTTGACTGGATGGACCTTTGTTGGCAAAGTAATGTCTCTGCTTTTTAATATGCTGTCTAGGCTGGTCATAACTTTCCTTACAAGGAGTAAGCATCTTTTAACTTCATGCCTGCAATTACCATCTGATTTTGGAGCCCAGAAAAATAAAGTCAGCCACTGTTTCCACTGTTGCCCCATCTATTTGCCATGAAATGATAGGACTGGATGCCATGATCTTAGTTTTCTGAATGTTGAACTTTAAGCCAACTTTTTCCACTCTCCTTTTTCATTTTCATCAAGAGGCTCTTTAGTTCTTCTTTACTTTCATCATAAGGGTGGTGTCATCTGCATATCTGAGGTTATTGACATTTCTCTCAGGAATCTTGATTCCAGCTTGTGCTTCTTCCAGCCCAGTGTTTCTCATGATGTACTCTGCATATAAGTTAGATAAGTAGGGTGACAATATGAAGCCTTGATGTACTCCTTTTCCTATTTGGAACCAGTCTGTTGTTCCATGTCCAGTTCTAACTATTGTTTCCTGACCTGCATACAGGTTTCTCAAGAGGCAGGTCAGGTGGTCTGGTATTCCCATCTGTTTTAAAATTTTCCACACTTCATTGTGATCCACATAGTCAAAGGCTTTGGTATAGTCAGTAAAGCAGAAATAGATGTTTTCCTGGAACACTCTTGCTTTTTCAATGACCTAAATCAAATCCCTTATGACTATACAGTGGAAGTGAATAGATTTAAGGGACTAGATCTGATAGACAGAGTGTCTGATGAACTATGGACAGAGGTTTGTGACATTGTACAGGAAACAGGGATCAAGACCATCCCCAAGAAAAAGAAATGCAAAAAAAGCAAAATGGCTGTCTGAGGGGGCCTTACAAATAGCTATGAAAAGAAGAAATGTGAAAGGCAAAGGAGAAAAGGAAAGATGTATCCAACTGAATGCAGAGCTTCAAAGAATAGCAAGGAGAAATAAGAAGCCTTCCTTATAGAGAAAAAGAAATAGAGGAAAATGATAGAATGGGAAAGACTAGAGATCTCTTCAAGAAAATTAGAGATACCAAGGGAATATTTCATGCAAAGATGGGCTAAATAAAGGGCAGAAATGGTTATGGACCTAACAGAAGCAGAAGATATTAAGAAGAGGTGGCAAGAATACACAGAAGAACTGTACAAAAAAGATCTTCACGACCCAGATAATCATGAAGGTGTGATCACTCACACTCACCTAGAGCCAGAGTGAAGTCAGGTGGGCCTTAGAAAGCATCACTACGAACAAAGCTAGTGGAGGTGATGGAATTCCAGTTGAAATTTCAAACCCTAAAAGATGATGCTGTGATAGTGCTGCACTCAGTATGTCAGCAAATTTGGAAAACTCAGCAGTGGCCACAGAACTGGAAAAGGTCAGTTTGCATTCCAATCCCAAAGAAAAGCAATGCCAAAGAATGCTCAAACTACCGCACAATTGCACTCATCTCACATGCTAGTAAAGTAATGCTCAAAATTCTCCAAGCCAGGCTTCAGCAAAACGTGAACCATGGACTTCCAGATGTTCAAGCTGGTTTTAGAAAAGGCAGAGGAACCACAGATCAAATTGCCAACATCCGCTGGATCATCGAAAAAAATGGAGTGGGTAGCCATTTCCTTTTCAGGAGGCTATTCCTGATCCAGGGATCGAATCCCCATTGCCTACACTGCAGATGGATTCTTTCCCGACTGAGCCACCAGGGATACTTACCTTTCAATCTGAGAAACATTTCAAAAGGTTGACATCTGGTGGGAGTTTAGCTCTGCAGTTCATCTATTCAGTCACTAGTGGGGGCTGCATCATTTGGAAACAGCGGTTTTCTGGATATAAAGGAAAGGAAGTTTATGTTTTCCATCAATGTTCCACAGAAAAGTTTAAAAAAAAAAAAAAAGACAAATTTTCATCACCTTTACATAAACTGATTTTATAATCCTTTGTTGAGTATGTGTGGTCAAAGATTCAGGGAATCATAGCCTTATAGCCTAAACCTTTTCCATGTACCTCCCTAAACACTGCTTTCCCATTTCCCACCCCTGGTTAACCCTTCCCTTCCCTATTCTTTACGCTCTTTTCTCTTCACTTCTCTTTCTCTGCCAGGGTCACCCACCTCCACCCTTCCCCACCCCAGAGAGTTCGCTCTCCCTTCCCTCTTCTCTCTCTGTCTCAGCCTCCTTGGTGCGGAGCACCTACACACACATGGGCACAGAGGACATAAGGACTAAGGACCATTGTTCAAGGAGGACAAGGAGAATACCATCCATGTCATCAGGTACTATATCGAGAACCGATGCATTGAGAAATGTTTGCTTAGATGGAGACAGATGCATGATTCCAAGGACCTTTTCAGGACGCTGAGCTCCAGTGTCCGAGTTCAAGAGGTTTAGCTTTCTGCCCCAATGTTATTCATATTTCCTGTCCCTCAGAGCAATCACAGCCTACTTTGAAATCTCACATACATTTGCTAGAATGTGGATGGGAATTTTTATCTCTTTACAATTCAGAGCTCAGTACAGTTTTCTGGGATTAAATAATGTTTTCCACAAGCTTCATGGAGCGTCAAAAAATTTCTTTGAAGAAGAAATGATAGACCAATGGTTCTGGATAGACACACTATCGTGATCAGTGTTCCTTTTCCAGAGCCAGACTTTAAACTTCACAGAGGATGGCAGCAGACGCCCTGTGAGTTGGGGATGTCTCTCCTTCTTTGCAGGATGTGACGAAAACAGGGCAGGAAGACCTAGACAAGGAACTGCTTGATCATTGGCTGACAGATCCTGGCAACAACACACTGCAACAGATAGGTGCACTGGTTGTACGTCTCTAATAGCAGCAGTTGTTTCTGTTCTCTGGAGACAAGCCCAGGAGCAGACACAAGTCTTAACTCTGAGTTCACAATCCTGGTTTGTCCTTGAAATATGAGGCTAGTGATTGGAGTAACTGTTTTTCTGACATTGGGTAAGTGTTCTGTGTCTACAAGGGATGACTTTGAGGCCAAGGAACCGTAAAGGGTCATTTGCTCTCTACTCCTCTCCCTGTGTTTTTTCAGCATTACAGCAATGGAATTGAGAACAGATCTATGCATTTGCTAGGGAGTACAAACTTCTACATGTCAGTTTAATTCGTAGCCACGATCCAGAAGAGAACTTAACAGTAAGCAGGTTGGAAGAAATCTCTGGGGTTATTGAGCCAAGGACCCATGGGATAAAAACATATAGAGTTCTCAGATTCTTGCCATATGTCTTTGGTCCCTATATAATAAGCACCAAAGGTATTGCTCAAGACCTAGATAAAAACACTGGAATAGGGGGTAGGTCCAGACAGTTTGGGGAGTGTTGTGCCCTTGATCCACAGAATTACACTGATTTGCTGTCAGGGGATAATTTTATTTTCTTGACCCTTTAGGGACTGTGATGGATGCTAAGACCACTCAGCCCAACTCCATGGATTGTGCTGAAGGAGAGGATGTAAACCTGCCTTGTAACCACTCTACCATTGGTGGAGCTGACTATATACATTGGTATCGGCAAAATCCCAATCAGAGTCCACAGTATGTCATTCATGACTTATGAGACACAGTGAACAGCAGCATCGCCTCTCTGACCATAGCTTCAGACAGAAAGTCCAGCACCTTGGTCCTGCCCCAGGTCACCCTGAGAGACACCGCTGTGTACTACTGCGTCCTGAGAGAAGCACACGGGGACAGATGGGGCTGCACCTGTGCAGCATCTCTGGTGGGAAGAAGGGGGACACAGTGGGGAGAGCAGTCACAAGAGCAAATCTAGAGTCATCTGGAAGGAGAGTCAGAGAGCAGTAAGAGATGGAGAAAATGAGGGGAGAGAAATGGAAGAAGATGGATAAAAACAGAAGAAAAAGAGGACAAGGAATAAGCACCTAGCTTACTGATGAATCTGAGAAGAATTTTGAGGATTGTCAGGATCATAATTTTAACATAGCGATAAAGTAAGAGGTGTTAATACTTTTTATGACTCTTTCTCATGTCAAGAAAATGTCGGTTTCAGTGTGCTACTCCCAACATAAGAAGTGGGAAACATGCAAATAATTCTCCTTGTACCAGAGGCATCTTTCATTAGGATCCAAGGGCAAGTTGAGACTCTGATATGTTATAGTTGTTCCACTTACCAGAAACAAACTACTCTCTCTGAGAAAGATCTGGATTTTTTTTTTTTTTTTTGCTAGTCTAAAACATCCATATTTCCCATGAAGAAATTTTCTGAAAGAAGCAAAACTTAAGTGAATAATTTTTCACTTTCTAGGCAGGTCTGGAAACCCTGCCTCTATAAGGAGTTTCCATCAATTTGATAATCCCTAAGCAGCATATGGGGGTTCTCCAGTGGCCCAGCAGTAGAGAATCCACCTGCAATGCAGGAACTGCAAGAGACCTGGGTCCAATCCTTGGTTCAGGAAGATTCCTTGGATCTTCTGGGCATGGCAACCCATTCCAGTATTCTTCCCTGGAGAATCCCATGGACAGAGGAGCCTGGCAGACTACAGTCTTTAGAGTTGCAAAGAATCGGACATGACTGAAGCGACTTAGCATGCAGGCGTGCAAGCAGCACATGGGGCTTACCCTGCTGGCTCAGTGGTAAAGAATCTGCCTGCCAATGCAAGGGACACAGGTTCAGTCCCTGGTTGGAGAACTAAGATCCCACATGCCTTGGAGCAACCAGGCCTATGTGCTGCTACTACTGAACCATCCTTGAACTGTCCATTGGAACGTTAATGTCTGCAGATGACTTCACTTTCACTGCAGGGAAAATATACAGGTCCTCATCTTCCATCCCTTTTACCCCCAAATCTACTGACAGAGAATTGATATTATTTACAGAGTCTGAGATAAGAGCACAAACTAAAATTATCTTCATATGGTTTAAAAAGCACTTGTTTTTCTCTAAAATGGCCTACTAAAATTAAAAAGCAGAATATAAAACTAGTAATCAACAGTTTAAAAATATATTTACAATAGAAATTAAAAAAATAATTTATTCACTTTCACTTTAATAAAAATAAAACTATTACAATTCAATTTTCAAAGTCCAGCTGGTGGTTAAGATAACTAATATTGCTCTCAATGCAGGCTGAGTCTAAAATAAATATATATAACTTTTAAAGTCATCAGTA
The DNA here is from genome assembly GCF_910594005.1 of Cervus elaphus. Lineage (NCBI taxonomy): Eukaryota > Metazoa > Chordata > Mammalia > Artiodactyla > Cervidae > Cervus > Cervus elaphus. The sequence continues at coordinate 76,007,959 of NC_057826.1, forward strand.
CCATTTTAATAGAATCCATATATATGCATTAATATACAACTTTTTTTTCTCTTTCTGACTTACATCACTGTTTAACAGGCTCTAGGCTCATCCACCTCACTAGAACTGTCTCAAATGTGCTTTTTTATGGCTGAGACATATTCCATTGTGTATAAGTACCAGAACTTCTTTATCTGTTCATCTGTTAATGGACCCTATTTGCAGGGCAAAAATAGAGAAGCAGTCATAGAGAACAGACTTTGGACACAGTAGCGGAAGGAGATAGGGGGAAAAATTGAGAGAGTAGCACCGAAACATATGCATTACCATAAGTAAAATAGATAGCCAGTGGGACGTTGCTGTGTGATGCAGGGAGCTCAACACGGTGCTCTGTGACAACCTAGAAGAATGAGGGGAAGGTTCAAAGGGAAGCGACATATGTATACTTATGGCTGATTTGCATCATTGTATGGCAAAGCCAACACAATATTGTAAAGCAGTTATCCTACAACTAGAAATAAGTTAATTAAAAAAAAAATACTGTTTAATACAGCATAGTGTTCCAGCCAATAGAAGCAACTTCTGATACTGTGCTAATTCATGAGCACCCTTCAGAACCACAAGTAAGTGCATAAGAGAAGCAAAAGCTGCATCCTCAGCACTTCTGGAAACAGTATTTCATTACGGAAGAATCTACTGCATCCATGCCATGTGAGAGGAAGATGGGGCTATATAATTAATCTTTGCTTTCTTTTCCCTAAACTTCGCCTAAATTCCTAATTAGGGTCTGCCTTCTAAACGTTCTCAGAAAATGTCCCTTAAATCATAAAATAATGATCTTTCTATTTCCCACTCTCACCTGCCCCTGGCCAGCACATTCTGAGTTGGTTGCAGGGCGGGGTGGGGGGGGCATCCTGTCAGCGTCACCTGAGCAGGATTTGTTGGGTGAGCTGATTGGCTGCAGGAGCAGGAACGACTTATGACACTCACTCCCTCAGGGTTTTGTTAAGTATCTTACAGTGAAAATGTCCCAACAAGAAAAGGAGCATCATGAAAAGTCTAGCAGGTGCTGTGCTGGGGCTTCTGTTTGCCCAGGTTTGCTGTGAGTTGGGTTGCCCCACAGGGAACCTGGAGGAGTGAGGCGCTGCTCTATTGTTGAGGGAGGGAGAGGAGCTGACAAGTCCTGCAGACTTTCTATCCTTCTCATCATCTGTGGTGATGGGGGAGCACTTTCAGGGTTTAGTAGGAGTTACAGTGACCCTCACAGTGACTGTTTCTCTTTCCTCATCAGGTGTGCGAGGGGCGGATGTGGAGCAGAGTCCCCCAGCCCTGAGTCTCCAGGAGGGAGCCAGCTACACGCTTCGGTGTAATTTTTCCACTTCCCCAATGAGTGTGAATTGGTATCTTCAGAACCCCGGGGGCCGCATCATCCACCTGTTTTCGGTTTCTTCAGGGACAAAGCAGGAAGGAAGATTAAAGGCCACCACAGTCCCTGCAGAACGCCGCAGCTCACTGCACATTTCCTCTTCGCGGACCACAGACTCGGGCACTTACTTCTGGGCTGCGCAGCACGGTGCTCCCCAGGCACCTGCAGCCTCTACACGAACCCTCCCGGGGCTCAGCCCCTCCTCCAGCCTCAGTCACACCGTGAGGCCCCCACAGGGCATTTGCGGTGCTTAATGTTACTCACCTACATCAGGACAGTTTTAACCACAGATAGTTTTTGGCCCTACAGATTATGGACTTTGGTCTTTATCTTTCCTTCTCAACATGTATCTCCTTCTGCACTCGAAACTTCTAACAGGGAACTAGCAGAGTAGTTGATATGAGGACAGAATTAAAATAAATATTTAACCATAGCTTCCCAGGTGGCTGAGTGGTAAAGAATTTGCCAACCAGTGAAGGAGATGCAGAAGACATGGGTTTGGTCCCTGGGTTGGCAAGATCCTCTGGAGTAGGAAATGGTAATCCACTCCAGTGTTCTTGGGAAACACTGGGAAATCTCATGGACAGAGGAGCCTGGCGGGCTCCAGTCCTTGGGGTCTCAAAAAGTTGGACTGAATGAGTGACTAAGTACACATGCTGAACTCAAAAATGTTAAAAAGTAAAAGGAATTAAATGAAATCACTCCAATAAAGATATTATTATCCAGTTTGTGAGAGGGTGGGGCCTACTGGAAGAATTAAAGCAGGTATGAACTTAGAGTTCTAGCTGGCTGAGAAGAGCAGAAGAGGAACTTGAGTTGTCACTGAGCACTGATGCCAGAAACAATGAAAAGATACTGGGAGCATCATTTTGATTCTGTGGCTTCAACTAGGCTATGACTTGTGAGGAGAACATCTAGGATATCTCATCAATTAGGCGGACTGAGAAAACTGGATTACAAACAAGCTCATACAGATAGAAACTCTAAGAAAGAAATAGGTGTCTGTGGATCTAACAACTTTTTATCTCTTTAAGTAGGGGTGAGTGGACAACAGAAGGCAAAACGTGATCAAGAGCAGGTGAAACAGAGCCCTCAATCTTTGACAGTCCAGGAAGGAGAGATTTCAATTCTGAACTGAAGTTATGAGAAGGGTGCGTTTGACTATCTCCTGTGGTACTGGCAATATTCTGGTAAAGGCCCTGCATTCTTGATAGCCGTAAGTTCAGTTATGAATGAGATAGAAGATGAAAGTTTCAGTTTCCCTCAATAAGAGTGCCAAACAGCTATTACTGTACATCGCAACTTCCCAGCCTGGAGACTCAGCCACCTACATCTTTGCAGCAAGTGCCCGGTGCTCCCCAGGCACCTGCAGCCAGTACCCAAACCTGCAGCTGAGCTGCAGCCACACCCTGCTGTGTAGATGAAATACACATGCACACACACAAAATATGTTTGGTCATAAAAATCTTAATGTATTTAAGAAAACTGAAATTATATAGAATTTATTCTTCAGCCAAAATGGAAATGATACAGAATATCTAGTACAAAGAGATGTCTGTAGAACCTCTCAAATATTTGGAAAATATGCACTAACTTAAAAATAAACATAGGTTAAAGAAACAATTACTATGACTTTAGAAAATATTTGGAAAGTAAATATTGTGAGAGCACATTATATAAATATGTATGAGATGCAGCTAAAATAATACATAAAGGGAAATTTATGCTTTTAAATGCTTATTTAACTAAAGAAAAAAGGTTTAAAAACTATCATCTAGGCTTTCAGTGAAAGATGATAGAAAAGTGAATTAAACCCAACATAAACTGAAAGAAGTAAATAATAAACTGTTGGATTGGTGAAATACAAAGAAAGCTATAGGGATAGCCAGGAAATACAAAGCTAATTTTGTTAAAATGGTCAATAAGATTGAAATATTTCTAGGTAGAATTATCAAAGGAAAAAAGAAAAAAACACAAATTATAAATATAAGTAACTAAAAAGAAAATTATTCTACAAGTTCTATAATATTAAAAGGGTAATAAAAGAATATAATTAACAAGTTTAGGTCACTGAATAAGTGTATAGAAGTAGATTTACACAAGTAGGGGAGATTTATTTTTTTGACAAAGTGCAAAGACAGTTCAATGGAGGTAACACAGTCTTATGAGCAACTGATGTTGGGATAAGTGGATATTCTTGGGAAATAATTAAAACTTGGCCTAAATATCACACCTCATACAAAAATTTGGGTACAGCCTCATAATTAACCATACATACAAGTGTAAAATGTAAAATTACCAAATCTTTTAGGAAAAACATGAGAGTATCTTCATGACCTAGGGTTAGACAAAAAGAATTTTGACATGACACCAAAAGCACGATCCATAAACAAACTTAGATTTCATCAAAATTAAAAATTTGTTCTGTGAAAGACACTGTTTGCTCTGTGAAAGACAGTTAAGAGGAGAAAGATAAACCACAGAAATGACAGGAAATACATTTTCATCAAAAGATTGTGTTCAGAATACAATGAACTCTCTAGACTCAGCAGGAAGAAAACAATCCTGTTGAAAACTGAGCAATAGATTTACAGAGACACTTCACCAGAGAGCTATGTGGTAAGGAAGTAAGCATATAAAAAGATGGTCAGGCTAAATCAAATATCTCTTGTAGTAAATGTCACATTGCACTGGAAAATATGTGGGTTATTTTCAAGTATCTTTTGATAACGATTTCTAGCATAATTCCACAGTGATTAGAAAACAGACTGTAGGATTTCAATATCTTTAAACCATGAAATTTTGCACCTTGTTTTATGTCCCTGGATATGTACCAGTGTCTCCTAGTTTACAGTCTATGGGACCTTGAATAGAATTTGCATCCTACTATTGTGTGAAAATTGCATAAATCTTAATTAAGTTGATTCATAGTGACTTTCAGGTCTACTGTACCCTCCTACATTTCTGTATATTCATTCTATTAATTTCTGAGAGTTTATCATTGAAACTCCAACCAAAATTTTTAATTTATTTACATAAAAAATAGTTGTAATATATAGTGGAACTGTAGTTTGTGCTTTGTTTTCTAAGTCTAATGTATACTTTCATCATTTAAAAAATAAAGAGAAAAAAAGATGGTCGACATTATTAGTCATTAGGGAAATGCAAATTAAGGCACAAAGAGATACTACTTCACATCTACCATAAAGACTAAAATTAAAAATACTGGCAATATCGAGTTCTGGCAAAGATGCAGAGAAATTGGAGCCCTCATATATTGCTGGTGGGTGAATGGTCCAGTCATTCTGGAAAAAACTTCAGCAGTTCCACATAAACTTAAATATTCACTTACCTTACAACTCTGCAATCACACTCCTGAGTATTTATGCTTGAAAATGAAAAGCTTATATTTATACAAAAATCTGTACATGAATATTCATAGCAGCTATATTTGTGATGACCAAAAGCTGGAAACCAGTCAAGTATTCTTCATTGGGTGAATAGATAAATAAATCCACTGTAATACATCTGTACAATGACATATTACTTATAGATTTTTTTCAACTTATAATAGAGTTGTGCCTCAACAAACCATTTTCAGTTGAAAAATAACAAAAATGCATTTAATATACTTAATCCAGCCTACATTAAAGGTGCTCAACACTTACTTTAGCCTACTTACTTTTTTTTACTTTAGCATACTTTCTTTGTCTTTAGGTGGGAGAAATCATCTAATGCAAAGTCTATTTTATACTAACATGTTGAAAATCTCATGTAATTTATTGAGTACTGTACTGAAAGTGGAAAATAGAATAGTTGTATGATTACAGAATGAAGGTAAGTGTGTCAGGGTTTTACCCTCATGATCTCAGGGCTGGCCAGGAGCTCAGCTTACTGCTCCTGCCCAGATCACCAAAGAATATATAGCAAATGTTGCTAGCATGGGCAAAGATCAAATTTAAAATTTCAAAGTGTGGTTTCTACTGAATGTGCATTCAGTAGAATGTGCATCACTTTCTCACCACTGTAAAGTCAAAAATCCAAAGTCAAGACATCGTAAGTTGGGACAGTCTGTAGTGACTCAAAGAAACAGACTATTGATACATGCAGTAGCTTAGATAGAGCTTCCGAGGTGGCTCAGTGGTAAGAATCTGCCTGCAATGCAGGAGACGGGGATTTGATTCCTGTGTGGGGAAGATCCCCTGGAGAAGGAAATGGCAACCCACTCTAGTATTCTTCCCTGGAAAATTCCAAGGACAGAGGAGCCTAGAAGTCTACAGTTAGTGAGGTTGCGAAAGAGTGGGACATGACTTAGCACCTATAAAACAATAACCTAAATGGCTATAACATCTCAGGATGTTATGCTGAATGAAGAAATAGTCAATCTCAATGCTACATGGTGTATGATTACACTTATTGGATTATTATGATTGTATACATACTGTATACATGTATACTGTATACATTATGTATGTATACATACATACATACATACATAATGTATACATACATACATTCTACTTATACAACATTCTCAAAAAAAAATTAGAGATGAAAAAGAGATCAGTGGCCAGGATTAGAAAGAGCTGCAGGGATGCAGAGAGTATGCAGAGGGGATTTCTTTAAGAGACAAAACAATTTTGTGTAATGATTTTAGTGGTGGTACAAGAACCAATACATGTGATAAAATGTCATGGACTAATGCATCAAAATCAAGGAATGTATATAAAAACTGATGTATAAGGTTATGGTATTTTGATAAAATTTTATCAATATCAATTTCTTAATATATGTAATTATTATATTAGTATATATCTATATTTTATAATATCATGCTGCTTTGCAAGCTGCTGTGGTAATTCATGATCTGATCTCCTCTGCTTAGTTACAAATAATTTCAAGCCTAGGCATTCATTGCCTGTCAGCACTCAGAAGTGAAATGAGAAAGAAGTGTAGATGTCTCAGATAAATACAACCTATCCTCCCTGCTTCAGTCATTCATGAGTTATTTTGATCCTAAATTCCATGAACTGGCACTATTTTAGACCTGTCTGTATTCTATTTTCTACTTGTCTATTTGCTTTTGGTTCTTTTATATTAATTCATCTATTACAGCAATGAAAGCAAATGGAAGATTGACAGCTACATTCCACATGAACATGAAACAGTGCAGAGAACTTCAGTCACCAACTTCTCTGGTGTTGATAGGTACTAAGTGTCTACAGTCTGTAAGTATTAAGTTTTGTAGGAGTGCATTATAGCATTACACCAGAGAAAGATCTGGCATGTTTATCTTTATTTTATAAAGAGAAATAATGAGCAACTGACAAGTGAAACTGAACACTCTGGACCAACGAGACAGAAAATGTGACATGAGAATGACTTTAGGACAGATGATCTAGTAAGTACAATTCTACATTTAGAGGTAACAGGATTGAATAGCCTGATTGCCCTCAATGTTTAATACATAAGATTCAATATAAAATTTAAAAAGAATAATATTTTATTCCAATTATAATTTCATTTAAATATACACCACTGAATACTCTGAAATTCAGATGGGCTGATTTTTTAAAGTAGTTTTATGTTGAAGTGATTTTATTGATATAAGTGGAGCCCTGGAACACAATGAAAAAAAAAAGAGGTACATTAATTCTTTTTCTTTTTACATTAATTATTTTGTATAAGATTGCTATTCACCCAGTAGTCCTAAGATCTGTGAATGTTTTAAAATAGTCACTAGATTCTGGATAGAGAAAAGTAAGTATAGGCTAAATGAATGACAAATCAGCAGATTACAAGAATATTTCTTAGGCTATACTAAATTATATCTTAAAGAGGATGACAAAATTATTTTACTGAATCAATGTATGTCAAATATGGCTTCACAGTTGAATTCTACTAAAAATTTAAAGAGATAACACCTATCCCACTAAAACTGTTCTAGAACTGTGCAGAGGAAGGTTAACTTCCAAACTCATTCTATAAGGCCACCATCACCCTAATACCAAAACCAGACAAAGATGCCACCAAAAAAAAAAAAAAAAAAAGAGAGAGAGAGAAAACTACAGGCCAATATCACTGATAAGCATAGATGCAAAAATCCTTAACAAAATTCTAGCAAACAGAATCCAACAACGTATGAAAAAGATCATCCATCATGACCAAATGGGCTTTATCCCAGGGTTGCAAGGATTCTTTAATATCCACAAATCAATCAATGTGATACACCACATCAACAAACTGAAAGATAAAAGCCATATGATTATCTCAATAGATGTATAAAAAGCTTTTGACAAAATTCAACATCCATTTATGATAAAAACCCTCCAGAAAGCAGGAATAGATGGAACATACCTCAACATAATAAAAGCCATACATGACAAACCCACAGCAAACATTATCCTCAATGGTGAAAAATTGAAAGCATTTCCCCTAAAGTCAGGAGCAAGACAAGGGTGCCCACTCTCACCACTACTATTCAACATAGTTTTGGAACTTTTAGCTATAGCAATCAGAGAAGAAAAAGAAATAAAAGGAATCCAGATTGGTAAAGAAGTAAAACTCTCACTGTTTGCAGATGACATGATCCTCTACATAGAACACCCTAAAGACTCCACCAAAAAATTTCTAGAGCTAATCAATGAATAAAGTTGCAGGATATAAAATTAAAACACAGAAATCCTTTGCATTCCTATAAACTAACAAAGAGAAAACAGAAGGAGAAATTAAGGAAACAATTCCATTCACCATTGCAACGAAAAGAATGAAATACTTAAAAATAAATCCACCTAAAGAAGCAAAAGACCTATATATAGAAAACTATACAACACTGGTGAAGGAAATCAAAGAGGACCCAAATAGATGGAGAAATATACCATGTTCTTGGATCAGCAGAATCAATACAGTGAAAATGATTATACTACCCAAAGCAATCTATAGATTCAGTGCAATCCCTATCAAGCTACCAATGGTACTTTTCAGAGAACTAAAACAAATAATTTCACAATTTGTACAGAAATACAAAAAAACCTCGAATAGCCAAAGCAATCTTGAGAATAAAGAATGGAACTGGAGGAATCAACCTGCCTGACTTCAGCCTCTACTACAAAGCCACAGTCATCAAGACAGTATGGTACTGGCACAAAGACAGAAACATAGATCAATGGAACAAAATTGAAAGCCCAGAGATAAATCCACACACCTATGAGCACCTTATCTTTGACAAAGGAAGCAAGAATATACAATGGAGAAAAGACAATCTCTTCAACAAGTGGTGCTGGGAAAACTGGTCAACCACTTGTAAAAGAAAGAAACTAAAACACTTTCTAACACCATACACAAAAATAAACTCAATACAGGTTAAAGATCTAAATGTAAGACCAGAAACTGTAAAACTCCTACAGGAAAACATAGGCAAAACACTCTCTAACATAAATCACAGCAGGATTCTCTGTGACCCACCTCCCAGAGTAATGGAAATAAAGGCAAAAATAAACAAATGGGACTTAATTAAACTTAAAAGCTTTGGCCAATGAAGGAAACTATAAGCAAGGTGAAAAGACAGCCTTCAGAATGGGAGAAAATAATAGCAAATGAAGGAACTGATAAAGAATTAATCTCAAAAATATGCAAGCAGCACCTGCAGCTCAACTCCAGAAAAATAAACAACCTAATCAAAAAATGGGCCAAATAACTAAACAGACATTTCTCCAAAGAAGACACACAGATGGCTAACAAACACATGAAAAGATGTTCAACATTACTCATTATCAGGGAAATGTGAATCAAAGTCACAATGAGGTATCATCTCTTGTCGGTCAGGATGGCTGCTATCCAAAAGTCTACAAGCAATAAATGCTGGAGAGGGTGTGGAGAAAAGGGAACCCTCTTACACTGTTGGTGGGAATGCAAACTAGTACAGCCACTATGGAGAACAGTGTGGAGATTCCTTAAAAAACTGGAAATAGAACTGCCATGTGACCCAGCAATCCCACTCCTGGGCATACACACTGAGGAAACCAGATCTGAAAGAGACACGTGTACCCCAATGTTCATCCCAGCTCTGTTTATAATAGCCAGGACATGGAAGCAACCTAGATGCCCATCAGTAGTCAAATGGATAAGAAAGCTGTGGTATGTATACACACTGGAATATTACTCAGCCATTAAAAAGAATGCATTTGAATCAGCTCTAATGAGGTGGATGAAATTGGAGCCTATTATACAGAGTGAAGTAAGTCAGAAAGAAAAACACCAATACAGTATACTAATGCATATATATGGAATTTAGAAAGATGGTAACGATGACCCTATATGCGGGACAGCAAAAGAAACACAGATGTATAAAACAATCTTTTGGACTCTGTGGGAGAAGGTGAGGATGGGATGATTTGAGAGAATAGCATTGAAACATGTATATTATCATATGTGAAAGAGATCATCAGTCCAGGTTCGATGAATGAGACAGGGTGTTCAGGGCTGGTGCACTGGGATGACCCTTGGGGATGGGATGGGGACGGAGGTGGGAGGGGGGTTCAGGATGGGGAACACATGTACACCTATGGCTGATTCATGTCAATGTATGGCAAAAACCACTACAATATTGTAAAGTAATTAGCCTCCAATTAAAATAAATAAATTTTTAAAAATGTATGTCAACTTCTTTAATCTTCAGTTTCCCTCAGTTCAAACCTTTAATATTAATTGCTTTCTTCATGCCCCTTTTCAGGATCTGCCAAACATAAAGACCAGGGAAAGGAAAGTAGACAAAATAAAGGTGTGTGGTGAGCCAGACTTTATCTGTACACAGACCACGTGTATAGATAACATGAAAATGATATAGATCGATGAACATGACACCCTACTTCCTGTTTAGGAGGAGTCACTCAGGAACCAGGTACTATGTATATGTGCTGCCAGGCACTTAAAGACATTGAAATCTTAGCTTGAGGCAGAACTTGAGCACATTTGTGTAGGGGAATCCACTCCTCATGCCTCTCTCCAGTCTGCTCTGGGTGTTCCTGGCCTTCACCGTCTCTGGTAGGGATGCTTTCAAACATGGGAGCAACATTCAGGGTGAAAGGACTGCACACAGGCACGTGGTGCTTCACAGGGACTTGGGGAGGAAAGGGGGACTGGAGAAAAACAGACATCCCATGATTTCAGTATGGTTTATAAATATTTGGGTCCAAAATTAGTTGAATTTCTACATTATTTTGTTTGGTATTTCGGCTGTTTTCTTCTTTTTTCCACAGAATCTGGTGTGGCCCAGAAAGCTACTCAATATCAGCCAGACATAATCAGTCAAGTGCAGAACGTGGTCACCCTGAACTGTCAGTATGAAAAAAGTTGGAACGTGTACACCTACTGGATATTTTGGTACAAGCAGCTTCCCAGTGGAGAGATGACTTATCTCATTCGTCAGTATTCAGAAGATGGGAATGAAAGGGACGGCCACTACTCTGTAACTTCCAGAAAGCGTGTCAATTCATCAGCCTCACCATTTCATCCTTAAAGCTGGAACATTCTGGAAAATACTTTTGTGCTCTCTGGGAACTACAGTGCTTGAAATAATAGGAAAAGCTGAACAAAAACCCCAGAGCTTAATAAGAGAGAGCCTCCCTGCTATAGGACCCAGGTTGAAATGCACAGCTGCAGACCCCAGACAAGAAACAGTAGTCCTGTGGTTCCTTAATCTGTGATCTGGATCAGAAGATTTGATTCTAAATAAAAGCTTCTTCTATGTAATTTGGAAGCAGGTGTCCTGAGTGACTTTCTACTAATATTCTTCTCTTGAATTCCTGACTTTAAATCAATCATGCAGAGCATGTGTAACCTTGTCTAAAGTTGTAAACTTTCTCTATAATAATGTAAAGTGACAGTTTCACTCAACTGCACTCACATCACAAACCTGGGTCTAGTTATCTGGAATCATCATGAAAAGTATTTCCTTAGTCCTTTATTCTTAGACTTTTGTCACTTAACTTACAATCAGAGAAGCAGATCACCAGTGGTGTTGAATAAGAAATTGGTTACGAAGATTAGAACTCAGGCAATTGCTAGACCTGGTGGAGGAGTGTATACAAAGTTGCTATCTTTGTGTGTGGTGCTGAGACTGAATTCATTGTTAATCAGCTAGAGTAGTATTTGTAGAACAAAGTTGGGTATAGACAAAAGCATGGACAAACTGACTCATAAGGACATACTAGAACCATGAGGATAATGGAACCCACAAGACACACTAAAACTTGTCTATGTCTCACCTCCTTCAGTTCCACAGTAGTGAGTGAACTTAGGAGATGTCGGTGTCATTTGGCATCATGCTAACATACCTACTTGGTCCAAGACAAAGAGAAGATGAGGAGGTTTGGTGGGAAGTGGAAGGGTTGTGAATCAATGATAAGATGAGCTATCAGATCAGCAGCAACATGAATGAGTAACCATAGTCCTTGGAGCTCTGCACCAACCCCCAAAACATAAAACTGTGGCTGCTTCATCACAATGACCTTTCAAGTGTCACACAAATTTCTTTTGTGGCCAGCCATAACCCAGAAAAATATGGGAAGCACATTCTGGGAAAGATGTTTCCGGTTAGTTAAGATAGATCAAAGCTGCTACAGTATCTTCTTTGTTAACTTGGCATCCAACTGTACCCTTTAACAGCTTTTGAATAAAGACCATAGCAAAACTATGCTTCTTGCTAATGTTGTTGTTGCTGTTCAGTCACTAAGTCGTGTCTGACTCTTTGTGATCCCATGGACTGCAGGATCCTCTACCTCCCACTATCTTCTGGATAGTGGGAGATAAATTCATGTCCACTGAGTTGGTGCTACCATCCAACCACCTCAACCTCTGTTGATGTCTTCTTCTTTTGTCTTCAGTCTTTCCCAGCATCAGGGTCTTTTCCAATGAGTTGGCTTTTCTCACCAAGCGGCCAAAGTATTGAAGTTTCAGCTTCAGTATCAGTCCTTCCAATGAATATTCAGGGTTGATTTCCTTTAGGATTGACTGGTTTGATCTCTTTGCAATCCAAGGGACTATCAAGAGTCTTCTCCAGCACCACACTTCTTGCTAATATGATGCAATAATTCCTCATTCAACTCAAAACATTGTAAACATATGCTGCGAAGATTATAGCAAGTTCATTTATCCCTTAGTGGGTGATGTTATTTTCTTTTCTACCTAAGACATACCCTCCCATTGAATCCTGTATCTTCACTACTGAGATACAACAGCATATAACATTGACTTATATTAGCATGTCTTATGTTACTACATGTAGTCAAATTGGAGAAGGGAGTTAAAATTGGTTACTGTAACACATAAATATATTATATCAAATTGAAAAACAAATTTTCGTTAAGTATTATTGTTCTTATTTCTGCAAATGACCTCATGATCTAGGAAAAATCAAGACGTTGATCTAGGGGAAATCAAGGGCAGGAGAAGATAGCGACAGAGGATGTTATAGTTGGATGGCATCATCGACTCAATGAACACGTGAGTGAAAGTCACTCAGCTGTGTCCAAGTCTTTGCAAACCAGAATTTTCCAAGCCAGAATACTGAAGTGATTAGCCTTTCCCTTCTCCTGGGGATCTTCCCAACCCAGGGATTGAACCCAGGTCTCCCATATTGCAGGTGGATTCTTTACCAGCTGAACCACCAGGGAAGCCCAAGAATCCTGGAGTGGGTAGTCTATCCCTTCTCCAGTGGATCTTCCCGACCTAGAAATCCATACGGGATCTCCTGTACTGCAGGTGGATTCTTTACCAATTGAGCTACCAGGAGACATGAGTTTGAGCATATTCTGGGAGATAGTGAAAGACAGGGAAGCCTGGCATGCTGCAGTCCATGAGGTCACAAAGAGTTGAACACAACTTAGTGACTGAACAACAACAACAACAAAAATTTAATATGGGAAGGCCTGAAAACACTCTTATCAGATTACAGTGGGAAGAATTCAACCCTGGTAAGAACAGGGAGGAAACAGAGCACGAAATACTCAAGAAAGAATTTGTTCCAGTTGTTGACCTCCAGGTGATGTTGCAGAAACTTTAAATTTCACCTCTAATAAAAGCTCCATTTCACTCCTATGAGCTTCTGTACCTCACAGCTCACTGAGGTGTACATTTGAATAGGCTCAGCACCAGCAGCAGTAATTGTCAAGGACGCACATCTTCCTGATAGTCACTAGAACTTGCTTATATTGGGGTCCTTTGAATCTCAGATTTCCCTTAATAAAGACTCAGCACCCTCTGGCACATTCCTTCCTGCTCCTCAGGGGAGATCTTCCACAAAATGGATCTCAACTTCCTTCCTGCATAGCCATGTTCTCCACTACCCTTCTCCTGTTGGGAATGCTCTTCATATGGAATCCTAACATCATAATCCATGCTCCTGTGTGTATAGAACAAGCAGAGTTCTGGTTGAAATATGAATAGAGACACTGTCTCATTATAGGTAGGTCTGTCCTGGTCTCACTGATTCAGCACTGATGCTGCAGGAGGAACTGGAGGCCAGTTAGTGACCTGCCTGACAGCCTCATCACTGGCTCTAAGGGGCCCCCTGAAGTGGAGGTGCAACTATACCTACCTGTAGTGAACTTCCTTATCTCTTCTTGTATGTCTAGACAATAGAGTAAGAAGGTAAAAAAAGCTTTCTTTATCTAGCAGTGGCCTATAACCGGCATTCTAGGTTAAACACATTGCTTTGGCAAAGTTCCAAGTGACCCATTCAGGTTGCTCCTCTCCTCTCTTCTCTCTTCTAATTTAACTTCTCTAATGCCCACTGTGTGCATAATAATAATTATTGATTCCTAAGGTCAAGGTTATGGTTTTTCCAGTGGTCATGTATGGATGTGAGAGTTGGACTGTGAGGAAAGCTGAGCACCAAAAAATTGATGCTTTTGAACTCTGGTGTTGGAGAAGAGTCTTGAGAGTCTTGAGAGTCCCTTGGACTGCAAGGAGAGCCAACCAGTCCATCCTAAGGGAGATCACCCACTGTCCTGGGTATTCATTGGAAGGACTGATGCTGAAGCTGAAACTCCAATACTTTGGCCACCTCATGTGAAGAGTTGACTCATTGGAAAAGACCCTGATGCTGGGAGGGATTGGGGGCAGGAGGAAGGGGATGACAGAGGATCAGATGGCTGGATGGCATCACCGACTCGATGGACATGAGTTTGAGTAAACTTCCGGAGTTGGTGATGGACAGGGAGGCCTGGCGTGCTGCAATTCATGGGGTCGCAAAGAGTTGGACACCACTGAGCAACTGAACTGAACTGAACTGAATCAGCTTTATTTTTATACACTATTTCTCTACAGTTCCTTTAGTAAACATTTGCAATAATCTCGAACTGTCCATCTGATCCCAGTGCCTACACATAATTTCAATTTTACCTCAGTGAAAATAAACAGGTCCTCATTTTCCATCCTTTTTACGTTGAAATCCATATACACAGAGCCATTATTATTCATAGAGTCTGAGAAAAAAGCACAGAGTTGATTTTCATATGTTTTAAAACACTTCTTTTAAAATAACCTACTAGAGGTAAAAAGCAGAATACAAACACAATAACCAACAGTTAAAATATATTTAGTATAAAATAGATAACTAGTGGGAACCTGCAATATAAATACCCATACTGGTGCTCTGTGAGGAACTAGATCATTAGAGGGAGGCTCAAGAGGGAGGAGATACATATACAATATTGACTGATTCATGTTGTTATAAGGCAGAAACGGACACAACAGTGTAAAGCAATTATCCTCTAATTAAAAAAAATGATAAAATAAAATGTATTTAAACCTCAAATTTTATTTAAAATTTATTTTTAAATTATATGTTTTTAAATTAATTAATTTATTTTAATTGGAGGGCAATTATTTTATAATATTTTAGTGGTTTTTGCCATACTTTGACATGAATCAATTTTAACAAAAATAAAAATAAAGCTATTAGTTTTAATAAAAATAAAACTATTTACCATTCTACTTTCAGTGCTCATCAAAAGACAAAAAATAATAAGACTCTTTATGTAGGTTCAGTCTAAAATAAATATATATAATTTAAAAGTAAACCTGTTTAATACTGCAAAATGTTCCATCCAAGACTGCTATGAATACTGTGTTGATTCGAGAGCACCCTTCAGAATCACAGGTGAGTGCCTAAGAAATGCCAAAGGGAAAAAAAAACAAAGGATCCTGAGGACTCCTGGGAAATAATATTTCATTTTGCAAGAATCTCCTGCATCCATGCCAGCTAGATAATTGATTTTTGTTTTCTCTTCCCTAAAATCCTACACAAATTCCAAATCGTGTCAGCCTTTTTTGCAAAGTTCTTAGAAAATGCTCCTCAAGTCCTAAACTAATGACCTTCCTATTTGCCACTCTACTCACTCCTCTCTAGTCCATTCTGAATTGGTTAAGGTGGGAAGGTAGGGCTTCCTGTCACAAAGTGAGGGCATGAGCAGGATTTGCTGGGTGAGCTGATTGGCTGCAGGAACAGGAACATTTCCACAAGGGTTTATTACATTCACCCCCTCAGGGTTTAGTTAAGTATCTTACAGTGAAAATGTCCCAACAAGAAGAGGAAGCATCATGAAGAGGCTAGCAGGCACTGTGCTGGGGCTTTGTTTGCCCAGATTTCCTGTGAGTTGGGGCTGCCTCACAGGGGAATCTGAAGGAATGAGGCACTGCTGTATTGTTGAGGGAGAGAGTGGAGCTGATAAGTCCTGCAGACTTTCTATCCTTCTCATTATCTATGGGAATTGAGGTGGGGGACACTTTCAAGATTTAGTAGGAGTTACAGTAACCCTCATCACTGACTGTTTCTCTTTCCTCATCAGGTGTGCGAGGGGTGGATATAAAGCAGAGTCTCCCAGTCTTGAGTCTCCAGGAGGGAGCCAACTCCACACTTCCCCACAGAGTGTGAAGTGGTATCTTAAGAACTTTGGGGGCTACCTCATCCACCTGGTTTACAATCCTTCAGGGACAAAACAGGATGGAAGATTAAAGGCCAACATAGTCCCTATAGAACGCCATAGCTTACTGCACATTTCCTCTTTGCAGACCACAGACTCAGGCAATTACTTGTGTTGGGCAGCACAGTGTTCCCCAGGCACCTGCAGTCTGTACTCAAACCCTTTTCAGGGCTTAGCCCTTCCTCCAGTCACAGTCACATCATGAGGCCACCACAGGGCATTTGCAGTACTTAGTATTTCTTACCTACATTGGTATAGTTATAACCACAAACACATTTTAGCCCTACAGATTTGGGGTTTGGTCTTTTCCCTTCTCAATCTGTATCTCCTTCCACACTAGAATCTCTAGCTTGTAACTAAAAGAATAGCTGATAAGATGACATAATTAAAATAAATATTTTCCACAGTAAACTGGACTCCAAAACAGTAAACATTGAAAACAACTAAAAGAAGAGAGAAATCCCTCCAATAAAGATATTATCCAGCTTGGTTGGGTGTCTCAAGAATGTTCAGGTCTGTCTCACCATGATGTGCCCCAACAGGCAAGCACTGGTATCCCATCCTATGAGTGCAGCAAAGTGAAAAAAAATATTTGCTAACTGTTTAGTGTGAACTTGATCACTTACAAAATACTTCTTATAGTTCTGGAGGCAAGAAATATAAAATCCGTTTTGCTGTCTACAGTCAAGGTCTTGGTAGAATTCCTTCCAGATTCTCTGAGGAAGAATCTGTTTCTTTCCTTTTGTAGTTTCTGGAAGCCACTCAGATTCCATGGCTCAAGACCCCTTCTTGAATCACTCCAAAATCTTACTTCCACCACCATGGCTCCCTCATCTCCTGGAATCAAATATCTTTCTGACTCTGTCCTATAAGTTATAAAACTTTAATGCAGAGAAATCTCAATTAAATAGAGCTGGCAGAAGAGGGGGAGCTCTCCTGACCTGTGGACATCACAGAGGGCAAAAGGAAGATGGAAGAAGCCCCTTCTTCCCCGGTCAGGACGCAATCGATGGAAAGTCAAGGGCACTCTGTTTACTCTCACCCTCCCAATTTCCATGTCTTCCCTATAAAAGCATTTCCTTTCCTTGTCCAATGGGGACTTGCATGTGGCTCTTCATGGTTGCTGATCCAGAACTACAGTCCTTGATGATCTCCGATAAACTCATCTTTTATGGGGAAATATCTGGCAGTCTGCTGTTTGTTCCTGTGATTCTGTTTTTGTTCTATTTGTTGCTTTGTTTTGCTTTGCTTTTATATATCATATATAAGTAAAAACACACAGTATTTGTCTTCCTCTGTCTGACTTATTTCACTAAGTTTAATACGCTCCATTTTTATCCATGTTGTTCCGTTTGGCACAATTACATTCTTTTTTTATATGTGATTAATGTTCCGTCTTGGGGAGTGTGTATGTGTGTATAGATAGATAATTAGATGAAAGATCAGTATTTTCTGTATCCATTCATCTATGAATGAACACTTAGCTTGGTTTCAGATCTTGGTTATTGTAAATAATGCTGCTATAAACATTTGGGTGCAGATATAGTTTTGAAGAGTTTTTGTTTTCTTTGGATAAATACCCAGGAGTGGAATTGCTGGATTATATGGTAGTTATATTTTTAGTGTTTTGAGAGGAATCTCCGTAATGTTTTCCATAGTAGCTGCAGCAATTTCCAACCCAGCAACAGTGCACTAGGTTTTCCTTTCCTCTGCCTCCTCACCACATTTGTTATTTTTTTTTTCTTTTGATGATAGCCATACTGATAGATGTGAGATGACACCTCATTTTGACATAGATTTGCTCTTTTTCTGAATATTAGAGCTTTTGGGTATCTTTTCATGTACCTGTTGGCTATCTCTTTGGAAAAATGGCTACTCAGGCCCTATGCCCATTTTTCAATCAGACTGTGTTTTTGATATTGAGGTATATGAAGTCTTTATGTATTTTGGATATAAACCCCTTATGGCAAATATATACTCCCATTCAGTAGTTTGTCTTTTATTTTTGTTGATGGTTTCTTTGTTGTGCACTAGATTTTAGTTTGATTAGGTCCCATTTATTTATTTTTGTTTTTGTTGCCCTTGCCTTTGAGACAGAAAAAAATATTGCAAAGAGGAAAGTCAATGAATATACTGTCTATATTTTCTTTTGCGAGTTTTAAGGTTTCAGGTCTTACATTTCAGTCTTTAATCCATTTTGAGTTTATATCTATATATGTTGTGAGAAAATGTTCTAGTTTTGGTCTTATCCTTGTAGGTGTTCAGTATGGTCAACACCACTTATTGAAGAAACTTGTCTTTTCCCCATTTAAAGAAGCTGGTAAATCCATGGCTGATTCATGTCAATGTATGACAAAAACCACTACTATATTGTAAAGTAATTAGCCTCCAACTAATAAAAATAAATGAAAAAAAAAAAAAAAACAAAACCAAGTTGGATAAAGTCATTCAGAGTAATATCTCTGTATGGCCACAGAGGGGCAACGCTGCTTCAGAGATTAACTTTTGTCCCACATATACAGATTCTTCAAGGAGCCAGAAAACATCCTTTGAATATCTATCAAATTTTTATCTCCAACTTTGGTTCAATTTACATCTATCATTCTTGTATGTATGTATGTATCCATTTCTTCCTAAATAGTATCTGTGTATATTTGTCTAACTGTTTGAAAAGTATGACTTTAAAAGTTAATATCTCTGTAAATAATATATGTTGTCCTTTAAGATTAAGGCTACATTAGTTTGTCTAATATAAATTTATAATGTTTTCACCCAGATACATCCCAAACTCCAATCATACTGAGTTAATCAGTGCCAGAATTTCCTTACCCCATTCTTTACTAAGAAATCTAGTGATGGTGTAAGTTCCAGTTCAAGCAGCTCCTCCATCAGAACCTCTCTCTGACTGAGCCCAGAAGTGAGTCCATTATCATTTTCTTGGGTGCATCATATAGAAACACATTTCTCTATAGTATCTTTTATGTGAATGTACTTGAGTATTGGGAGTGGGTTAACTGAAGATTGTTATTTCTGTCTCTTTCTTAAATGAGACCCAAGTATGACCATTTAGTAGGCACTTAGTATCGCTAATAAATATATACTGAGGACATGTGTCAACAAAAAAATGAATAAAAAAGAAAACACACACACCAACATTTAACAAACAATAAAAAATCCCCTTAGAGAGCTGGAGTAGATGGGATTAGATTGAGGAGTGGAAATGGTTATCATTGTTTCCTATTGAACTGTGAAGATGTTTTTCTTTGATAGTATCTGAGATCACATCAATGCAGAGACCACAAACTCTTCTCTGTGCTTCAAAAATATGAGCTCCTTTGTTGCAGCCTGGCGGAGCAGAGACCAGAACCTACCCCATGACGGGAGGGTGCGGCAAACTGCGCCCTCGTGATTGTCCTAGTAAGCATGCCGAAGGGACATTCTTGGGTGGACTTGCTCTCTGCTCCGCTTCACTGCCTACACCTGCCTCTGTCCCCATGGAAACAAAACAAGATGTTCCTGATCAACAGCAGAGCCTTAACTTTATCTTTATGGTGTGCTAATCAAACTCTCCAGTATAACTTCCCTCATGATCTCATGTGTTTTCTGCCAATAGAAGTGCGGGCTGACAGGTGGGATGCATGAGACAAGTGCTCGGGCCTGGTGCACTGGGAAGACCCAGAGGAATCGGGTGGAGAGGGAGATGGGAGGGGGGATCGGGATGGGGAATAAGTGTAAATCTATGGCTGATTCATATCAATGTATGACAAAACCCACTGAAATGTTGTGAAGTAATTAGCCTCCAACTAATAAAAAAAAAAAAAAAAGTGCGGGCTGAAAGGAGCCATTTTGTCTTCCTGCCATGGAGAGCCGGAGTGCCCCCTGACTCCCCATTTGCCAAATTATATGTGTCTGTCTTTCCATTAGGCGCTCGGCCCCATTCCAGGTCTTTCTCACCCGCTGTGCTGGAGGAGGGGCTCCTTGATTTCCATCTCTTACCCTGATGTGTTGACCTCAAAAGCCAAACTGATTCTTCACAGTTTTGTATTTTACCTGTGAGGTTAAGATGTAACTCAGGATGAGAACTATCAAAAATGTTTCATTATTGAATGATCATGGTCCCATATCTTCTGAATTCTGCAGAATTTTTCTAGTGAATTTTATCCTTTGGAGATCAAAGATCCTCCAGACTAGATTATTCCAGTGCTTCTCAATTTATTTTCTCCATGCCTATTCTTGGAAATATTTTATTTGCCTGATTTATATTTTAGAAGAAATATAAATTGAAATTTATTTATCTTTTTTTTTTTTTACTTCTTAAGGTCATGTAAAGTGTGGAAACATCTGAACGACGGTGTTAAAATTTAAGTTCCTCCAGGGCAAAAAGTCTATATATTCTTTATGTTCTAATGCATAAGCTTAGCTTGTGAAAGTGAAAGTGTTAGTTACTCAGTAGTTTCTGACATTGCGACCCTGCCAGGCTCCCTCTGTCTGTGGGATTCTCCAGGCAAGAATACTGGGGTGGATTGTCATTCTTTCTCCGGGGGATCTTCCTGGGGAACAAACCCTGGTCTCCTGCTTGGCAGGCAGATTCTTTACCATCTGAGCCACCAGGGAAGCCACCAGGGAAGCTTAGCTAGTTACGACATATTTTGCCCCTTGTGTATTCTCAATGCACTTTAAGTAGTTTGCAAAAAAAAAAAAAAAAGAGAGAGAGAGAGAAATGCCCCCCACATACTAATCTTGTGACTTCTTCCCATTGTACTATAATGGTATTCCCTATTAACACATCAAGTTGTCCTGATATATAATTTTTAAACTTCTAGGAGGTGTAAGGAAAGGAAGAAGGGGGATAGTGTGGGAGAAATTCTAACATGCTCTTTATCTGTTTAAGTTGGGAGAGCGCATTTCTGATTCCCTATTAATTTGATTTTTGGTGACTGTAAATTAGCACCGAACGAGAACTAGTACTTTTGAGAGAAAGAGGTTTAAGTGAAGGTAATTGTGAGAGGATGAGGCCTAGTGAAAGAATAAAAGCAGGTGTGAACTTAAAGTCAGAGTTCTAGCTGGCTGAGAAGCGCAGAAGAGGAACTTGAGTTGCCACTGAGCACTGGTGCCAGAAACAATGGACAAGATACTGGGAGCATCATTTTTGATTCTGTGGCTTCAGCTAGTCTGTAAGTTGTTCCCTATGACATTCTTCCCTAATGAAATTCTTCCTTAATTTCATTAATTAGGGGGACTGAGAAAATTGGATTACAAACAAGTTCATGCAGATAGAAACTTTAAACAAGAAATATGTTTTATGGAACTAATGGCTTTTATCTCTTTAAGCAGGGGTGAGTGGACAACAGAAGGAAAAAAGTGACCAACAGCAGGTGAAACAGAGCACTCAATCTTTGACAGTCCAGGAAGGAGAGATTTCCATTCTGAACTGTAGTTATGAGAACAGTTGGTTTGACTACTTCCCGTGGTACCGACAATATCCTGGTAAAGGCCCTGCATTCTTGATAGACATACGTTCAGCTGTGAATAAAATGGAAGATGGAAGACTCACCGTTTTCCTCAGTAAGAGTGCCCAAAGCTCTCATTGCACATCGCAACCTCCCAGCCTGGAGACTCAGCCACCTACTTCTGTGCAGCAAGTGCACGGTGCTCCCCGGGCACCAGCAGCCTGTGCCCAAACCTGCAGCTGAGGCTCCAGACACACCCTGCTGAGTAGATGAAATACACACCCACAGTTTGTTTGAGCATAAAAGGTCTTAATATATTTAAGAAAGCTGAAATTATACAGAATTTATTCTTTCATCAAAATGGAATTGATACAGAAAATCAATTGTTAAAAGATGTCTCTAAGAACTCCCAAACATTTGGAATACATGCACTAACTTAAAAATAACCATGGGTTAAAGAAACAATTACAATGACTTTAGAAAATATTTTGAAAGTAAATATTGTGAGAGCACATGATATAAACATGTATGAGGTGCAGGTAAAAATAATACATAGAACGAAGTTTATCTTTTTAAACAGTTATATTATTAAAGAAAAAAAGGTGAAAAATTATTATCAAGACTTGCAGCAAAAGATGATGGAAAAACAAATTAAACTCCACATAAACTGAAAGAAGTAAATAATAAAATGTTGGATTGGTGAAATACAAGAATACTATGGATATAACTATGAAATACAAAATCAACTTTGTTAAAAAGATTAATAAAATTGATATATTCCTAGGTAGAATTATCCATGGAAAAAAGGAAAAATACAAAGTATAAATATTAATAATTAAAAAGAAAACTATTCTGCAGGTTCTATAATGTTCTAAGGGTAATGAATGAATATCATTAACAAGTTTATGTCACTTTGTAAGTGTATAGGGGTAGATCTACACAGGTTGGGAAAACTTATATTTTGAAAAAGTGCAAAGACAATTCAATAGAGGTGACATAGTCTCATGTGCAAATGAGGTTGGGACAATTGGATATTCTTGGGGAATAATTGAAACTTGGCCTAAACATCACATCTTATACAAAAATTTGTGGTGTACAGTCTCAAAATGAACCATCAGTTCAGTTCAGTTCAGTTGCTCAGTCGTGTCTGACTCTCTGCAACCATGGACTGCAGCACACCAGTTTTCCCTGTCCATCACCAAATCCCTGAACCTGCTCAAACTCATGTCCATCAAGTTGGTGATGCCATCCAACCATCTCATCCTCTGTTGTCCCTTTCTTCTCCTGCCTTTACTCTTTCCCAGCATCAGGGTCTTTTTCAGTGAGTCAGTACTTTGCATCAGGTGGCCAAAGTATTATAACTTCAGTATCATCATCAGTCCTTCCAATGAATACCCAGGACTTATCTCCTTTAGGATGGACTGGTTGGATCTCCTTGCAGTCCAAGGGACTCTCAAGAGTCTTCTCCAACACCACAGTTCAAAAGCATTAATTCTTCTGCACTCAGCTTTCTTTATGGGCCAACTCTCACATCAATACATGACTAGTGGAAAAACCAGACCTTTGACTAGATGGACCTTTGTCCTATACTGTGTACCAACAAAGGTCCATATTCCTAACCCAGCCTAACTTAACGATGCTCAACATTTACATTAGCGTACAGCTGGAAGAAATCATCTAACACAAAATCTATTTTATACCAAAGTGTTGAAAATCTCATGCAACTCATTGAGTATTGTACTGAAATTGGCGTGCTCCAGCCCATGGGGTCACAAAGAGTTGGATGTTACTGAGTGACTGAACTGAACTGAACTGAAAGTGGGGCTTCCCAAGTGGCACTCATGGCAAACAGCTGGCCTGCCAATGCAGGTAACATAGCAGACTCAGGTTCAATCCCTGGATCAGGAAGATGCCCTGGAGGAGGATGCGGGAGACCAGTCCAGTATTCTTGCCTGGAGAATTTCATGGACAGAGGAGCCCACTGGGCTTCAGTCCAGAGGGTTGCAAAGAGTCCGACATGACTGCAGTGACTGAGCACATATACAGAAAGTGAAAAACAGAATGATTGTATGAGTACAGAATGAATGTAAGTGGGCTGGTTGTTTACCATCATGATCTCAGGGCCGGCCAGAGCTCAGGTCACTGCTGCTGCCCAGAATCACCAGAGAATATTGCACCACATCTTGTTAGCATGGGAAAAGATCAAATTTTAAAATTCAAAGTATCGTTACTACTGAATGTGTATAACTTTCTTACCGCTGTAAAGTCACAAATCCGAAGTCAAAACATCATAAGTTGATGAGTCTATAGTGATTAAAAGAAACAGACTATTGATACTTGCAACAGCCTAGATGGGGATTCCTAGGTGGGTCAGTGGTAAAGAATCTGCCTGCAATGCAGGAGACCCAAGTTTGATGCCTGGGTCAGGAAGATCCCCTAGAGAAGGAAATGGCAACTCCCTTCAGTATCCTTCCCTGGAAAATTCCAAGGACAGAGGAGCCTGGTAGTCTGCAGTACATGGGGTCTAAAGAGAGTATGACTTGACTTAGTGACTAAACAACAATAGACAAGATGGATCTCAGGATGTTATGCTGAATGAAAGAAAAATCAATCTCAGAGGCTACATGGTGTATGTTTACACTTGCTGGATTATTATGATTGTATATATGGTGTGATTCTACTTATACAACATTCTCAAAAGAACAAAATATAGAGCTAAACAGGAGATTAGTAGTTACTGGGGTTATAAAGAGTTGCACGGATAGGGAGGGTATGCAAAGAGGGTTTCTTTAGAGAGATATGTCATGATTTTAGTGGTGGTACAAGAACCTATATATGTGATAAAACTTCGTAGAGCTTCATATCAAAACCAAAGAGCACATGTAAAAACTGATGCATAAGATTGTGGTCTGTATTTTGATAGAAATGTCATCAATATCAATTTCCTAACATATATGCTATTCTTATATGAATATATATCTGTATTTTATAACATCATGCTGCTGCACAGGCTGATGCAGTCATTCATGATCTCCTCTGCTTAGTTACAAATAATTTCAAGCCCAGGCATTAGTTACCTGCCAGCACTCAGAAGTGAAATGGGATGGAAGAGTAGCTGTCTCAGATAAATACAAACTCACCTCCCTGCTTCACTCCTTTGAGTCATTTTGATCTTAAATTCCATGAATTGGCACTGTTTTAGACCTTGTCTGTATTTTTATTTTCTACTTGTCTATTTGCCTTTCATTCTTTTATATTAATTCTTCCATTACAACAATGAAACCAAATGGAAGATTGAAAGCTACATTCCACATGGACATGAAACAGTGCACAGAACTTCAGTCACCAACTTCTGTGGTATTGACAGGTACTAAGTGTCTGCAGTCTGTAGATATTAGGTATTGTAGAGTGCATTATTGCAGTACATCAGAGAAAGATTTGGCATGTTTATCTTAACTTTATTTTACAAAGAGAAATAATAATGAGTGACTGAGAAGTGAGACTGAATGCTCTGGATCAATGAGACAGAAAATGTGACATTTGGATGATTCTAGTATGCATGATCTAATAAGTACAATTCTACATTTAGAGGCAACAAGATTGAATAAGCTGATTGCCATCAAAGTCTAATACATAAGACTCAATATAAAGTTTCAAAAGAATAATATTTTATTCCAGTTATAATTTCATTTAAATATATACCACTGAATAGACTCTGAAATTCAGATGGACTGATTTTTTTAAATCATTTCATGTTGACATAGTTTTATTCATTGAAAAATCTAAGTAGAGCACTGGAACTCAGTTAAAAAAAAAAAAAAGATGAGATACATTAATTACTTTGGATAAGATTGCTTTTCACCCAGAAGGCCTAAGATCTGTGAAAGTTTTAAAATAGTCACTAGATTCTGGATGGAGAAAAGTAAGTATAGGCTAAATGAATGACCAACCAGTAGATTACAAGAATGTTTCACAGGCTATACTAAATTATATCTTAAACAGGATGGCAGAATTATTTTACTGAATAATTACCAATGTATGTCAACTTGTTTAACCTTCAGTTTCCCTCAGTTAAAACCTTTAATATTAATTGCTTTCTTCATGCCCCCTTTCAGGATCTGCCAAACTTAATGACCAAGGAAAGAAAAGGAGACAAAGTAAAGGTTTGTAGTGAGCCAGAATTTTTCCCATCTGGGCACAGACAAGCTGGTCTATGAATACGACAAACCCCACTTCCTGTATGCGGGAGGAGTCACACAGGAGCCAGGTACTATGTATATGTGCTGTCAGGCACTTAAAGATGCTGAATTCTTAGCTTGAGGCAGAATTAAACACATTTATGCACAGAATCCATGCCTCATGTCGCTCTCCAGCCTGCTCTGGCTGTTCCTGGCCTTCATCATCTCTGGTAGGGATGCTTCCGAACATGGGTGCCAGTGTTCGGGGTGAAAGGACTGCACACAGCCACGTGGTGCTTCCCAGGGATTTGGGGAGGAAATGAGGACTGGAGAAAAGCAAGCATCTTATGATTTCAATTTGGGTTGTAAATATTTGAGTCGGTCCAAAATTAATTTCTGCATTATTTTGTTCACTATTTCAGCTCTGTTTTCTCACATTTTCCACAGGATCTTGTGTGGCCCAGAAAGTTACTCAAGACCAGCCAGACATAATCCGGCAAGTGGGGCAGTCAGTCATTTTGAACTGTCAGTATCAAATAAGTTGGTCCACATACTACTACTCCATTTATTGGTACAAGCAGCTTCCTAGGGGACAGATGACTTTCCTCATTCATCAGCATTCAGAACACGGGAATGCAGGGAATGGCCGCTACTCTGTAAACTTCCAGAAAGCATATAAATCCATCAGCCTCACAATTTCAGCCTTACAGCTGGAAGACTCTGCAGAGTACTTTTGTACTTTAAGGGAGCTGTCATATAAGTCAGAATACTCACGGTGCTTGAAGTAATGGGAGAAGCCGTACAAAAACCCCAGAGCTTAAAAACAGGGCTCCGCTGCTGCAGGATCCCAGCTGAAATGAACACCTGCAGACCCCAGACAAGAAATGGTAATCATGTGGTTGCTTAATGTGTGGTCTGAATCAAAGAATTTAATTCTAAATTAAAGCTTCTTCTATGTCCAGAATAACTTTCTACTGTTTACATTCTCCTCTTGAATTTTTGACTTTAAATCAATCATACAGAACATGTGTAAAGTTGTCTAAACATGCTCCAAAGTTAATTAAAAGTGACAATTTCACTAAAATACACTCATATCACAAATATGGGTATAGTCATCTGGAATTGTCATGAAAATCATTTCCTTAGTCCTTTCTTCTTAGACTTGTGTCACTTAAGGTACAATCAGAGAAGCAGATCACCAGTGGTATCAAATAAGAAATTAGTTATGAAGATTAGAACTCAGGCAATTGCTAGATCTGGTGGAAGAGTGTATACAAAGCTGTTATCTTCATATCTGGTGTTGAGACTGAATCCATTGTTAATCAGCTAGAGCAAAGTTAAGGAGAGACTGAAGCATAGACAAACTGTGACTCTTAAGGACATACTAGAACCATGAGGGTGATGGAACCCACATAGACACACTAAAACTTGTCTATGTCTCACCTCCTTTGGTCTCACAGTAGAGGGTGAGCTTAAGAGAAGTGGGTGTCATTTGGCATCATGCTACATGCATCCTTGGCCCAAGACAAACAGAAGATGAGGAGATTTGGTGGGAAGTGGAGGGGTTGTGAGTCAACAACGAGCTATCAGATCAGGAGGAGGAACACGTGTGAGTAACCATAGTCCCTGGAGCCCTGCACCAACCCAAAGATAAAAACTGTGGCTGCTTCATCACAATGACCTTCCAGATGTCACACAAATTTCTTCTGTGGCCAACCCTAAGCCAGAACAATATGGAAAGCACATTCTGGGAAAGATACTTCCAGTTAGTTAAGATAGATCAAAGCTGCTACAGTACCCTCTTTGTTAACTTGGCATCATCTGTACTCTTTTAACAGCTTTGGAATAAAGGCCATAGAAAAACTATGCTTCTTGATAATGTTGATGTTGCTGTTCAGTCACTAAATCGTGTCTGATTCTTTGGGATCCCATGGACTGCAGCACACTAGGCTCCTCTATCCTGCCGAGCATGGAAATAGAGAATAACTATAACTGAGGATGAAGGATAATTTATTAAAATTATTAAATTTGAATTTCAAAAGGGATGAACTTTATGGAATGTCAGTTATACCTCAATAGAGTTGCTCAAAATAAATAAGACTTTGTTCTGTCTTACCGGTGTCACAGTCCAGGAATCAGTTCAGTTCAGTCGCTCAGTCATGTCCGACTCTTTGTGACCCCATGAACCACAGCATGCCAGGCCACCCTGTCCATCACCAACTCCTGGAGTCTACCCAAACCCATGTCCATCAAGTCGGTGACGCCATCCAACCATCTCATCCTCTGTTGTCCCCTTCTCTGCCTGCTTTAAATCTTTCCCAGCATCAGGGTCTTTTCAAAGAAGTCAGCTCTTCACATCAGGTGGCCAAAGTATTGGAGTTTCAGTTTCAAAATTAGTCCTACCAGTGAACACCCAGGACTGATCTCCTTTAGGATGGACTGGTTGGATCTCCTTGCAGTCCAAGGGACTCTCAAGAGTCTTTTCCAATACCACAGTTCAAAAGCATCAATTCTTTGGCGCTCATTGCTAAGGATGCAATAATAATAGTGCTAAAGAAGGTGAAGTTAAACAGTTCTATGATGACCAGCATTTCTCATGATGTACTCTGCATATATGTTAAATAAGAAGGGTGACAATATACAGCCTTGACATACTCCTTTTCCTATTTGGAACCAGTCTGTTGTTGCATGTCCAGTTCTAACTGTTGCTTCCTGACCTGCATACAGGTTTCTTAAGAGGCTGCTCAGATGGTCTGGTATTCCCATCTCTTTCAGAATTTTCCACATTTCATTGTAATCCACACAGTCAAAGGCTTTGGCATAGTCAATAAAGCAGAAGTAGATGTTTTTCTGGAACTCTTGCTTTTTCGATGATCCACCTGATGTTGGCAATTTGATGTCTGGGTCCTCTGCCTTTTCTAAAACCAACTTGAACATCTGGAAGTTCATGGTTCATGTATTGCTGAAGCCTGGCTTGGAGAATTTTGAGCATTACTTTCCTAGCGTGTGAGATGACTGCAATTGTGCGACAGTTTGAGCATTCTTTGGCATTACCTTTCTTTGGGATTGGAATGAAGACTGATCTTTTCCAGCCCTGTGGCCACTGTTGAGTTTTCCAAATTTGCTCGTATATTGAGTGCAGCACTTTCACAACATTAAGTTTCAGGATTTGAAATAGCTCAACTGGAATTCCATCACCTCCAGTTGCTATGTTTGTAGTGATACTTTCTAAGGCCCACTTGACTTTGCAATCCAGGATGTCTGGCTCTTGGTGAGTGATCACACCATCGTGGTTATCTGGGTCGTGAAGGTCATTTTTGTATAGTCCTTCTGTGTATTCTTGCCACCTTTTCTTAATATCTTCTGCTTCTGTTAGGTCCATACTATTTCTGTCCTTTATTGAGCCCATCTTTGCATGAAATGTTCCCTTTGTATCTCTAATTTTCTTGAAGAGATCTCTAGTCTTTCCTATTCTATTGTTTTCCTCTATTTCTTTGCCTTGATCACTGAGGAAGGCTTTCTTATCTCTCTTTGCTATTCTTTGAATCTCTGCATTAAATGGGTATATTTTTCCTTTTCTCCTTTGCCTTTCACTTCTCTTCTCTTCACAGCTATTTGTAAAGCCTCCTCAGACAACCATTTTGCCTCTTTGCATTTCTTTTTCTTGGGGATGGTCTTGATCCCTGCCTCCTTCTGTAGCTCTCAGGCACTCTGTCTGTCAGCTCTGATCCCTTGAATCTATGCCACTTCCACTGTATAGTCGTAAGGGATTTGATTTAGGCCATCTTTAAATGGTCTAGTGGTTTTCCCCACTTTCTTCAGTTTAAGTCTGAATTTGGCAATAAAGAGTTCATGATCTGAGCCACAGTCAGCTCCCAGTCTTCTTTCTGCTGACTCTATGGAGCTTCTCCATCTTTGGCTGCAAAGAATATAATCAATCTGATTTCGGTATTGACCATCTGGTGATGTCCATGTGTAGAGTCCTCCCTTGTGTTGTTGGAAGAGGGTGTTTGCTATGACTGGTGAGTTCTCATGGCAAAACTATTAGCCTTTGCCCTGCTTCTTTCTGTACTCAAGGCAAAATTTGCCTGTTATTCCAGGTATTTCTTGACTTCCTACATTTGCATTCCAGTCTCCTATAATGAAAAGCACATCTTCTTTGGGTGTTAGTTCTAGAGGGTCTTGTAGGTCATCATAGAACTGTTCAACTTCACCTTCTTTAGCATTATTGGTCAGGTATAGACTTGGATTACTGTGATATTGAATGGTTTGTCTTGGATCTGAACAGAGATCATTCTGTCGTTTTTGAGATTGCATCCAAGTACTGCATTTCAGACTCTTCTGTTGACTATGATGGCTACTCCATCTTTCAATGCTCACCAAGTGACAAAAAATATCACTCTTTATGTAGGTTCAATTAAAAAATATATATGTTATATAATTTAAATGTAAAGTTGTTTAATACTGCAAAATGTTTCAGGCAAGACTTATGAATATTGTGTTGATTCATGAGCATCCTTCAGAATCACAGGTGAGTGCATAAGAGATGGGGGGGTGGAAAAAACGATTCTGAGAACTCCTGGGAAATAATATTTCATTTTGCAAAAATCTCTTGCATCTATGACAGTTAGGTAATTAATTTTTGTTTTCTCTTCCCTAAAATCCTACACAAATTCCAAATCTTCCTTCTTTGTGATATTCTTAAAAAATGCCCCTCAAATCCTAACATAATGACATTTCTATTTCCCACTCTCACTCCACTCCTCTCCAGTCCATTCTGAATTGGTTGAGGTGGGAGGGTGGGTCTTCCTGTCACAAAGTGAGGAAGTTGGGTGAGCTGATTGGCTGCAGAAGCAAGAACATTTCTGCATGGACTTATGACATTCACCCCCCTCAGGGTTTAGTGAAATATTTTACAGTGGAAATGTCTCAGTAAGAAGAGGAAGCATCATGAAGAGGCTAGCAGGCACTGTTCTGGGGCTTTTGTTTGCCCAGGTTTGCTGTGAGTTGGGGCTGACCCACAGGGGAATCTGAAGGATTGACCAGCTTCTGTATTTTTAAGGGAGAGAGAGGAGCTGACAAGTCCTGCAGACTTTCTATCCTTCTCATCATCTATGGGGATTGGGGGGGGGGGTGGTGCAGTTTCAGGTTTTTGTAGGGGCTACAGTGACCCTCACCTATGATTATTACTCTTTCCTCATCAGGTGTGTGAGAAGTGGATGGTGAGCAGAGTCCCCCAGTCCTGAATCTCCAGGAGGGAGTCAACTCCCCGTATTGGTGTAATTTTTCCATTTCTACACAGAGTGTGAATTGGTATAAGAACCCTGGGGGCTGCCTCATTCACCTGGTTTATGTTCCTTTAGGGACAAAACAGGACGGAAGATTAAATGCCACCACAGTCCCTACAGAACGCCGCAGCTCACTGCACATTTTCTCTTCACAGACCACAGACTCGGGCACTTACTTCTCTGCTGTCCAGCCCACGGCTCCCCAGGCACTTGCAGCCTCTACACAAACCCTCCCGGGGCTCAGCCCCTCCTCCAGCCTCAGTCACACCATGAGGCCTCCGTGAGGTCACCATAAGGCATTTGCAGTACTTAGTATTTCTTGCCTACATTGGTACAGTTATAACCACAAACACTTTTTAGCCCTCCAGATTTGGGACTTGGTCTTTTCACTTCTCAGTCTGTATCTTCTTCTCTAGAACCTCTAACTTGTAATTAAAGGAATAGCTTATAAGAGGATACAATTAAAATAAATATTTTTCCAAGTATGCTGGACTCCAAAACAGTAAACATTGAAAGCAACTAAAAGGAGAGAGAAATCTCTCCAGTAAAGATATTATCTAGCTTGGTTGGGTGTCTCAAGAATGTTCAGGTCTGTCTCACCATGATGTGCCCCAACAGGCAACTGCAAGCACTGGTATCCCATCCTATGAGTGCAGCAAAGTGAACAAAAAATATTTGCTTAATGTTTAATATGAACTTGATCACTTACAAAATATCTTATAGTTCTGGGTGCAAGAAATCTAAAATTTGTTTTGCTGTCTACAGTCAAGGTCTTGGTAGAGTTGATTCCTTCCAGATTCTCTGAGGAAGAATCTGTTTCTTTCCTTTTGTAGTTTCTGGAAGCCACTCGGATTCCATGGCTCAAGATTCCTTCTTGAATCACTCCAAAATCTTACTTCCACCACCATGGCTCCCTCATCTCCTGGAATCAAATATCTTTCTGACTCTGTCCTATAAGGTATGAAAATTTAATGCAGAGAAATCTCAATTAAATAGAGCTGGCAGAAAAGGGGGAGCTCTCCCAACCTGTGGACATCACAGAGGGCAAAGGGAAGATGGAAGAAGCCCCTTCTTCCCCGGTCAGGACGCAGTCAATGGAAAGTCAAGGGCACTCTGTTTACTATGACCCTCCCAGTTTCCATGTCTTCCCTATAAAAACATTTCCTTTCCTTTTCCAGTGGGGACTTGCATATGGCTTGTCATGGTTGCTGATCCAGAACTGCAGTCCTTTGATGATCTCAAATAAACTCATCTTTTATGGGGAAATACCTGGCAGTCTGCCGTTTGTTCCCTGTTCCTGTGATTCTGTTTTTGTTCTATTCTATTTGTTGCTTTGTTTTGCTTTGTTTTTATATATCATATATAAATAAAAACACACAGTATTTGTCTTTCTCTGTCTGACCTATTTCACTAAGTATAATACACTCCATATCTATCCACCTTGTTCCATTTGGCACGATTATATTCTTTTTTATATTTGATTAATGTTCCATTGTGGTGTGTGTGTGTGCCTGTGTGTCTGAGTCTGTGTGTGTATGGATAGATAGTTAGAGGAAGGATCAGTATTTTCTCTATCCATTCATCTGTGAATGAACACTTAGCTTGGTTCTGAATCTTGGTTATTGTAAATAATGCTGCTATAAACATGCTGCAGATACAGTTTTGAAGAGTTTTGGTTTTCTTTGGATAAATACCTAGGAGTGGAATTGCTGGATTATATGGTAGTTATATTTTTAGTGTTTTGAGAGGAATCTCCGTAATGTTTTCCATAGTAGCTGCAGCAATTTCCAACCCAGCAGCAGTGCACTAGAGTTTCCATTCCTCAGCATTCTCACCACACTTGTTAATTTTTTTTCTTTTGATGATAACCAAACTGATAGATTTGAGGCGACACCTCATTTTGACGTAGATTTGTCATTTTCTGAATATTAGAGGCTTTGGGCATCTTTTCATGTACCTGTTGGCTCTCTCTTTGGAAAAATGGCTACTCAGGTCCTTTGTCCATTTTTCAATCAGACTGTGTTTTTGATACTGAGGTATATGATGTCTTTATGTATTTTGGATATTAACCCCTTGTTGCAAATATCTACTCCCATTCAGTAATTTGCCTTTTATTTTTGTTGATGGTTTCTTTACTGTGCCTTAGATTTTAGTTTTATTAGATCCTGTTTATTTATTTTTGCTTTTGTTGCCATTGCCTTTGAGAAAGAAAAAAAATATTGTAAAGAGAAAGTCAATAAGCATACTGTCTATATTTTCTTTTGTGAATTTTAATGTTTCAGGTCTTACATTTCAGTCTGTAATCAATTTTGAGTTTATATTTATATATGTTGTGAGAAAATGTTCTAGTTTTGGTCTTTTCCTTGTAGGTGTTCAGTAGGGTCAACACCACTTACTAAAGGAACTTGTCTTTTCCCCATTTTAAGAAGCTGTGTAAAGTCATTCAGAGTAATATCTCTGTATGGTCACAGAGGGGCAATGCTGCTTCAGAGAAGCATACACAGATTCTTCAAGGAGCCACAAAGGATCCTTTAAATATCAAATGTTTATCTCCAACTTTGCTTCAATTTGCATCTCTCAATCTTCTATGTATGTAGGTATCCATCCATCTACCTAAATAGTATCTATGTATATTTTAGTCTAACAGTTTTAAAAATATGGTTTTGAAAATTAATATTTAAATTAAATTAAGTATTTAAATAAATATTTAAATCTTTAAGCAATATGTTTTGTCCTCTGAGATTAAGGCCATATTAATTTCTCTAATATAAATTTATAATATTTTCATCCAGATACATCCCAAATTCCAATCATACTGAATTAATCAGTGCCAGAATTCCCTTACCCCAATCCTTACTAAGAAACCTAGTGGTGGTGTAAGTTCCAGTTCAAGCAGTTCCTCCATCATAACTACTCTCTGACTGAGCCCAGAAGTGAGTCCATTATCATTTTCTTGGGTGTATCATATAGAAACACATTTCTTTTCAGTAGCTTTTATCTGAATGTACTTGAGTTTTGGGAGTGGATAGGCTGAAGATTGCTACTTCTGTCTCTCTCTGGAATGAGACCCAAGTATGACCATTTAGTAGGCACAAGTATATACATATTGAAGACATGCATCAATGAGTGAATAAATAAGAGAAAACACACCAAAAATTCAACAAATAATAAAACATCCCCTTATAGAACTGGAGTAGATGGGATTAGATTGAGGAGTGGGAATGGTTATTATTGTCTCTTTGAACTGTGATGATGTTTTTCTTTGATAGTGTCTGAGATGACATCAACAACAGAGACCACAAACTCTTCTTTGTGCTTAAAAAAAAATGAGCTCCTTAATTTCTGTCTCTATCCCCTGATGTGTTGACATCAAAAGCCAGATTGACTCTTCACATTTTTGTATTTTCCTTGTAAGGATAAGGTGTAACTCAGGATGAGAACTACCAAAAATGTTTCTCTACTGAATGATCATGGTCTCATATCTTCTGCATTCTGCAGAATTTTCCTAGCCAATCTTATCCCTTTGGAGATCAAATGTCCTCCAGAGCAGATTATTCCAGTGCTTCTCAGTTTATTTTCTCCATGCATATTCTTGGAGACATTTTATTTGCCTGATTTATATTTTAGAAGAAATATAAATTGAAATTGATCTAATTATATTTTATTAATTCTTAGGATCATGTATAAGTGTAGAAACATTGAACAATCATGTTAAAATTTAAGTTCCATCAGGGCAAAAGGACTATGCATCTTTATGTGCTGCTCCATAAGCTTTGCTTGAATGATATATTATGCCCCTTGTGTATTCACAATAGACTTTAATTAGTATTTGTAATAAAAAAAGAAATACCCTGTAATGCTAATCTTGTGAATTCGTGCGAGGCCCTCTCTTCCCTTTTGTAAACTAATCCTATTCCCATTAAAACATCAAACTCCTAGAGGAGAACATAGGCAAAACACTCTCCGACATAAATCACAGCAAGATCCTTTATGATCCACCTCCAAGAATATTGGAAATAAAAGCAAAACTAAACAAATGGGACCTAATGAAACTTAAAAGCTTTTGTACTACAAAGGAAACTATAAGTAAGGTGAAAAGACAGCCCTCAGATTGGGAGAAAATAATAGCAAATGAAGAAACAGACAAAGGATTAATCTCAAAAATATACAAGCAACTCCTGCAGCTCAATTCCAGAAAAATAAATGACCCAATCAAAAAATGGGCTAAAGAACTAAACAGACATTTCTCCAAAGAAGACATACAGATGGCTAACGAACACATGAAAAGATGCTCAACATTATATATATATATATATATATATATATAATTATTGCATTATT
The DNA here is from genome assembly GCF_910594005.1 of Cervus elaphus. Taxonomy (NCBI): domain Eukaryota; kingdom Metazoa; phylum Chordata; class Mammalia; order Artiodactyla; family Cervidae; genus Cervus; species Cervus elaphus. The sequence continues at coordinate 76,043,605 of NC_057826.1, forward strand.
AGAGAAATGCAAATCAAAACCACAATGAGGTACCATTACACGCCAGTCAGGATGGCTGCTATCCAAAAGTCTACAAGCAATAAATGCTGGAGAGGGTGTGGAGAAAAGGGAACCCTCTTACACTGTTGGTGGGAATGCAAACTAGTACAGCCACTATGGAGAACAGTGTGGAGATTTCTTAAAAAACTGGAAATAGAACTGCCATATGACCCAGCAATCCCACTTCTGGGCATACACACTGAGGAAACCAGATCTGAAAGAGACACGTGCACCCCAATGTTCAGCGCAGCACTGTTTATAATAGCCAGGACATGGAAGCAACCTAGATGCCCATCAGCAGATGAATGGATAAGGAAGCTGTGGTACATATACACCATGGAATATTAGTCAGCCATTAAAAAGAATTCATTTGAACCAGTCCTAATGAGATGGATGAAGCTGGAGCCCCTTATACAGAGTGAAGTAAGCCAGAAAGATAAAGAACATTACAGCATACTAACACATATATATGGAATTTAGAAAGATGGTAACGATAACCCTATATGCAAAACAGAAAAAGAGACACAGAAACACAGAACAGACTTTTGAACTCTGTGGGAGAATGTGAGGGTGGGATATTTCAAAAGAACAGCATGTATACTATCTATGGTGAAACAGATCACCAGCCCAGGTGGGATGCATGAGACAAGTGCTCCGGCCTGGTGCACTGGGAAGGCCCAGAGGAGTCGGGTGGAGAGGGAGGTGGGAGCGGGGATCGGGATGGGGAATACGTGTAAATCCATGGCTGATTCATATCAATGTATGACAAAACCCACTGAAATGTTGTGAAGTAATTAGCCTCCAACTAATAAAAAAAAAAAATGAAAAAAAAAAAACATCAAACTCTCCTGATATATGATTTTTAACCTTCTAGGAGGTGTGAGGGACAGGAAGAAGGGGATAGAGTGAGAGAAATTCTAACCTGGTCTTTATGCTTGTAAGGGGGGCATTTCTGATTCCCAATGAATTTAATGTTTGGGGATTCTAAATTAGCACTGAATGAGAAGTAGTACTTTTGATAGAGACAGATTTGAGGAAAGCACTTATGAAAAAGTGGGACCTACTGAAAGAATAAAAGCAGGTGTGAGCTTAAAGTCAGAGTTCCAGCTGGCTGGGAAGAGCAGAAGAGGATCTTGGGTTACCGCTGAACACTGGTGCCAGAAACAGTGGACAAGATACTGGGAGCATCGCTTACGATTCTGTGGCTTCAGCTAGGCTGTGAGCTGTGGGAGAGAAACCTAGGATATCTCATTAATTAGGAGGACTGAGAAAATTGGGTTACAAACAAGTTCATGCAGATATTCTTAAAAAAGAAATATATTTATGGAATTAATGGCTTTTATCTCTTTAAGAAGGGGTGAATGGACAACAAAAGGAAAAAAGTGACCAAAAGCAGGTGAAACAGAGCCCTCGATCTCTGACAGTCCAGGAAGGAGAGATTTCCATTCTGAACTGTGGTTGTGAGAAGAGTGCATTTAACTGCTTCCTGTGGTACCAGCAATACCCTGGTAAAGTCCCTGCATTCTTGGTAGCCATAGGTTCAATTGTGAATGAAATGGAAGAGGGAAGATCCACCGTTTTCCTCAGTAAGAGTGCCCAAAACTCTCATCGCACATCGTAACTTCCCAGCCTGGAGACTCAGCACCTACTTCTGTGCAGCAAGTGCACGGTGCTCCCCGGGCACCAGCAGCCTGTGCCCAGACCTGCAGCCGAGGCTCCAGACACAGCCTGCTGAGTAGATGAAATACACACAGACACACAATCTGTTTCTGCATAAAAAGTCTTAATATATTTAGGAAAACTGACATTATATAGAATTTATTTTTTAACCAAAATGGAAACGATATGGAAAATTAAGTGCAAAGAGACATCTCTAGAAACTCCCAAATAGTTGGTATATATTTAAAAACTATAACTTTAAAACAACCCTAGGTTAAAGAAACAATTACAATGGATGCTAGAAGATATTTTGAAAGTAAATGTGAGAGCACATTAAATATGTATGAGATGCAGCTAAAATAATACATAGAAAGAAATTTATCTTTTTAAATACTTATATTACTAAAGAAAAAAGGTTGATAAACTACTATTAAGGTTTTTAAGAAAAGATGATAGAAAACCAAATTAAACCCAACATAAACTGAAAGAAGTAAACAATAAAATGTCTAATTGAGGGGGCCGGAATAGCTCAGTTGGGAGAGTGCTAGACTGAAGATCTAAAATGTCTAATTGGTGAAATACAAAGAAATCTATGGAGATAACCATGAAATACAAAGTTAATTTTGTTAAAATAATTAATAAACTTGATATATTCCTAGGTAGAATTATCAAAGGAAAAAGGAAAAAATACAAATTATAAATATAATAAATAAAAAAGAGAACTATTCTGCAGGTTCTGTTACATTCTAAGAGAATGAAAGAGTATCATTAACAAGTTTATGTTAGTGAGTCATTGTATAGAAGTGGATCCACACAAGTCAGGAAAGCTTGTTTTTTGACAAAATGCAAAGACAATTCAATAGAGGTAGCAAGGTGTTTTTTTTAATTAATTAATTTATTTTAATTAGAGGCTAATTACTTTACAATATTGTGATGGTTTTTGCCATACACTGACATGAATCAGCCACGGGTGTACATGTGTCCCCCATCCTGAACCCCCATCCAACCTCCCTCCCCATCCCATCCCTCTGGGTTGTCCCAGTGCACTAGCTTTGAGTGCCCTGCTTTATGTGCTGAACTTGGACTGGTCATCCATTTCACATATGGTAATATACATGTTTCAATGCTATTCTTTCAGATCATGCCTCCCTCACCTTCTCCACAGAGTCCAAAAGTCTTTTCTTTATATCTGTGTCTCTTTTGCTGTCTCACATATAGGGTCGTTGTTGCCATCTTTCTAAATTCCATATATATGCATTAATATACTTTATTGGTATTTTTCTTTCTGACTTACTTCACTCTGTATAATAGGCTCCAGTTTCATCTATCTCATTAGAACTGATTCAAATGTGTTCTTTTTAATTGCTGAGAAATATTCCATTGTGTATATGTACCACAACTTTCTTATCCATTCATCTGCCAATGGACGTCTAGGTTGCTTTCATGTCCTGGCTATTGTAAACAGTGCTGTGATGAACACTGGGGTACACGTGTCTCTTTCAATTCTAAAGTGGTAACATAGTTTTATGAGCAAATGAGATTAGGACAATTGGATATTCTTGGGAAACAATTGAAACTTGATCTAAATATCACACCTTATACAAAAATTTGAGTATAGTCTCAAAGTGAGCCATACATCCAGGTATAAAGTGTAATATTACAAATTTTTAGGAAAAACATAAAGAGAATATCTTCATGACCCAAGTCTGGACAAAAAGACTTTTGACATGACCCCAAAAGCACAATCCATTAAAAAAAAACTTAGATTTCATCAAAATTAAAAATGTTTGCTCTGTAAAAGACACTATTAAAAGAAGGAAAAAGATAAACCACAGAGTGGCAGGAAATAGCTGTAAATACATTTTCATCAAAAGACTGTATTCTGAATACAATGAACTCTCTGAACTCAGCAGGAAGAAAGCAAACAATCCAGTTGAAACCTGGACAAAAGATTAACACAGACACTTTACCAAAAAGCTATCTGGTAATGAAATAAGAATACAAAGACATGATTAGCATTATTAGTAATTAGGGAAATGCAAATTAAGCCACAAAGAGATAACAGTTCACATTTCTCACAGGCTAAAATTAAAAATACTAACAATGCCAAGTTCTGGCAAACCTGCAGAGAAATTGGATCACTCATACATTTCTGGTGGGTGAATGGTCCAGCCATTCTGGAAAAAAAGCTCAGCAGTTTCACCTAAACTTAAATATTCACTTACCTTACAGCTCGGCAATCACACTCCTGGGTATTAATGCCTGAAAAGTGAAAAACTTAAATTCATTCAAAAATCTGTACTTGAATATTCATAGCAGCTCTATTTCTGATGATCAAAAACTGGAAACTAGCCAAATGTTCTTCACTGGGTGAACAGACAAATAAATCTGCTGTAATACATCTGTACAATGCCATATTATTTATAGGTTTTTCTCAACTTGCAATAGAATTGTGTTTCAATAAACCATGTTCAGTTGAGAGGATCATAAGTGGAAAATGCATCTAATATACCTTACGCACTGAGTTGAACCCAGTCTACCTTAAAGGTGCTCAACACTGACATTAACCTACAGCTGGGCGAAATCATCTAACACAAAGTCTATTTTATATTAAAGTGTTGAAAATCTCATATAATTTATTGAGTACTGTACTGAAAGTGGGGCTTCCAAGGTGGCTCTAATGGATAAAGAATCTGCCCGCTAAAGCAGAGACATAAGAGATGCAGGTTAAATCCCTGGATCAGGAAGATCCCCTGGAGGAGGGCACAGCACCACACTCGAGTATTCTTGCCCGGAGACTCCCGTGGACAGAGGAGCCTGGTGGGCTCCCGTCCATACTAGCTCAGAGTCGGACACAGCTGCAGGAACCTAACACACACACTAGAAGTAAAAAACAGAATGGTTGTATGAGAGCAGAGTGAATGTGAAGGAGTCTTTTGGGCCTAGAAAAGAGAACAACAGTCTCAAAGGCCCCTTGCTGAATCATCTAACTTCGGAGAAAACAAAGCATAACTTTAGTTCCATCCTGATGCTCCAGGACAGCTGCATCTATCTGGGACTTATCACCCCCTGTCCGGAAACCTACCACCCCCTACACCCGCCCAGAAGACTTATCACCCCCTGCCCAACTACAAGTGTCATCTCAACAAAAGAATACTCAAAATATCCCACTTGATTGACGTTTCCCTTATCGCTTCCACAAACCTCCCTATAAGTATGAAGCCTCCCTGATCCCTTTCGGCGCTCAGCCTGGTCATTAGGCCGACTGTCGCCCCTCCTTGCCTAAATAAAGGTAACCTACTTCTGTTGAGGTCGTCTTTCCTTTTCTGCCTCGCCGGAACCATGCCTTACATTTTTGGTGCCGAAACCCGGGAGGGGGCGAGGCACTCGTCTCACTCTCTCTCACTCTCCCTCCCTCTCACTGTTTTCCCCTTTTCCCGGAGTCTGGGAGTGCAAACATCCTCCGAGCTCACTTCTCTGCCAGGGCTCTTAAGTTCCCCTCGGGGACGCCTAGTGCCTTCGTGAGCGGTGCAAGTCTTGTGCTAAGACTTTATTGATGATTTGCGTACCCCCAGGCCTCGGCTTTACCCCCTTTTCTCTCTCTCTCTGACGACCTCCAGAATAGGGACCTCTTGCCATTCGACCGCTCTACATGCAACACTCCACTCCAGCCGGCCCCTAGATTAAGGTAAGATCCGATCCGGACGGAGTTCTAGAGGCGCCCTAGAATTCAGTCCTCTCCGGGTCCCAGGGACCCCCGGCCCAGGGCCACTCTGTGGGCGACGGTGGGGGACGCTCCACCTCGACACAGAGCTCTCTTCTCATAACTCCTATTGCGACTGCGGGTGACGACTCAAGTTCCCAATAGGAGCCTCTGCTTGCCTTTCAATTATGGGGTCTGGCCACTCTGTCCCAAAAGATTCCCCTCTGGCCTGTGTTCTCAAAAATCTCAAACCACTCTCACTCACTGAACTCAAAGCTAACCGCTTAAAGCAACTCTGTACACAGATTTGGCCTCAATATCAATTAGACAATCAAGACCGCTGGCCTGAGGTCAGCACATTTGACTTTAACATTCTCCAAAATCTCACTGACTTCCTTAAACGGAATGGCAAGTGGTCGGAGATCCCCTATGCCCAAGCCTTTTGGGCCCTTCGGAGCAGGCCCTCCCTATGCCAGGCCTGCTCCACCCACGAGGTCCTTCTATGCACCTTGCCTCCCAAGCAAAAGGGCTCTTCTTCCTCAACTAACCACAGACCGCAAGCTTCTGTACCCCCAGAGTTCGACCCCGTGGACGAGCCCCCTCCCTACCCGCCACCCCGCCGCCCCTCTCCTTCCCCTTCATCCAACTCACCTACTGGCACTGAAACCTCTCCTGACTCTCCCTCAACCCTGCTACCCCATCTCCCCGACTCCCCCTCCCCCCTTCCTTCCCCCCCTGCCACACGGTCACGTACCCAACACATGTTTCCCCTAAGACAGGTCGCAGGGCCAGAGGGCCCCACCCGAGTCCATGTGCCATTTTCATTGTCAGATATGAGCCAGATAGAAAAAAAGTTAAGATCATTTTCTGAAAATCCTACCAGATACAGAAAAGAATTCCTGAGACTCTCCCAGGCCTATAACCTCACATGGAGTGACGTATATTATATCCTAAATGCCACTCTCACCCCAGATGAAAAAGACCGTATCTGGCAAGTGGCAAAAGCCCATGCTGATTATTTACATAACCAAGACCGGAACAGCCCAGTTGCTGATGAGGCTGTGCCTCAGTTAGATCCCCGCTGGACTTACCAGCCCGGTGACCCAGGTATCAGGAGACTCAATCATATGATCACCTGCATTCTAGAAGGAATGCAGAAAAATACTCATATCCATGTCAGTTATGATAGAGTCAGGGAAGTCACCCAAGGGGCAGACGAAAATCCAGCCTTATTCTTGGCACGCCTCACAGAGGCAGTCCAAAAGTATACCAACCTAGATATCACTACCCCTGCTGGGTTACTGTACCTTCATGTTCAGTTCATCAGTCAATCTGCCCCTGACATCAGACGCAAGCTTCGCCAACTAGAAAAGGGCCCTGAGACCCCCCCAGAGAGACCTTCTAGAAGTAGCCTTCAAGGTGTTCAATAATAGAGAGGAGGAGGCTAAGAGAGAAAAAGAACGTGAGAGAAAAGCTAAATATGCCCTTTTGGCAGCAGCAATTAAAGAAAAAAAAATCAGCCTGGCCCAAGTCATCCCAGAACGAGTCTTAAGACTCCCCCCGGACCCTGCTTCCGATGCAACCAGTCAGGACACTGGGCAAAGGCATGCCCAAACCCGCGGCCCCCGCCAAAAGCATGCCCAACCTGTGGCCAATGGGGACACTGGAAGATGGACTGTCCCCGGGAGTGCCCTGGCACCCCTGGGGAGGTCCCCACCTCCCAGACCTGGAGAGTGGAATGTCCACAGGGACGCCCTGGCGCATCTGAGGAGATCCCCACTTCTCCCCGGAACCCCAGCCCAACTCTACAAGAATTGTTCCAATGATGGGGCCCGGGTTCCAGCCCCCCGGCCCATGTCTTGAACACGGGCTCGGAACTTAGGGTAGACGGGGTAGTGGCCGGAAAAAAGACCTCTTTTATAATAGACACTGGAGCCACTTTCTCTCTCTTAACTTCCTACTCTGGCCCAACTCAAGACTCAGAAATCACAATCAAGGGGGTCTCTGGAGTTCTCCTAAGGCCAAAAATCAGCCCTCCATTACTCTGTCAATTTGGAAAATCAACCCTTATACACTCATTCCTTATAATGCCTCAGTGCCCAATGGCACTTCTAGGGAGAGATGTGTTATCCAAATTGGGGGTCTTTATTACCATATCCCCCTCGATATAGTCTCTATATTCTGCATGCAAATGGCACCTGGACAGTCCCTATCCCTCACCCCTGACCTTCCCTTAGATCTACCTGCCTTAGACCCCCAAGTCTGGGACACTGATCACCCCTCAATAGCCAAACATCATCCCCCAGTCCACATTACCCTAAAAGACCCCTCGACTATAATCACCCAACAACAGTATTCTCTCACCCCAGAGGCCCACAAGGGACTTAAGCCTATCATAGACTGTCTTCTTCAAGCCTCTATCCTAATTCCTACCCATTCACCACACAACACCCCTATTCTGGCAGTAAAAAAGGGACCAAACTCTTGGAGACTGGTCCAGGACCTGAGAAAAATCAATGAGGCTATTATGCCGACATTCCCAGTAGTCCCTAACCCTTACACCCTTCTGTCTACCATACCCCCGACTGCAACCCACTTCACAGTATTAGATCTCAAAGACGCTTTTTTCACTATCCCCCTCCACCCCCTCTCCCAACCTCTTTTCGCCTTCACCTGGCAAGACCCCGAGACTCACGTTTCCCAACAGCTAACATGGACAGTTCTCCCCCAGGGGTTCAGAGACAGTCCCCACTTTTTGGACAGGCTTTACAAAAGGACCTACAGACTCTCAACCTAGCCCCGAGTCATCTCCTCCAATACGTAGATGACCTCCTCCTTTGTAGCTCAACCCGGAAACTCTGCCTCCAACATACTGCCAAACTCCTTGGGGCCCTGGGATCCTGGGGTTATCGGGTATCCCAATCTAAGGCCCAAATAGTCCAAACAAAAGTCACCTACCTGGGACTTTCCATATCCCATCAACAAAGAACTATTCCCCCAGATAGAATCCAGGCCTTAATTAACTGTCCACTTCCAAAAACAAAAAGGGAACTCCTGTCTATCCTCGGCCTCCTAAATTTTTTCCGTATCTAGATCCCCAACTTCTCCCTCATTGCAAAGCCGCTCTATGAGGCAACTAAAGGATGTCTAGATGAGCCCCTCTTTAATCGTTCCTCGCTGGCCAATCCTCTTCACCAACTCACCCAGAGCCTCCTCCGAGTGCCAACTCTCCATCTGCCAGATCACACCAGACCATTCTTTCTCTTTGCACATTCCAACCAAAGACAGGCCCTGGGGCTTCTATGTCAGCGGGCTGGAGACACCTGGGCTCCCATAGCCTATCTATCAAAACAGCTGGACATGGTGACCAAGGGGTGGCCTCCCTGCATACAGGCCATGGCTGCTATCGCAGCCCTCGTACCCGAAGCAAATAAACTCTCTAGACATGCCCCTTTAACAGTCTGTTCTCCACACACCTTCCAAGACTTGCTGTCACATCGGGCTTTCCTCTCCCTTCCCCCTTCCAGGGTACAGGTCCTACATGCCTTTCTCCTCGACCCTCAGCTCTCATTCTCCCCCTGCTCTCCCCTTAACCCCGCCAGCTTATTACCCATGTCCTCTACAACAGACTCCCTCTTACATAGCTGCAGCCTAACAGTAGATCTTACCCAAAACCCCTTCCAACATGTAACAGATCAGCCCATCCTAGACCCAGACACCCCACACTGGTTCGTTGATGGCAGCTCTCAAAAATCCCCACCGTTTGCAGCAGGATATGCCATCATCCGGGGGACCTTCGTCACAATCATAAAACACAGACAATTAAAGCTTCACCACTGCCACCTCACACCACCTCCCAACAGGCAGAACTGATAGCTCTCACCAGAGCTTTAACTCTGGCTAAAAATCTAAGGGTTAACATCCACACAGACTCCAAATATGCCTATAACATACTTCACTCAAACATCCTAATATGGAGAAAAAGAGGTTTCCTAACCCAAAAGGGATCCCCTATTATTAATTCAGACCTGATTCACAAACTTCTAGAGGCAGCACTCTTACCAAACAAAGCCGCTGTCCTCCACTGTAGGGGACATCAAAAGGGAAGTCTCATATCAGCCTACAACAATGCTGCAGACCAGAAGGCAAAGGAGATAGCACTGTCCCATCCTTCCCTCCAGTCCCCTGTCATCTTATCTTTGACTCCACCTGACCCTTCCACCACCAAAGAAATCCTCTCTTATCTACACTCACTCTTTCATCCCTCATCCAAGACACTCCAGCAGTTCCTCCGTAACCACTTCCCCATATCCAATGCTGACCAACAATATTTAGATAACCTTACCCACTCCTGTCAAACATGTCAACGTACTAACCCCAATTCCAACCTTAAACCGACATCCTTTCCAACCCATCAAATGCGAGGCAGCCTCCCAGCACAAGACTGGCAGATAGACTTTACTCATATGCCCCGGGTCCGGAGAGTCAGATACCTACTAGTCCTTGTAGACACATTTTCGGGATGGGTAGAAGCATTTCCCACTACAAACAAAAGAGCCCACACCGTGGCCCAAATTCTCCTCACAGAAATTATCCCCAGGTTTGGGCTGCCTTCATCCCTACAGTCTGATAATGGCCCAGAATTTACATCCAAGGTCACCCAACAACTTGTCCAATTCTTACAGATACCCTGGAAATTTCACATTCCATACCGTCCCCAGTCCTCAGGAAGGGTAGAAAGGATGAATAGAATAATCAAAGAAACCCTTACCAAATTAACCCTCGAGGTACATCTGGATTGGACTAAACTTTTACCAATTGTTCTCCTCAGAATACGGGCTTTGCCCAGAAAGCCCCTGGGGCTGAGCCCCTTTGGGGTGATGTATGGAAGGCCCATGCTCCCTCCTGGACTCCCCCCGAACCTCCTCCCATACCAAGCTTCCTACACTCCCCTCTGCTGGCGCAACTCCGCAATGCCCTCTGGAGATACGTCAACCACAATCTGCCTGCCCCTGACCCCCAAGCCTCCCTGCCCCCTTTACAAATTGGGGACATGGTCTATCTGTCTGATAATCCCCAGGGTGACCTAACCCCAAAGTGGCAGGGACCATTCAAAGTCATCCTCCTTACCCCAACTGCAGCTAAACTCGAAAAGGTCACCTCCTGGGTACACCTCTCTCGTCTAAAATGGGTCACCTCTAATCCTGCGCTGCCCTCCTTAAATGACACCTATCAGGTCTCCCTCACAGGACCCACCTCCTTAAAATTCACCCGGCGACAACCCCTGTCAACCATCGGAGAGGACACTGAATGACCTGGACTCTCTTCAACCTACAACTGTTCCTGACCCAACTACTACAAGACCTCTGGATCAGCGCCCCAACAGGAACCTCCTTCAAAGACCTGACTACACTGGTGTCTCAACTGTGGCTCCAGGGAACCTTCTACAACCTGACTCCAGACGAAATTGATTTCTTTACTCTCATTCTCTACATCATTCTACATCCTAATGAGCACTGTTCCTCCTCAGATTCAAACAACCACCAACTCGGGGCCTTCTGCCCCTCACCCTGACTGGCCTCTCCCTGTCTCTCTAACCATAACTGCACTCCTAATCTTAATCCTTGCTATAGGCCTAGTAACTGTCTCCCCTCAAGACATTCTCACCGCAAAAAAGAGAGGGACCTGCCTTTTCCTAGGAGAAGACTGCTCCTATTTTGTTAATGAAACGGGCATAGTCCAGGGCCGAGTCAAAGAACTTAGAGACAGAATTGAACGCCGCAGGAAAGAGTTACAAAACCTTTACATTCCCCAAAACCTGTTCCTACAGATACTCCCTTGGTTGCTCCCTTTCCTGGGACCATTGGTACTTATCATTCTATTCCTCTTATTTGGACCCTGTCTCTTTAATCTCTTTCAAAGGTTTCTCCAAGAACGGATTCGGGCCATCTCTTGAGATCAGGTAAAGACCATTCTTCTTCTCGAGAGCCTCACCTCAAGCTCAGAAAAAGGAGACTGTGGGCCCTAGGACGATCCTCCATTCCAGACCCAAAACCGTCGCCCCTATCCAGCAGGAAGTAGCCAGAGAGATACGGCGCCCTTTTCCCCTTTTTCTTATGATTTCAGGGTCTGGAATGAAGGAGTCTTTTGGGCCTAGAAAAGAGAACAACAGTCTCAAAGGCCCCTTGCTGAATCATCTAACTTCGGAGAAAACAAAGCATAACTTTAGTTCCATCCTGATGCTCCAGGACAGCTGCATCTATCTGGGACTTATCACCCCCTGTCCGGAAACCTACCACCCCCTACACCCGCCCAGAAGACTTATCACCCCCTGCCCAACTACAAGTGTCATCTCAACAAAAGAATACTCAAAATATCCCACTTGATTGACGTTTCCCTTATCGCTTCCACAAACCTCCCTATAAGTATGAAGCCTCCCTGATCCCTTTCGGCGCTCAGCCTGGTCATTAGGCCGACTGTCGCCCCTCCTTGCCTAAATAAAGGTAACCTACTTCTGTTGAGGTCGTCTTTCCTTTTCTGCCTCGCCGGAACCATGCCTTACAGAATGTAAGAGTGTCTGTCCTGATCTCAGGGCTGGCCACGAGCTCAGCTCACTGCTGCTGCCCAGAATCACCAGGGAGTGTTATACCACATGTTGCTAGCATGGGGGAAGATCATATTTAAAAATTCAAAGTATGCTTTCTACTTTCTACTGAAAGTTCATCACTGTCTTGCCACTGTAAGGTAAAGAAATTCAGAGTCAGAAAATCCTAAGATGGTAACAGTCTGTAGTGATTAAAAGAAACAGACTACTGATACGTGCAATAGCCTAGATGGGGCTTCCCTGGTGGCTCAGCGGTAAAAATCCGTCTGCAAAGCGGGAGACGTGGGTTTGATCTCTGGGTCAAGAAATCCCCTGGAGAAGGAAAAGGCAACTCTCTCCAGTATTCATGCCTGGAAAATTCCATAGACAGAGGAGCCTGGTGGGCTACAGTCCATGGGGTCACAAAAGAGTCAGACAGGACTTAGAGACTAAACAATAGCCTAGATGGATCTCAGGATGTTATGCTGGATGAAAAAATAGTCACTCTCAGAGGCTACATGGTATATGATTACACTTATTGGATTATTATTATGCTTACATAGTGTGATTTTGCTTAAACAACATTCTCAAAGGCACAAAACATAAAGATGAAAAGGAGATGAGCAGGGTTATAAAGAGTTGCAGGGATGGGGAAGGTATTCAAAGAGGATTTCTTTAGAGATATGAAACAATTTTGTGTCATGATTTCAGTGGTGGTAGAAGAACTTATACATGTGATAAAATTTCTTAGAGTGATGTATGAAAACCTAAGAGTGTATGTCAAAATTGATGTATAAGGTTATGATATTTTGGTAAAATTGTATTAATATCAATTTCTTGATAGATATGAAATCAATATCAGATTTCAAAAGAATAATATTTTATTCTGGTTATAATTTCATTTAAATATAAACCACTGAAATAGCTCTGAAATTCAGATGGGCTGATTTTCTAAAATCATTTCGTGTCACAGTAATTTTATTTATTGAAAAATCTAAGTAGAGCCCTGGAACTCAGTGAAAAAACAAAAGAGATACATTGATTATTTTGGATAAGATTGCTTTTCTCCCAGAAGGTCTAAGATCATGAATGTTTTAAAACAGTCAGTAAATTCTGGATGGAGAAAAGTAAGTATAGGCTAAATGAATGACCAATCAGTAGATTTCAAGAAAGTTTTGTAGGCTATTGAAAATTATATCTTAAACAGGATGGCAAATAATTTTACTGAATAATTACCAGTGTATGTCAACTTGTTTAATCTTTAGTTCCCCTCAGTTCAAATCTTTAATATTAATTGCTTTTTTCAAGCCCGTTTCCAGGATCTGCCAAATTTAATGACCAGGGAAACACAAGTAGACAGAGTAAAAGTTGTGGTGAGCCAAACTGTTTTCCTCCTGAGCACAGACCAGCTGGTCTAGGAACATGACAAATGGCACCTCCCGTCTGGGGGAGGAGCCACACAGGAACCAGGTGCTGTGTAAATGTGCTGCCAGGCACTTACAGACACTGAAATCTTAGCTTGAGGCAGAATTAGACACGCTTGTGCTGGGGAATCCATGCCTCATGCCGCTCTCCAGTCTGCTCTGGGTGTTCCTGGCCTTCACCTTCTCTGGTAGGGATGCTTCCAGGCATGGGTGTGAGTGTTCAGGGTGAAAGGACCGCACACAGGCACGTGTTACTTCACAGGGGCTTGGGGAGGAAAGGAGGATTGGAGAAAAGCAAGCATCGTAGGATTTCAGTTTGGTTTGTAAATATTTGGGTCCAAAATTAGCATAATTTCTACATTATTTTGTTCACTATTTCAGCTCTGTTTTCTTGTTGTTGTTTTTTTTCCCACAGGATCTGGTGTGGCCCAGAGTGTTACTCAAGACCAATCACACGTACTCAGTGAAGTGGGGAAGACAGTCACCCTGAACTGTCGGTATGAAACAAGTTGGGACATGTTCTACTACTACATTTTTTGGTACAAGCAGCTTCCCAGTGGACAGATGACTTACCTTATTCGTCAGTATTCAGATGATGGGAATGCAAGGGACGGCCGCTATTCTGTAAATTTCCAGAAAGCTCATAAGTCCATCAACCTCACCATTTCAACCTTAGAGCTGGAAGATTCCGCAAAGTACTTCTGTGCTCTCTGGGACTCACAGTGCTTGAAGTAATAGGAAAGCTGAACAAAAACTCCAGAACTAAATAAACGAAAGCCCTCCTGCTGCAGGACCCCAGCTGAAATGCACACCTGCAGACCCCAGACAAGAAATGGTAGTCCTGTGGTTGCTTCATCTGTAGTCTGGATCAGAGGACTTAATTCTAAATAAAAGCTTCTTTGATGTCACTTGGAAGCAGGTGTCCAGAGTGACTGTCAACTAATATGTTCTCCTCTTGAATTCTTGACTTTAAGTCAATCATACAGAAGATGTGTAAAATTGTCTAAAGCTGTAAACTTGCTCCATAATAATTTAAAGTGACAGTTTCCCTAAAATACACTCACATCACAAACCTGGGTATAGTTATCGTGAATCATCATGAAAATAATTTCTTTAGCCCTTTCTTCTTAGACTTTTGTCCCTTAAGGTACAATCAGAGAAGCAAAACCACTAGTGGTGTCGAATAAGAAATTAGTAATAAAGATCAGAATTCAGGCAATTGCTAGGTCTGGTGAAAGAGTGTATACGAAGCTGTTATCTTAGTATCTGGTATTGAGACTGAATTTAGTGTTTGTCAGTTGGAGTAATATTTGTAGAAGAACACTGGATAGAGACTGAAGCATGGATGAACTGTGGCTCAAGTGACATACTAGAACCATGAAGATAATGGAGCCCACAAAGACACACTAAAACTTGTCTATGTCTCACCTCCCCCAGTTTCACAGTAGTGGGTGATCTTAGGAGAAGTAGGTGTCATTTGGCATCATGCTACATACATACTTGGCCCAAGATAAAGAGAAGATGAGGAGATTTGGTTGGAAGTGAAGGAGTTGTGAGTCAACAATAAGATGAGCTATCAGATCAGCAGCAACATGTATAATTAACCATAGTCCCTGGAGCCCTGCACCAAATCCCCAAACATAAAAACTATGGCTACTTCATCACAACGACCTTCCAAATGTTAGACAAGTTCCTTCGGTGGCCAACCCTAAGTCCGAACAATATGGGAAGCACATTCTGGGAAAGATGTTTCCAGTTATTCAAGATAGATCAAAGCTGCTACAGTACGCTCTTTGTTAACTTGTCATCCATCTGTACTCTTTTAACCACTTTTGAATAAGGACGATTGGAAAGCTGTGCTTCTTGCTAATGTTGTTGTTGCTGTTCAGTCACTAAGTCGTGTCTGACTGTTTGTGACTCCATGGACTGCAGCTCACCAGCCTCCTCTATCTTCCACTACCTCCCAGAGTTTGCTCAAATCCATGTCCATTGATTTGCTGGTACCATACAACCGTCTCATCCTCTGCTGCCCTCTTCTTTTGCCTTCACTCTTTCCCAGCATCAGGCTCGGTCTTTTCCAATGAGTTGGCTCTTCTCAACAAGTGGCTAAAGTATTGGAGTTTCAGCTTCAGCATCAGTCCTTCCAATGAATATTCAGGGTTGATTTCCTTTGGGATTGACTACTTTGATCTCCTTGCAGCCCAAGGGACTCTTCAAAAGTCTTCTCCAGCACCACACTTCTTGCTATTATGATGCAATAATTCCTCATTCAATCCAAAACCTTCTAACCTTATCCCTCAAAGATTAGAGCAAGTTCATTTATCCATTTGTAGGTGATGTTATTTTATCTTCCAGCTAGCCACACTCTCCCACTGAATCCTGTATCTTCACTACTGAGATAAAATAAGATATAAGATTGAGTTACATTAACATACCTTCCTTATGTTACTAAATGCAGGAAAATGGGAAGGGGAGTTAAAAATTGGTTAATATAATACATAAATATATTCATATAAAAATGAAAAACAAATTTTTATAAGTATTACTGTTCTCATTCCTGCAAATGACCATATGATTATAGCTTGTATTTATAATGACCTCTTCCATTACCCATCCTATAACCTATTTGCTCACAGCAAGCACTTCCACTCACTGCTACACTTGACTTCCTATAAAGCAATCTCCTTATTCAGGAGCAATGCTATGAGGAAATCCATAAATTTGAATAAGGAATTCTGCAAGTCCACCACTCTGGTTGTGATAGATGTTTGCAAGACATTGTATTCTGGGAAACATCATTAAGAATGATTAAAAGATGTTTGCTCTTTGGAAGAAGAGCTATGACAAAGCTAGACAGCAGAGACATTACTTTACCAACAAAGGTCCATGTAGTCAAAGCTATGGTTTTTCCAGTAGTTGTGTATGTATGTGAGAGTTGGACCATAAAGCTGAGCATAGAATAACTGGTGCTTTTGAATTGTGGTGTTGGAGAAGACTCTTGAGAGTCCCTTGGACTGCAAGGAGATCCAACCAGTCAATTCTAAAGGGAATCAGTCCTGAATATTCATTGGAAGGACTGATGCTGAAGCTGAAACTCCAATACTTTGGCCACCTGATGCAAAGAACTGACTCATTGGAAAAGACTCTGATGTTGAGAAAGATTGAAGGCAGGAGAAGGGGAATACAGAGGATAAGATGGTTGGATGGCATCACTGACTCGATGACCTTAAGTTAGAGCAAGCTCCAGGAGTTGGTGAGGGACAGGGAGGCCTGGTATGCTGCTGTCCATGGGGTCGCAAAGAGTAGTACATGACTGAGCAACTGAACTGAGCTGATAACATCACATCAGAAGCAATAGAAGCCACCAAGGTAAAAAAAAAAAAAAAAAGAAAGAAAGAAAGAAACATTTATAGAGTTTAAAGAAAACAAACTAAATATCCAAGCCAGTTTCTTATGAACATGAAAATATATTTTTAAATTGTGTTTGTTATAAATCACCACTAAGAGTTTTGAAAGTCAAAGCACAGACTGATAAATAGTATTTGCAGTGCATATTTCTGAAAAAGTACTCAAATGCAGAATATGTTAGAAGTTCCTTTAGATCATTAAGAAAACAGATAGTAAAGAATGACAAAATCTTGGAGATGCAACTCAGAAAAAAGATAACTGATAGCTAATGCATATATAAAGACCTTAATATTATTATTAATTAGGGAAATGAAAATAATACTTTACCTAGCATACCACCTGGGTCCTTTCAGTACTCTGAGCATCAATGTGGTTAAGAGAATATGACTCCAGGAAATAGGGAGAATATGACTCCAGGAAAATAAGAGATTAAGCGAATTTTCTAGAAGCTTCCATCATTGAACTGATGTGGAGAAAAGAACAAACAGTAACAAGTCACAGACCTGGACATTGAAGAAGAAGTAGGATTTACTGGAAAAAAGAAAGTTGGTATATTTACTGAGCTTTACTCAATGTCAGGCATTGTGGTTTGCCTTTCAGATTCATTATCTAATTTAAATATCAAAACTGTAAGAGATAGGATTTATTGTTTCCTTTAAAAAAAATACTTTGGAAATGAGTCCTATCTTTTCTAATTGTGAAAAGCTTCTCTACCTTGTATTATCGGCCAGTGTGTTGCATTTTAGAGGGCTGCTTAGAAGCAAGGTCTGGACTATGGAGAATCACTTGGCCCCAGAACTGGGTGGCTGGATGTCTCAGTGGTGGTGACATTACTGGTTTAAACTGGATGCTAAAGGGAACTAAGAAAGAAAATGCCCAAACATAGATTCAACTGTCCCAGGATCAGTAAATGAGGAAAGCATCCACTAACTAGTTGACAGTGCTGGATGCTGTAGTAAGTTTCTTAAGTAATAGTGTGCTGGGAAAAACAAGGGCTACAATGAGATTTCATTCCTTAAACACCTCCAGCTTGTTTCCCAATCAAGACCTGTGTCCCTTGTTTTTCCCTCTCTCCTGTGATGCTTTGCTGTTGTTTAGTCACTAAGTCGTGTGTGACTCATCCTCTGTCCATTGGGTTTCCCAGGCAAGAATACTGGAGTGGGTAGCCATTTCCTTCTTTAGGGGATCCTCCAGACCCAGGGATTGAATCCATTGGAAGGTGAATTCTTTGCCACTGGGCCAGTGATGCTATCCACCCAACTATGAACATGATGCACCTCTGAATTCCTTCATGTTTCAACTCAAATGTCACCCCTTTGTGAATCCTTTGTGTAAATCTGTTTTTCCTTTCTGAGAAGCGGACTCTAGCACACTGGATGAAGCAAGAATGAAAGCTGACATACTGCCACCTGGTGTCCTGCTCAAACATTTTGTGAGGCTTTCTCTGGCTTCCCTGCTCCCCTCCAGTGATCATGGATTAAATTGTGGGGAAGCCTAATCACAATAGCAGCTGCCAAAGTTGAACCACTCAGTAAACTTTGCAATGCAAAATTCAAGAGAGAGAGGATTCAAGAAAACTGGCTGTTTTTTTTTTTCTTTTCTTTTTTTTTTGCTTTTGCCAGACAGATGTGAAAGTGATTGATTCCAAATGAAAAATAAACACATGAGATGGCTATGATCTGCATGAATAGAAAGTTTGAAATTGTTGCACAAGATGGGAGATTTTTATCTATTAAGTCACATTACATTTACTGCTTGTCTTTTCTTGTAGTGTAGAAATATCCTGAGAAGTGGGAGCAAAAGTCAATTATGAAAATACTAATAGACTGTAGTAGCAAACACAGCTTGGTATACTCTTTCTATGTTATATGATGCTACCCATTGTCTCAATTTAATACTTTATATTTAAGGTGGTTAACATCAGTTAATGGGAACTGATTTCCCATTAACAGTAAGAAACATAATAGACCACTGATATTTATGATAATACATGAAATCTTCTGTGTAAACTGCTAAACAAACCTCAGAAAATATTGAGCTTTATCTTGTAGATAGACTCATCTGGAATTTCATGCCGTGGCTTCCTGTCCTCTAAGGTTTTGTACATTACCACAGCTGGTTGAGAGCCTGTGACAGAGAAGGTGTTGCACTCGGTGATTTGCATGTGTGTTCGCAATTCTTACTGGAAGCCCTCAAGATTGGGTCCACCTACTTTAGGAAGACAGTGGAGCAAAGTGCTTAAAACCAAAGACTTAAGTTGTATTTCTAGATCTAGCATTCATTAGTTGTGTGACCTTGGGTTTGGGACAAGAATTTTTATGCTTCAATTTCCTCATCTCTGCACTGTGGTTATTGATAGAATTTACCATGCAGAGTTCTGATAAGAAGTGAATGGAATAATGAATGCCAATGCTGAGCCCAATGTCCAGCAGAAAGATACTGGCTACTTACAGAAATAAAATTGAACATGAGAGAGGTTCAATGCCTAGCCTGGTGTTGCAGAGTAAGTGTCAGAGGGGAGCCCTCCCTCCATACCCTATTTAGAGCTGATGCCTTTCCTCATCCTAAGAGTCACTCTCTATCTTAAAACAGTTTTGTAATGTCTTTAAAGTGCTTATCACTACTTAAAATTGTCTAATTTTTAAAAAAACTAAGCTGTTTAATTTTTTCTCCTTCTACTGCACTGTAGGCTTTTTTTTTTTTTTTTTATTGCTCTTCACTGTTGCATCCTGTATTCCTGAACAATACACAGCGCACACAGGAGACTATCTATCTATCTATAAGTAATTGAGCAGGACATTATGGGGCCTTCCTGGAGCAGACCACTCCATCTGCCCCTGCAGTGTCCTCTCTTTGCCTCCTGTGTGTAGAAAAACTTTAGCTCCTAGACCTTCCCCAAGTTCCAAAGTGTAAATTTAATCAGAGAAGTGAGAAAATGCAGAAAGAAAGGAAAACAATCAAGCAAGACAAAACAATAATACTTTCAGTTCAGTTCAGTCGTGGAGTCGTGCCTTCAATATGCCAGGCTTCCTGTCCATCACCAACTCCCAGAGCTTGCTCAAACTCATGTCCATTGAGTCGGGGATGCCATCCAACCATCTCATCCTCTGTCATCCCCTTTTCCTCCTGCCTTCAATCTTTCCCAGCATCAGGGTTTTTCCCAATGAGTCAGTTCTTCATATAGGGGGCCAAAGTATTAGAGCTTCAACTTCAACATCAGTCCTCCAGTGAATATGCAGGATTGATTTCCTATAAGTTTGACAGGTTTGATCTCCTTGTTGTCCAACAGACTCTCAAGAGTCTTCGCCAATAGTTTAGCCATTAAACAAATTCAAGGACCTTTAGATCACCCTCAAGGACTGTGTGTAACATTCTGAGCCAAGTCCTTTGAGCTGTTTTGCAGAACCTGAAACCCCTACCAAGTGGAAGAAGTTAACTGTATGTGCTCACGAACACTAGATCTCAGACTATGTGTGTTAGTTGCTCAATTGTGTTGGACTCCTTTCAACCCCATGGACGGTAGTCACCAGGCTCCTCTCTCCATGGAATTCTCCAGGCAAGAATACTGGAGTGGGTTGCCATTTTCTTCTCCTGGAGATCTTCCTGACCCAGGTATCAAACCTGGGTCTCCTGCATTGCAAGTGGCTGCTTTACCGTCCCAGCTACTAACGAAGCCCCAGTACTCAGACTGGTTGGAAACAAAAGGTGGATTGTGTTGACTCCTGATTACCTCACCACCAACGAACCAGAAGAATGTCCACAAGCTGATCACACACCCCACAACTCCCTTCCCTCACCTTATTTTTAAAACATTTTCCTCAAAGCCATCCAGGAATTCCAGACTTTTGAGTCCTGGCTGCATGGGCTACTTGCTTGGTGCCCTGTGATTAACACTGCATTTTGCTTCACTGCAACCCACATGGGCAAGTGGATCCAGAAATGTTCCAGGAATATATATTGTTCTTTAGTCGCTAAATCATGTCCGACTTTTTTGTGACCCGGTGGACTGTAGCTTGACAGGCTCCACTATCCACAGGCTTTCCCAGGCAAGAATAATGGAGTGGGTTGCCATTTGTT
Source organism: Cervus elaphus (assembly GCF_910594005.1). NCBI lineage: Eukaryota > Metazoa > Chordata > Mammalia > Artiodactyla > Cervidae > Cervus > Cervus elaphus. The sequence continues at coordinate 76,064,498 of NC_057826.1, forward strand.
TCTCCAGGGTATCTTCCTGATCCAGTGATCAAACTCATGTCTCCTGCCTTGCAGGTGGATTCTTTACCACTGAGCCATCTGGGAAGCCAATGTATGTGAGTATGTGTTTGTGTGTGTGTGTGTGTGTGTGTGTGTGTGTGTGTGTAGTGCAAAAGATGAAAGTATTTCTAAGAGTCCACAGTATTCAAACTCTAAAGTAAAAGATTAAATGGGACTCATTTTAATTTATCTATATTTGTCAACATTTCTACCTTGCATGCCACTTTAGGAAGATTTATTTAATTTACCTAGTGGTCAATTGACTTGGCCTCTATTTCAGATAATTATGATAGTTTTAGATTTCAGGATTCTGTCATATTAGTTGAAGGAATGCTTCCTGCTGTTGGAGGCCTATACTTCCTGGTTTGGACACAGCCCCTCCAATATGTGGGTAAATTTATCAAAGAATTGGTCGTCTCATCAGAAATAAGTTCTATAGCAAATGAGCTTTCTGAATGGTGTGGTCATGTTCTTACGATCTTAGCCTCAAGTGGGCTGATTGCTGGGATCTGGAGAAAAGAAAAAGGAAATTGATTTGTAGTGACTTCTGTTTGTCAGGGCTTCCCAAGTGACGCTAGTGGTAAAGATCCTGCTTGTCAATGAAGGAGATATAAGAGGTATGGGTTCAGTCTCTGGATCTGCAAGATCTCCTGGAGGAGGACATGGTACCCACTCTGGTATTCTTGCCCCGAGAATTCCATAGACAGTAGAACCTGGTGGGCTACAGTCAACGGGGTTGCAAGCAGTCAGACACCATTGAGCAACTAACACTATACTACACTGCTGTTTGTCTAGCATCCCCTTCCCAAACATACATTCATACTTCTGAATAGGAGATGTTAATGAGACTTTTCAGATATTCCTTTATTAACCGTAGGTGTGTTTCTTTTCTTGGGAAGGTAAGCCAGAGGTTAGCCATTGAGGAACCTTCCAATCCTGTTTCTCTTTTCAGAACATGATTTAAATTTGAGTATTCATGGGCTTCCCTGGTGGCTCAGATGCTAAAGAATCCACCTGCAGTGCAGGATACCTGGGTTTGACCTCTGGGTTGAGAAGATCCCTTGGAGGGCATGGCAAGCCTCTCCCATATACTTGCCTGAAGAATTCCCATGGACAGAGAAACCTGGTGGGTTACAGCCCATGGGGTTGAAAAGAGTCATACATGACAGTGACTAAGCTGGTGGAAGGCACTGCTCTGATTTTTAGCACCTATCCCATACTGTTTAGATGAGATGAGATGAGGTGGTTAGATAGCATCATTGACTCAATAGACATGAATTTGAGCAAACTCCAGGGCATAGTGGAGGACAGAGGACCCTAGCATGCCTCAGTCCTTTGGGTCACAAATAGTGACTTAACTACTGAACAGCAACCATACTGTTTACTTTGCTTATTTCAGTTGTTCCCTGGAAAGATTTGTAGTCAGTATGCAGTACCAGATTCCAAGAAGTAGATTTAGATTCTGAACAGTCTCTGTTAATACTATCTCATACTTGCAAATTTTCCCTAGACATGTTTTATTTTTTCAACTACATTTTGAGCTCAGAGATAATGTTGCTTTTATAATTTTTAAAGGTCATAGGGAAATTGTGGACAAAAGCACTGTTTAAATAAACACCTACATGTTGAATTAAACTAACATTCTTCCTGTACTGTGACACAGGTAAGACAGAACAAAATTCTTATTTATTTTTAAGGAGCTCTACTGAGGTATAAGTGACATTCTCTAAAATTCATCCATTTTGAATTTCCAGTTGAATAATTTTTAGTAAATTATCCTTTATTCCCAATTATAGTTGTCCTTTATTTCCACGCTTGACCCCTGGCAACCACTGATCTAATTTACAGCTTTATAAGTTCCTTTTGTGAATATTTCATATACATGGGAACTTTCAATGTGTAATCTTGTGTTTTGCTATTTTTCCTTAACATAATTTTTTAGAAAAAAAATTATTTATCTTGTAGTACACATTGCCAGCATTCGCTGGATCATTGAAAAAAACAAGAGAGTTCCAGAAAATGTATATTTCTGCTTTATTGAGTATGCCAAAGCCTTTGACTATGTGGATCACAATAAACTGTGGAAAATTCTGAAAGAGATGGGAATACCAGACCATCTGACCTGCCTCTTGAGAAACCTATATGCAGGTCAGGAAGCAACAGTTAGAACTGGACATGGAACAACAGACTGGTTCCAAATAGGAAAAGGATTATGTCAAGGCTGTATATTGTCACCCTGCTTATTTAACTTATATGCATAGTACATCATGAGAAATGCTGGGCTAGATGAAGCATAAGCTGTAATCAAGATAGCCAGGAGAAATATCAATAATCTCAGATATGCAGATGACACCACCCTTATGGCAGAAAGTGAAGAGGAACTAAAAAGCCTCTTGATGAAAGTGAAAGAGGAGAGTGAAAAAGTTGGCTTAAAGCTCCACATTCAGAAAACTAAGATCATGGCATCTGGTCCCATCACTTCATGGGAAATAGATGGGGAAACAGTGGAAACAGTGTCAGACTTTATTTTTGGGGGGCTCCAAAATCACTGCAGAAGGTGATTGCAGCCTTGAAATTAAAAGACACTTACTCCTTGTAAGGAAAGTTATGACTAACCTAATTAAAATATTAAAAAGCAGAGACATTGCTTTGCCAACAAAGGTCCATCTAGTCAAGGCTATGGTTTTTCCAGTGGTCTTGTGTGGGTGTGAGAGTTGGACTGTGAAGAAAGCTGAGTGCTGAAGAACTGATGCTTTTGAACTGTGGTGTTGAAGAAGACTCTTGAGAGTCCCTTGGACTGAAAGGAGATCCAACCAGTCCATCCTAAAGGAGACCAGTCCTGGGTGTTCTTTGGAAGGACTGATGCTGAAGCTGAAGCTCCAATACTTTGGCCACCTCATGCAAAGAGTTGACTCATTGGAAAAGACCCTGATGCTGGGAGGGATTGGGGGCAGGAGGAGAAGGGGACGACAGAGGATGAGATGGCTGGATGGCATCACCGACTCGATGGTCATGAGTTTGAGTAAACCCCAGTAGTTGTGATGGACAGGGAGGCCTGGCGTGCTGCGATTCATGGGGTCACAAAGAGTTGGACATGACTGAGCGACTGAACTGAACTAAACTGAACTGATACATTAGTATTTCACTCATATTTATTGATGAATAGAAATTCATTGACAAATTAATTACATTTTGTTTATCCACTCACCAGATGCTGCACATTTGGTTGCTTCTCGTTTTGGGGGCTATTAGGAAGGATAACCACAAAATAGGTTCCCAGTATTTTTAGAACGTAACTTTGCTAACTCTTACACATTTACTGAGTATCACACATGTAGGTCGCATGGCAAATTCCAAACACTATAGATTACTTGAAAGTGAAAGGGAAGTCACTCAGTTGTGTCTGACTCTTTCTGACCCTTGGATTGTAGTCCGCCAGGCTCCTCCGTCCATGGGATTTTCCAGGCAAGAATACTGGAGTGGGTTGCCATTTCCTTCTCCAGGGGATCTTCCTGACCCAGAGATCGAACCGGGGTCTCCCACATTACAGGGAGACTCTTTACCGTCTGAGTCACTGGGGAATCCCAAGGACTAGACTACTTAGCCAAATAGATATATATTGTGATTCTTACTATGCTACCTGCCATATGTGTGATCTCAAGCTAGTTAGTCGATCTCTTTTAGCTTTCGTTTTCTTGTTTGTAAGTTGGAAATAATATATTGCATATATTTTCTATTAGAATAGATAATTTAACACATAGCATTTGCACACATTTATAAATTGGTGATTTGAAAGTGTAAAAATTTTATTGAAATTTTATGTAAAAGGTTCCTAATCAAAGTGTGTTTCCTGCCACATGTACAATCCCAATCTCTCTCAAGCTGAATAACAGCAGTCCATCCCAAGGCAACCCAATTCTGAAAGGTTGTCAGCTTTCTTTGCATTGTGAGTTCTTAAGAGATATCCACAATGTTTGTGAAGCTGGTCTCAAGAAAGCAGGGTTTGATTTCTCATCTTGAACCACAGGAAGTTGATTCTAGTGCAGAAATGGTGTATTTCTAGCACATGTATGTGGTCTCATCTCTGATTGGCTGGGCAACAAGATGCAAAATCCATACCTGAAGCAGAATATTCCACAGACCTAGGCTGCAGAACTTTCCTCTGCTGAGGACACTTGATCGGAATAAATGGAGAGGAGCACTTTGCCAGCCTCATTACTGATTCTGTGGCTTCATCCAGCCTGGCATTTCACATGATGTACTCTGCATATAAGTTAAATAAGCAGGGTGACAATAGACAGACTTGATGTACTCCTTTCCCAATTTGAACCAGTCCATATCCAGTTCCATGTCCAGTTCAAACTGTTGCTTCTTGACCTGCATACAGATTTCTCAGGAGGCAGGTCAGGTGGTCTGGTATTCCCATCTCTTTCAGAATTTCCCACAGTTTATTGTGATCCACACAGTCAAAGGCTTTGGCATAGTCAATAAAGCAGAAGTAGATGTTTTTCTGGAACTCTTTCTTTTACAGTGTTTCAGCTGATGTTGGCAATTTGATCTCTGGCTCCTCTGCCTTTTCTAAATCCAGCTTGAACATCTGAAATTTCATGGTTCACATATTGCTGAAGCCTGTCTTGGAGAATTCTGAGGATTACTTTGCTAGCATGTGAGATGAGTGCAATTGTGCAGTAGTTGGAACATTCTTTGGCATTGCCTTTCTTTGGGATTGGAATGAAAACTGACCTTTTCCAGTTCTGTGGCCACTGCTGAGTTTTCTAAATTTGCTGGCATATTGAGTGCAGCACTTTCCCAGCATCATCTTTGTGATTTGAAATAGCTCAACTGCAATTCCATCACCTCCACTGGCTTTGTTTGTAGTGATGCTTCCTAAGGCCCATTTGACTTTTCATTCCAGGATGTCTAGCTCTAGGTGAGTGATCACACCATCGTGGCTTTCTGAATCATGAAGATCTTTTTTTGTATAGCTCCTCTGTGTATTCTTGCTACCTCTTCTTAGTATCTTCTGTTTCTGTTAGGTCCATATCATTTCCGTCTTTTATTGTGCCCATCTTTGCATGAAATGTTCCCTTGGTATCTCTAATTTTGTTGAAGAGATCTCTAGTCTTTCCCATTCTATTGTTTTCCTCTATTTCTTTGCATTGATCACTGAGGAGGACTTTCTTATCTCTCCTTACCATTCTTTGGAACTCTGCATTGAAATGGGTATATTGCTCCTTTTCTCCTTTGCCTTTCTCTTCTCTTCTTTTCTCAGCTATTTGTAAGGCCTCCTCAGACAAACATTTTGCCTATACTCTAATAAAAAGTTTAAAAACAAAAAGCAAATGGTGTTTTAAATGGGGTGGCAAAATAATTGTCCTGAATATGTTCAGTGAATGACACCTAGTTTGTTCCTCAATTCCCTCAGCTCAAACCTTTATTACTAACTGCTTTTTCAATGCCCCCTTTCAGGATCAGCCTAACTTAATTGCCAGTGAAAGAAAAATAGACAAAGTAAAAGTTTGTGGTGAGTCAGACGTTTTTTCTCTTCTGTACACAGACCACATGATGTATGAATATGACAAACACCACTTCCTGTTTGAAGGAGTCACACAAGAACTGAGGTATTATGCATATGTGCTGCCAGGCGCACAAAAACACTGAACTCTAAGCTTGAGGCAGAACTGAGCACATTTGTGTAGGAGAATCCGTGCCTCATGCTGCTTTCCAATCTGCTCTGGGTGTTCCTGGCCTTCACCTTCTCTGGTAGGGATGCTTCCAAACATGGGTGTGAGTGTTCAGGGTGAAAGGACTGCACACAGGCACGTGGTGCTTCACAGGGACTTGGGGAGGAAAGAAGGATTGGAATTAGCAAGCATCTTATGATTTCAATTTGTTTTTTGGGGAGGGTGATCTGAAATGAGCCTAATTCCTACACTATTTTATTCACTGCTTCATCTCTGTTTTCTGATTTTTTCCCACAGGATCTGGGGTAGCCCAGAAAGTTATTCAAGATCAACCAGACATATTCACTCAGATTGGAGAGGCAGTCACCATGAACTGTCGGTGTGAAACAAGTTGGAGGAGTTACAACATTTTTTGGTATAAGCAACCTCCTAGTGGAGAGATGATTTTCCTTACAAGGGATGACTACTACTCTATAAATTTTCAGAGATCACTTAAATATCCTGCAGCCTCACCATTTCAACCTTACAACTGGAAGATTCTGCAAAGTACTTCTGTGCTCTCTTTGAACTCACAGTGCTTGAGGTAATAGGAAAAGCCTAACAAAACCCCCAGAGCTTAATAAGAGAGAGCCCCTCTGCTGCAGGACCACACCTGAGATACACACCTGTAGATCCTAGACAAGAAATGGTAATCCTGCAGTTGCTTCATCTGTGGTCTGCATCAGAGGATTTAATTCTAAATAAAATTTCCTTCCATAACATATGGAAGCAGGTGTCCAGGCTAACTCTCTCCTGATAACATTCTCCTCTTGAATTTTTGACTTTAAATCAACCATACAAAATATGTGCAAAGTTGTCTAAATTTGAAGACTTGCTCCACAATAATATAAAATGGTAATTTTACCTAAAGATCCTCACATCACAAATCTGGGTCTAGAGTCTGAAGTCATCATGAAAATCACTTCCTAGTCCTTTCCTTTTAGGGTTTCCCAGGCGCTAGGGGTAAAGAACTCACTTGCCAATGCAGGAGACATAAGAGACACAGATTTGATCCCTGGTTTGGGAAGATCCCCTGGAGGAGGACATGGCCACCCACTCCAATATTCTTGCCTGGGGAATCCCTTGGACAGAGGAAGTTGGTGGGCTACAGTCCATGGGGTTGCAAAGAGTCAGACACGACTGAAGCAACTTATCATACAGTCCTTTCCTCTTAGACATCGTGTCAGAGCATATTCAGAGGAGAACCACCAGTGATGTACGATAAGAGATTAGTTATAAGGATTATTCACAGGCAGGGGCTAGAGCTGGTGGAAGAGTCTATAAAAGCTATTATATTTGTATTTGGTTTGAGCTTGAGATCACTGTAAGTCAACTAAAAGTACCATTTATGAAGGAAAGTTGGATGTGGCAACTGGACAAACTGTGGACAGACTGTGGACAAACTGGAAAAAGCATGGACAAACTGACATGTACATGAGGACAATGGGACCCACAAGACACTCTAAAACCTGTCTCTCTCTTACCTCCTTCAGGCTCACAGTAGTGGGCGAACTTCAGAAGTATGCCATCATGCTACATGCTTACTTGGTCAAAGACAAAGAGAACATGAGTAAGAGAGCTGGTGGGAGGTCGAGGAGTTGTGAGTCAACAGTAAGTTGAACTACCAGACCAGCAGCAACATTATGAGTTGCCATAGGCTCTGTATCCCTGCACCAACCAGCGGAACCTAGAAACATGACTACTTCATCACAGTTCAGTTCACTTCAGTTCAGTTCAGTCGCTCAGTCGTGTCCAACTCTTTGCGACCCCATGAAGCGCAGCATGCCAGGCCTCCCTGTCCATCACCAACTCCCGGAGTTTACTCAAACTCATGACCATCGAGTCGGTGATGCCATCCAGCCATCTCATCCTCTGTCGTCCCCTTCTCCTCCTGCCCCCAATCCCTCCCAGCATCAGGGTCTTTTCCAATGAGTCAACTCTTCGCATCAGGTGGCCAAAGTATTGGAGTTTCAGCTTCAGCATCAGTCCTTCCAATGAACACCCAGGAAAGATCTCCTTTAGTATGGACTGGTTGGATCTCCTTGCAGTCCAAGGGACTCTCAAGAGTCTTTTCCAACACCACAGTTCAAAAGCATCCATTTTTCAGTGCTCAGCTTTCTTCACAGTGCAACTCTCACATCCATACATGACCACTGGAAAAACCATAGCCCTGACTGGATGGACCTTTGCTGGCAAAGTAATGTCTCTGCTTTTTAATATGCTATCTAGGTTGGTCATAACTTTCCTTCCAAGGAGTAAGGGTCTTTTAATTTAATGGCTGCAATCACCATCTGCAGTGATTATGGAGCCCAAATAACTAAAGTCTGACACTGCTTCCACTGTTTCCCCATCTATTTCCCATGAAGTGATGGGATGCTTCATCACAAGTACATTTCAAATCTTACACAAATCTCTTTCATGGCCAACCATAACCAAGAACAATACAGAGAAGCAAATTCTGGGAAATAGATTAAGTTGAGACAGTACCAATCCACCAAAATAGCTTAACTAGTTAACTTCCCTCCTTGTTAACTAAGCATTCATTACCACTTTGAACACCACAACTTTGAATAAGGACCACAGGAAAACTATGCTTCCTGTTAATATGATGCAATTATTCTTTATTCAGCCAAAACAAGCTCTCTCCTTCAAAGAGAATACCAAGTTCATTTATCTATTTAAGGGTGACGTTCTTTCCTCTTCTAGCTGAATCACACTCTCCAATTGACCCTGTATCTTTGCTACAGAGATACAATGAGATATAAGATTAACTTGTAGCAGCACATTTTCTGTTACCAGAAGCAGGCAAAGAGGAGAGAGAAGCTTAAAATGGTTAATGTATACATAAATATATTCATATAAAATGAAAATAATTTCATAAATATTCTAGGTTTTGTTACTGCAAATGACCACATGGTTGTAACTGGTATTTATAACTACCTCATCCATTACCCATTCCATAACCTCTTTAGCGTAGCAAGAACCTCTACTCACTGTTGTACTTGACTTCCTATAAAAGAAGCTCCTTATTCAGGAGCAATGCTATGTGGAAAGTCATAAAGATGAATAAGAAGTTCTGTAAGTAGACCGCTGTGGCTTTGGCTGAAGCTTGCAAGGTCTTGAAGACAAATTCATGGGTCTATTTTAGTGGGAAAAAAATAGTGCTAATAGGCAGGGGAAATTGATATGTTGTATTCTGGGATACATCATTAAGAACGATACTTGTCTTCTCATCACAAGCAATAGCAGTCATAAAAGGAAAACATTTGTAAAGTCTTTAAAGAAAACAACAAAACTTTCAAGGAAGCTTCTAATGAGCATGAAAACATATTTTTAAATTGTCTTTTTTGTTAAAAAAAAAAAAAAAAAAACACTGCTAAGAGAGTGGAAAACCAGTGCCAGTCTGGAAGACTATATATGCAATACACATTACTGAAAAAGGAATCAACTGCAGAATATATTAAAATCTCATAAAGCAAAAAGAAGTGAAAATAGTCACTTCTTAGTCATTAATAAGAATGACTTATTAGTAGTCATTAATAAGAATAGCAAAATCTTGGAGATCCAATTCAGAAATATTATATCCAATAGTTAGTAAACATGCAAGTTGTCCTTGATTTCACTATTTTTATGGAAATCAAAGTCAAACCTCACATGTTCCATCTGTGTCTTTTCAGCACCCTGAGTGTATCAATGTAGCTAGCTGGCCATCACACCAAAAGGATAAGGAAAAATAAAGACTATCTCCAGGAAAACAAGTGATTAAATAAATTTCCTAGAAGCATCCATTACTGAACTGATGTGGAGTTGAAAAATCAGGTCACAGACCTGGACATTAATGGAAAGGAGGTTTTAGTAGAATATAGAAAGTTTGTATTTATTGAGCTTACTGTATGTCAAGCACCACATGTCAGGCATTTCCAATTCATTATCTAATTTAAATATCAAAACCCTATGAGACAGATTTTACTGCTCCAATTTTTTTAATCTTTGAGAAATGAGACACAACTTTCCTAACTGTGAAAAGCATCTTCAACTTTTATTGTCATCCTGAGTGTACCATTTAGAGGGCTTCTTGGAGAATATTTGGGTATGAGAAAGCACTTGACCCAGAACAGGGTGACTGGATGTCTCAGTGATGGTGACACGATGTGTTTAAACTGGAACCTAAAGGGATCTATGAAGAACTGTTCTATGAAGATCTACAAGACCTTCTAGAAATACCACCAAAAAAAAGATGTTCTTTTTCATCATAGGGGATTGGAATGCAAACATAGGAAGTCAGAGATACCTGGAGTAACAGGCAAGTTTGGCCTTGCAGCACAAAATGAAGCAGGACAAGGAATAATAGAGTTTTGCCAAGAAAACACACTGGTCATAGAGACACCCTCTTCCAACAACACAAGAGCCCACCCTACACACGAATATCACCAAAAGGTTAACACAGAAATCAAATTGATTATATTCTTTGCAACCAAAGATGGAGAAACTCTACACAGTCAGCAAAAACAAGATCTGGAGCTGACTGTGGCTCAGATCATGACCTTGTTATTGCTAAATTCAGGCTTAAGCTGAAGAAAGTAGGACAAACCACTAGACCATTCACTGGATCATAGAAAAAGCAAGGGAATTCCAGAAAACATCAATTCTGCTTTGTTGACTATGCTAAAGCCTTTGACTGTGTGGATCACCACAAACTGGAAAATTCTTAAATAGATAGGAATACCAGACCACCTTACCTGCCTCCTGAGAAACCTGTATGCAGGTCAAGAAGCAACAGTTAGAACCAGACATGGAACAACAAACTGATTCAAAATTGGGAAAGGAATACATCAAGGCGTATACTGCCACCCTGCTTGTTTAAATTATATGCAGAGTACATCATGTGAAATGCTGGGTTGGATGAATCACAAGCTGGAATCAAGATTGCCAGGAGAAATACCAACAACCTCAAATATGCAGATGATACCACTCTAACGGCAGAAAGAGAAGAGTAACTAAAGAGCCTCTTGATGAGGGTGAAGGAGGACAGTGACAAACTCAGCATTCAAAAAACTAAGATCATGGCATCTGGGGTCCCAACACTTAATGCAAATTGATAGGGAAAAAGTAGAAGCAGTGACAGATTTTATTTTCTTGGGCTCCAAAATCACTGCAGAAGGTGACTGCAGCCATGATATTAAAAGACACTTGCTCCTTGGAAGGAAAGCTATGACAAACCTAGACAACATATTAAAAAGCAGAGACATCACTTTGCCAACAAAGTCCCACAGAGTTGAAGCTATGGTTTTCCAGTAGTCGTACTGATGTGAGAGTTAGACCCTAAAGAAGGCTGAGTGCTGAAGAACTGAGGCTTTCTAATTGTGGTGCTGCAGAAGACCTTTGAGAGTTTCTTGGACAGCAAAGAGATCAAATCAGTCAATCCTAAAGGAAATCAATCCAGAATATTCATCAGAAAGACTGATGCTGAAGCTGAAGTTCCAATACTTCGGCCACCCGATGTGGAGAGCTGACTCATTGGAAAAGACCCTGATGCTGGGAAAGCTTGAGGGCAGGAGGAGAAGGGGGTGATTGGATGGCAGCATCCACACAATGGACATGGGCTTGAACAAACTCTTGGAGATAGAGGAGGACAAGAAATTGTGGTGTGCTGCTGTTCATGGGGTCACAAAGAGTCAGACATGACTTAGAGACTGAGCAACAACAACGCCTCCAGCGAGTATTTATGAATATTTGTTAAATGAGCAAAGCATGATTACTGTAACATTTACTCTTAAGTCTTCAGTATAATTTTTCTCCATGCTAGACTTGGATCTATTGTTTATAGTCTATTATTCATTGTTCACAGTAATAACCTTCTGTTTATACTATCAGAGTCTTTTATTTGGCATGCATCCCATAAAATTGTAAGATTGTTTTCAGAATAACTTAAACAGTTGTTTAACGTAATTTATCATCAAATTCGTGAATAATGATTCATCGACTCACTCAGAAACCTTGCAATTCTTGAGTGCCTACTGTGTATCAAACTCTCTTATAAATATTGAATTACATGGGCTTTGAAGTAAATTTTAAATATAGGAAGGTTAGAGGCAAATGAAAAAGCGATCAACAAATGAGAATCGTATGACTGCAGAGACCTGGCATCCTGTGGTTCATGGGGTCGCAAAGAGTTGGACACGACTGAGCAACTGAACTGAACTGAACTGAAAGCAGTCAAAGATAATTAAAACCTTCTGTGACGCATTTAGGACCAAGGAGATCCAGATGAGCACAGAGGTGTGACAAGGAAGGTGTGCGTACTGTGTGGCAAGTCGCTTCAATCGTGTCTAACTCTGTGAGTCATGGCCTGTAGCCCGCAGGCTCCTCTGTCCAACGGATTCCCCAGGCAAGAATACTGAAGTGGGTTTCTATGCCCTTCTCTAGGGGATCTTCCTGACCCAAGGATTGAACATGGGTCTCTTAAGTCTCCTGCATTGGCAGGTGAGTTCTTTACCACTCGCACCACTTGGGAAGCCCATTTACCTTCAAATCTGAGGAGCTTTTCAAAAAGTTGCTTGCAAAAAAAAAAAAAAAAAAAGTTGCTTGCTGACTTTTGGTGTGGGTTTAGCTCTGCAGTTCTTCTATTCAGTCACAAGAAGGGGCTGATTCATCTGAAAACAGTGTTTCTTTCTGGGAGAAAGGGAGGGAAATGTGTTTTCCATTGATGCACCAAAAAAAGGAAAAATGACATGCTTTCATCTTCTTTAGACAACTTGAGCTTTTTATCCCTTGTTGAATGTGTGTGATGAAGGATTCAGGGGATCTTAGCCCAACAGTCTAAGCCCTTTCCATGGTCCTCCCTAATACTGCTTTCCCATTTCCCTGCTCTGATTATCTCTTCCCTTTTCTATCCCTTATGCCCTTTTTTCCCTCCTCCGACTTTTTATACCACTCACACCCACCTCCACCCCACCCCCACCTACTTTACCTTTCTTTCTGTCTATTCCTCTGCCTTAGCATCCTTGCTGCACAACACCCACAAGCATAGGCATAGGGAACATGAGGATTATGGACCACTGTTCAAGGAGGAGATGAACACCATCTATGTCAATAAGAACAGATGTATGAAAAATGTCTACCTAGATGGCGATAGTTGCATGATTCCAAGAACACTTACAAGAGCTCCGATTTCCAGGATGTGTAGCTTTTAGTCTCAATGTTATTAATTTTTCCATCTCCCAGAGCAAATCACTGCCTACTTTTGAATCTCTCATAGATTTTCTGGAATGTGGATAGAAATTTTCATTATCTTACAACACAGAGCTCGGAACATTTTTCTGGGATTAAATATTATGCTCTGCAAGCTTCATGGAGCACCAGCCAATTTCTTAAGAAACAAATGATAGACCAATGGTTGTGCATAGACACATCATTGTGATTGGTATTCCTTTTCCCGAGGCAGACATTAAACTTCAGAGATGATTGCACTGTGAGCTGGGGATGTTTCACCATCTTTTGGGGACATGACTAAAACAGGGGAGGAATACCTAGATAAGAGATTGTTTGATCATTGGCTGAGAAGGTCCTGGCAACAACACAGTGATATCTGCACTGGTTGTAAGTTTTTACTAACAGCTGTTGCCTCTGTTCTCTGGAACCTCCTTAAGCCAAGGATCAGCTCTGAGCCCACGATCCTGGCTTGTCCTTGATGGCTGGAGTAACCGTGTTTCTGACCTTGGGTAAGTGTTCTGTGTCTACAAGGGATGACTTTGAGAGCAAAGGGCCACAAAGAGTTATTTGTTCTCTACTCCTCTCCCTGTGCTTTATTCAGCATTATAGTGATGGAATTGAGAACCGATCTATGGATTTGCTAGGGAGCAAAAACTTCTACATGACAGGTTAAACCATGACCATGATTTCAGAAGAGTCTTTAGCAGTAAGCAGGTTGTAGGAAATCTCTTGGTTTATTAAGCTAAGGACCCATGGAACAAAACCTATGGATCTCTGATTCTTGCCACATATTTTTGGTCTCTATAATTTTGTTGTTCAGCCACTAATTTGTATCCAACTTCTTACCACCAAATGGACGGCAGTATGCCAGGCTCCTCTGTCCTCTATAATCTCTTGGAATATGCTCAAATTCATGTCCATTGAGACAGTAATTCTATTTAACCATCTCATCCTCTACGTCCCCTTCTCCTTTTGCCTTCAATTTTTCCCAGCATCAGGGTATTTTTCAATGAGTCAGCTCTTCTTATCAGGTGTACAAATTTTTGGAGCTTCAGTTTCAGCATCAGTCTCTCCAGTGAATATTTAGGGTTCATTTCCTTTAGGATAACTGGTTTGATCTCCTTAAATTCCAATACTGAACACCAATAATATTTTTGCAGGACATAAATAGAAACACAGGAGTAGGGGTTAGGGCTAGACAGTTACAGGAGGGTTATGCCCTTGATCCATAAAATTACACTTATTTGTGCTCTGGAACTAATTTGATTTCTTAATCCCCCTGGAAATGTGTCTGATGCTAAGACCACCTGGCCCAGCTCCATGGATTGTGCTGAAGGAGAGGATGTAAATCTGCCTTGTAACCACTCTACCATTGGTGGAAATGACTATATACATTGGTATTGGCAAAATCCCAATCAGAGTCCACAGTATGTCATTCATGGCTTACGAGACATAGTGAACAGCAGCATGGCCTCTCTGACCATAGCTTCAGACAGAAAGTCCAGCACCTTGGTCCTGCCCCAGGTCACCCTGAGAGACACCGCTGTGTACTACTGCATCCTGAGAGAGGCACACGGGGACAGATGGGGCTGCACCTGGGCAGTATCTCATGTGGGAAGAAGGGGGGACACCGTGGGGGAGCAGTCACAAGAGCAAATCTAGAGTCATCTGGAAGGAGAGTCAGAGAGCTGTAAGAGATGAGGAAAATGAGGGGAGGTTAAAGGGGAGAAGATGGATAAAGAAAAGAAGAAAAGGACGAAGAAGAAGTGTTTCATTGGTTGATGTGTCTGAGAAGAATTATGGGAATACTAAGAATCCTAATTGCAACATAGAAATAAAGTGAGAAGCATTAGTAATTTTTCATGGTTCTTTCTCATGTCAATAAAATGTTGATTCTCATGTGTTAGTCTCAACCTAAAAGTGAGAAAAATACAAATAATTCTCTTGTTCCAAAGCTTTCTTTCATATCTGACTCTTTGTGACCTCAAGAACTGAAGCCTGCCAGGCTCCTCTGTCCTTGGGATTTTCCAGGGAAGAATACTGGTGTGGGTTGCCATTTCCTTCTCCAGAAGATCTTCCCAATCCAGGGATCAAACCTGGTCTCCTTTGTCTCCTGCATTGTAGGAGGATTCTTTACCACTGTGCCACCTGGGAAGTGGTCCAATTATTTCTTTATAATGTCTATGTAGTACTCTGAAATGTTCTATTATTAACTACTTTTCCATTAATAAATATTTGTTTATATTACTGTGCTATCATAAAGAGTTTTGTCTTTATACAGCTTTGTAGATTGACTTTTGTATATATGGAGACATGTCTATTGTAATGGAAAGTTCTGAAACTGGAATGGCTGTTTGCAAAACAAGGTACATTAAAATTTTCTTTGATAAAGTGACAGCTTTCCATTCAAGTGATATAAACACTTATACTTCAACCAACAGGGAGTGATAAGGTGCAGTTTGCATCTTCTAAAAATTGAGAATTATCAGCCTTTTTCATTTTAGTAATCCAAATGTACTTTATCTATAGCATTTTACGGATCCCTAGTGCTTTTGAGCGATTTTTTTTCTCTGTATATGGGCACTCTTTCATTCAACTTTGATCACATGCTTATTCCTATCTTTTGACCATTTTATTTCCATTAGACTAGTTTTATTTTTATTTGCTAGAACCATTTTGATATCTTACATGCTATTTTGACTTTTATGTTTGCTTGTATGTTTTATTCTAACATACTACCTTTATTTTTTAAATGATGTTGTCTTTATTTCTTACACTGTCAAATCTATCAAAATGTATTTCTTTTTGGCTTTAAAATCAGTGTTTTTTAGAAAGCCCTAAATGTATCTTTTAATCCTGCTTACCATTTAGTGAATTATTCTGAGATCTCTGCTACCTATTAGAAAGCTAAATGTCAAAGAGATTTTAAAAGTTGCCTATCTTCAGTCTTAATATGTCTTAGACCAACTGTTGTATATTTTTTTTATTTTTTTCCATCTATTTTTATTAGTTGGAGGCTAATTACTTTACAATATTGTAGTGGTTTTTGCCATACATTGACATTTTTAAATCTGCTAATGTCAAGCTCCAAAATCTCAGCATGTGTAGTTCAATCTGGCCTTACTAGAAGCGACAGTAAGAAGAAAGCCCTGAAATACTGAGGCAACTGGAAAGTCAGTGGAGTGAATCACAATTCCCATAGCTGACGGTGAAACACATTTTAGGGGAAAATGTCAAGTGTTAGGATAAAAAGCATATGTTGTGACTCAAGAAAAGCAATAATCCTTAATTCTGTAAAGAGACATGCTAGTCCTCTAAACATCCAAATAGCAGTAGAAATATTTTTTACTGATTGTAGCAGGATTCTGAAACATCCTTAGCTCCCAATTAGCCACACATTTTCTGCAAGAGGCAAGATATAGAGGAAATTAGAAAACAAGACAGAGAAAGTAATAGGGAGGCATTCTGGCCCTTGATGTGAGCTGCATCACTAACATAATATTCGTGGATCATCTGCAAATTAATCAATGTAATACCCCACAATAACAAATTGAAAGATAAAAACCATATGATTATCTCAATAGATGCAGAAAAAAGCCTTTGACAAAATCCAACATCCATTTATGATAAAAACTCTCCAGAAAGCAGGAACAGAAGGAACATACCTTAATATAATAAAAGCTATATATGACAAACCCACAGCAAACATTATCCTCAATGGTGAAAAATTAAAAGCATTTCCCCTAAAGTCGGGAACAAGACAAGGGTGACCACTCTCACCATTACTATTCAACATAGTGTTGGAAGTTTTGACCAGAGCAATCAGAGCAGAAAAAGAAAAAAAAGAATCCAGATTGGAAAAGAAGTAAAACTCTCACGGTTTGCAGATGACATGATCCTCTACATAGAAAACCCTAAAGACTCTACCAGAAAATTACTAGAGCTAATCAGTGATTATAGTAAAGTTGCAGGATATAAAATTAACACACAGAAATCCCTTGCATTCCTATACACTAACAATGAGAAAACAGAAAGAGAATTTAAAGAAACAATACCATTCATCATTGCAATAAAAAGAATAAAATACTTAGGAGTATATCTACCTAAAAAAAAAAAAAAAAAGACCTATACATAGAAAACTATAAAACACTGATGAAAGAAATCAAAGAGGACCCAAATAGATGGAGAAATATACCGTGTTCATGGATTGGAAGAATCAATATTGTCAAAATGACTATACTACCCAAAGCAATCTATAGATTCAATGCAATCCCTATCAAGCTACCAATGGTATTTTTCACAGAACTAGAACAAATAATTTCACAATTTGTATGGAAATACAGAAAACCTCGAATAGCCAAAGCAATCTTGAGAAAGAAGAATGGAACAGGAGGAATCAACCTGCCTGACTTCAGGCTCTACTACAAAGCCACAGTCATCAAGACAGTATGGTACTGGCACAAAGACAGAAATATAGATCAATGGAACAGAATAGAAAGCCCAGAGATAAATCCACGAACCTATGGACACCTTATCTTTGACAAAGGAGACAAGGATATACAATGGAGAAAAGACAACCTCTTTAACAAGTGGTGCTGGGAAAACTGGCCAACCACTTGTAAAAGAAAGAAACTAAGAACACTTTCTAGCACCATACACAAAAATAAACTCAAAATGGATTAAAGATCTAAATGTAAGACCAGAAACTATAAAACTCCAAGAGGAGAATATAGGCAAAACACTCTCCGACATAAATCACAGCAGGATCCTCTATGACCCACCTCCCAGAATATTGGAAATAAAAGCAAAAATAAACAAATGGGACCTAATGAAACTGGAAAGCTTTTGCACCACAAAGGAAACTCTAAGCAAGGTGAAAACACAGCCTTCAGAATGGGAGAAAATAATAGAAAACAAAGCAACAGACAAAGGATTAATTTCAAAAATATACAAGCAACTCCTGAAGCTCAATTCCAGAAAAATAAATGAGCCAATCAAAAAATGGGTCAAAGAACTAAACAGACATTTCTCCAAAGAAGACACACAGATGGCTAACAAACACATGAAAAGATGCTCAACACCACTCATTATCAGAGAAATGCAAATCAAAACCACAATGAGGTACCATTGCACGCCAGTCAGGATGGCTGCTATCCAAAAGTCTACAAGCAATAAATGCTGGAGAGGGTGTGGAGAAAAGGGAACCCTCTTACACTGTTGGTGGGAATGCAAACAAGTACAGCCACTATGGAAAACAGTGTGGAGATTCCTTAAAAAACTGGAAACAGAACTGCCATACGACCCAGCAATCCCACTCCTGGGCATACACACCAAGGAAACCAGAACTGAAAGAGCCACGTGTACCCCAATGTCCATCGCAGCACTTTTTATAATAGCCAGCACATGGAAGCAACCTAGATGTCCATCAGCAGACAAATGGATAAGAAAGCTATGGTACATACACACAATGGAATATTACTCAGCCATTAAAAAGAATACATTTGAATTAGTTCTAATGTGATGGATAGAACTGGAGCCCATTATACAGAGTGAAGTAAGCCAGAAAGATAAACACCAATACAATATACTAACACATATATATGGAATTTAGAAAGATGGTAACGTTAACCCTATATGCAAGACAGAAAAAGAGACACAGATGTATAGAACAAACTTTTGGACTCTATGGGAGAAGGCGAGGGTGGGATGATCTGAGAGAACAGCATCGAAACATGTATATTATCAAGTGTGAAACAGATCGCCAGTCCAGGTTGGATGCATGAGACAAGTGTTCAGGGCTGGTGCACTGGGATGACCCAGAGGGATGGGATGGGGAGGGAGGTGGGAGGGGGCTTCAGGATGGGGAACACATGTACACCCATGGCTGATTCATGTCAATGTATGGCAAAAAAACACTACAATATTGTAAAGTAATTAGCGTCCAACTAATGAAAATAAATGAAAAAAAAAAAAAAAAAAGGCTGAGAAATCAATCCTGCTGCATATGATGTGTACCTAAACATATATTGCTGTGTTTATGCTTTGGAAATTGCTTTGATTTGTGAGTCAGAGATGAAGGTACAGATACTTGTACTCAATCTTGCCAAGTACAATGAGAGGTGCTGTAGCATTTTCCAAATATCAGCATATCCCTTCAGTCACTTTTCACTCATTTCCTCCTCTTCACGGACTTTGAGCTCACTTTCTGTTTCCTTACTTCATTTTTCATGAAACATATCTTTTCGTTCCTTTAGTTTATTGAAGTATTCTCAGTAATTAGCACAGTACCCAACAAATAGTATGTGTTCAACAAATATTTAATGAGTAAAGAAATATTTATGACTGATGTTACTAGTAATTGCTAGGGATGCAATAAAATATTAAAGGGTGAGTTAGATCTTTTTAAAAATAGAAGAGAGTCAGCATCACACAGATTTCACAATGAAGACGGGGGTATATTTGAAGATACTTATTCATTCATAAACTCATTAATCCTGTTCTATTTCCCTTTCTTTTCCTTCCACCCTCCCTCTCTCTTTTCCTTTTTTCCTCTTACGCCTCTTTCCTATCATTGTTAGTGAAACAGGTACCCAAGAACTTTGTTAACGTCTTCTTGTGAAACTTTAGTTTATTCCAACACAAAATTCTTTCTTCCATTAAAATTCCCAGTACGTTGTGTTTCTCATAAAGTGGTTGAGACCAGATATTTTGAAAGATTAAAATTGCACTTAACTCATTCCCCCAGTGAGGCAGGGAGTTCTCCTAATTTTAGAAAAATGGATACAGAAAATGGTTATTTGGATATCAACTGGTATTGTCATTCACAACATCTTCCATAACTATAAGCCAACAAAGGTGTTAAAAGTCCATATGGTATTTCAGCAAACCAATGGCCATTGGAAGCACAGTGCTTGCCAACCCAAAAGTGGTGAACAGATTTTAAAAAGCCTTTTCTTCATCTTCATTCAGAAATAATACTTACCAATTAAAAAAAAAATGTGCTATCCTTATACCAAACGTGTCCTGCTTTAAAACATTCTACCGAACTTATCTTTAGAAACTACAGAATTAATGAGTACTGTTTAATAGAACTGTCATTAGTTCTATCACTAATTCTACCAATAGAGATTCACCACGAGCAGATGATCTCACAAGAAAAATAACAGGAGTTAGGAACTTGAAGCTCCATTGGCTCACTGTATCTTTTAACTATTTTTCCCTACAACTAATACATTAATAAATAGAATCAGGAAGAGATTGTTAGCAATGCACACTGAGGATCCTAATGTTTTACAAATTCTACCTGTTTGCACATCTGAAGGACTGAATCTAAAGTAAGATGAATGTCTAATTCATCTGTTACACCAGAATTGCGTAAAACAAGGCAACATACTAAGTGACTTTCAAATTAACTAATAACAAGTGTACACACAATACAGCACTTGGAAAAGAAAGCATCCTGGGCACAAAAAGGAGGAGAAAACTTGTGAAAATAATTCATTTTAGTAATTAGAATGAAAGTTTAGAAAACTGCATCATCCAAGTAATAAATATGTGATAACTATAAAAAGTTAAAAAAAGTTCTAAAAACAGAGGAAAAGTTGAAATAAAGGAGAATGATATAAGCAGATGGAGAGGGTGACAAAGTAAAATTTTGTGATAAAATTAATACTGAAAATGTATTACACTAAAAATTGAAAAACATTTGCCTTTATGCACCAAGGATAAAGGATTTTCATTTCAATAAGTGACATTCCATCATGTTTCCTATAGAAAAGTGTATTATGGTCTTGAGATCATATATAAATAGCAGTCAGACTGCAGATCTGAATGTAAGAATAATGTATGAAGTTAATGGAAAAAATACAAAACTTATGTTAAGTACACATTTCTTAAACAGGACACAAACATGGCTAAGCATGAAAACTAGTCTATATTCATATATACATTCATCTTTTGTGTCACTTTTCTGTATAGCAGAGATGGGCACAACATTGTAAACCAACTACCCTTCATTTAAAAACTGATGTATATTAAAATTGCCATTAAAAGTATTCAAGAGTTGAAAGGATAGCTAGAAAATCTATTAAAGGGTAACTAGTGAATATATTTACAGTATTATTATGTTATCAAAGTTAATATTATTAATTATAAAAATATATTAGTGAATACCAGCTATAAAATATATTATCATACTATCAAAGAGCTTGTTTTGATTTCAAAATATCTCCTTCAAATCAACAAGAAAATAAACAAATTGATAGAAAAGACAAAAGTCTGAAATAGGCATTTGATAATAGAAGATATTCAAATGGTCAATAAACATGTCGTTCCCATAAGATGCATAAGCTGACATAGCTAATTTATACTGGTAGAAGTCAGAATACTGTTTTAAATGGGTCAGTATCATAAAGGGAACTCTGAAGGGCTGGTAAGGCTCTGTTTCTTGATCTGAGTGTTGTTTATAAAGGTGTTGGTTATGTGAAAATTTACCTTGCTGTACCCTTATATTACATTTTCTTATATGAATATAAAACTCCAATAAAAACTAAAATGATACATAATGATTTCTTATTAATTATTAGTTATAAGGTACCAGTAAACTAAAACTAAATTTCAGGTGTTTTCATTCTAGTTTTCCTTTTCTGCTACTGAAGTATTTAAGTAAGAACACATTTGTGAAACAAGCATGACTTCTGACCATGTGTAAGCATTGACTTTCTATTCATAGACCATCGATGAGAAATGTGTCATTTGTTTTTTTCATCTATCCGAGGTACAAATGTGTGATTTTGATGTTAGGTATGTAGTATCAGGACTTCCCTGCTGGTTCAGCAGTAAAGAATCTGCCTGCAATTCAGTAACCACAGGAGTCTCGGGTCGACCCCTGGGTCAAGAAGATCCCCTGGAGGAGGGCATAACAACACACGCTAGTATTCTTGCCTGGAGAATCCCATGGACAGAGGAACCTGGAGGGCTACAGTATATAGGGTCAGAAAGAGTCAGACATGACTGAAGTGACTTCGCACGCATGCAACACATGTAGTATCAAGGTACCAACACGTTGACATTTGGCATTATTAGGAAAAGTAGAAAACTCTAGTGAATAGGAAGGGTGATAAATCGCTCAGGATGCTTACATCTTATTGATTACAATAGAGTTCACGCTGATCCCAAGCTATGAAAGTCTGGGGAAGGTACGCATTTTTCTCTAGGAACATTGCTAACAAACAGAATACTGGGATTCTGGTAAGGATGAAGTAAATCTACTTGTAGACAATGAACAGTACCTGCCATATCCTTAAATATTAAAGGGCTCCTGAAACACTGTGGCATGCTATGCAGTCAGTGAGATTTATTAGCCAACATCTTAATCGCTAACACTATCCCAGAATCTGGTGCTTGGTTCTGGTTTGCTGTAACAACAGATAGGAAGTTCATCTTGTCTTTGGACTTCAAAGTCTGGTGAAATGCAAGAGAGAGAGGAACATTTATAAAGGAGCTTTGGAATGATTATCTTTACACTCCCTTTTATTTAAGGAAGCAATAGCCTCTGTGAAAATTCCTTCCACACGGCCTTAACTGAAAACTTACCGGTATAATATATTTCTCTCTCTCGTGGTTGCTCCTTAGTCTCTCTCATCTAAAACATTTTGAATTTAGAGATGGGAGCAGCATTCTCTTCACAATCACACCCATGCAAAAATAGACTCTTGTCTTTGTTCTCAGTCTCAAACAGAGCCCTCAATCATTGACAGTCCAGGAAAGAGAGATTTCCATTCTGAACTGTACTTATGAGAAGAGTGCATTTGACTACTTCCCTAGTGGCTCAGACAGTAAAGTGTCTGCCTACACTGCGGGAGACCCGGGTTCCATCCCTGGGTAGGGAAGATCCCCTGGAGAAGGAAATGGCAACCCACTCCAGTATTCTTGCCTGGAGAATCCCATGGGCAGAGGAGCCTGGTGGGCTATATTCCATGCGGTCACAAAGAGTCAGATATGACTGAGCACGTGAGGAATATTAAAGGAATGGTATCAGCAACATCCTGGTAAAGGCCCTGCACTCTTGATAACCATGTTTGGTTGTGAATAAAAAGGAAGACTCACAGTTTCCCTCAATAAGAGTGTCAAACAGCTTTCACTGCACATCACAACTTCCCAGCCTGGGGACTCAGCCGCATACTTCTGAGCAGAAAGTGCTCCCCATGCACCTGCAGCCTGTACCCAAACATGCAGCTGAGATTCCAGACACACCCTGACATGTAGATGAAATATACTCACAGACACACACATGTATATCAGTTTGTGCATAAAAGTTTTAATATATTTAAGAAAATTGAAATTATATAGAATTTATTCTTTGATCAAAAGTGGGATTGACTTAGAAAATCAATAGCAAAATGACATCTTGAGAAATGTCCAGTATTTCAAATTGAGGCATTAAAATTTACAATAACCCGTAGGTTAAAGAAATAATACTTAGCTATTAGAAAATATAGTGGAAAAAAAAAAAAGAAAAAGAAAATATTGTGAAAGAAAATATAGTGAGAACATATACATATAAATGTTATGAGATGCAGCTAATATAGGAGGAATTTCTCTTTTAAATACCTATACTACTAAAGAAAAAGGCTGCAAAACAATTATCTAAGCTTTCAACAAAAAAGATAGCAAAAGAAGAACAAATTACAACTAATATAAACTGAAATAAGAAAATAATAAAATTGTCTGATTGGTAAAACTGAAATAGAATAATAGAAATAAACATGAGATACAAAGTTAATTTTGCTAAAATGATTATATTCCTAAAAAATTATATTCCTAGATAGAATTATCATAGTGAAAAAAGAGAAAACACAAATTAGAAATATAAAGAATGAAAAAGTAAACAATAGATGCTGCAGTGTTAAAAGGATAGAGTACCTCTGCTGTCCACCTGAAACTATCACAATATTGCTAATTGGCTATAGTCCAATACAAGATAAAAAGTTCAACAAAAATGAATAAAAGGAGATAATAAAAAAATCATTAACAAGATAATGCTACCGACTCATCCCAAGTGGGGATGTGAGAAAGTGGGGAAATCTAATTTTTTGGCAAAGGTACAATGACTATTCAATGGAGAAATGATAGTCTTATGAGCAAATGATTTAGGGACAATTGGATATTCCTAGGCAAATAACTGAATCTTGGCCTAAATCTTACACCTTATACAAAAATTTGAGGAAAGTCGCAAAATGGACCATATAGCCAACTGTAAAATCCAAAACTATAAAACTTTGAAAAAAAAAAAACAAACTTCAGGACCAAGTGTTGGACAAAATGGTTTTTGTAATGACGTCAAAGCACAATCCATAAAAAATAAAATATTCATCAAAAGTAAAAATGCTTGCTCTGTGAAAGATACTATTAAGAGAATGAAAAAGACAAACCACAGAATAGCAGGAAATATTTTCACGACGTGTTTTCATCAAAGGATGGTGTTCAGAAAACAATGACTGTCTAAACTCAGCAGGAAGAAAACAAGTAGTTCAATTGGAAAATGGTTCACCCAGACATTTCGTGGAAGAGCCATGTGTTAGGGAAATAAGCATGTAAACATATGTTCAACATCATTAACCATCAGGGAAATGCAAATTAAAACCACAATGAAATATCATTTTACATATTTCTTAATGGCTAAAATGAAAAATAATGATGATACCAAGTTCTGGCAATGATGTAGAGAAATTGGATCACTCATACATTGCTGGTAGGTAAATGGAACAATCATTCTGGAAGACAGCTTAGCAGTTCCACATAAACTTAAATATTCACCCACCCTACAATTCAGCAGTCACACTCCTTTATGGGCATTTATACTGGAATAATGAAAAAATTATGCTCACACAAAATTTGTACTTGAATATTCATGGAAACTATATATGTAATGGCCAAAAACTGGAACCCAGCCAAATGTTCTTCATTGTGTGAATAGATAAATATGCTGTGGTACACCCATTCAGTACAATATTATTTATAGATATATCTCAACTTGCTATAAGGTTAAGTGTAAATAAATCATTTTAAGTTGAAAATGTTGTAAGTGGAAAATGCATATAATATACTTAACCTACTGTGCATCAGAGTTCTACCTGACCTAATCTTAAAGGTGTTGCACTGAAAGTGATGCATGAGACAAGTGCTCGGGCCTGGTGCACTGGGAAGACCCAGACGGATCGGGTAGAGAGGGAGGTGGGAGGGGGGATCGGGATGGGGAATACATGTAACTCCATGGCTGATTCATGTCAATGTATGACAAAACCCACTACAATATTGTAAAGGAATTAGCCTCCAACTAATAAAAATAAATGAAAAGAAAAAAGAAAAAAAAACCAGAATGGTTGTATGGGTGTTGCTGCTGCTGCTGAGTCACTTCAGTCGTGTCCGACTCTGTGCGATCGTATGGGTACAGAACGGTTGTGAGTGTATCAGTTGTTCACCCTCATGATCCCAGGGTTGACTGAGAGCTCAGCTTGCTGTTGCTGCCCAGCATCACTAGAGAATGTCATACAGCACGTTGCTAGCATGGGAAAGGATAAAAATTAAAAATACAAAGCATGGTTTCTAGTGAGTGCATATTAGGTTTCTCACTACTGTAACGTGAAAAATCCTAAGTTGATTCATCACCAGTTGGGGACAGTCTGTAGTGATTAAAACAAACTTACTATTGATTCATGCAACAGCCTAGATGGATCTCAATGCTGAGTGAAAAAAAGTATCTCAGAAGACTACATGATACATGCTTACACACCATATTACTACAATTGCATGCATAATGTATGAATCTACTTAAACAGCATTCTCAAAAGGAC
Organism: Cervus elaphus; assembly: GCF_910594005.1. NCBI lineage: Eukaryota > Metazoa > Chordata > Mammalia > Artiodactyla > Cervidae > Cervus > Cervus elaphus. Next base: position 76,090,326 of record NC_057826.1, read on the forward strand.
AAAATATAGAGATGAAAAGATCAGTAGTTGCTAGGAGTTGCAGGGGTGGAGACAGTGTGAAAGTGATATTCTCTAGAGAAATGGAACAATTCTGCATCATGATTTTAGTGATGGTACAAAAATGTATACCTGTGATAAAATTTCAGAGCTATGCATAAAAAAGAGTGTGTATAAAGCTGATATATCAGATTATCATCTGTATTTTAGTAATACTTTATCAGTATCAATTTTCTGGTATATATATAATATCTGTAATTATATATGCTACATATACAATATCATGCTGCTGCCCAGTTGCCATGGACATTCGTGATCTCTTCTACTTAAATACAAGTAGGTTTGGTCATGCAAACCAGGGCATCAGCTGCCTGTCAGCACTCAGAGGTGAAATGGCACAGAGGAGATGTCTCAACTAAACGTGCACTCTCCTCCATGCATCAGTCGCTAACAACACCGCTCAAGCAACTTAAAAGCAAGGAGTTGGCACTGCTTTAGAGACCTTGTCTGTACTTCCTTTCTACTATTTGTTTGCCTTTGGTTCTTTTATATCAATACATACATTAAAATGGTAAAACCAAATGGAAAATTGACAGCTACATTCAACTGAACAGGTAACAGTTTACAAAATTTCAGTAATCACCTTCTGTGACATTTACTGTGTGCTTGCAGTCTGTAGATACCAAGTTTTGTTGGAGCGCATTATAGTATTATGGCACGGAAAGAACTGACATGCTTATCTTAACTTTACTTAACAAAAAGAAAAAAATAACAAGCAACTAGCTAGTAAGACTGAACACTTTGGGCCAGTGGGACAGAAAAAATAACATGAGGAAAATTCTAAGACACATGATCTAAGAAGTACAATTCTACTTGTGGAAGGAATGGGACTGAATTTCCTGATCCTCCTTAAAGTCTGATAAATAAGATTCAATATCAAGTTTCAAAAGAATAATTATTTTATTCTGGTTATAAATTCATACAAACATAAAAAACAGAATAGACTTTGAAAGTTAGGACTGATGTTTAATCATTTGATGTCAAAATGATTTTATGTATTGAAAAAACCAAATAGAGCCCTAAAACCTATAAAAAAATATGTTAAAAATTTTGAAAAGACTGCCTTTCACCAAAAGTCTGCGAGTTTTTTCAATAGAGTATTTAAATTTTGGATGGAGAAATGTAAGTATAGGCTAAATGAATGACTAGTAAATAAGTAGATTATAAGAAGGGTTCATTGATTATATTAAATCTTACTTTAGTCTGCTCATTTTGTTACAAACAGCATTATTTTGTTCTTTTTCATGGCTGAGGAATTTTATTGTGGGGTTTCCCCAGTGGCTCTGAAGTAAAGAATCCACCTGCCAAGCAGGACACATGGGTTCGATTCCTGGCTCAGGAAGATCCCTGGAAAAGGAAATAACACCCCACTCCAGTATCTTGCCTGGGAAATCCCATGGAAAGAGGAGCCTAGCAGGTTACAGTCCATGGATCCCAAAGAGTCAGACACCACTTAGTGACTACAGAACAACAACAATATCATTGTACATAAGTAACGCATTCTATTCATTTCTCTGTCAAAGTACATTTCATTTTGCTGTAACACAAACTGTAAATCAACCAAACACCAATAAAAATGTAAAAAAAAAAAACAAAAAAATCCTATATTAAATGGGATGGCAAAATTATTCTGTGGAATAATTATAAGTGAAAATCAACTTGTTTGTTCTTTAGTTCCACCCTGTTCAAACCTTTAAAATAATTGCTTTTGCAAAGCCCCCTTTCAGGCTCAGCCTAATTTAAGAAAGAAAAATAGACAAAGAAAGGTTTGTGGTGAGCTAGACTTTTTCCCCTCTCTGTGCACAGACCATGTTACCCATGAACATTAGAACCCCCACTTCCTGTCTGAAGGAGTCACACAGGAACCGGATACTATGTATATGTGCTGCCAGGCACAGAGACACTGAACTCTCAACCTGAGGCAGAACTCAGCACATTTGTGCAGGGGAATCCATGCCTCATGCTGCCCTGGGTGTTCCTGGCCTTCATCTTCTCTGGTAGGTATTCTAAAAGAGAAGCAAATATCTTATGATTTCAGCTTGTTTTTTTTTCAGTCTAATTCCTATACTATTTTATTCACTGCTCCATCTCTGTTTTCTGATTTTCCCCACAGGAGCCAGTGTAGCCCAGAGAGTTACTCAAGACCAGCCAGACATTTCCAGTCAAGTTGGGGAGGTAGTCACCCTGAGCTGTCGATATGAGACACTTCAGAGTAGTTACAACATGTTTTGGTACAAACAACTTCCCAGTGGAGAGATGATTTACCTTATTGGTCAGGGTTCTTCTAGCCAGAATGCAAGGGATGGCCGCTACTCTATAAATTTTCAGAGATTACGTAAATCCATCAGCCTCACCATTTCAGACTTACAGCTGGAAGACTCTGCAAAGTACTTCTGTGCTCTCCGGGAACTCACGGTGGTTGAAGTAATAGGAAAAGCTGAACAAAAACCCCAGAGCTTAATAAAAGAGAGCCCCCTGCTGCGGGACCCAGGCTGAAATACACACCTGCAGACCCCAGACAAGAAATGGTAGTCCTGTGGTTGCTTCATCTGTGGTCTGGATCAGAAGATTTAATTCTAAATAAAAGCTCCTTCTATGTCATTTGGAAGCAGGTGTCCAGAGTAACTTTCTACAGATACATTCTCCTCCTGAATTTTTGACTTTAAATCAGCCACACAGAACATATGTAAAGTTGTCTAAAATTGAAAACTTGCCCCATAATAATATAGAATAGCAGTTTCACCTAAAGAGGCTCACATCACAAATCTGGATCTAGAAGCTGAAATTGTCACGAAAATCATTTCCTTAGTGCTTTCCCCTCAGATTTTGTGTCAGGGCGCAATCAGAGGAGAACCACCAGTGATGTAGAGTAAGAGATTAGTAATAAGGATTAGAACATAGGCAATGGCTAGAACTGGTGGAAGAGTCCATAAAAACTGTTGTATTTGTATTTGGTGTTGAGTTGAATTCACTGTCAGTCAACTTGAGTAACATTCATGAAGGGAAGTTGGATGTGGACAAAAGCATGGACAAACTGTGACATGAATGGAAATATATGAGGACAATGGAACCCACCAAAACTTGTCTTTCTCTAACCTCCTTAGGGCTCACAGTAGTGGGTGAACTTCAGGAGAAGTAGATGTCATTTGCCATCATGCTACATGCATACTTGGTCTGATACAAAGAGAACGTGAGTAAGATATCTGGTGGAAGGTCAAGAGGTTTTAAGTCAACAATAAATTGAACTATCAGAGCAGCAGCAACAGTATGTATTGCCATAGTCCCTGGAGCCCTGTACCAACCTGAGGAACATAGAAACATGCTATTTCATCATAAGTACCTTCCAAAACTTACACAAATCTCTTTCAGGGCCAACCCTAACTCAAAACAATACAGAGAAGCAAATCCTGGGAAATAGATTTTCATATTGTTGAGACTGTACATAATCTGCCATAATAGCTTAACTAGTTAACTTCCCTCGTTAACTAGGCATTCATCAGTACCTCTTTGAACATCACAGCTTTCTAATAAGTACCACAGGAAAACTCTGCTTGCTGTTAATATGATGCAATTATTCTTCATTCAATCAAAACAAGCTGTCTCCTTCAAAGAGAATACCAAGTTCCTTTATCCATTTAAGATTCTTTCCTCTTCTAGCTAAATCACACTCTCCCATTGAATCCTGTATCTTAACTACTGAGATACAATGAGATAAAGATTAATTTGTAGTGGCATATTTTATGTTACGACAGGCAGGCAAACAGGAGAGGGAAATTAAAAATGGTTAATATATACATAAATATATTCATATAAAATGAAAATAATTTTATAACTACTATAGCTTTTGTTACTGCAAATGACCACATGATTGTATCTAGGATTTATAACTACCTCATCCATTACCCACTCCATAAGCTCTTTATCATAGAAAGAACCTCCACTCACTGTGACTTCCAATAAAGCAAGCTGCTTATTCAGGAGCATTGCTATGTGGAAAGTCATAAAGATGAATAAGAAATTCTGAAAGTTGACCAGGATCCTTTTAGCAGAAGTTTGCAAGCCACTGAAGACAAATCCAAGGGTCTATTTTCATGGAAAAAAAATCTTGCTAATACTCACAGGAAATTGATTCATTGTATTCTGGGAAATATCATTAAGAGTGATACCTGACTGTCATCACAAGCAACAGCAGTCACAAAGGGAAAGCATTTCTATATTTTCTAAAGAAACCAAACAAATAAAACTTTCAAGGGAGATTCTTATGAGCATGAATGTATATTTTTAAATTGCCTCTTTTTTTGTCATTGTTGAAAATCACTGCTAAGAGAGTAGAAAATCAATGTCAGCATGGAAGGCAATATATGAAAAAAACACTTCTGAAAGAGGAATCAAATGCAGAATATATTAAGAGTTCATAAATCAATAAGAAGAGAAAACAGTTCATCATAGTAGCAAAATCTTAGAGATCCAAATCAAAAATATTATATCCAATAGGTAGTAAACATGCAAGATAACCTTGATTTTACTGTTTTTAGGAAAACCAAAATCAAACCTCACCTGTTCCATCTGTGTCCTTTCAACATCCTGAGTGGATCAATGTATCAATGTAGCTAGTTGTATATGGTATCAAAAGGTTAAGGAAAAAATTATGACTGTCTCCAAGAAAATAAGAGATTAAGTAAATGTCCTAGAAGCTTCCATCTCTGAACTGATGTGGCAGGAAGAAAAAGCAGATCACAGATCTGGACACTGAAGGAAAGGCAAGTTTTAGTAGAATAAAGAAAGCTGATATTTACTGAACATACTATAGGTCAGGAACTGTAGAATGCATTTCTGATTCATTATATAAGCTAAATATCGAAACCCTATGAGACAAGTTTTATTGTTCCAATGCTTGTAATCTTTGGGAAATGAGACATAACTTTCCTAACTGTGAAAAATGTCTCAAACCTTTATTGTCATCTAGAGTGTACCATTTAGAGGGCTCCTTGGAGAAGATTTGGGTATGAGGAATCACTTGACCCAGAAGAAGATGAATGGATGTTTCAGTGATGGTGACATTATGGTTAAAATGGAACCTAATGAGATCTATGAAGAATGGTTCTATCAAGATCTGCAAGACTCTCTAGAATTAACACCAAAAATAGATGCCCTTTTCATCATAGAGGACTAGAATGCAAACTCAGGAAGCAATGCAAACTTACTCTAGGCTAGTTTGAACTTGGAGTACAAAATGAAGCAGGGCAAAAGCTAATACAGTTTTGCCAAGAAAACACACTGGTCATAGCAAATGCCCTCTTCCAACAACACAAGAGACCACTCTACACTTGAATATCACCAGATGGTTAATACAGAAATAAGACAGGTTATATTCTTTGCAGCCGAAGATGGAGAAACTCTATAGAGTCAGCAAAAACAAGATCTGGAGCCGACTGTGGTCAGATCATGGGCTCCTTATTTTAAAATTCAGGTTTAAATTGAAGAAAGGCTGGAAAACCACTAGGCCATTCAGGTACAACCTAAATCAAATCCCTTAATTCAAACAATTTAAACAGTTTTTCAACATAACATTTTCACTAAATTCAATAAATTCATTGGCTCATTCAGCAAACAGATAATTCTTTAGTGCCTAGTCTGTACCAACCTCTCTTATAAACATTTGAATTATATGGGCTTTTGAGTAAATTTTAAATATGGGAATGTTGGATACAAATGAAAACTGAAGAGATCAAGAAGTGAGAATCATATGACTGCAATAAAGCAGTCAAAGATAATTAAAACCTTCTATGGAGTGTTTAGGACCAAGAAAACACAGATGAGCACAGAGGTGTGACAAGTAAGATGTGTGTGCTGTGTGGTGAGTCGCCTCAGTCGTGTCTGACCCTGAGAACACATGGTTTATAGCCCAGCAGGCTCACTTGTCCAAGGGATTCTCAGGCAAGAATATTGAAGTGGGTCGCCATGCCCTTCTCCAGGGGATCTCCCCAATCCAGGGACTGAAACTGTGTCTCTTAAGTCTCCTGCATTGGCAGGTGAGTTCTTTACCACTAGAGTCACCTGAAGTGAAAGTGAAAGTCGCTCAGTCGTGTCTGACTCTTTGTGAACCCAAGGACCGTAGTCCATGGAATTCTCCAGGGCAGAATACTGGAGTGGGTAGCCTATCCCTTCTCCAGTGTATCTTCCCAATGCAGGAATCGAACCAGGGTCTCCTGCATTGCAGGTGGGTTCTTTACCAACTGAACCATCAGGAAGTCACCTTGGAGGCCTATTTCCCTTCAAAGCTGAGGAACTTTTCAAACAGTTGCTTGTTGACTTTTGGTCTGGGCTTAGCTCTCCACTTTTATTCAGTCACAAGAGGGGGCTGCTTCATCTGAAAACTGTTTCTGGGAGAAGGGAAGGGAAATTTGTTTTCCATTGATGTGCCAAAAAAAGGAAAAAGGACATGCTTTCACCTCTTTTAGACAAGTTGCGCTTTATTATTCCTTGTTGATTGTGTGTGGTCAAGGATTCAGGGAATCTTAGCCCAATAGCCTAAGCCTTTTCCACGCACCTTCCTAAACACTGCTTTCCCATTTCCCTGCTCTAATTATCCCTTCACCTTTCTATTCCTTAAACTCTTTTTCCCCTCCTCCAACTTTTTTTTTACCACTCACACTCATCTCCACCCAAACCCCACTTCATTTGCTTTTCTTTCTGTCTATTCCTCTGTCTTAGCATCCTTGCTCAACAACAGCCACAAGCATAGGGAACATGAGGATTATGGACCACTGTTCAAGGAGGATGAGGTGAACACCATCTATGTCAGTCAGTTAGTATATTAAGAACAGATGCATGAAAAATGTCTACCTAGATGGTGAGCATGATTCCAAGAACATTTACAAGACTCCAAGTTCCAGGATGCGTAGCTTTTAGTCTCAATGTTATCTTACCATCTCTCAGACCACATCCTACTTTTGAACCTCCCAAAGATTTTCTGAAACCTGGATAGAAATTTTCATCATCTTACAACACAGAGTTCAATGCATTTTTCTGGGATTAAATACTATATTCCACAAGCTTCTTGGAGCATCAGCTAATTTCTTAAACAAATGATAGACCAATGGTTGTGCATAGACACATCATTGTGAGTGGTGTTCCTTTGCCAGAGCCAGGCATTAAACTTCACAAATGATTGCACAGTGAGCTGGGAATGTTTCACCATCGTTTGGGGACATGACTAAAACAGAGGAGGAAGACCTAGATAAGGAAATGCTTGATCATTGGCTGAGATGATCCTGGCAATATCACAGTGGTATCTGCATTTCCACAGTGGTATCATTCTAAGTCTTTACTAACAGCCATTGCCTCTGTTCTCTGGAACCTCCTTAAGCCAAGGATCAGACACAAGTCTGAGCTCTGAGCTGATGGTCCTAGCTTGTCCTTGAAGTATGATGCTGGTGACTGGAGTAACTGTGTTTTTGACCATGGGTAAGTGTTCTGTGTCTACAAGGGATGACTTTGAGGGCAGAGGGTCACAAAGAGTTATTTGCTCTCTACTCCTCTCCTTGTGCTGTATTCAGCATTATAGTGATGGAACTGAGAAGTGATCTGTGGGTTTGTTAAAGAGGACAGACTTCTATATGACAAGTTAAATCATGGCCATGATTCCAGACGAGTCCTTAGCAGTAAGCAGGTTGTAGGAAATCTCTGGGTCTATTGAGTCAACGACCCATGGAACAAAGCCTATGAATCTCTGATTCTTGCCACATTTTTGGTCTTTGTAATTTTGCTGTTGTTCAGTCACTAAATTGTATAAAACTTTTTATGTATATGGATGGCAGTATGCCAGGCTCCTATATCCTTTACTATCTCCTGGAGTATGCTCACATTCATGTCCATTGAGATGGTGATGCTGTTTAACCATTTCATCCTTTGATGCCCCCTTCTCCTTTTGCCTTCAGTCTTTCCCAGAATCAGGATATTTTCCAATGAGTTGGGTCTTGAACAAAGTATTGGAGCTTCAGTTTCAGCATCAGTCCTTCCTAAATGAATATTTAGGGTTCATTTCCTTTAGATTGACTGGCTTGATCTCCTTGTAGTCCAATAATGAACATCAATAATATTTTTGCAGGACATAAATAGAAACACTGGAGTAGGGGTTAGGGCCAGACAGTTATGGGATCGTTATAACTTTGATCCATAGAATTATACTGATTTGTGCTCCAGTGCTAATTTGATTTCTTAACCCCATAGGGACTGTGATTGATGCTAAGATCACCCAGCCCAACTCCATGGATTGTGCTGAAGGAGAAGATATAAACCTGCCTTGTAATAACTATACCATTGATGGAAATGACTATATACATTCATATCAGCAAAATCCCAATCAGAGTCCATAGTATGTCATTCATGGCTTACGAGACACAGTGACCAGCAGCCTGGCCTCTCTGACCATAGCTTCAGACAGAAAGTCCAGCACCTTGGTCCTGCCCCAGGTCACCCTGAGAGACACCGCTGTGTACTATTGCGTCCTGAGAGGGGCACATGGGGACAGATGGGGCTGCACCTGTGCAGTATCTCTGGTGGGAAGAAGGGGGGACACACTGGGGGAGCAGTCACGAGAGCAAATCTAGAGTCATCTGGAAGGAGAGTCAGAGAGCAGTAAGAGATGAGGAAGATGAAGGGAAGGAGAAGGGGAGAAGATGCATAAAGAAAAGAAGAAAAGGACAAGGAAGAAGTGCCTCACTAGTTGATGTAGCTGGGAAGAATTATATGGCTACTAAGAATCCTAATTGCAACACAGAAATCAAGTGAGAACCATTAAGCATGGAGGAACTGTGACATGTATGGAGGTGGATGAGGACAACGGAACCCAGAAGACACACTAAAGCTTGTCTGTCCCTTACCTCCTTCAGTCTCACAGTAGTGGGTGACCTTCAGGAGAAGTGGATGTCACTTGCCATCATGCTACATGCATACTTGGTCTAATACAAAGAGAACCTGAGTAAGAGCTCTGATGGGAGGTAGAGGAGCTGTGAGTCAATAATAAGTTGAACTATCAGCTCAGCAGCAACATTATGTATTACCATAGTCCCTGGAGCTCTGCACCAACCTGTGGAACATAAAAATATGGCTACTTCATCACAAGTACCTTCCAAAACTTACACAGATCTCTTTCATGGCCAAGCCTAACCCAGAACAAAAAAGGGAAGCAAATTCAAGGAAATAGATTTCCAGATAGTTAAGTTGAAATGGTACAAAGCTACCATAATACCTTAACTAGTGAACTTCCTTCCTTGTTAACTAGGTATTCATCAGTACCTCCTTGAACAACACAACTTTCTAATAAGGACAACAGGAAAATTATGCTTCCTGTTAATATGATGCAATTATTTCTTCAATCAACCAAAGCAACTTCTCTCCCTCAAAGAGAATGCCAAGTCCATTTATCCATGTAGGGGTGATGCGCTTTCCTCTGATAGTTGGATCAGAGGATCCACTGAATTCTTTAACTTGACTACTGAGACACAAGGAGATAAAAATTAACTTGTAGTAGCATGTTTTATGCTACTACAAGCAGGAAAACTGGAGATGGAAGTTTGAAATGGTTGATGTATACATAAATATATTCATATAAAATGTAAGTAATTTCATAACTATTATATTTTTTGGTACTGCAAATGACCACATGGTTGTAACTGGTATTTATAACTACCTCATGCATTACCCATTCTATAATCTCTGCTCATAGCAAGAATCTCCACTTACTATTGTACTTAACTTCATATGAAACAAGCTCTTTATTCAGGAACAATGCTATATGGAAAGTAATAAATATTAATAAGGAATTCTGCAAGTCCACCTCTGTGGTTTTGGCAGAAGTTTGCCAAGCATTGAAGACAAATCCAAGCGTCTATTTTAGTGGGAAAAAAATCTTACTAATCCTCAGGGGAAATTGATATGTTGTATTCTGGGAAACATCATTAATAATGATACCTGACTTATCACAGGCAATAACAGTCACAAAAAGTAAGCATTTCTAAAGTTTTTAAAGAAAACAAACACATAAAAGTTTCAAGGGAGCTTCTTATGAGCATGCAAATACATTTTGAAATTGTTTTTGTTTGTTAAAAATCACTGCAAAGAGAGGGAAAAGTCAAAGTCCGACTGGAAGGCTATATATGCAATACACAGTCCTGAAAAAGGACTCAAATGCAGGATATATTAAAAGCTCATAAATCAATAAAAAGAGAAAATAGGTAATAAGAATGGCAAAATCTTGGAGATTCAAATCATAAATATTATATCCAATAAGTAGTAAACATGCAATATGACATTAATTTTACTGTTTTTACAGAAACCAAAATCAAACCTCATCTGTTCCATCCGTGTCCTTTCAGCCTGAGTGTATCAATGTAGCTAGATGTATATGACACCAAAAGGATAAGGAAAAATAATGACTGTCTCCAGGAAAGTAAGTGATTAAGTAAATATCCTGGAAGCTTCCATTACTGAATGGATGTGTGTGTGGGGGGGGGGGGAAGTAGGTCACAGAAGTGGACTTTGAAGGAAAGGTAGGCTTTAGTAAAAGAAAGTTGACATTTATTGAGCTTACTATAACATAGTAAGGCACCATGGGATGCATTTCCAGTCCATTATCTAATTTAAGTGTTAAAACCCTATTAGACAGGTTTTATTGTTCCATTTCTTTTAATCTTTGAGAAGTGAAACATAACTTTTCTAACTGTGAAAAGTGTCCCAAACTGTTATTGTCTTCCAGAGTGTACCATCTTAGAGGGTTCCTTAAAAGAAAGTTTGGGTATGGAGAAGCACTTGGATCTAAGTTAGGGTGGCTGGATGTCTCAGTGATGGTGACATTATACTAGTTTAAACTGGAAACTAAAGGCAACTAGGAAACAAGAGGGTAAACCTAGGTACAAATTGCCCCAGAATCAGTAGATTAGGAAATCACCCACTATCCAGTTAAGTGCTAAATGCTTTAGCAAGTTTGTTAGTTGTATAGTGCCTGGAAAAACGAGAGGCTACAGGAAAAGAAGAGATATCACTCCTTAAACACTCCAAGCATATTCCTATATCAAGACCTGTGCCCCTTGCCTTTGACCTCTCTGCTGTGATGCTATCCCTCAAAACATTTACGTGGGGCACCTCTGAAAACTCAAATGTTACAGCTTTGTGAATGCCTTATCTCAGTCTTACTATTTGCATTCCCAGAGAATCCGGCTCCAGCAGCTGCGCAGCAGGAATGAAAGCTGAAGCACTGCCACCTGGTGTCCTGCTGAATATTCTGTGAGGCGGACACTGGGCACCTTGCTGCCCTCTAGTGGTCATGGATTAAACTGCGGGCAAACCTAGTCACTGGTATTATGTGGCTGGAGAATCCCGTGGACGGAAGAGCCTGAGTGGCTACAGTCCAAAGGTTTCAAAGACTGAGAGGCTAAGCGTGCATGCACGCTAGTCACAATGGGGGCTTCCACTGTTGAACCAAAATCAGTAAACTTCTCATTGAAGAAATCATAGGAGATGAGAAGATTCGGGAGAACTGGCTGGTTTTAATTTTTACCTGTGAGTGAAAGTCACTCAGTCGTGTCTGAATCTTTGCGACCCCATGGACTATACAGTCCATGGAATTCTCTAGGCCAGAGTACTGGAGTGGGTAGGCTTTCCCTTCTTCAGGGGATCTTCCCAATCCAGGGATTGAACCCAGGTCTCCCACGTTGCAGACGGATTCTTTACAATCTGAGCCACAAGGGAAGCCCAAAAATACTTGAGTGGATAGCCTATCCCTTCTCCAGCGGATCTTTCGGACCCAGGAATCAAACGGGGGTTTCCTGCATTGCAGGTGGATTCTTTACCAACTGAGCTCTCAGGGAAGCCCTGATAATCTTTGCCTACTAGATGTGAAAATGATTGACTTCAAACAACAAATATTGGGTTGGCCAAAAAGTATCTTCATGTTTACTTATGTAAAATATCTTACATGGGATGATTTTGGCTGGCAAGTAATAGGCTACCTTGGAAAGGAAGCTCAGAATTATTGCACAAAGGTTTTTGGTTTTTTTTCCTTCTTCTGGTGAGTAAAATCATTTCTACTGCTCTGTCCTTTCTTGTAGTATAGTATAGAAATATTCTGAGAATGGGAGCAAGACTCAATAATGGGGAAAAAAAACTAAGCAATCATAGCAAACACTGCTTGGTGTACTCATTCCAACAACAACATCTCAGTCTCTCAATATAACACCCTAATGAACTGATTTTCCCTGAACATTAAGAACATGATAGACCATAAAAACTTATGAAAATACACAAAATCTACCATTTAAACTGCCAATTACACCTCAAAAAATATTAAGCTCTATCTCGTGGATAGACTCCTTTGCAATTTGAGAGTTTGGCTCCCAAATCCTCAACGTTTTGTGCATTGCTTGCAACTGACTGAGTGCCAATGCTAGGGAAAGTGTTATGCAAAGTGATTTTCAGATCTGTGTTCACTCAATTCTTCTCCTAACCCTTCAAGGTTGGGTCCACACTACTTTAGCGAGGCAATGTAACAGTGTTTAGGATGGAAGACTTTGATTATGTTTCTAGACCTATCACTCACTAGTTGAGTGATCTTGGGAGTATCACTTAATTATTTTTATGCTTCAGTTTCCTCATATCTGCAATGTGGATATTGAGATAATCTACTATGCAGGGTTCTTAGGATAAGTGAATGAGATGATGAATGCCAATGTGAGCCCAGTGCCCAGCAGAAGGATACTGACTATTCACAGAAATGGAAACTGAATATGAGAGACGTTCAATACCTTGCCTGGTGTTGCAGAGTAAGTGTCAGAGTGGAGCCCTCCCTCCATAACTTACTTAGAGCAGATGCCTTCCTCATCCCAAAAGTAACTCTCTATCCTCATCCCAAGAGTAACTCTCTATCTTAATATAGTATTGTATTGTCTTTAAAGTGCTTATCCAGTGCAGTGGGTGCTGTGCTGGTTTGATTCTTGATCAGAGAGCTAAGATTCCACATGCTTTGTCCACCCCCCCCCCCAAAAAAGACATTGAAAAATCCAGAAGCAATATTGTAATAAATTCAATAAAGTCTTTATAAATGATTGACATCAAGATAATTCTTTTCTAAAAAAGAAAGAAAATCAACAAGTAGACTCCTATTATTTTTAAAACATTTACAGAATATCACAAACATAGGGGCATGACAGATTCCAAACACCATATGCTCCAAACCAGATAGATAAGTGTTCTAATTCTTACTATGCCACTTACCTGATATTTCACCTTGAGTTAATCACCCAAACTCTTTGAGCTTCAGTTTTTGTTATTTGTAAATTAGGAATAATAGTAACTCTATTGTGTGACTTTCATATTAGAATAATGTACTTGAAGCTAAACAAAGTTCAGCACATTATGTGGGTGAACATTTCTATTTGGGGAATTTGAAAGTTTTAAAAATTTTGTTTAAAATATGTATAAAGATTCTTAACCAAAGTGGGATTCATGTCACATATTACCATCCCACTCTCTCAATTTGAATAGTAGCAGTCCATGATCAAGCAGCCCACTTCTGAAAGATTGTCGGTTCTCTTTGTGTAGTGAGCTCATCTCAACGTTTGTGAAGCTGGTCTCAAGAAAGCAGTGTTTGATCCCTCATTGTGAACCACAGGAAACTGATTCTAGGGCAGAAATGGTTGGTGTTTCTAGCACATGTATGCGGTCTTGTCTCTGATTGGTTGGGCAACCAGGTACAGAAACCTATTTTCTGAAGCAGAATGTTTCACAGATCTAGGCTGCAGAACGTTCCTCTACTGAGGATACTTGAGCAGGATAAATGGAGAGGAACACCTTGACAACCTCATGGCTGATCCTGTGGCTTCATCTTGGCTGTAAGTCCTGGGACTGCTGAAGACATTCTGAACAGTCTGGGGTGGTGATGGGGAAGGAGGGAGATGCAGTCAGGCACCTCAAGATTCTAATATTTGGGAATGTGTGAAGGCAACGAACACTGTAGAGAAATCAGTTTCTATGTGTGACCTTGTCTTTCTGAACAGGAGTGAGCAGCCTCTTGACTGTGGAACAGCATCCTGCCTCACTGTGGGTTCAGGAAGGAGAGAGCGCCAATTTCCCCTGCAGTTTCCCTTCCAGCTCTTTCTATGCCTTACACTGGTACAGATGGGAACCTGCAAAGGGCCCCAAGAACCTGTTTGTAGTGAGTGCAAATGGGGATGAAAAGAAGCAAGGACGAGTGAGAGTCACTCTGAACACTAAGGAGGGCGACAGCTCCATGTACATCGGAGGATCCCAGCCTGAAGACTCAGCCACATACCTCTGCGCCTCCACACAGTGCTCCTCAGCCCCCTGCAGCCCACACCCAAACCCGGGCCTGCTGCTGCTCTGGGACCAGCGCTGAGGAAGGGCCATTGTTGGGGGAAAAGGGAAATTCAATGAATGACAGTGTCTTCAGTAATCAGGGGGAAATGCAGACACAGATAAACAGGCATTCCAGTCACTGTAGCTCCCTCAACCAACTGGACTGTTCCTAAACATCACTAATCTCCACTACCACCAGTATACTGGCCATATCATTGATTCCAATCCTAGCCTCCTCTTTTCCCATGATCCCAAGTGAACTAGATAGTACTCAAACCTATCTAAAATAATGTGGTTTTACCTGAGTAATATTTACCCTTCACTATTGCTATATCCTAAGAGCTAGTCTTTATGGTATTTCCTTATGTGCATGAATGTAATATGGGGATATGCTGTCTCACACATCTGGCATGGAAGTCTGCATGTTTTATACCAGAGCAGTCAATTCTGTCTCATTTAACTCGTTGGAGATTTTGATTTTGCTTTAGTTCAAACTTCCCACTACATGGACATCTGTATGTCATTTCTTTACTATGTGGCTGTTTACATTTTAAAAAGTCACTTTGATATCTGGAAGAAGCATTGATAGGGGAAATTCACTACTAAAATTGGTCTCTCCCCCAGTTTATATTGTAACTGTGATAATGAATAAGTAACTGAACTCCAGGATCTGAGTTTCTTACTTAGTAATTTCCAGGTATATGAAGCTGATCAATCATCTGGCCCTGTGCTCATTTTGCAGATTTCCAAATAGCCCACCAGTTTAATATCATATTGGGCTTCTGTGATGGCTCAGACGGTAAAGAATCTGCCCACAATGCAGGAGAGCCGTGTTCGATCCCTGGGTCAGGAAGATCCTCTGGAGGAGGGAATGGCTACCCATTCCAACATTCTTGCCTGGATAGTTCCGTGGGCAGAGGAGCCTGGTGGGCTGTAGTCCATGGGGTCACAAGGAGCTGGACATGACTGAGTGACTAGCACTCTCACTTAATGCCGAGTTGGTACTTTGCTGCTGCTTAGTCACTTTAGGTGCGTCTGACTCTGTGCGACGCTACGGACTGCAGCCCGCCAGGCTCCTCTGGCACAGGCTGCTAGTTCTGGGATCTTTCTGGGGTTTGTCAGCATGAATTAATTTGCTTCTGGGCTCTTCATCTTATAGCTTGTGTTTTCAGGTTTCTCCCCACCATACACATTAGTAATTAATATCTAGCCTCTGTCCAGCCTCCTGAAGTATGGTGCTATGTTGCTCTCTCTCTTTCATAAATTTATATTTTAAAAAATGTATTAGTGTCACTATGTTTAGGAAAGATAATACATATTATAAAAACAGTACTGGTTTGCATTCAAATCCCTCAGACCGAAACTATTTAAGAGACATTCATGTGAAAGATTTCTTTCTCAAAGGTCATTCACAAGGCAGTAATGAATCTATTTGTCCATCAGATTGCAAATGGTTGAATCCGTTTTGCGATATGAATGTGCATAGAACTGGAAGGTAAAGCACAGAAGTGAGTGAGGTGAACCTGTAGTTCATTGTACAGTAGTGCTGATGGAATAAAACAACACGCCAAAAAAGAGCTGCTGGTCAACTTCCCAAACTGGGTCTTCAACATGATTGGCATAAAGATCAATGGAAGAAATTTCTAATACTATCAGTGAAGACCCTGAGTTTTAGCTGACTCTGAGTTGGTAGAAACAAAAAGCACACAGAAAAAGCAAGGACACAATCTGTCTATACTCTGTGTTGCTGAAACACAGTGCTTCATGTATTTTTCATACCAAAGAACATATAGAAATTGATTACATTTGTACAGCCCTTCAATATAGAATGCTGCTTGAAACTGACCTGTGATTCCACATTCCCTGGGCTCTTCTTCACCTTAGGAGGTAAGGAGATAAAGCACTTTCCACCCAGGTAATCAATTCCTGGATGCAGTGGCACATAATTTGGAAAATCTACTCTTATAAACATGGGGAAAATGTAAACCTGGAAATGAGATTTCTTCAAAAATACCTGTGTCTTTAAGAAAGTCATATGTAACCAAGCAAACATGCACCAAACTTATCAGTTTCTTTGGGTTCCCAAATGGATTTGAAATTGAAAATATTCTGTTGTGTTAGTTATAGAGATACAGATCTGACCTCTTAAATAGTCCCTCATTTTTTAAAGTCACATGGAGTGAGAAGAATGAGTGAAATATAAAAATCAAATTGAACAAGGAAACCTCACATCTCCCTGTTTACTGTAGGGCTCCAACATGAGCAACCAACCACCTGCTCCCGTTCTAAGAGGCCCAAGGCTCTCATATTACCTGGGCATCACCAGCTAATCTTCTGCGCTAAGGCAGGAGCACTCAGACCACACGTGAAGAAGTTTGGTGAAACAGACAGATGTTTCAGGTCCAGCTCTTTGAGACAATCAGAAATCAGAGAGAGGAAAAACACCTTTCATTCTTGCTAATATCTCACAAGTCTTCAACAGGATTCTCTTCACAGGTGTTAGTGTCATTGTGTTTTGCTGCACAACAAACCACCTCAAAACTCACTGTTTAATTATCTCATGACACCTCTGCTCCATGCAGTGAAAGGGGGCTCAACTGCACTGGAATCCCTCAATTTACTCACTTAATTAGTGGGGTTTGACTGGAAGCTGAGGCTGAACTGAAATCTCAGAAGCTCAGGCTCATCTCTTCTTCAGACGTTCTCAGGAGTGACCATGGCCCATACATGTGATCTCTCTTTGGGGCCCTGAGGGAAGCTGGGCATCTTACATTGTGCCTCGGGGCTTCCAGAATCACAGAAGTGTCAACTGCCAAAGAGTCGCCCCCTTTCGCCTCAGAACTGGCATAATGTTAATTCTGCTCATCTGTTTACTCCAGCAAGTCACGCAGCCAGCCTGGACTCAGTGCACACGGGGGCTACACAAGGTCCCAGGTATCAGGAAGCAAGGATCACTGGAGGCAACTTTGGCCACTAGTTTCCACGTGAACTGATAGAATAAATACATTCCTTGTGGCAAAGTGGCACCAGAGTGCTAATGAAGCACATAGACCTTAATAATCATCAAGGTCAAGTCAGTTTACTTCTCAAATAACACCCACATCCATTTCCTCATCTCTATGCTCCTTGCAACTGACCTAATCCAAGCATTTAGCACCTCTCACTTGGATAACTGCAAAGGCCTCTTCACTCTCTTCCTGCCTTTGCTCTCAACTCTTTGAATCTGACTTTTACATGACCACAGAGTTTATACATATATATATATATATATATAGATATAGATATAGATATACTATATATATATTAGAGAAGGAAATAGCAACCCACTCCAGTATTCTTGCCTGGGAAATCACATGGACAGAGGAGCCTGGTGTGCTGCAGTTCATGGGGTCACAAAGAATTAGACACAGATTAGCGATTGAACAACAATAACAATAACTGAATAATAATAACAACAATGGTAACAACAGTAACATAAAATTAGTTTACTTCATGCTCATCTTTGGATAATGAGGAACCATTAGAAATTATAAAGATCAAATTTTATATTAAGAATTACAAGGCAATGTACAATTTTTCCCTGAGTTACTTCTAGTTTTCTCATTCACCCTTTTCTGCCACATACTCTAGATGTACATCAGCCACTTTAAAATAAAACCATTTATGCTGGCATTAAGCTCTTTTCTTAATCTGAACCTTTGCAGATGCTGTCCTCTTTGGTCAGAATGGTTTTTCCCAAGTACTTGTGTAAAACACATATATGTACTCAACCTTTACAGCCCAGTTCAAGCAACATTATTTCTTATGTGAAGTCTTAGAGGATAATATTGCTAACTTTTAATTATAAATATTCTTAGATCTCATCCCCTCTTAAGATGGTTTGACAGGAATACAGGAATATTTGCTACTGAGGGCCATCTTATATTTATATTCATTCAAACTGTTTCCTACGAGGCATGAAGAGATTCCTTTTAGTCCACAAACCAAAGCATGGTCAGGTTCCCTTCTTTTCATTTAGCAAATATCTCCTTCACAGCACAAGCCCTGGAGATAGGCTGCAGCAAATACGATGCTGTGAGTTGGGAAAGCGCGGCCTTCTCCAGGGGGTGACTGTTCTGTCTTGGTTTACATCCTTCTATGTAAACTGTGGCAGGGCTCCTGATCTGCATGAAGACCAGGGAACTTTTAAAGCATCCCCAAGTGCTGCTCCAGACCACTTGCTCTTTTAGGGTGGGAGTGGAGCCTTCACCAACATAGCATTGCTAGATTTGTCTTCATCTGGAGGTTCAAATCCAACATGCCTGAAAAGGAAAAGTTATCCCAATGATGTGCATTTCAAAGAGCTTTTTTAACTCATGGGATTTTCCTTTTCCATTACATCCTAAACCTGCTACTCTTTCTGTTTCTATATATAAAGTAATTCAGATTCAGATTTACTTTTGACTTTAAAGAAGTTTTGAGATGTCTACCATTTATATAACTGCATGGCAACACTTCAAAGACATTAAGGACCCTATAGTGGGTTGGAGGGTGGCCCCCGAAGGATACATTCACATCCTAATCCACGGAAACTGTGAATGTGAACTTATTTAACAAAGCAACTCTTCAAATGGAATTAAGAAAAGGGTGTCAAAATCCAAGCATACTGGATTATCTTGGTGGAGCCTCAATCCAGTGACAAGTGTCCTTTTAAAAGACACACAGGTGAGAAGGCCTCGTGAAGTCTTCTCGGTGGAGGAAGAGGCTGGAGGTGTACAGTCACTAGCAAAGGAGCACCTGGAGCCACCAGAGGCCAGAAGAGGCAGGAAAGAGTCTCTCCTGGACCATCTGGAAGGAGTGTGTTCCTGCTGACACCTTGTCATCAGACTTCTGACCTCCAGGTTGCAGGGAACCAATTCTTGCTTTTTGGAGCCATCAAATTTGTGATAATTTGTAATGGTAGAACAAGGGCTACTGGGGCTAACACAGTTTTCCATAGGTAACATTTCTAAATAGCTACAAGCAACTCCTGAATGTTTACATTCATGGAAGGACATTTTTAAATTACTTTAAAGAGGAATTAATTTAATTATATTACTCTTTGAGACATTTGCATTCAAATTCTCACATAAGTAAACATACACATTTATTTATCATTCAAGTGTTTGAGTAACCACTATTTACCAGGTATTACTGGATCAGAAATTTTTGATCCAGTCACAGAGGGGCAGCATCTGCTAACATAGACACTCCCTGGGGAAGAAGGGTGGGTAACATGGTGGTAAGTGATGGGCTGTCTCAAACTGCAGTCACTCCTTTCTTTTTTATTTCCCAAAGGCAGTATAGACCAGGTTTCTATAGGTCTGGAAGAAGCTGATACAAGGGAAACCCTTTAAGGAGCAGGCAGATTCAGCAACTCTTTTTGAAGAGGAAGAAAAGGGAGATGCTACCGTTAGCACCAGTGTTGATCTTAAGGATGCAAATATCACATGAGCTTGGGGTTTCCCTGATTGCTCCTTGAAAATTCAGCACAGAGGAATCTTATCTGCAGGCCACTGTAGCAGGGGGATTTTCTGATTGAGAGCATGATGTTGAGAAGAAAATGAAAACTAAAAAGTGGGAGATAGAGTTGGGGAGAGAGACATGGGAAGAAGGAGAAAATACACAAGAAGAATGAGAGAGACCATGACAGCTGAGAGAATAAACATCTAATCAGACTTTCTCTGTTACTTCTCACTGCTTTTCTGAACAGAAATGAATGGACAACAGAATTCATTTTCCTGGATTCTTGCTCCTGCAAGAAGGAGAGAACCTCACCACATACTGTAATTCTCAAGCACATTTTACAGTTTACAGTGGTATAAGCAGAGGCCTGGGGGAAGTCCTGTCCTCTTGATTATATTAGCTGAGGGTGGAGAAGTGAAGACGCAGCAGAGACGGACAGATCGGTGTGGAGAGTCCAGACAGCACAGTTCCCTGCACCTCGCGGCTGCCCAGCTCTCAGACGTAGGAACCTACTTCTGGGCAAGGGGACAGTGCTCTGGAAGCACCTGCTGTCTGTCCCCAAACCTCACTGTGGGCTCGGGGGTCACTCCTCCTCATCTCTCCTCAGAGCAGGGGCCAGAGAAAGCTGAAGTCATGATGTCTATGAAGAAATTGTAGTTTTAATAAAAAAAATCACCAGACTCGGTGTCACTGAAGAATTCTGTCAAACACTGAAGAGGAATTAGCATGAATTATACACAATTTCTTGCAGACAATAGAAAGAAAATAGTTCTTCAGTCATTTTATGAGGCTAATATTACCCTGATGCCAAAATCAGACAAATACCATAAAGAACTGAAAACTACAGGGAAATATCTTTTATCTAGAAGATAGACACAAATTTCTTAAAATATTTTAGCAAGTAAAATTCATTGATATGTAAAATGAATAATATACCAAGCACAAATGTAATTTCTTTCAAGGGTGCAAGACACTTTAATATTGAAAATTAATGGATAGAATTCACCATATTAGCAGGGTAGAAAAGAAGAACCATATCATCGTATCAATCTAGTCAGAAAAAAAAGATTTGCAAAAATTCAGTAGTCAATTATGATGAAAACTCTGAGAATCACAAGAATAGTGGGGAATTTCCTCAATAGTTAATGTTATTCTTACTAGTAAAAGACTATAATTTTCTTTGAGAAAGAGAAAAAAGCCAGAGTGTCCATTCTTGTCACTCTTTTGGTACAGTGCTAGATGTTGGAGCAAGTGCAATAAAGAAAGTAGATGTAACGATCTTATAGAGTTGAAAGAAGAAGTAAAACTGTCACTATTTGCTGGTAACATGATTATCTATGTAGAAAATACAAAGACTATACCCCTAAATTTATATTAGGAAAATCCAAATTAAAACTACAAAGAGACACCACTTCACATATATCATAAGGGCTAAAATTAAAAATACTGACAATACCAAGTTCTGGCAAGGATGCAGAGAAGTTGGATCACTCATGCATTGCTGGTGGGTGAATGGTCCAGTCATTCTAGAAAATAGTCCAAGAATTTCAAATACACTTAAATATTCACTTGCAGAATTCTTAATACTTGAAATCAACCAGTGATCTTCACTGAATGAACAGATAAATATCCTGTAGTACATTCACACAATGAAATATTATTTATACATCTTTCTAAACTTCAAGAGGGTTATTTTGCAATAAATCATTTTAAGTTGAAACAATAGGAAGGCAAAAGTTCGTTTAATACGGGAAGGAAATTTATAAAAGAGTGGAGATAAATGTATACATTAAAACTGATTCACTCTGCAGCACTGCAGAAACTAACATTGTAAAGCAACTATACTCCAATGAAGGTAAATTAAAATAAAAAAAAAAAGAAAATCCATCTAATATATTTAAGCTAGGCTTCCCTTAAATGTGGCCAATACTTGCATTAGCCTACAGGGGAAAAAAATCATCTCACACAGTCTATTTTATACTAAAATGATGAAAATCTTATGTAATGTATTGAATACTGTACTGAAAGTGAAAATCAGGGTGGTTATATGGGTGTGAAATGGCTGTAAATGTGTTAGTTGTTAACACTCATGATTTTGAGGCTGGCCAGGGGCTCAGCTCACTCTTGCTGCCCAGAATCACCAGGAAACATAATACTGCATGTTGCTAGCCCAGGAAAATATAAAATTTCAATATTCCAAGTATGGTTTCTATTGAAAGCATACCACTTTCTCACTACTGTAAAGTCAAAAATTCTAAATTGAATTATCATAAGTTGGGGACAGTCTGCAGTGATTAAAAGGAACAGACTATTGATATATGCAGTAGTCTAGATGGATCTCAGGATGTTATGCTAAGTAAAAAAGTCAATCTCAGAGACTACATGGTATATGATTACACTTATTGGATTATTATGACTGTATATGTAGTGTGATTCTGCTTATACAACATTCTCAACAGGACAAAATACAGAGATGAAAGGACATCCGTAGTGACCTGGAGTGTAAAGAATTGCAGGCCTCGGGAGGGTGTGCAAAGAGGGTTTCTTTAGAGAGATGGAACAATTCTATGTCATGATTTTAATGGTGGTAACAAGAGCCTATACATGTGATAAAGTTTCACAGAGCTATGCATCAAAACCAGAGTCCATATGAAACTGAGGTATCAGATTGCGATCTGTATTTTAACAAAATTTTAGCAATATCAATTTCCTGGTATGTATATGTAATTATTATATTAGCATATATATTTTAGAATATCAAGCTGATCTTCAGGCTGCTGCAATCCTTTGTGGTCTCTTCTGCTTAGTTACAAATAAATGGAAACCAGGAGCAGATTTCAGGGATTTTCAAGGGTTGTTGAGGTGGGGATGGTCTGCAAAGTAACTTCTTCAGGGTGATGGAATGATTCTGTATCTTAATTTTAGTGGTAGTAACAAGAACCTACAAATGGGATAAATTTCACAGCTATGCATAAAAAGGTAGATATAAAAACATGTGATATGTATAATAAAATGATACATATAATATAATGATACATATAGTATATGTATTATCATTCTTCTCCCCAGACTGCTCTGGGCATTTGTGGTCTCCCCTGCTTCTTTGTAAATAATTAGAAACCAGGACATCAGCTGCCTGTCACTCAGAGTTGAAATGGGACAGAAGAGTAGATGGTTCAACTACATATAAACTCTCCTTCCTGCATCACTCATTAATGAGTTCTTTTGACCTTAAATTTTAAGAACTGGCACTGTTTTGGAGACTGTGTCTATACTTCCTTTTCTATTTGCTTATTTGCTTTTGGTTCTTTTAAATTAATTCATCTATTAAGATGACGAAACTAAGTGGAAGATTGAGATATACATACTTCATGATCTTGCACAATATACAGAACTTCAGTAATCAACTTCTGTGGTATTGACATATACTAAGTGTTTGAACAGGACTGGAAAAGGTCAGTTTTCATTCCAGTCCCAAGAAGGGCAATGCCAAAGATTGTTCAAACTATTATGCAATTGTGCTTATTTCACATGCAAGTAAGGTTATGCTTAAAATCTTCTAAGCTAGGTTTCAGCAGTGTGTGAACCAAGAACTTCCAGATGTACAGGCTAGGTTTCAAAGAGACAGAGGAACCAGAGATCAAGTTGCTAACATTCATTGGATCATGGAGAAAGCAAAGGAATTCCAGAAAAGCATCTACTTCTACTTCATTGACTATGCTAAAAACTTTGTGTGGATAACAGCAAACTGTGGTAAAGTCTTAAAGTGATGGAAATACCAGCCCACATTATTTGTCTCCTGAGAAACCTGTATGCAGCTCAAGAAGCAACAGTTAGAACCGGACATGGAATAATGGACTGGTTCCAAATCAGGAAAGGAGTCTTTCAAGGCTGTATATGGTCAGCCTGCTTATATAACTTATATGCTGAGTACAACATGTGAAATGCCGGGCTGGATGAATCACAAGCTGGAATCAAGATTGCTGGGAGAAATATCAAAAACCTCAGATATGCAGAAGATACCACTCTAATGGGAGAAGATGAAGAGGAACTGAAAGGGCTTTCTGATGAGAGTGAAAAAGCTGCCCTGAAACTCAACATTCAAAAGTCTAAGATCATGGCATCTGGTCCCATCACTTCATGGCAAACAGAAGGGGAAAAAGTAGAAGCAATGACAGATTTTATTTTCTTGGGCTCCAAAATCTCTATGGACAGTGACTGCAGCAATGAGATTGAAAGATGCTTGCTCCATGGAAGAAAAGATCTGACAAACCTGCAGGTGGGCTAAGTCACTTCAGTCGTGTCCTGCTCTGTGTCCCTGTGAACTGTAGCCCTCACGGATCCTCTGTCCATGTGATTTCCCAGGCAAGAATACTGGAGTGGGTTGCCATGCCCTCCTCCAGGGGATCTTCCTGACCCAGGGATTGAACCCACATCTCTTATGTCTCCTGAATTTGCAGGCAAGTTCTTAACCACTAGTGCCACCTAGGAAGCTTAAGATGACATATTAGAAAGCATAGACATCACTTTGCTGACAAAGGTCTGTATGGTCAAAGCTATGGTTTTTCCAATAGTCATGTGTGGTGTAAGAGTTGGACTATAAATAAGGCTGAAAGCTGAAGAATTGATGCTTTTGCACTGTGGTGCTGGAGAAGACTCTTGAGAGTCCCTTGGACTGCAAGGAAGACAAACCAGTCAATCCTAATAGGAATCAGTGTGAATATTCACTGGAAGGACTGATGCTGAAGCTGAAACTCCAGTACTTTGGCCACCTGATACAAAGAGCCATCTCATTGGAAAAGACCTTGATGATGGGAAAGATTGAAGGCAAAAGGAGAAGGGAGAGGCAGAGGATGAAATGATTAGATAGCATCATTGACTCAATGGACATGAATTAAAGCAACTTTGGGAGATACTGAAGTACAGTGTAGCCTGGTGTGCTGCAGTCCATGGGGTCACAAAGAGTTGGACACAACTTAGCAACTGAACAACAATAAAGTGTTTGAAACCTGTAAATACCAAGTTTTGTAGGAGAGCATTACAGCATTATGTCACAGAAAGATTTGGCATACTTATCTTGAATTTATTTTACAAAGAGAAAAATAATGAGCCACTAACAAGTGAGACTGAACACTTTGGACCACTGACATAGAAAATGTGACGTCAGGACAAGTCCAGGACACATGATCTAATAAGTGCAATTCTGCTTGTGGAGGGGACAGGACTGAATATCCTGGTCTTCCTCAAAGTCTAATAAATAAGACTCAATTTTGAATTTCAAAAGAATATTTTATTCCTGTATAATTTCATTCAAAATTTAAAACTGAATAGACTCTGAAAGTCAGATGGACTGATTTTTTGTCATTTATGGTGAAGTAACTTTATTTATTGAAAAACCTAAATAAAGTCAAAGAACTCAATACAAAGACAAAGAGATACAATAATTATTTTGAATAAAATTTCCATTCACCAAGAAGCCTAAGATCTGCAAGTTTTCTTAAAGAGTCATTAGATTCTGGATGGAGAAAAGTAAGTATAGGCTAAATAAATGACCAGTTAATAGATAACAGAACATTTCATAGGCTATAGTAAATTATATTTTAAATCAGCTGGAAAAACCATTTTGCTGAATAATTATCGATGTATGTCACCTTGCTTAACATTCAGTTCCCCTCAGCTTAAATTTTAATACTGATTGCTTTTTTTCATGCCTTCTTTCAGGATCTGATTAATTTAATGACCAGGAAAAAACAAGCAGACAAAGTAAAGGTTTGTGGTGAGCCAGACTTTTTCCCATGCATGCACAGACCATGTGGTCTATGAACATCACACCCCCCACTTCCTGTTGGGGGGAGTCACACAGGTTCCGGATAGTATGTATATGTGCTGTCGGGCACTTAAAAGACACTGAACTCTCAGCCTGAGGCAGAACTCAGCACATTTGTTCAGGGAAATCCATGCCTCATGCCGCTCTCCAGTCTGCTCTGGGTGTTTCTGGCCTTCACCTTCCCTGGTAGGGATGCTTCCAAACCCGGATGTGATTATTCAGGGTAAAAGGACTGCACACAGGCATTGGTGCTTCACAGGGACTTGGGGAGGAAAGATGGAGAAAAGCAAGCAAACATCTTATGATTTCAATTTTTTGTCTTTGGGTCCTAAATAAATCCTACACTATTTTATTCACTGACTCATCTTTGTTTTCTGATTTTTTTCCCCACAGCATCTGGTGTGGCCCAGAAAGTTACTCAAGACCAGCCAGATATATCCAGTCAAGTGGGGCAGTCAGTCACCCTGAATTGTCGGTATGAAACAAGTTGGAGAAATTACTACCTTATTTGGTACAAGCAACTTCCCAGTGGACAGATGACTTACCTTATTCATCAGTATTCAGAAGACAGTAATGCAAGGAATGGCCGCTACTCTGTAAACTTCCTGAAAACAGATAAATCCATCAGCCTCATCATTTCATCCTTACAGCTGGAAGATTCTGCAAAGTACTTCTGTGCTCTCCCTAAGCTCACAGTGCTTGAAGTAATAGGAAAAGCTGTACAAAAACCCAGAGCTTGATAAGAGAGAGCCCCCCTGCTGCAGGACCCCAGCTGAAATTCACACCCACAGACCTCAGACAAGAAATGATAGTCCTGTGGTTGTTTAAGTTGTGGTCTGGATCAGAAGATTTAATTCTAGATAAAGGCTCCTTCATGTCATTGAAAACAGGTGTCCAAAGTAACTTTCTACAAATACATTCTCCTCTTGAATTTTTGACTTTAAGTCAACCATACAGAACATGTGTAAAGTTGTCTAGATTTGAAAACTTGTCCCATAATACTTTAAACTGGCAGTTTTACTTCGTCACAAACCTGGGTCTAGTTGTGTGGAGTCACCATCAAAACCATTTGCTTAGTCACTTCCTCTTAGACTTCGTGTCAGGGCACAATCAGAAAAGCAGAACCCTGAGTGATGTAGAATAAGAGATTAGTTATAAGGACTAGAATTCAGGCAATAGCTAGAGCTGGTGGACAAGTCTGTACAAAGCTGTTATTTTATATCTGATGTTGAGCCTGAATTCACTTTAAGTGAGCTTAGAGTAACGTTTGTAAAGGAAAGTTTGATGAGGACAAAGCATGGACAAACTGTGACACATAAAGTCATACTTAAACTGCGAGGATACTTGGAGCCCACAAAGACTTGTCTGTTTCACCTCCTTCAGTCTCACAATACTGGGTGACCTTGAAGAGAAGTGGCTGTCATTCCCCATCATGCTATACGCATACCTGGCCCAAGACAAAGAAGATGAGGAGGACTTCTAATGGGAAGTGGAGGAGTTGTGAGTCAACCATAAGATGAGCTAGTTCAGCAGCAGCAATGTAGAAAGAGCATTTGCCAAAATCCAATAGTCAACCATGGTGAAAACTCTAAGAAGCACAGCAATAATGGAGAAGTTCCTCAACAGCACTTAGTATGTTTACTGGTAAAAAACTACACTTTTCCCTAAGGAAGGGAACAAAGGGAGAATATCCGCTTTAATCACTCTCCTTCAGCACAGTGCTGGACGTTGTAACCAGGGCAGTAAAGAAAGTAAATATATGATCAACCTTATAAGCCAGAAAGGCAGTCAAATTACCACTATATTCTATCTATGTAGAAAATCCCAAAGAATATACCCTCCAAAGCTCCTACAACTAGTAAGTAGGTTCAGAAGGTCTCAGGATACATAAGATAAACACAAAATAATATGCATTTCTATATACTAGCAGTAAACATGTGGATATCTAAATTAATAATATAATACTGTTTACAATGACTCAAGAAAGACCCTAAATCCTTAGGCTAAAATTTAAGAAAACATGTACAGAACTTATACACAGAAAGCTACAAAACACTGGTACTTCCAAAAAATACAAATAGCCAATTAGTCTAGCTATTATCCTAGAAAGACCAACTTTTCCCCCATGGAGCTGCATAGGCATCTTTAAAAGTGAAAGTGAAAGTCACTCAGTCATGTCCAACTCATTGCAACCCCATGGACTATACAGTCCATGGAATTCTCCAGGCCAGAATACTGGAGTGGGTAGCCTTTCCCTTCTCCAGGAGATCTTCCCAACCCAGGGATCAAACCCAGGTCTCCCATATTGCAGGTTGATTCTTTACCAGCTAAGCCACAGGGGAAGCCCCATGGAGCTGCATAGGCACCTTTAGAGAAAAAAAAAAAAAAAAAATTGATGACACATGCATTATGACCTCCTTTTGGACTTGATTCTGTTTATTGACTTTATTTTATCCTCATACCAACAGACCATTCTATCTTAATTACTGGGGCTTCATACACATTTTGAAATCTGGAAATGCAAGAGATGCTTTGTTTGTCTTATTCAAGGCTTATCTAGGTTTTCGCACTTCCACATAAGTTATACATAGCTTCTACCACAAGAGATTGAGGTAATTTTCTTGGGATTGTGTTGAATTTATGAATTGATTTGGGACAATTGACATCTTAACATATGGAGTCTTTGGATCCATAGCCTCTTTATTTATGTCCTCTCTAATTTCTTTCATTAATGTTAAGATTTTTGTAGAGGACATGCATTGTTGCTGTTGTTTAGTCTCTGTCGTGTCCAACTCTTTGCGTCCCCATGGACTGTAGCCCGCCAGGCTCCTCTATCAATGGGCTTCCCAGGCAAGAATACTGGAATTGGTTGCCATTCCCATCTCTAGGGGATCTTCCCAATGCAGGGGTATTTTCTACATATACAAATGTATGATGTATAAATAAAAATAATCCACCTGGTTGGCAGGCAGACTCTTTACCACTGAGCCACCTGGGAAGCAAGACTACTTATTGATATAACAATTTTATCTTTTATTTCATATAAATTTTTTTACCTTAATTGACCTAAATGCCCAGCATCAAATCCAGAGCTAGGGTTAACTGGGTTAAGAAAAATGTGAATACAGGGATTTAATTGTGCTCTGAAATGGCCAGAACAGAGTTAGATGCCTGTCAATATGAGAACAGATTCAATTCAACAGCCAAATAGATGGTACCAACCTCTTGTTGGGGTTTTGAAA
This sequence comes from Cervus elaphus, assembly GCF_910594005.1. Lineage (NCBI taxonomy): Eukaryota > Metazoa > Chordata > Mammalia > Artiodactyla > Cervidae > Cervus > Cervus elaphus. Next base: position 76,119,309 of record NC_057826.1, read on the forward strand.
ATACTATTTCATTGAGCAGCCTTAGGAAACGGTCTTTCCTGATATCAGTGTCTGTAGGTGGCAAGGAGTGGTCACCACTGAGTACCAGGCCATGGTTTATGTTAGTTACCCCAGACATCAGAAGTGAGGACGTTTCTCATCTCCCTATAATAATCTGTCACTTTTTTCTCCCAAATCAAAACTATTCTAGAGTTACTGGAGAGGAATCAAGAAGAGGACTTGCATACCTTATAATAAATTAGTTCCCAAGCATTTGATAAATGGCATTTTAATTGCATTTTCTAATGCTTTTGCTAGAATCTAGAAATAAAATTGACTTTTTGTGTTTAGTGACTGTATCAATGCACTAATAGGTTCTAGTTCTTAAACAGCTTGTTTAGAGGTACTTTGTATTTTCTACACATACAAACTTATGATCTCTAAACAAAAATAGCTTTACTTCTCCTTTTCAAACTTAATACATCTTATTTCCTTTCCTGGTTTGATCCCAGGCCCTCCATCAAGTCAGTGAATAGGAGTACTGATAGTCTACCTGTCTTGTTTGTGATCCTGTAGGGAATAATACTGACTTTGATATTTTCAATGATACCCTTTATTAGATTTGGGGATTTGTCTTTTATTTTTGGATTGTTGGGAGTATTCATCATACTTACCTCCCATAACTCCCATCATACATACATAACAAAAGAGACATTAGCCGTTCAGCAAATTCTCTTGATTATTTGAAAGTAAATTAAGTACACAATTTTGGTTTTCATCAAGCAAAGGAAGATAACCTCACCTCATATGGTCAAGATATAATCTTCTAAAATTAAAAATTCTGAAAAGCAACAATAGGCTAGAAAACTTATTTTCAGATTCTCCATATGTTTTTGGAGATATTATTTAAAATGACACTTTGAAGTTTTTCATACAATCCTCTAAAAAATAAAGTCAAATAAACCAACAAACAAAATGTTCATGCTAGTTTTCTTCTGCCTTTTGCTAATATAATAAAATAATATATTCCTACATAGCTTAAATGAATTCATTTTCATTTGTTCCTATATTTTCAGTAGTAGTGGGTGTTGACTTGTGTGTGCATGTGATCTGCCACAGAGAGACTCCCAAAGAATATTTATGATTATTTGTTAAATGAATGAAGCATGATTATCATGATATTTACTCCCATATCATCAGTTTAATTTTCCTCCATCCTATAGTTGGGATGTTTGTTATCTGTTCTTGAAGTTTGTCCACAAATATAACCCTCTATTTATCCTGTTGGAGTCTTTTGTTTAACTTGACTTCCATGGCATTGAAAGATTGCTTTTAGAATAATTTCAAGAGTTGCTCAGCATAACTTCTTTCACTAAGTTCATGAATAACAACTCATCTACTCATTCAGAAAACAGATAACTCTTGAGTGCTTTTTGTGTAGGAACCTCTCTTTATAAACTTTGAATAACCTTAAAATATGGGAAGGTTAAAGACAAAAGGAAAACTACAAAGAAGCCGACAACTGAGGATCATAATGGGGGTGTGACAAAGAAAGGAGCCAGAAATAACTAAAATCTTTTGTGGAGCGGTATAGAACTAAGAAAACACAGCTGAGTGCAGAGGTAGTACAATTATGATGTGTGTGAGTTCTCAGTCGTGTCCAGCTCTTGGGCCCACCAGGCTCCTCTGTCCATGGATTTACCCAGGCAAGAATATTGGAGTGGGTAGCCATTTCCTTTTCCACAGGATATCCCTGATCCAGGGATTCAACCCCCATTGCCTACGTTGCAGGTGGATTCTTTACCGGCTGAGCCACCAGGGATATTTACCTTTCAATCTGAGCAACTTTTCAAAAGGTTGACTTCTGGTGGGAGTTTAGCTCTGCAGTCTGTTTATTCAGTCACAAGAGGGGGCTGCTTCACTTGGAAACAATGGTCCTTTATGGCTATAAAGGAAAGGAAACATGTTTTCCATCAATGTTCCACAGAAAAGTGAAAAAAAAAGAACAGATTTTCATTGTCATTAGACAAACTGATTTTATAATCCTTTGTTGAGTGCATGTGGTCGAGGATTCAGGGAATCATAGCCTCTTAGCCTAAACCTTTTCCATTTACTTCCCTAAACACTGCTTTCCTATTTCCCACCCCTGGTTAACTCTTCCCTTCCCTATTGCTTATGCTCTTTCCTCTTCACTCCTCTTTTTCTGCCAGGATCACCCTTCTCCACCACAGAGAGTTTGCCTTCCCTTCTGTCTTTTCTCTCAGTGTCTGCATCCTTGGTGCAGAGCACCTACAAACGTGGGCACAGAGGGCCTTTAAGGGCAATTGTTCAAGGAGGACGAGGAGAATACCATCCGTGTCATCAGTTACTATATCAAGAACCGATGCGTTGAGAAATGTCTGCCTAGATGGAGACAGATGCATGATTCCAAGGACATTTTCAGGACGCTGAGTTCCTATGTCCGAGATCAAGATGTTTAGCTTTTTGTCTCAGTGTTACTAATATTTCCTGTCCCTAGGAACAACCAGAGCCTACTTTGAAATCTCACGTACATTTGCTAGAATGTGGATGGGAATTTTCACCTCTTTACATTTTAGAGCTCAGTAAAGCTTTCTGGGATTAAACAATGTTTTCCACAAGCTTCACGGAGCATCAGAAAATTTCTTTGAAGAAGTAATGATAGAACAATGGTTCTGGATAGACACACCACTGCGATTGGTGTTCCTTTTCCAAAGCCAGACTTTAAACTTCACAAGAGTATCAGTCTGTACCCTGTGAGTTGGGGATGTCTCTCCTTCTTTGGAGGACATGACTGAAACATGGGAGGAAGACCTACACAAGGAACTGCTTGATCATTGGCTGACAGATCCTGGCAACAACACACTGCAACAGATACCTGCGCTGGTTCTAAGTCTCTACTAGCAGCAGTTGTTTTGTTCACTGGAGACAAGCCCAGGAGCAGACACAAGTGTGAGCCCTGAGCCCACAATCCTGGTTTGTCCTTGAAGTATGAGGCTGGTGGTTGGAGTAACTGTTTTTCTGACCTTGGGTAAGTGTTCTGTGTCTACAAGGGTTGACTTTGAGGCCAAGGGAGCATAAAGCATCATTTGCTTTCTACTCTCCTTCCTGTGTTTTATTCAGCTTTATAGCAATGGAATTGAGAACAGATCTATGAATTTGCTAGTGAGCGCAAACTTCTACATGACAGGTTAATCCATAGCCATGATCCCAGAAGAGACCTTAGCAGTAAGCAGGTTGGAAGAAATCTCTGGGGTTATTGAGCCAAAGACCCATGGGATAAAGCCTATAGAGTTCTCAGAATCTTGCATGTGTCTTTGGTCCCTATATAATAAGCACCAATAATATTTCTCAGGACACAGATAAAAATACTGGAGTAGGGGGTAAGTCCAGACAGTTTGGGGAATGTTGTGCCCTTGTTCCACAGAATTACACTGATTTGTTGTCGGGGGATAATTTTATTTTCTTGAGCCTTTAGGGACTGTGACTGATGCTAAGACCACTCAGCCCAGCTCCATGGATTATGCTGAAGGAGAGGATGTAAACCTACCTTGTAACCACTCTACCATTGGTGGAGATGGTTATATACATTGGTATTGGCAAAATCTCAATCAGAGTCCACAGTATGTCATTCATGGCTTACAAGGCACAGTGAACAAAAGCCTGGCCTCTCTGACCATAGCTTCAGACAGAAAGTCCAGCACCTTGGTCCTGCCCCAGGTCACCCTGAGAGACACCGCTGTGTACTACTGCATCCTGAGAGGGCACACGGGGACAGATGGGGCTGCACCTGGGCAGTATCTCTGGTGGGAAGAAGGGGGGACACAGTGGGGGAGCAATCATGAGAGCAAATCTAGAGTCATTTAGAAGGAGAGTCAGAGAGCAGTGAGAGATGAGGAAAATGAAGGGAAGGGAAAGGGAAGAAGATGGATAAAGAAAAGAAGAGAAAGAGGACAAGCAAAAAGTGCGTCACTGGTTGATGTGGCTGCGAATGACAAGGCAATTAAGGATCATAATTTTAACACAGGAATAAAGTGAAGAGGTATTAATAATTTCTCATGGCTCCTCCTCGTGTCAATAAAATGTTGGTTTCAGTGTGTTAAAGATGAAAAGAGGGAAACAAAAATAATTCTCCTGTTCCAAAGGCTTCTTTTGTTTGGACCCAGGACAAAACCATACTCAGAACACATATTATTACAGTTGTTTCACTTGCAAATAGATCTTACTCAGAGGAAAATCTGAAATGTTATTTTGTTACAACTCTAGAACACGCATGTTTGTGATAAACAAAATTTAAGGAAACAAAAGCTAAGTGAATATTTGTTTTTAATCTGTCTAGAAGTTCTGCCTCTATAAAGAGTTTTCATAATTTTTTTTATATTCTAAGCAGTATATAGATCCATCACATCATAAAAGTCTCAGGCAGAGCAAAAGTGAAGGCTCATAGCTATATCTCCTTCATTCCACCAAATGAAGGAGATTCCTCCCACTGTCCTTTTCTGACAGTTTAATGTATATCATATCAGCCTGTTTATTTCAATTACATATATTTTTGCACAGTTCCCCAGGTGAAAGGCTTCCCTGGTGAAAGGCTTCCCCTTGATGAAAATGAAAGGGGAGAGTGAAAAAGTTGGCTTAAAACTCTTCATTCAAAAAACTAAGATCATGGCACCAGTCCCATGACTTCATGGCAAATAAATGGGGAAACAATGAAACAGTGAGAGACTTTATTTTGGGGAGCTCAAAAATCACTGCAGATGGTGACTGCAGTCATGAAATTAAGACACTTGCTCCTTGGAAGAAAAGCTATGACAAACTTAGATAGCATATTAAAAAGCAGTGACATTACTTTTGTGACAAAGGTCTGTCTAGTCAAAGCTATAGTTTTTCCAGTAGTCATATGTGGGTGTGAGAGTTGGACTATAAGGAAAGCTGAGTGCCAAAGAACTGATGCTTTTGAACTGTGGTGTTGGAGAAGACTCTTGAGAGTTCCTTGGACTGCAAGGAAATCAAACCAGTCCATCCTAAAGGAAATCAGTCCTGAATATTCATCGGAAAGACTGATGCTGAAGCTCCAGTACTTTGGCCACCTGTGTGAAAAACTGACTCATTTGAAAAGACCCTGATGCTGGGAAAGATTGAAGGCAGGAGAAGAAGGAAATGACAGAGGATAAGATGGTTAGAAGGCATCACTGACTCAATGGACATGAGTTTGAGCAAGCTCCATGATGGACAGGGAAGCCTGGCCTGCTGCAGTCCATGGGGTTGCAAAGAGTCAGACACAACTGAGTGACTGAACTGAACTGAACCCCAGGTGGTGCAGTGGTAAAGAATCTGCCTGCCAATGCAGGAGATACAACAGAGGCAGTTTCAATTCCTGGGTCAGGAAGACCCCTGGAGTGGGAAATGGCAACCCACTCCAGTATCCTTGCCTGAGAAATTCCATGGACAGAAGAGCCTGAGCAGCTACAGTCTAGTGGGTCGCAAAGGGTTGGACACAGTTGATCACACATGCACATATCTTTGCACATCACTTTATGCAACTGCATACACATTTATACACATACATACATATGTACACACACACAGATCAAATGATTTGCCATTAAATTGAATTTATTTGGATTTTTCACACTGTGCCTTTTGATTTTCATTTAATAATGTCCTGGAGCTCTTTCTACAGTTGAAACAAAGTGGAGTGGCCCACTACATTCTTTCTGATGCTTATTTAGTACTTTGAAACATTTTATCATTAAATTAATTAATTAGTAATTATAATAATTATTATGAAGACAACATCTTACTCATCTTTGTGGAATCTTACACATCTTTGTCTTACACATCTTTGTAGGATCACTTTGGCATCTACATGAAAAATTTAATTAGATATATGAATTAGATACTAGAAAATTTGATTAGATGTTCAATAAAGGGTGCATTTAAAATTTTTGGAGAAGTGGCATCTTGCCCTCTATATGCTGTAAACAGTCACACTTCAACAGAGTGAGAGGACATATCTTGCATCCTCCACAAATAGGAAATTACCTGTGAATTTTATTTTAACAGTCCAAATATATTTTATCTATACACAATGTGCATGTATGCTAAGTCGTTTCAGTCATGTCCGACTCTTTGTGACCCTCTGGACTGTATCCTGACTGTCTCCTCTGTCCATGGATTCTAGGCAAGAATACTGGAGTGGATTGCCTTGCCCTACTCCAGGGGATCTTCCCAACCCTGGGACTGAACCCATGTCTTTTATATCTCTTGCACTGACAGGCAGGTTTTTCACCACTAGTGCCACCTGGGAAGCCCCAATATGAGAGAAGGCTTTTTATTAATCAAATTGGTTCACTACTTTAGGATTGACAAGCACTGTGCTTCCTTGGGCACATTGCTGAATCATCATGTGCATTTTTACATTTTCATTGACTTACAGCTGTGATGACACGTTGACTGTGAGTATCAACTGATGTCTAAATGAATATTTTTTTTGTTATTTTTTTATGCGAAGTTAGAATTCCTCGCATCTTTCCAGGGGACTCTATCTAGCTACATGCAATCATCATCTTTCAAACTATCTGGTGTCAACCTTATGACAAACAATAATTAAACACTTTGATAAAACAAGCAGAAATCTGTGCCATTTATCACAGTCTATGAAGAATGTCAGAGATAAAGAGAAGTGTGTATTGGAATGAACTGAAGTTCACAGGAAGAGCCTAACAAAATAGTTGGGGACCAATTTCACATTTAATAATGATAGGAATGGGGAATACAAAGAGGAAGGAAGAAAAAGATAGAGGGTTGGATGAAGGAAAGAAAAAAAGTAAATAGGAAGGAAAAATTTAATGAGTCCGTGAATGAATAAGGATTTTGGAATACATTCTTGTCTTCATTACGAGATCCCGTGTGATGTCCTTTGACTCTTTCTTCTGTGTTTTTAGAAGATCTAACTCATGCCCTCTATATTTTGTTGCATCCCTAGCAATTGTCAGTAAAATGTTCAGCCAAGAATATTTCTTTATTCAGTAAATGTTTATTGAGCAGCTACTATTTGTCAGGTACTATGCTAATTACTGAGGACATTTTAACAAATAAAACAGATAAAAAGATAAGTTTTAGGAAAAGCAAAGTGAGGAAATAAGCAAGTGAGCTCTAAAGCTGGGAAGGGGAGGAAATGAGGGAAAAAGTGACTGAAAGTGTCCTGAAGGGATATGCTGATCTTTGGAAAGTGCTAGAGCACCTCTCATTGTGCTTTCCAAGACTTGAGTACAAGTATCTGTTACCTCAGATTTCACTCACAGAATCAAAACAATTTCCAATGTATGATAAACATAGCTATTTACATTTCCACACACATCCTACACACCAGGACAAATTTCTGTCTTTTTGAATATCCAAGAATACGATGTGAACGATGCCACATTGAGGATTCTAGTGTTTCACAAACTCCATCTGTTAGGCATATCTGAGAGACTGAGTCTAAGTTAGAAGCATATCTAATTCATTCTATCAGAATTGCGTGAAATGTGCAACATACTAGGTGATTTCAAATTGACTTGCCCCCTGAAGTAGATAAGATGTAAGAGGGTTATAAGAAACAAGTAACAAGTATATACACATATGGCACATGGAAAAGACAATTTCCTGAACACAAAGAAAACAAAACTTCTGAAAATAATCCATTGGGATAACCAAAATTTACTGATTGATGACATCTTCTTAGAGACTTGAGCACCAGTTGATCTGGTTGTGGCCACCTTCCTCTGTACTAGGACCTTTGAAGGCACATTTGCTTCTACCCCTGATTGACTTCTTGCAGAGAGGAATGATTCACCAAGGAGTCTGACCTGTTTAATTTTCTACATTGACCTAATCACCTCTTACCACCCCACACTGCTTTCTACGTTGTGCTTTAAATCCTCATTCTATTGAAAACAAACATTCAGTAGCCCCTGTAAAAATTCCTTCCACATATCTTAACTGAAACCTGACTGTAATACAGCTCTTTCACTTGTGGTTACTTCTGGTCCTCCCTCATCTAAAACACTTCAAATTTAGAAATGAGAACAGCATGCTTGTCACTCCCACACCCCCCAAAAACGGACTCTTGTCTTTGACCCTTTGAGGCTTTACCTTTTACCCCTACTTTTCCCTATTCCTTTCATCACTCTCATCTTTATAAACATCAGACACTCTCTGGGGGAACCATGTTTCACTGTTTGCTCAGAAACGTCTCCTGGAATTGACTCTCACTCACTCCCTCCTCCTCGCTTGCTCTCCCCTGCCTTTAAGTTAGATGTTCTGGTTGACACGTCAGCATTGCAGGATGCTGTTCTGCATGATAAACAAGCCCCCCTTTCTTCAAAGGCCTTTCTTTAGGACTCTGGTGTGATTTCCTCCAGACCTCCAGGAGGTCGCTTCCTTAGCCCCAGAGTGCTGCCTCCGTCTGGCTTTCCTGCTCTCAGTTAAAGATCACCTGACACGTTACCAACAAACACGCGCCAGGCGTTTCCTCAGAGCTGCTCTTCCCGAGCCTCCCCGCACTGTCTCTTACGATCCTGTGTGTTTGTGAGAATCATTCAGTGCGACGCCGCCGCACTCTCCCTTATATATTGAAGATGTACACACATAAGATTCTACTGTAACCTAAAATACTCCTTGACTTAAATTCAGAGAGGGCAATTCAGAGAGAAACCTGAACTCGTCAACTTTGAAGTCTATCAGTTAGGATCCCTCTCAGTCACAAACTCCCATGGCCACACTCCAGGAAGATGTGATGATGTTTCTCCAGGTAGATGCCACTCCACCTCTGAAATCTTACATCCTGTCTAAACCTTGCATCCTCAGATTCCTACACTCATATACTTCTGCTGCATTCGCTCTTTGACTCTTTATGATCATTTAGTCCCCAGATCTCTTTATTGTTATCTTATTTCTCAGACGTTTCCAATCTTTTATTTCTCTTTCTACAGTATCTAAACTTCACAGCCCTCCTTCAATCAGTCTTTAGTCACTAACTTCATTGTTTTGAGTTAATTCTATGTCATATCAATGATCTTATTAATTCCTAATCATGGATTGATATCTGCCTTATGTACTCCATTGGGGTAATGATTAAAAACACTATATTACACTGATACCATGGAATACTGTTCAGTCATTATAAAGATCAAATTTAAAAAAACCTACTTTCTTATATACTTTGATAAAGCAGAGTTCAAGAAAATCACACAGATGGGCAGGCTGGTGTCACTGAAATGTGATCACCTCCAACACTAACTAGACCCACAGTGCTTCCAAGAAAGTATTCTTTTTCTCTGTAATCATTTCTCATTGTCAATTCCTACAGTGACTTTTTCAAAACTTCTCACACTCATCAGATTTCTTAACCCAGGATCTCTTCTATTAATTATCTTGGAAGGTACTTAATTTCTACCTACAAGAAGAAAAAAATCATTAAATTAATAGATGTGTCAACTTTCTGCCTTCATACCCTGAAATAATACTGAAATCCAAACCAATTCTTTCCTCCTTCATTCCAATAAAATTGGAAATAACTGTTTCTCCTCACAAATTAATTCTCCTACCTGTGGTCCATATTCCATCCTGGCTGTCTCTTCAGAAGTTTGATCCATTGTTTATAGAACATTTCCAAAAACATGTAAATATATCTCAACCTTTAAAACCCCTACGATTACCATTTCAACATCCTTGTCTAGTTAGAACCATATCTTTTCTCCCCATCACAGTTCAGCCTCTGGAAGGAGATTTCTGTATTCCAAAATTTTTCTCCTTTGTCTTGTCTCTACTACAGTTGAGTTTCTGCCGAAAGACTGAAATCATGATCTTTGTGCTGCTAAAAGTCAACAGACACTTTTCAGTCATCATCTCACTAGGTAGACTTTTTTTAGCATCTGCTCTGGTGGACAGTCCTTCCTCTTTGAAACTCCACTTTCCTTCTCTTTCAGGACACCAGTCAATTCTGATTTGCCATGTACCTCTCTGGACTACCTTTGAGGTTTCTCTGATACTCTTTGCTACTGGCCATCACGTCAGTGTTTGAGTTCCTTGGAGATTTTCTTTAGTTTCTATTCTCTTGTGAAGTTTGCTCTGCGTGTGTGTCTTGGTGAAATTACATTTATTCTAAAGAGTAGTATTGTCAATAGTTGTCAGTAGATGACAACATAGTGGAGTCTAATTGAATTAGGTTCTAATCCTTATATGTCCTTGGACAAATCATTTAACTTCTAAAGGACTTGAGTTATCTAGACTAATGGCCATAGTGCTGAATTGTCAGTGGCCAATGATACAGATTCTTGAATCATACCAATGGGACAAATTTCAGATCACTTACTGTAATCTTGAACAAATTACATCCTTCCTTCCTTGCTTCAATTTTCTCATCTATAAAAATAAGGATAATTTACTTTATGTGATAATGTGATTATATAATCACATAAACTATTATATTACAATATAATAGTTTTTATTATATTTTTCTTATATTTTTCTTATATTTTATATTATTTTAATAAAATATATAAAATGTATTTTATATATTTATAAAATTTTATAAGTTTTATTTATTAAATATTTGTTTTATATTTTATTACAATAATATAATATTTCACTCTGTATAATGGGCTCCAGTTTCATCCATCTCATTAGGACTGATTCAAATGAATTCTTTTTGACAGCTGAGTAATATTCCATGGTGTATATGTACCACAGCTTCCTTATCCATTCATCTGCTGATGGGCATCTAGGTTGCTTCCATGTCCTGGCTATAGAAAGATAAAGAACATTACAGCATACTAACACATATATATGGAATTTAGAAAGATGGTAATGATAACCCTATATGCAAAACAGAAAAAGAGACACAGAAGTACAGAACAGACTTTTGAACTCTGTGGGAGAATGTGAGGGTGGGATGTTTCAAAAGAACAGCATGTATACTATCTATGGTGAAACAGATCACCAGCCCAGGTGGGATGCATGAGACAAGTGCTCGGGCCTGGTGCACTGGGAAGACCCAGAGGAGTCGGGTGAAGAGGGAGGTGGGAGGGGGGATCGGGATGGGGAATAAGTGTAAATCTATGGCTGATTCATATCAATGTATGACAAAACCCACTGAAATGTTGTGAAGTAATTAGCCTCCAACTAATAAAAAAATTAAAAAAAATAAAAAAATAAATAAAAAAAAAAAAAGAAGGAACAGAATTGAAGGGGGGAAAAATAATATAATATTAATTATAATATATTATATATATTGTGATTATATAATCACAATAATTATTTAATTCATAGTATTAAAAGAGCCTCTTAGTAAGCAAACCTTTGAAACATTCTCATCAGTTTAAAATGCTAAGTAACTCAAGCCTAAATAGGAGCAGAAAGGAGATGGGGCAGAAAATCCTGAAGACTCAATTTGTTTCTTTTGTTGACCTGCAGAGGGTGATGTTGCATAAACTGGAAGTGTTTGTCTTACTCCTATGAGCTTCTTTATCTTACAGCTCATTGAAGTGCATTTCTTACTGGTAGTAGCTAGGATTGCCTAGACAGGGATCTCTTTAACTCTCAGATTTTCCCTGTTACAAGGACTCAGCACACCCTGGCACATTCCTTCCTGCTCCTCAAAGGAGATCTTCCTTCCTCTGTAGCCATGCTCTCAGCGACTCTTCTGCTACTTGGAATGCTCTTCACAGCAAGTAAGTAACATTATATTCCATGCTGCTGCCTATATAGAAGGGATTTTGTTCTGAGGGTGTCTGAATGGAAACACTGTCTCATTATAGATAGGTGTGTCCTGGATTCACTGATGCTGCATTGCTGTTGCAGGAGGAACTGGAGCCCAGTTAGTGACCCAGCCTGACGGTCACATCAACGTCTCTGAAGGAAACCGTCTGGAGCTGAGATGCAACTATTCTTATGGTGGATCTATTTATCTCTTCTGGTATGTCCAGTACCCAAGGCAAGGCCTCCAGGTTCTACTGAAGTATTTATCAGGACCCACCCGGGTTAAAGGCATCAAAGGCTTCGAGGCTGAATTCAAGAAGGATGAAAAGTCCTTCCACCTGAAGAAAGCTTCAGCCCATGGGAGTGACTCTGCCAAGTACTTCTGTGCTCTGTGTGACACAGTGCCTGAGTCTGCAGAGGGAGCTGAACAAAAACCTTCTCAGACATTGTAGCTTAAAACACTCAGGGTCTCAGCCTGACCTGGTTTTAGAGAGGTCTCTGATCTGATCAAAGTGAGCAGAAGGAGAAGCAGAGTCCTGGGGAGTGCATGGTCCCAAGGAAAAACAAGATTTTCAATGAGTCCCTTGTTTGACATCTATGCAAGACCAGACCTGGAATAGATTTGAATGGATAGTCTCCTTTTTCGTGGTGACGTAGCATTCTGAAGGGTCAGGATCCTAATTTAATGTGTTGCTGTTGTTGTTTAGTCACTAAGTCATGTCCAGCTTTTTACAACTCCCTGGATGGCAGTCCCCCAGGCTCGTTTGTCCATGAGATTTCCCAGGCAAGAATACTGCAGTGGGTTGCCATTCCTTCTCCAGGAGATTTTCCTGACCCAGGGATAAAACCCATATCTCATGCTGGGCAGGCAGGTTCTTTACCGCTGAGCCACCTGGGAAGCCCCAGTTCAACGTGAGCAGCACTAACCTTCTGATTGTTCACCTTCTGAGCTGTCCTCCAACACGCTCCTCCCACAGCTCTCGTTTACAGCTGAGAGCACCTCCATTCTGTCCACATCTCTTGCTGTAACCTTAGTGATCTTTGACTCTTATTATTTTCTCACTGCTTACATCTAACTCAGAAAGAAACCCAGTTGGCCGTATCTTAAAAATTAATGCCAGATTGAACCACTGCTGCCATTTTCACTGCTACTTCTTTGGCCAAACCACGCTTATCTCCCAAATGTATTACTCTGAAACCCAGTTTACATATTATGACATAGACACTCTTCAGGAAATGGTATTGGGAAAATTGGAGAACTGCATGTAAATCAATGCTGTTAGAACATACTCTCACACACCACACACAAAAATAAACTCAAAGTGGCTTAAAGACCTAAATATAAGACACAATATTATAAAACTCCTAGATGAGAACATAGGCAAAACATTCTCTGACATAAATCTCACCAGTGTTTTTTCAGGTCAGTCTCCCAAGGCAATAGAAATAAAAGCAAAAATAAACAAATGGGACCTAATAAAACTTACACTTCTTTTTTTTTTTTTTAACAGCAAACGAATTCATAAACAATATGAAGACCCAAGCTACAGACAGGGAGAAAATATTTGCAAATGTTGTGATAGACAAGGGCTTAATTTCCAAGATATACTAGCAGCTTATATGACTCAATAACAAAACAGGCAACAACCCAGTGGGAAAATGGGCATATGACCTAAATAGAAATTTCTCCAAAGAAGACATGCAGATAGCCAACAGGCACGTGTAAAGATGCTCAACACTGCTAATTACTAGAAAAATGCAAATCAAAATGACAGTGAGGTATCACTTCACACCAGTCAGAATGGCCATCATCAAAAAAATCTGCAAACAATAAACACTGGAGAAGGTGGGGAGAAAAGGGAGCTCTCCTACACTGTTGACCTGAATGTAAATTGGTTCAGTCACTGTGGAAAACAGTATGGAAATTCCTCAAAAAACTAAAAGTAGAGTTCCTATATAATCAAGCAATCCCTCTCCTGGGCATACACCCAGAGGAAAAACCATGGTCCAAGAAGATACATGCACTCCGATGTTCACTGCATTATTCACAATAGTCAAGACATGGAAGCAACCTAGATGTCCATTGACAGAAGACTGGATAAAGAAGATATGGTACAGGTATACAATGGAGTATTCAGTTGAGTTCAGTGGCTCAGTCGTGTCCGACTCTTTGCGACCCCATGAATCGCAGCACACCAGGCCTCCCTGTCCATCACCAACTCCCGGACTTTACTCAAACTCATGCCCATCGAGTCAGTGATATCATCCAGCCATCTCCTCCTCTGTCGTCCCCTTCTCCTCCTGCCCCCATTCTGTCCCAGCATCAGGGTCTTTTCCAATGAGTCAACTCTTTGCATGAGATGGCCAAAGTATTGGAGTTTCAGCTTCAGCATCAGTCCTTCCAATGAATACCCAGGACTTATCTCCTTCAGGATGGACTGGTTGGATCTCCTTGCAGTCCAAGGGACTCTCAAGAGTCTTCTCCAATAACACAGTTCAAAAGCATCAATTTTTCAATTCTCAGCTTTCTTCACAGTCCAATTCTCACATCCATACATGACCACTGGAAAAACCATAGTCTTGACCAGATGGACCTTTGTTGGCAAAGTAATGTCTCTGCTTTTCAATATGCTATCTAGGTTGGTCATAACTTTCTTTCCAAGGAGTATGCGTCTTTTAATTTCATGGCTGCAATCACCATCTGCAGTGATTTTGGAGTCCCCAAAAATAATGTCTGACACTGTTTCCACTGTCTCCCCATCTATTTCCCATGAGGTGATGGGACCAGATGCCATGATCTTAGTTTTCTGAATGTTGAGCTTTAAGCCAACTTTTTCACTCTCCTTTTTCACTTTCATCAAGAGGCTTTTTAGTTCCTCTTCACTTTCTGCCATAAGGGTGGTGTCATCTGCATATCTGAGGTTATTGATATTTTTCCCAGCAATCTTGATTCCAGCTTGTGCTTCTTCCAGCCCAGTGTTTCTCATGATGTACTCTGCATATAAGTTAAATAAGCAGGGTGACAATATACAGCCTTGACGTACTCTTTTTCCTATTTGGAACCAGTCTGTTGTTCCATGTCCAGTTCTAACTGTTGCTTCCTGACCTGCATACAAGTTTCTCAAGAGGCAGATCAGGTGGTCTGGTATTCCCATCTTCAGAATTTTCCACAGTTTATTGTGATCCACACAGTCAAAGGCTTTGTCATAGTCAATAAAGCAGAAATAGATGTTTTTCTGGAACTCTCTTGCTTTTTTGATGATCCAGCAGATGTTGGCAATTTGATCTCTGGTTCCTCTGCCTTTTCTAAAACCAGCTTGAACATCTGGAAGTTCATGGTTCACGTATTGCTGAAGCCCAGCTTAGAGAATTTTGAGCATTGCTTTACTAGCATGTGAGATGAGTGCAATTGTGTGGTAGTTTGAGCATTCTTTGGGATTGGCTTTCTTAGGGATTGGAATGAAAACTGACCTTTTCCAGTCCTGTGGCCACTGCTGAGTTTTTCAAATTTGCTGGCATATTGAGTGCAGCACTTTCACAGCATCATCTTTCAGGATTTGAAATAGCTCAACTGGAATTCCATCACCTCCACTAGCTTTGTTCATAGTGATGCTTTCTAAGGCCCACTTGACATCATATTCCAGGATGTCTGGCTCTAGGTGAGTGATCACACCATTGTGATTATCTGGGTCGTGAAGATCTTTTTTTGTACAATTCTTCTGTGTATTCTTGCCACCTCTTCTTAATATCTTCTGCTTCTGTTAGGTCCATACCATTTTTGTCCTTTATTGAACCCATTTTTGCATGGAATGTTCCCTTTGTATCTCTAATTTTCTTGAAGAGATCTCTAGTCTTTCCCACTCTGTTGTTTTCCGCTATTTCTTTGCATTGATCACTGAGGAAGGCTTTCTTATCTCTCCTTGCTATTCTTTGGAACTCTGCATTCAAATGAGAATATCTTTCCTTTTCTCCTTTGCTTTTCACTTCTCTTCCATCACAGCTATTTGTAAGGCCTCCTCAGACAACCATTTTGCCTTTTTGCATTTCTTTTTCTTGGGGATGGTCTTGATCCCTGTCTACTGTACAATGTCACGAACCTCCATCCATAGTTCATCAGGCTCTCTGTCAATTAGATCTAGTCCCTTAAATCTGTTTCTCACTTCCACTGTATGGTCATAAGGGATTTGATTTAGGTCATACCTGAATGGTCTAGTGGTTTTCCCTACTTTCTTCAGTTTAAGTCTGAATTTGGCAATAAGGAGTTCATGATCTGAGCCACAGTCAGCTCCCAGTCTTGGTTTTGGTGACTGTATAGAGCTTCTCCATCTTTGGCTGCAAAGAATATAATCAATCTGATTTCGGTGTTGACCATCTGGTGATGTCCATGTGTAGAGTCTTCTCTTGTGTTGTTGGAATAGAGTGGTTGCTATGACCAGTGCATTCTCTTGGCAAAACTCACTAGCCTTTGCCCTGCTTCATTCCGTACTCCAAAGCCAAATTTTCCTGTTAATCCAGGTGTTTCTTGACTTCCTACTTTTGCTTTCCAGTCCCCTATAATGAAAAGGACATCTTTTTTGGGTGGTAGTTCTAAAAGGTCTTGTAGGTCTTCATAGAACTGTTCAACTTTGGCTTCTTCAGCATTACTGGTTGGGGCATAGGCTTGGATTACCATGATATTGAATGGTTTGCCTTAGAAATGAACAGAGATCATTCTATCGTTTTTGAGATTAAATCCAAGTACTGCATTTCAGACTCTTTTGTTGACCATCATGGCTACTCCGTTTCTTCTAAGGGATTCCTGCCCACAGTAGTAGATATAATGGTCATCTGAGTTAAATTCACCCATTCCTGTCCATTTTATTTCGCTGATTCCTAGAATGTCGAGATTCACTCTTGCCATCTCCTGTTTGACCACTTCCAATTTGCCTTGATTCATGGACCTAACATTCCAGGTTCCTATGCAATATTGCTCTTTACAGCATCAGACCTTGTCTATCACCAGCCCCACCCACAAATGGGTATTGTTTTTGCTTTGGCTCCATCCCTTCATTCTTTCTGGAGTTATTTCTCCACTGATCTCCAGTAGCATATTGGGCACCTACCGACCTGGGGAATTTCTCTTCCAGTATCCTATCATTTTGCCTCCTCATACTGCTCATGGGGTTTCCAAGGCAAAAATACCGAAGTGGTTTGCCATTCCCTTCTCCAGTGGACCACATTCTGTCAGACCTCTCCACCATGACCCAACCATCTTGGGTGGCCCCACACTGCATGGCTTAGTTACATTGAATTAGACAAGACTTGTGGTCCTGTGATCAAGTTGGCTAATTTTCTGTGATTATGGTTTTAGTGTGTCTGCCCTCTGATGCCCTCTCGAGAACTGCGCAGAAGCGCGCCGGCTGCGACTGACCACACAGAAGTGTGGCCGTGAGGAGCTACCCCTTGCCCAAGGTCAGAGAGAGCCACCGAGAGTGCCAGGCTGCGACAGCACACGAGCGGTGGCCGGGAGGCGCTTCCCCACGCCCGAGGTCAGGGGCGGCGGCTGAGAGGAACCACCCCACCCTGGAGGTCAGGGACCCCGCCCAAGAGGAGCTACCCCACCTCCAAGGAGTGGCTGCTTCGTTGGCGCAGGAGGACCGAGAGGAGCTACTCCACGTTCAATGGAGTATTACCCAGCCATTAAAGGGAATGAAATAAATGCCATTTGCAGGGACATGGATGGACCTAGAGATTATCATACTGAGATAAGCAATTCAGACAGAAAAGGAGAAACATTGTGTGACATCCCTTATATACAGAATCTAAACAGAAATGATACAAATAAACTTATTTACAAAACAGAAATATATCCACAGACCTAGAGAATGAACATATGGTTGCCAGGGGGGAAGAATGAGGAGAAAGAATAGTTAGGGAGTTTGGGATCAACATGTACACACTGCTATATTTTAAATGGATAACCAACAAAGTCCTACTGTATAGCACAGGGAACTCTGCTCAATGTTATGTGGGAGGGAAGTTTGGGGGAGAATGGATACACATGTATGTATGACTGAGTCCCTTTACCGTCCTCCTGAAACTGTCACAACATTGTTGATTGGCTGTATGTGTCACTCAGTCCTGCTGACTCTTTGTGACCCCATGGACTATAGCCTTCCAGGCTCCTCTGTCCATGTAATTTTCCAGGTAAGAATACTGGGTTGGTTTGTCATTTCCTACTCTAGGGGAATATAAAATAAAAAGCTTTAAAAAAGTAAAGTCAATTAACTTTGTAAAAGTTAATTTTCATGTAGAAAGTAAAAGGCAAAAAGAAAACTCAATCTATGAGCTTCATCTCATAGAAATATTTACTATGCACAGCTCAGATCATTTTCTAATTTCCTACCATGTCTACCCTCTTCAACTTTTTTTCTTGGTGTTTTTCTGTTTTTGTATGTACTATGCAGTACGTATTATGCAAAACTACTTGAGTATGTATGTAATTCAATTATAATCATAACCTGGAAAGTAGAAATAACCTGATAAGTAAAGTAATATAAAGGCATTTAAGAGGGTAGGTGTATGCATATTCCAACTCAACTGAGTTACAGCAAAAAGAAGTTAATAAATATTTTAATCTTAGTTTTGTTACATGTATACTGGGGTAGTTACAAAAAAGAAAGGAGCCATAGGACGGTGTTAAAAAAATAGTAGATGGAAAAATGAGTCCAGTCTGGTTCATTTGGAGACTGCTGTGATGCCCATGGAAAGAAAAGAAAGATTCAAAGTGTGTGGCTTTTCAGCAAGATTCTTGACCATTCTGAATAGCTGTAAGTCAGCAGCCAAAATGTTTTTGGTTGCTGAGTATTGTGGAGGGAAAGATTTCACTTCTGAATTTCAGGTATTAGGTGACATGTTTTGATATGGTGGACTCTAGCCCTTTAGTTTTCTCTATCATGTAGTCACATGACCTTGAGGAAAATTAAAGGATAGCAAAAACAATTTTTTTTAAATCACAAATCTCTCACTATTATGACTTTGTGAGCCAAGTATTTCAGTGTGAACCTGGAACCTTAGCAGCCATAAAGACTTTATCACCAGAACAGAACCATCTGCTCTGATAAACGGGACAAGATCTTATACAAGAGATTGTTACTGTGAGCAACTAATTCATTTAAGTCATGTTCTTCAAATTTTACAAAAAGAACAAAAGAGAAAAATGGGAAAAGCAACTTATTTTTATTACTCATTTCACCTAGGTCTTCACAAAAACCTTTCTTAAATATTTGAAGTTAATACACCTTCATTTCCCTAAGATGGTTAACCTGTGACTGCCCTATAAGCTTGCTCTCACGTAGCTCATTTCCAAGTGTGCAGGCATGTGTGCGACCCCATGGACTATAACCAGCCAGGCTCCTCTGTCCATGGAATTTTCCAGGCAAGTATAGTGGAGTGGGTTGCCATTTTCTTCTCCAGGGGATCTTCCTGACCCAGGGACCGAACCCTCGTCTTTTGCATCTCCTGCATTGGCAAGCAGATTATTTACCACTGTGCCACCTGGAAAGCCCAAAAGCAATAGTATATATTGTTTGTTGACTACTTGTTCTCTCTCACTCTTGCTATGCTAACCTTTAGCCAGAGTGTATTTCCGATACTTCACCACACTGTGGACTTTGGACGTAACAATGTGACCATATTTGACCAATAAAATGTGAGTGGATAGTTATATCCTAGTTAAAACTAAATATATTTACATGATATGCCTTCTTTTGTTTCTTCCCTACACATACCAGATAGTAGTTGTCCTTTCAGGTTTTATTCCATAACGTGAAGCAGACACAAGTTTCAAAATGAAGAGACAACTCATGGGAGCAGACCTGAATCCCCTTGTGTGCAAGAGCAGAGCCACAGTGTTGGGATGGCAGCTGACCCACAAGTAACACACAGTGGACCATTCATTAGGCTTTGTTCCTGTGAACCACTGAGATTGTGAGGTTCTTTGTACTAAGTCTTATGCTAGCCAAAGTTGACTGATACATGAAGTCACATCAATCCTGTCTTCTAAATATCTCTCACATTCAACCACCTCTTTTTAGTTGCCTGGTTACTATCCTGGTTCAGGTTCTCATAATCTCTCACCAAGTTGGTTGGAATAACTTCTTAAATATATCCTTTACCCATGAGCTCCTGCCACTCAACTCTCTAAAGTAATCATTCTAAAGCACACATTTGGATTAGATTGCTATTCTATTTCAAGACCTTCTATAGCTCACAATGACCCACAAGTGAAAATCAAGGTTTCTGTTGCCATCTACAGTATTACTTCCAGGAAGTTTTCATCCTCATCCCCACCACTACCCCAAGATTTCTAAATATCAGGCATAATGAACTCATTTTAATATTTTCTTCTCATATATATTATTCTTTTCTCAAGTTTGTAAAAGCCTACTCAACCTTCAGGACTCAGTAAATGTCACATTTACTTTTTAAAAGATTTCCACCTTTTATTTATTTGTCTTTGTCCTCTTTTAGTATTTTGTATACAATTTTGCAATAGCAATATTTACAATGCTATGAATATTGCTTGGTTTTTAACTCTTTACTAGTACAAGTTCCTCAAGAATAGGGGCCATTCCACACTATTCTTTAATCTCACCTGTTATTACTGTTACTGACATACAAGGAACATTCAGCAGATGAGTCACAGCTTGACCACAGGGTGCTTTTGACATGTGCACTGATGAATGAGAGCTGGTTTGTGAAGCTGGATATGCAGGTGGACTGGAAACGTCCCATGTGGGAACCCTTGAGGACACCTTAACCTCATTACATCCCTCAAACCAACACATGTCTATGCTTCCCACTCTTACATACTTAAACCATATAATCCCCAGAAGACAATATTACTCCATTCAGCCGTATGAATCATACAGTCTTGCAGAAGTTTTTCTCCATATATTTGTGGCTTTTAACATCAATAGTACATGAAATGGTTAATGAAAATTTTTTCATGTTTCTACAATATATCATTTATATCTCCTTTGACTCTGTACTCTCCTAAAATAGCCAACCTACCACATTTGATGAGTCATGGTAGGTGACAATAAAGACAATTCATAGCATTAAATGAATCTTCCTCAACTCTCTGCATCCTAGGTAAAACATTCCTGTTTTACACATATAGTTTACGTTCTCTCCCATAATAATAAAAAAAAAAGTGTCTCTCTTACTTTGAAATGAATGGTACCCCTCTGCCCGAACTATTTACCCATAGTATTCTGTCTGAATTCTCTGGCACTTCAGCCCACCAACCATACAAACTTTGGTCTGACTTTTCAAGATTTACTTGCTAATTTCCTCCCAGCATTTAAAACATTCAAGCTTTCTCATTTTAAAAAATATTTAATATTCCCACAAACCCATTTGTGCCTCTCCAGCAACAAATCTTTTTTTTTTTTTTTTTGCCACCTGTTCCTTGTAAGATCCACAAGATGATAGATATCATTCTTTTTATTATTTTTAAATTTTTTTAATTGAAGGATAATTGCCTTACAGAATTTTGTGGTTTTCTTTCATAGCAATAAGAATCAGCCATAGTACATCCATGTCCCCTCGCTCCCAGAACTCCCTCCCATCTCCCTTCCCACCCGCCCTTCAGCCTGTCTCAAAGCCCCTGTCTGAGCTCCCTGTTCCCTCAGCCCCTGCTCTTAGTCTTAGAGCAAATTCCCACTGGCCCTCTCTCACACACGGTGCTGTATGTTTCTATGTTGCTCTGTCCATACGCCTCCCCTTCTCCCTCCTCTTCTCCTACCTTGTCCATAGGTCTGTTCTCTATGTCTGTTTCTCCACTGCTACCCTGAAAATAAATTCATCAGTGCCATCTCTTCAGATTCCATATATATGTGTCAGTATACAATATTTTTATCTTTCTTTCTGACTTACTCCACTCTATATAATGGGCTCTAGTTTCTTCCACCTCATTAGAATAGATCCAAATGTGTTCCTTTTTATGGCTGAGTAGTATTCCATTGTATATATGTACCAGCTTCTTTATCCATTCATCTGTCGATGGACATCTAGGTTGCTTCCATGTTCTAGCTATTATAAATAGAGCTGCAGTGAACATTGGGGTACATGTGTCTTCTTCAATTTTGGTTTCCTCAGGGTCTATGCCTAGGAGTGGGATTTCTGGGTCACATGGTGGTTTTATTCCTAGATTTTTAAGGAGTCTCCATACCTTCCTCCATAGTGGCTGTATCAATTTACATTTCCACCAGCAATGCAAGAGCGTTCCCTTTTCTCCATATGCTCTCCAGCATTTATTGTTTGTAGACTTTTTGATGATGGCCATTCTGACTGATGTGAGGTGGTATCTCATTGTAGGTTTGATTTCCAATTCTCTGATAATGAGTGATGTTGAGCATCTTTTCATGTGCTTGTTAGCCATCTGTATGTCTTCTTTGGAGAAATGTCTCTTCAGGTCCCTTTCACACTTTTTGATAGGGTTGGGTTTTTTTTTTTTTTTTTTTTGGTATTGAGTTGTATGAGCTTCTTCTATATTTTGGAAATTAATTCTTTATTAATTGTTTCCCTTGCTATTATTTACTCCCATTATGAGGGTTGTCTTTTCACCTTGCTTGTAGTTTTCTTTGTTGTGAAAAAGCTTTTAAGTTTAATTAGGTTCCAATTGTTTATTTTTGTTTTTACTTCCATTACTCTAGGAGGTGGGTCATAGAAGATCTTGCTTTGATTTATGTCATCAAATGTTCTGCCTATGTTCTCCTCTAAGAGTTTAATAGTTTCTGGTCTTACATTTAGGTATTTAATCCATTTTGAGTTTATCTTTGGGCATGGCATTAGGTAATGATCTAATTTTATTCTTTTGTACATTGCTGTCAAGTTTTCCCACGACCACTTATTGAAGAAGCTGTCTTTGCCCCATTGTATATTCTTGCCTCCTCTGTCAAAAATATGGTACCATGGGTGTGTGGGTTTATCTCTGGGTTCTCTATCTTTTTCCATTGGTCTGTTTTTCTGCCAGTACCATACTGTCTTGATGACTGTAGCTTTGTAGTATAGTCTGAAGTCAGAAGATTAATTCCTCCAGCTCCATTCTTCTTTCTCAAGACTGCTTTGGCTATTCAGGGTCTTTTGTGTTTCCACATGAATTGTGAAATTTTTTGTTCTAGTTCTGTGAAAAAAAAAACCATTGGTAATTTCATAGGGATCACATTGAATCCCTAGATTGCATTTGGTAGTATAGTCATTTCACAATATTGATTATTCCCACCCAGGAACATGGAATATCTCTCCATCTGTTTATGTCATCTTTAATTTCTTTCATCAGTATCTTATAGTTTTCTGAATACAGGTATTTTGTTTCCTTAAATAGGTTTATTCCTAGATACATTATTCTTTTTGTTGCAATGGTGAATGATATTGATTCCTTAATTTCTCTTTCTGAGGGCACTTTCAGGGTTTTGCAGGAGCTCTGTGGCTCAGCTGGTGAAGAATCACCTGCAATGCAGGAGACATCGGTTTGATCCCTCGGTTGGGAAGTTCCCCTGGAGAAGAGAAAGACTACCCAGTCAGTATTCTGGCCTGGAGAATTCCATGAGCTGTATATAGTCCTTGGGGTCGCAAAGAGTGGGACATGACTGAGTGACTTACACTACACTACTGTGACCCTCTCCTACGACAGTTCTCTCTCATCAGGTGTGAGAGGGGTGGATGTGGAGCAGAGTACCCCAGCCCTGAGTCTACAGGAGGGAGCCAGCTCTACTCTGCGGTGTAATTTCTCCACCCTCGCAAACAGTGTGTAGTGGTTCCATGAGAACCCCGGGGGCCGCCTCATCCGTCTGTTTTACATTCCTTCAGGGACAGAGCAGGATGGAAGATTAAACGCCATGACAGTCCCTGCAGAACGCCGCAGCTCACTGCAGTTTCCTCTTCGCAGACCACAGACTCGGGCACTTACTTCTGCGCTGCGCAGCGGAGCGCTCCCCAGGCACCTGCGGCCTCTACACGAACCCTCCTGGGGCTCAGCCCCTCCTCCAGCCACAGTCACACCGTGAGGCTGTTACCAGGTATCTGCACTGTTTAGTATTTCTTACCTACACTGGTACAGTTTTAACTGTGAGGCTGCCAGGGTTAATACCATGACGGGCGGCCTGGACCTAAGTTTTAGCTTTCCCCGAAATGGTAAGATTCCCTACCCCCATCAGGTAATCTGGAGCCAGCCAATCAATATGCGCCCAGTAAGAACAAAGGGAGAGCTGAAAAGCCCGCGAAAGTCTGTACCGATAGAATTACTTTGCAAACATGTAACCAATCCGCTTAAGCCAGCTACTAACCGCTTTTGCATATCTTATAAATCTGTGTAACAAGCTTGAGCTCGGCACTTTCTGACCCTGCACCACTGTGATGTTTGTGGCAGAAAGCCCTGGCTCGAGACAGTAATAAACTTCCCTTTTTGCGAGTTGCATTGTCTTGGGAGATTTCTCTCTTCCCACTCGGGGATTCGGACATCGGGCATAACATTAACCACAAACACTTTTGGCCCAGTGAATTTGGGATTTGGTCTTTTCCCTTCTGAATATCTCCTGTATCTCCTTCTGCACTAGAACCTCTGACCTGTAGTTAGGAGAGAATCTAGATAAGACGACAGATTTAAAGTAAATATTTAAACACAATATGCTGGACTCCAAAATGATAAAAAGTGAAAGGACCTAAAAGGAGAGAAAATAACTCCAATAAAGATGTTATCCAGTTTAGTTGGGTGTCTCAAGAATATTCAAATCTGCCTTACCATAAATGCAAATACAAATAACTCACAATTGCAATTACTCACATTTGCAAATTGCAAATACTCACATCTTATCCTATGACTGGGGCAAAGCAAACAAAATATTTGTTCAGTGTTCATACATAAATTGATCATTTGAAACAAATTTATCCTCTTTCAGTTCTGGATGCAAGAAGTCTAAAATCAGTTTCACTGGCTACAGTCAAGTTCTTGGCAGGGTGGATTCTTCCCCTTCACTGCACATTACATAGTTTTAATTTATTTATTTTATAAGTGGAACTTTCTACCTCTTAATCCCCTCCACCTATTTCACCCCTACATCCATCCTTTCCCTTGCAGTAACCAGTAGTTTGTTCCCTATATGTCTGAGTCTGTTTCTGTTTTGTAATATTTGTTAATTTGTTTTGCTTTTTAGATTTCATATAAAAGTGAAAGCATACAGTACTTGTCTTTCTCTATCTGACATTTCACTAAGTGTGATATCCTCCAGGTCTATCATGCTGTCCCTACTGGCAAAATTTTATTCTTTTTTTATGGCTAGTAATATTCCATTGTATACACACACACACACACACACACACCCTCATATATATATATGTATATCTTCTAGATCCATTCATATGAGTGAAAACTGAGGTTGTTTCTATATATCTTCACTATTGGAAATAATGCTGCAGTGAACATTTGGGTGCATACATATTTTTGAATTAGTGTTTTTGTTTTCTTCTGATAGATACCCAGGAATGGAATTGATGAATCATATAATACATGTGCATGCTAAGTCATTGCAGTCATGTCTGACTCTTTGCAATCTCATGGAAACATAGAGGGGCCAGGCTCCTCTGTCTCTGGAAATTTTCCCGGCAAGAATACTGGAGTGGGCTGCCATTTCCTACTCCAGGGGATCTTCCTGACCCAGGGATCAAAATTGAAGTGTCTCCTGCATTGAAGGTGGCTTCTTTATCGCTGAGCCACTGGGAAACCCCGAATCATATAGTAGTTATATTTTTATTATTTTGGGGAATCTTTATGCTGTTTTAAATACAGGCTACATCAGTTTACTTTCCCAGCAAGAATGCACAAGGTTTCCCTTTTCTCCACATCCTTGACAATACTCAATTATTTTTCATTTTTGTCATGATAGTATTCTGGTAGGAGTGAGGTGATTTTGGTTTTGATTTGCATTTACCTGATGATTAGAGATGTTGAACATCTTTTCATGTGTCTGTTTGCCATCTGTATGTTTCTTTGGAAAAATGCCTATTCATGTCCTCTGCCTGTGGTTTTGATATTGTGTGCAAAAGTTTTTTTTATATATTCTGGACATTAACCCCTTATTGACTGATTACTTCCAAATATCTTCTCCCATTTGATAGGTTGCCTTTTTTGTGTGTGAATGGTTTCTTTCACTGTGCAAAATAATTTAATTAGGTCCTATTTTCTGTGTTATTTCTTTTTTGTCCTTGCCTGAGGAAATAGATATAAAAATATGGCAAAGATGAATGTCATAAAACAGATTGCCTATATTTCCCTTAAGAATTTATGAGTTCAGGTCATGTATTTAAGTCTCTAATCCATTTTGAGTTTGTTTTAGTATATGCTCTGAGAAAATATTCTAATTTCATTCTTTAACATGTAGCTGTCCAGTTGTCTAACACCACTTGTAGAAGAATCAGTTTTTCCCCCATTGCTTATTCTTGCCTCCTTGTTATAGAGTGATTGACCATGTATACAAGGGTTAAAATCTGGACTCCCTATTCTGTTCCATTGACTGAATCTCTGTGTTTGGGCCAGCAATGTACATTTTGGGTTATAACACCTTTGAAGCATATTTTGATGTCAGGGAGTGTGATACCTTCAATTTTGTTCTTTTTTTTTTTTCAAAATCGCTTTGATAATTTGTGGTCTTTTGTGATAATTTGTGGTTCTATACAAATTTTAGGATTATTTGTTCTAGTTGCATGAAAAATGCCATAACTAGTTTGAGAGGGGTTACATTAAATCTGTAGATTGCTCTGGTTCAGAGGACATTTCAACATTGTTAATTCTTAAAACCCATGAACATGAAATATCTTTATATTTACTTGCATTATTTTCAGTTTTCTTCATCAATATCTTATAGCTTTCAGAGTGGCATCAGTACAATTCTAGGGCACATGATCTAATAAGTTCAATTCTCCTTGTAGAGGCACAAGACTGAATATCCTGATCCTCCTCAAAGTCTAATAAATAAGATTTGGTGTCAGATTTCAGAAAAATAATATTTTATTCCTGTTACAGTTTCATAAAAACACATACAAATGAATAGATTCTGAAAGTCAGAAGAACTGATGTTTCTTCATTTCATGTTAAAGTAATTTTATTTACTAAAAAATCTAAATAGAGCCCTAACACCCAATTAAGAAAAAAAATAATTATTTTGGATAAGATAGCTTTTCACCAAGAAAGTTGAAAACCTGTGTGTTTTAAAAAAGACATTGTTTCTGAATGGAGGAAAGGTAAGCATAGGCTAAATGAATGACCAGTAAGTAAGTTACAAGAGTTCATATCCTATGCTAAATTCTATCTTAAATGAGCTGGTAAAATGACTTTACTGAATGATTATCAATATTTGTCAACTTGTTTAAAATTCAGTTCCCCTCAGCTCATACCATTAATACTAATTGTTTTTTCTCCATACTCCTTTTCAAGATCTGCCTAACTCAATTGCCAGGGAAAGACAAGTAGACAAAATAAAGTTTGTGGTGAGCCAAACTTTTTTCTCACATGGCACAGACCACATGGGCTATGAACATGACAAACCCCACTTCCCGTTGGGGGGAGTCACACAGGTTCCGGATAGTATGTATATGTGCTGCCAGGCACTCAAAGACACTGTACTCTCAGCTTGAGGCAGGACTCAGCACATTTGTGCAGGGGAACCCATGCCTCATGCCACTCTCCAGTCTGCTCTGGGTGTTCCTGGCCTTCACCTTCCTTGGTAAGGATACTTCCAAACAAGGGTACGAGTGTTTAGGGTGAAAGGTCCGCACATAGGCACATGGTGCTTCACAGGGACTTGGGGAGGAAAGGAGGGTTGGAGAAAAGCATACTTATTATGATCTCAATTTGGGTTTTCTTTGGGCCCCAAATTAGTCTAATTCTTACATTATTTTGTTCATTACTTCAGCTCTGTTTCCTGATTTTTTTTCCCCCACAGGATCTGGTGTGGCGCAGAACGTTATTCAAGACCAGCCAGACATATCCGGTCAACTGGGACAGTCAGTCACCCTGAACTGTCGGTATGGAACAACCTGGAGCTATTTCTACATGTTTTGGTACAAGCTGCTTCCCAATGGAGAGATGATTTACCTTATTGGTCAGGTTTCTTCTAGCCAGAATGCAAGGAATGGCCGCTACTCTGTAAAATTTCAGAAAGCTCGTAAATCCATCAGCCTCACCATTTCAGACTTAGAGCTGGAAGATTCTGCAGAGTATTTCTGTGCTCTCTGGGAGCTCACAGTGCTTGAAGTAATGGGAAAAGCTAAACAAAAACCCCAGAGTTTAATAAAAGAGAGCTTCCCTGCTGCAGAACTCCAGCTGAAATATGCACCTGCATATCCCAGACCAGAAATGGTAGTTGTGTGGTTGCTTAATCTGTGGTCTGGAAGCCCCTTTTAAGTCGCTTAGGAACAGATGTCCAGACTAACTTTCTAGTAATATGTTCTCAGTCTTGATTGTTTTAAATTTTGTATCAACCGTACAGAACATGTGCAAAGTTGTCTAAATTTGAAAACTTGTCCCATAATAATTTAATGTGGCAACTTCACCTAAAAAATCTCACATCTTAAATCTGGGTTTAATTTTCAGAAATTGTCATGAATATAATTTTCTTAATCTTTTCTTCTTAGGTTTTGTGTCAGTTAGGGTACAATCAAAAGAGTAGAACCACAGTGATACAGAATAAGAGACTCATTTTAAGGAATAGAACTCTCAGGCAATTGCTAGAGTTGGTGGAGGAGTTTATACAAAGCTGTTATCTTTGCATTTGGTGCGAGCCTGAATTTACTTTAAATTAACTAGAGTGTCATTTGGAAAGGAAAATTGGATATGGACAAAAACGTGGAAAAACTGACGTGTAAGGACATACTAGAACCCATGAGGACAATCGGAACCCGCAAAGACACACTAAAACTTGTCTGTCTCTCACCTCCTTCAATCTCATGGTAATGGGTGATCTTCAGGAGAAGTGGATATTTCCCATCATGCTACATGCACATTTGGCCCAAGATGGGAGATCTGGTTGGAGGTCAAGGAGTTGTAAGTCAATAATAAGGTGAGTTAGCAGATCAGCAGCAACACGTGTGAGTTGCACAGTGGCTGGAGCCCTGCACCAACCAGCAGGACATAAAAAAATGTGGCTACTTCATGACAACTACCTTCTAAACCTTGCAGTATCATTTTTATGGCCAACCCTAACCCAGAACAATACAGGGAAACAAATTCTGAGTCATAGGTTTCCAGCTAGTAGAGACACTACAAAGCTATTCCAGTACCTTCTATGTCAACTGGTCATCCATCTATACCTCTTTTAACAACACACTTTCAAATAAAGAAAACAGCAAAACTATGCTTCTTGTTAATACGATGCAATTACTCCCCATTTGACCAAAATCACTGTAACCTTCTCCTGAAAAGAGTATATCAGGTTTGTGCAAGCATTCCTAAGTTGCTTCAGCCACATCCGACTCTTCATGACCCTATGTACTGTAGCCCACCAGGCTCCTCTGTTCATGGGATTCTCCAGGCAAGAATACTGGAGTGGGTTGCCATATCCTCCTCAAGGGATACCAAGTTCACTTATCCATTTTTGGGTGCTATTCTTTCCTTTTACACCTCACCCACACTGTCCCATTGGATCCTGCATCTTAACTACTGAGATACAATCAGATACAAGATTAACTTGTATTTTGCACATCATACATTTCCATAGGCAGGCTATTGGGGGAGAGATTTAAAAATGGTTACTGTATTCATAAACATATTCACATCAAACTGAAAAAGAGATTGTCATAACTACTATCAACTTAAAAAAT
Source organism: Cervus elaphus (assembly GCF_910594005.1). Lineage (NCBI taxonomy): Eukaryota > Metazoa > Chordata > Mammalia > Artiodactyla > Cervidae > Cervus > Cervus elaphus. Next base: position 76,148,910 of record NC_057826.1, read on the forward strand.
ATTCACAACCAGAAGTTGAGAGTTATGTTTTATCTGGTGGGAATTTTTAGGACTTCAAGCCTGGGAGATAACATCCCAAGAAACCCTGAAAGAACTGCTCTAAGGAGGTGAGCAGAGGATCCAGGTTGTGTAGAAGTTTTGCAACAAAATGCAGGTAGTCTGAACATTAGAAGATTACTGTTAATTAAAGAAAAATGGATATCTCAAGTCAAGGAGTCTAGCTCTTTTCTATGCATGGGAAGATGAAAGAGTCTGGGCTCACTGAAGTCATTCTTTTACTATTCACCTCAGCTGTCCTGGGGCCAATATCTGTGTTTCTTACATCCTGAGATCCTTTAGGCTCCTGGTAGGGAGTGACTGCAGTTCTGATGGTTGTTAGATCACAGATATTCTTCTCCTTCCTGAGTGCCCTTAGGCTCAGGAGCTCACAGTGGGCTGCAGTTGCTGATGACTGATATCCTTGTTTACTGATAATGGCAGGAAATGCTCCATTTCTGACTATTACAGTTTTTGTTACTGCAAATGACCACATGATTGTTGGGAGTATTTATAACTACCTTTTCCATTACCCATTCCATAACATTTTTGCTCATAACAAGCACCTTCACTCACTGCCACACTTGACTTCCTATAAAACAAGCTCCTTACATAGGAGCAATGCTATGTGGAAAGTCATCAAGGTGAATAAGCCATTCTGCAAGTCCTCCACTGTGGTTTTGACAGAAGTTCAAAGGGTATTGAAGGCAAATCCAAGGGTCTATTTAAGTGGAAATAATCTTGCCAATAAACAGGGAAAATTGATAGAATGTATTCTGGGAAATATCATTAAGAATGATGCTTGATTTCATATCAGATGCAATAGAAGTCACCAAGGGAAAGCATTTTTAAAGTGTTAAAAGGAAGCAAATACTTTCAAACTAGTAACACTTTCAAACTAGCTTCTTAGGAACATGAAAGCGAATCCTTTATCTAAATCTTTCTATTTTTTCCCCTGAGAATCAGGCTGTAACACACTGCATGAATCAAGAATGAAAGCTAAAGCTCTGCCAGCTGGTGTCCTGCTCAAACATCTTATGATGCTTACACTGGCCTCGCTGCTCCCCTCCAGTGATCATGGGTTAAACTGCCAGGAAGCCTGTTGCAGTGAAAAGGAAAAAAGAGGAATAAGGTCTTTTCCTTTCCCTTTCCTGAGAACAAAGAAAATAAAGAGAACAGTGAGCAGGCCTGAACATTCCTGAAGTGAAATGAAAGTCACTCAGTCGTGTCCAACTCTTTGCAACCCCATGGACTGTAGTCCATGGAATTCTCCAGGGCAGAAAACTGGAGTGGGTAGTCTTTTCCTTTTCCAGGGGATCTTCCCAACCTGGAGATCGAACCCAGGTCTCCTGCATTGCGGGCACATTGTTTACCAGCTGAACCAGCAGGGAGGCCCAAGAATACTGGAGTGGGTAGCCTATCCCTTCTCCAGAGGATCTTCCCAACCCAGGAGATGAACCAGGGTCTCCTGCATTGCAGGTGGATTCTTTACCAACTGAGCTATCAGGGAAGCCCTGATAGGGATTCTCTGAAGTCTCAGTAGGGAAAGGTGTGAACATTCCTAGTTGCTTTTTTGTTTTGCTTTGCCTTAACTGCTCCTGACTCTGAATATCTGTAAATTTGCTTTACTGCTCCCTAACTCTGCAGGAGCTACAATTCACATTTTCTCCTTTGTCTTTATGCTAAATACATCTCCTATCTAGTGTACCCTTCCCTTTGCAGTTACAATCAGAAAGAAGGCCGCAAAGCCACCTAACTGCCAGACTCAACTGCTGGGTTACAGATGCCAGGCTATGACTATCTTTGAAACAATGCAAGAGGAAGGAATAAAAGTCTACAAGCAATAAATGCTGAAGAGGGCGTGGAGAAAAGGGAACCCTTTTACACTGTTGGTGGGAATGCAAACTAGTACAGCCACTATGGAGAAGAGTGTGGAGATTCCTTAAAAAAACTGGAAATAGAACTGCCATATGACCCAGCAATCCCACTCTTGGGCATACACACCGAGGAAACCAGAACTGAAAGAGACACGTGTATCCCAATGTTCATTGCAGCACTGTTTATAATTGCCAGGACATGGAAGCAACCTAGATGTCCATCAGCAGAAAAATGGATAAGGAAGCTGTGGTACATATACACCATGGAATATTACTCAGCCATTAAAAAGAATACATTTGAATCAGTTCTAATGAGATGGATGAAACTGGAGCCCATTATACAGAGTGAAGCAAGCCAGAAAGATAAACACCAATACAGTATACCAAAGCATATATACGGAATTTAGAAAGATGGTAACAATAACCCTATATGCAAGACAGAAAAAGAGACACAGATGTATAGAACAGACTTTTGGCCTCTATGGGAGAAGGCGACGGTGGGATGATCTGAGAGAACAGCATCGAAACATGTATATCATCAAATGTGAAACAGATCACCCCTCCAGGTTGGATGCATGAGACAAGTGCTCAGGGCTGGTGCACTGGGATGACCCAGAGGGATGGGATGGGGAGGGAGGTGGGAAGGGGGTTCAGGATGGGGAATCCATGTAAATCCATGGCTGATTCATGTCAATGTATGGCAAAAACCACTACAATATTGAAAAGTAATTAGCATCCAACTAATAAAAATAAATGAAAAAGAAAAGAAAATAAAATCAGGATCCTATTATCACCTTTGTTCCTCATCACCGACTCCTGACTGTGAGCCCTTGTGATTCAGATGGTAAAGAATCCACAGGTTTGATCCTTGGGTCAGGAAGATCCCCTGGAGAAGGGAATGGCAACCTACTCCAGTATTCTTAAAGCCACCTTTCTATTTCCTCCAAATTCTGCCTCTGTCCTTTTTATTTGGCTTCGGTGGGCAGAGAAAGCCAAGAATTTGGCCAGCAAAAGCATAATCACAATAGAAGCTGTCATTGCTGAACCACTCAGTAAACGTCACTATGCAGAAATGGGGACAAAGAGGATTCAGCGAAACTGGCTGGTTTTTTTTTTTTTTTCCTTCTTCTTCTTTGGCCTGCCAGATGTGAAAGTGATTGACTTCAAATGACAAATACAACACATGGCCCGATTATGGCTGGAGAGTAAGAGGCTACCTTGAAAAGAAAGCTTGGAATTGTTGCACAAGTTGGGAGTTTCTTCTCTGGCAAGTAAGTATGTACTGCTCTGTCTTTTCTTGTAGTATGGAAATATCCAGAGAAGTGGGAGCAAGAGTCAATCATGAGAAAAAAATAAACAATTGCAGAAAACACTGCTTTGTATATCCATTCCATTCTATATTATGGTACCCAATCTCTCAAAATAACACCCTAATTAATTAATTTCTCATTAATAGTAATAAGAACATGATAGACCATGGATACTTATGATAACACATGAAATCTGCCAGGTAAACTACTGCATATACGTCAGAAAGGGCTTCCCTGGTGGCTGAGCTGGTAAAGAACCCATCTGGCAATGCAGCAGCCACAAAAGATGTCGGTTTGACCCTTGGTTATGGAAGATCCCCTGGAGTAGGAAATAGCCACCTGCTGCAGTATTCTTACCTGGAAAATTCCATGAACGGAAGAGCCTGGCAGGCCACAGTTCATACGTTGCAAAGAGTCAGTCATGAAAGAGCACACATACACACACATATATCTCATAAAATATTGAAAATACTGAAAATATTGAAAATATTGAGAAATATTAAAAATATTGAAAATATTGAAAAATGTTTAAAATATTGAAAACATTGAAAAATATCAAAAATATTGAAAATATTGAAAAATATTAAAAATATTGAAAATATTGAAAAATATTGAAAATATTGAGAATATAGAAATTGTTGAGAATATTGCAAATATTGAAAATATTGAAAAATACTGAAAACATTGAAAAATATTAAAAATATTGAAAATATTAAAAACATTGAAAATATTGAAAAATATTGAAAATATTAAAAAATATTGAAAATTTGAAAAATATTAAAAATATTGAAAACATTGAAAAATATTAAAGTATTGAAAATATTGAAAAATATTGAAAATATTGAAAATATTGAAAAATATTAAAAGTATTGAAAATATTGAAAATATTAAAACTATTGATAATATTGAAAAATATTTAAAGTATTGAAAATGTTGAAAAATATTGAAATATTGAAAAATATTGAAAGTATTGAAAATATTGAAAAATATTAAAAATATTGAAAATATTGAAAATGTAGAAAACATTGAAAACATTGAAAAATATTAAAAATATTGAAAATGTTGAAAAATATTGAAATATTGAAAAATATTGAAAGTATTGAAAATATTGAAAAATATTAAAAATATTGAAAACATTGAAAAATATTGAAAGTATTGAAAATATTGAAAAATTTTGAAAATATTGAAATATTGAAAAATATTAAAAGTATTGAAAATAAAAATATTGAAAATATTTTAAAATATTGAAAATATTGAAAAATATTAAAAGTATTGAAAATATTGAAAAAAATTGAAAATATTGAAAATATTCAAAATATTGAAAAATATTGAGAATATTGAAAATATTCAAAATATTGAAAAATATTGAGAATATTGAAAATATTCAAAATATTGAAAAATATTGAGAATATTGAAATATTGAAAAATATTGAAAATATTGAGAACATTGAAAATATTGAATATATTGAAATATTGAAAATATTGAAAATGTTGAGAATATTGAAAATATTGAAATATTGAAAACATTGGAAATATTGGAAAATTTGAAAAATATTAAAAATATTGAAATATTGAAAAATATTGAAAATATTGAGAATACTGAGAATATTGAAATATTGAAAATATTGAGAATATTGAAAATATTGAAATATTGAGAATATTTAAAATGTTGAGAATATTGAAAAATATTGAAAATATTGAAAAATATTGAAAATATTGAGAATATTGAAATTGTTGAGAATATTGAAAAATATTGAAAATATTGAAAAATATTGAAAAATATTGAAAAATATTGAAAACATTGAAAAATATTTAACTTTATCTTGTGGATAGATTATTCTGCAATTTCAGATTCTGTCTCCCAACCCCACTCCCAAGATTTTGCACATTGCTGCAGCTGATTGAATATCTAAGTTAGGAAAGGTATTATGTTGGGTGATTTGAATGTGTGTTCCTACTTAATTCTTATTGGAACACTTCAAGGTTGGATCAATTCACCTTTAGGGAGGCAATGTGGCAGTGCTTGAGACTGAGGACTTGGTTTGCATTTCTAGATCTACCACTCATTAGTTGAGTATCTTGGGAAAATGACTTTATGATTTTTTGCTTTAGTTTTCTCATATCTACAACATTAGATATTGATAGGATATTGATAGAATCTACCACGCAGAGTTCTCATGAGAAGTGAATGAGATAATAAGTGTCAGTGCTGAGACCAGTGCCCAGCAGAAAGATACTGACTACCTACAGGAAAGGAAATTGAACTTGAAGGGGGCTCAGCATTTTGCCTGGTGTTGTATAGTAAGTATCAGAGTGGAGCATCCCCTCCATATCCTACTTAGGGCAGATGCCCTTCCTCACCCCAAGAGCAACTGTCTCAATATAGTACTGTATTGTGTTTATAGTACTTATTACTCTTTAAAATTATTTTTTTCTCAAAAAAAAAAAAACATTCATTTTTCTCTCTTCCTACTGAACTGTAGGCATTAATATCTCTTTACTACTGCATCCTCCAGACCTGAACCATGCTTGGCACACAAGAGGGCATACACATACACACATACACACACACACACAAATGAAACCCAGCAGGGTTCTATAGGGTCTTTCTGAAACAGACTCCCAATACCCACCTTCTGTTGCTTCTTGTGCAAAGAAAACAATTAGCCTCTTGGGCTTTCCCTGAATTCCAAAGAATAAACTTAATCAGAAAAAAATGCAGAAGGAGAGGAAAGCAGTCAAGCAAGACAAAATAATAATAGTTTCACCATTAAACAAAGCTAAGAAGGAACTTTTGTTTCTTTCCATTTGAAAGTTTTAAATTTTTTAATTGAAATTTTATATAAAAAATTTCTAACCAAAGTGCTTTTCCTCCCATGGGTTGCCATCCCAATCTCTCTCAAGTTGAACAGCAGCAGTCCACAGTGAGGAAACTGATTTCTGAAAGTTCTCAGAAACTTTCAGTTTCTCTTTGCTGAAAGAGGGGCGTCAGCTCTCTTTGCATGTGACTTTACAGGGGATGTCTGATTAAGCTTCTTCTTTGACTAAAGTTTTTTCATAGACAAGGGCAGACTGAGGACATAGGAGGCAAGGACCATAGAGCCCAACTCCATTTCAGTATATTTAAATGAATCTTCAACTTTCTGCATCTCATAAAACATTCTGCTTTTACACTTGTAATTCACCTTCCCTCCCATAATAATAAAACAGGTATCTCTTTTACTTTGAGGTAGTATCTCTTTGCCTAAACACTTCACCGACACCAGTTTTTCTGATTTCTATGGCACCTTAGGCCACTGATCATCCAAATTCTATAGTCTGATTTTTTAGGACTCATTTAAAATATTCAAGCTTTCTCATCTCAGAAAAAAATATTTCATATTCCCCCAAGCCCCATACATGCCACTCCTGCAACCAATCTATCTTTTACTCCCTGGTTATTGTTTAAAAGCCCTAATCATATAACTGCTTACACTCTGTCACCTCTTTTTCACTCCACACACTTCTGTTTTTTCTCCCAATACTTTCTAAAATCTGTTTTCTTAAAAATCACTAATGATTTCTTTATTTTTAAATCCAAAAGATGTTTTTAACCTCTTTCATCTAGACAAGTATTTCTCAAATTTTAATGTGCACAGGAATATTATTAAAATGCAGATTCTGGCATAGGAATTTTGGGTTGAGCCTGAGATTCTGAAGTCAGAGTAGCTCCCTGGTGACGCAAATGCTACCCACCTACAGACCACATTCGAGCAGCCATTCTCTGCAGTGCTTGCCACTCTTTTGGAGACCTTTGTGTTCCTGGCACACAGTACCCCAACTTTAAACTTTAATTTCTGGGAGATCCCTTGCAAGATCTCCTATTTTTCTTTACCCATCCCACATCAAGAGCATTCCTACTGCTTAGGGCCTCTTTCCTCTCAATCTGTATACTATTCTTTGAAAATTTCATCTGCTCATATTGCTTCAATTATCATGCAAGCAGTCTTAGTGGAGTGCACATAAGACTGGTCTCTGGAGTTAGATCTAGACTTTTTTTATTATATTTTATTTTAAAGTCCTCTATTACTCCTTAATTTTCATTTTCATTTCACTATAACCTTGCAAAAAAAAAAGACCTTATTTTTAAAGCAAACTTCATATATATTTCTTATTTTTGTGTGTTTTTGTTTTTGTTTTTAATATTGTATTTTTAAGAGTCTAACCTCTACTCTAGATTTTTAATCTTTGTTTTTCAGTATTTGATATCAATTTTGGACATTTGAGAATCCAATATTCAGTACCCATTTTTATTCAGGAGTGTGATGACTACTCTCTCCCCCTTTTGACTCTCCTTTTTCTCCCCCAGATCACCTCTATTTCCTCCCTCCCCCTTCTCTTCTCAATCCAATTTTGTGAATCTCTGTGGGTGTTCTGGGCTATGGAGAACACTTAGGGAACAGAGTACAACCTAGATCTGTCTCTCTCCTCTTGAGTCCCCCTTTTTCTCCTCCTGCTCATCTCTATCTCCTTCCTCCCTCTCCTTTTCTTCATGTAACTCTGTGAACCTCTCTGGGTGTCCCCCACGGTGGAGAATCTTTTCACCATTAACCTAGAAGTTTTATTATCAGTGCTGTATAGTTGGAGAAGTCTTGAGGCTACTGGAAGAATAAGACTGAAATCCAGAGGCAAGAGACTTAAGCCCCAAAACTGAGAACACCAGAAAACTCCTGACTACAGGGAACATTAAGTAATAAGAGATCATCCAAAAGCCTCCATACCTACACTGAAACCAACCACCACCCAAGAGCCAATAAGTTCCAGAGCAAGACATACCATGTAAATTCTCCAGCAAAGCAGGAACATAGCCCTCAGTATCAATATACAGGCTGCCCAAAGTCACACCAAACACATAGACCCATCTCAAAATCCACTACTTGACACTCCATTGCACTCCAGAGAGAAGAAATCCAGGTCCACGCACCAGAACACCGACGCAAGCTTCCATAACCAGGAAACCTTGACAAATCAATCGTCCAACCCCACCGACTGGGAAAAACCTCCACTATAAAAAGGAACCACAGACCACCAGAATACAGAAAGGCCACTCCAAACACAGCAATCTAAACAAGATGAAAAGGCAGAGAAATACCCAGCAGGTAAAGGAACATGAAAAAATGGCCACCAAGCCAAACAAAAGAGGAGGAGATAGGGAATCTACCTGAAAAAGAGTTTAGAATAATGATAATAAAAATGATCCAAAATCTTGAAAACAAAATGGAGTTACAGATAAATAGCCTGGAGACAAGGATTGAGAAGATGCAAGAAATGTTTAACAAGGACCTAGAAGAAATAAAAAAGAGTCAATTAAAAATGAATAATGCAATAAATGAGATCAAAAACACTCTGGAGGGAACCAACAGTAGAATAACAGAGGCAGAAGATAGGATAAGTGAGGTAGAAGATAAAATGGTGGAAATAAATGAAGCAGAGAGGAAAAAAGAAAAAAGAATCAAAAGAAATGAGGACAACCTCAGGGACCTCTGGGACAATGTGAAACGCCCCAATATTCGAATCATAGGAGTCCCAGAAGAAGAAGACAAAAAGAAAGGCCCTGAGAAAATACTCGAGGAGATAACAGCTGAAAACTTCCCTAAAACGGGGAAGGAAATAGTTACACAAGTCCAAGAAACCCAGAGAGTCCCAAACAGGATAAACCCAAGGCAAAACACCCCAAGACACATATTAATCAAATTAACAAAGATCAAACACAAGGAACAAATATTAAAAGCAGCAAGGGAGAAACAACAAATAATACACAAAGGGATTCCCATAAGGATAACAGCTGATCTATCAATAGAAACCCTCCAGGCCAGAAGGGAATGGCAGGACATACTGAAAGTAATGAAAGAGAATAACCTACAACCCAGATTACTGTACCCAGCAAGGATCTCATTCAGATATGAAGGAGAATTCAAAAGCTTTACAGACAAGCAAAAGCTGAGAGAATTCAGCACCACCAAACCAGCTCTTCAACAAATGCTAAAGGATCTTCTCTAGACAGGAAATGCAGAAAGGTTGTGCATGAACGTGAACCCAAAACAACAAAGTAAATGGCAACGGGACCATACCTATCAATAATTACCTTAAATGTAAATGGGTTGAATGCCCCAACCGAAAGACAAAGACTGGCTGAATGGATACAAAAGCAAGACCCCTCTATATGCTGTCTACAAGAGACCCACCTGAAAATAAGGGACACATACAGACTGGAAGTGAAGGGCTGGAAAAAAATATTTCACGCAAATGGACCAAAAGAAAGCCGGAGTTGCAATACTCATATCAGATAAAACAGACTTTAAAGTAAAGGCTGTGAAAAGAGACAAAGAAGGACACTACATAATGATCAAAGGATCAATCCAAGAAGAAGATATAACAATTATAAATATATATGCACCCAACATAGGAGCATTGCAATATGTAAGGCAAATGCTAACAAGAATGAAAGGGGAAATTAACAGTAACACAATAATAGTGGGAGACTTTAATACCCCACTCACACCTATGGATAGGTCAACTAAACAGAAAATTAACAAGGAAACAAACTTTAAACAACACAATGGACCAGCTAGACCTAATTGATATCTATAGGACATTTCACCCCAAAACAATCAATTTCACCTTTTTCTCAAGTGCACACAGAACCTTCTCCAGAATAGATCACATCCTGGGCCATAAATCTAGCCTTGGTAAATTCAAAAAAACTGAAATCATTCCAGTCATCTTTTCTGACCACAGTGCAGTAAGATTAGATCTCAATTACAGAAAAAAAAACTATAAAAAATTCCAACATATGGAGGCTAAATAACACACTTCTGAGTAACTAACAAATCATAGAAGAAATCAAAATAGATCTAGATTCTAATCGCTACCCTGTCACTTAAAAATACTGCAATCCTGGGTAATTTAAATTCTTTGAGGCTAGGTTTACCATTTGTAAAATGGAGGGTAAAAATGAGTAATCCAAGATGTTGTTGTATGAAATAAGGTATTTCTTATAAAGTTCAGACAGTAAAGAATCTGCCTACAATGCAGGAGACCTGGGTTCAATCTCTGGGTCAGGAAGATACCTTGGAGAAGGGAATGGCAACCCACTCCAGGATTCTTGCTTAGAGAATCCCATGGACAGAGAAGCCTGGCAGGCTACAGGTCATGGGATCAAAAGAGTCAAACACCACTGAGTAACTAACACTTTTAGTATTTCATTTTAAAATAAAGCTTAAGCTTCAGTGCCCCTTACATAAACATGACATTTCCAAGAGGCGTAGGGCCCTAGCCATATTTTATAAATGTTTCAAAAAATAAGATATCTTAACGAGTTAAGATCCTTGCCTGTTAAACCCCAACTTCCACTCTACTATAATTCTAGTCTGTCAGGTGGTGACAGAGTGAGCCACAGGCTTATTCGGCATCTGCAAGAGTGAATTTAAATTAAGAATGCATATAATTTTGACCTAGTGGAATTTATTTATGCAGCTCACAGTCACTTTGGTATATAAGTGTTTGTCATCAAGATCTCACAGGCTAAACATCAGAGACAGATTTCACACAAAAATCCGTTTGACACTAATGCTAATTACCTTACATTACACTGTACTGCTGCTCCTTTGGTAATGATTCATCAAAAAGTCTTTGTTTCCAAAAGGCATGATAGTCTATTGCCAGAACTTCCAGTGTTTAAAAGCATGCAACACTTCCCTAACTGGTTCCAATATGTTTTTATGGTTTCCTTGCATGCTGTTGCATTCCACTCTGTGGAATATCTGTGCATTTCACTCTATAGATTGGAAAATGAGTTCGCTTATGTTCTTCCTTTGGTATGAAAACAGCCTTGTTCGATCATATTTATTACTGTTCATATTAAGTCCATGCTGACTGGTCACAATTTTTTACATTTATGAGAATAAAGTGAAATTCATAGTATGCCAGTACCATGAGGGCATTAACAACTATGGTAGGTAGATGATACTAAGGTCCCCCAGGTAGTGCAGTGGTGAAGAATCTGCCTGCTGATGCAAGAGATACCGGTTTGATCCCAGGATTGAGAAGATCCCTTGGAGGAGGAAATGGCAACCCACTCCAGTAGTCTTACCTGGAAAATTCCATGGACAGAGAAGCCTGGTGGGCTACAGTCCATGGGGTCGCAAAGAGCCTAAGGGGCTGAGCACACACACACACACACACACACGAAATTTGCAGGTGGGATTAAAGTCTCTAATCAGTATGACCTTGAATGAATCAAAAGGAGATTGTCCTAGGTGGGCCTAATCTAATCCGGTGAGCTCTTTAAAAAAGAGCTTAAATGTTTCCTGAGATCAGAGACATCCTCCTTGTCTTGAGGAAACAAGTTGCCATGAGTGCTACAGCTACAAGGAAATGAATTCTACCAGCAACCACTGAGTTTGGAAGAGGGGCCCATGCCCCAGACAGTCTTAGCTGACTCCTTGACTACAAACTTGTGAGATTCAGCTTAACTGTGTCCTGATTTCTGACTTACAGAACCTGTGATATAAACAGATGTTGTTCCATCACAAAAGTTCTTGGTAATTTGTCACTATCAATAGGAAACTAACATAGACAATAAACTTGTTAATTGGTGTGATCTGCTGATAATATTGATCAGTTGATAGGATTTGTTAGGACAAGAAAATTTGGAATGTAATGAAATCTTGTAGCACATAGTACTGTGATAGACAGTTTCCAAATTTTGACCATAATCCTACAAATTTTCATCCATTATCAAAATGCTCTTTGCATTTTTTAAGAAAGCAAATTTCAATCAATGATTATCTTTCTTTTCTCTGTACTGGAAGCTTTTATAAATTTATTGTCATATGAAGAAAAAAGTAAAAACTATGAAGACAAAAAGCGTAGAAACAAAAAGTATTATGGCAGTGTGTCATGGAAATAAGTACTAAAATAGGATTCAATTTTCTAGATTTATGCTGTCTGTGGAATTTGCTTTCTAAAATTTATAATTTGTTATGATTTTATTTCTCATTCTAAACATTATTTTGTATTTACTTTTTATCCATAATTTTGTGTGGTTTTAGAAAGTGCAATTTTGTAAGTTTCAGAGTCTACAAAACATAAATTCTCCTCCTTACATAATTATAATGCTTTAAAATTCAACCCTACAAAGCCAGCAAGGGGGTGAACAAAAATTGTGAACTTCTCTTTATTTCTCTATCTGACCCCTGGAGGGCACTGTTGTGAAAACTAGAAAAGATCAGAATAAGCTAAAAAAAACCTTCCTTCCTTACAATTTAAAGAGATATCCTGACACCATTTTTTACACAATGACATGTAAAGCGTCTCAGACACTAAGACAGGAAGTTTTAAGACAGCCTCTCTTCTTAGCCTAGTCTACAGTCTCCATCAGAAGAAGAAATCTCTATCACCATCATTGCTCCTCAACCTCAGAGCAACTTGGATTCAAGTCCCCCAGTCATGAGACTTCTGTCTGTGGGGAATCACCCAGAAAGCAGCTCACTGCCTCTTCACTGCTCCTCGGAGACCTTGGTGTTCACCTTGATGCCTGAGGCACTCCTGCTGCTGAGGGAGTACTGTCCCATTTTACTCTCTTGTCCACACATGGAACATTGTTCTGGTTTGACTTTGAGTAGAGACTTTCGTTTAGTTGAGTTCACTGATTCAGTAGTAATGTTTCAGGAGCCCAGTCAGTGACCCAGCCCGATGGCCACATCACTCTCTGAAGGAGCCCCTCTGGAGCTGAGGTGCAACTACTCAATTTCCCTTCAACCAGATCTCTGCTGATATGTGCAGTATCCCAACCAAGGACTCCAGCTTCTGAAGTACATGTCTGGAAACAACCTTGTTTCAGCCATCAAAGCTTTTGCGTCTGAATTTAGGAAGAGTGAGACTTCCTTTCACCTGAGGAAAAAGCCCACTGAAGTAATGTGACCAAGTACCCCTATGCTCTGAGTGACATGGTGACTAGGACTGTAGGGGGAGCTATCTGCAAACCCCTGAGGTCTGGGAGCTTAAAGGACTTACAGCTTCAGCCTGCGTTATTTTCAGGAAGTAGGCATGTTCTGTGAAGGCAAACAGTACAGAGAATATAGAGTATTGCAAGTGTTTCATTCCTATGGGCATCTTAGATTTTTTCTTTTCTTTCTTTTTCAATTTGCAAAGGAGAGATTTGTTTTCTCCAGTTCCATGTTCTCAGGGGAGCTGACTGTTAGGCGGGCTTCCTGTCACAGAGTGTCTCCTGAGCGGGGTTTGCTGGGGGAGCTGATTGGTTGCAGGAGCAGGAAATTTCCAGACAAGAAATCACATACCACTTATGGGTTTAGCTGTGTATTTTAAGGTGAAAATTTCTCAGCAGCAAGTCAAGGCATCATGAAGAGGCTAGTGGGCACTGTGCTGGGGCTTTTGTTTGCCCGGGTTTGCTGTGAGTTGGGGCGGCCCTGCAGGGGAATCTGAAGAAATGAGCAGCTGCTGTATTGCCGAGGGAGGGAGTAGAAAGGGTTGACAAGTCCTGCACACGTCCTGTCCTTCTCAACGTCTGTGGGAGCTGGAGGGACACGCTCGGGGTCTTTTCAGAGTTACAGTGAGCCTCACCTGTGACTGTTTGTCTCTTTCTCATCAGGTGTGAGAGGGGTGGACGTGGCGCAGAGTCCCCCAGCCCTGACTCCACAGGAGGGAGCCACCTCTACACTGTGGTGTAATTTCTCCACCTTGGCAGAGAGTGTGCAGTGGTACCTTCAGAGCCCTGGGGGCCACCTCATCCACCTCATTTACATTCCTTCAGGGACAAAGCAGGAAGGAAGATTAAAGGCCACGACAGTCCGCAAAGAACGCCGCAGCTCACTGCACATTTCCTCTCCGCGGACCACAGACTCGGGCCCTTACTTCTGTGGTGCTCAGCACGGTGCTCCCCAGGCACCTGCCGCCTCGACACGAACCCTCCCGGGGCTCAGCCCCTCCTCCAGCCTCAGTCACACCGTGGGCCCCATGGGGCATTTGCAGTGCTTCTTACTGGCCTTCCAGATGTGAGACTTTGGTCTTTATCTTCCTCTCAATCTGTATCTTCTTCTGCACTAGAGTCTCAAACTTGTAGCTAGGAGAGTATCTATGAATAGATAAGACAGTGAAAGTGAAAGGCGCTCAGTCGGGTCCGGCTCTTTGTGACCTCATGGACTATACAGCCCATGGAGTTCTCCAGGCCAGAATACTGAAGTGGGTAGCCTTTCCCTTCTCCAGGGGATCTTTTTTACCAGCTGAACCACAAGGGAAGCCCAAGAATACAGGAATGGGTAGTCTATCCCTTCTGCAGCGGATCTTCCCGACCCACGAATGGAGCCTGGGTCTCCTGCATTACAGGTGGATTCTTTACCAACCGACCTGTGAGGGAAGCCCTCTCAAAATAAATATTTAGCTACAATATGCTCTACTCCAAAATGGTAAGAAGTGAAAGGAACTAAAGGAAGAGAAAAGTGACTCCAAGAAGATGTTATTCAGCCAAGTTGGCTGTCTCAAGAATGTCCATCCAAACCTGCCTCACCATGATGTGTCCCAACAGACAATTGCAGATACATCTCATCCTACTACTGCAGCACAGCAAACGAAAAATACATATATGCTCAATGATTCATATCAACTTGGTCGTTTAATTAAAACAAATTTATCCTCTTTCAATTCTGGATGCAAGAAGTCTGAAATCAGTTTCACTGGCTACAGTTAAGGTATTGGGAGGGTCGATTCCTTTCCTTACTGCACATTACATAAATTTATTTATAAGTTTGGGAAAATACACATAATTTTGTACCTCTTAATCCGCTTCAGCTATTTCACTCCTACACCCACCCCTTTCTCCTCTAGTAACCAGTAGTTCATTCCCTGTATCTCTGAGTCTGTTTCTGTTCTATTTGTTAGTTTTGCAATTTAGAATCCATATATAAGTGAAAACATATAGTATTTGTCTTTCTCTGTCTGACTTATTTTGCTAAGTGTAATACCCTCCAGGTTTTTCATGTTGTCTCATGTGATGAGATTTTATTCTTTTTATGATTAAGTAATATTTCATTGTTAATATATATATATATGTATATATATATGTGTATATATACATATATATATATATGAAATGTATCTATTCATATGGATGAATACTGATTGCTTCCATATCTTGGCTATTAGAAATAGTGCTGCTGTGAATATTAGGGTGCATATATATTTTCAAATTAGTGTTTTTGTTTTCTTCTGATAGATATGCAGGAATGAAATTGCTGGATGATGTAGTATTTATATTTTTAATTTTTGAAGAACTTTTATGCTGTTTTAAATAGTGGCTGCACCAGTTTACTTTCCCAGCAAGGGTGCCCAAAGGGCCCCTTTTCTTCACATCCTCAGCAATACTTATTACTTCTTGGCTTTTTGATGATAGTGTTCTGATTGGGGTGAAGTGAGATCTCATTGGGTTTTGATTTGCATTTACCTGATGATTAGAGATGCTGAATGTCTTTTCATGTGTCTGTTGCCCATCTGTATGTTTCTTTGGGAAAATGTCTATTTAGGTCCTCTGCCTTTTTTAAAATCAGATTATTTATAGTTTTGATATTGCATATAAATTTCTTTATATATTTTGGACATTAACCCCTTATTGACTAATGGTTTGCGAGTATCTTCTTCTGTTTGATAGGCTGTCTTTTTGCATTTTAATAGTTTTATTCCAATTTGGATGCCTTCTATTTCTTTTTCATATATGACTGCTATGACGAGGGCTTCAAGTACTATGTTAAATGGAAATGGTGAGAGTAGGCATCCTTGTCTTGTTCCTCATCTTAGAGAAAAGATTTCAGTTTTTACCATCAAATATGATATTAATTGTGTGTTTGTTGTAAATGGCCTTTATTATTTTGAAATCTGTTCCCATTATACCAAGTTTATTAAGAGTTTTTAACATGAATGTATGCTGAATTTTGTCAAATGTTTTTTCTTTGTCTGTTGAGATAATTATATAAGTTTTTATCCTTCATGCTATTAATGCATATCATGTTGATTGATTTGCAAATATTGAACCATCCTTGTACACCTAGGCTATATCCCACTTGGACATGATATATGATTCTTTCATAAACTGTTGAATTAAGTTTTCTAACTTAATTCAGTTCTAAAGGAAATTAGTCTTGAATATGCATTGGAAGGACTGATGCTGAAGCTGAAACTCCAATACTTGGGCCATCTGATGCAAAGAACTGATTCACTGGAAAAGACCCTGATGCTGGGAAAGATTGAGGGCAGAAAGAGAAGGGGACAACAGAGGATGAGATCATTGGATGGCATCACTGACTTGATGGACATGAGTTTGAGCAAGCTCCAGGAGCTGTTGATGGACAGAGAAGCCTGGCATGCTTCAGTCCATGGGGTCGCAAAGAGTCGGGATGACTGAGCAGCTGAACTGATTGAATTGAAGTTTGCTAATATTTTGTTGAAGATTTTTTAAACTATATTCATTTGGGAAATTGACCCTTTTTTTTGTAGTTTTGTTGTCTAGTTTTGGCATCCGGGTAATGAAGGCTTCATTGAGTGAGTTTGGTAATATTTCCTCACCTTCAATTTTATGGAAAAATTTGAGAAGGATGGGACCTAACTATTCTTTAAATGTTTGAAGAATTACCCTGTGAAGCCATAGAGTCCTCTATATCAGGAATCAGCAAAATATGGCTCATGAACCAGTCCATTCAGCCATTTACTTTGTAAATAAATTTTGTTGGAACATAAGAAAGCTTATTTATTTATGTATTATCAATAACTGATTTCATGAAACAATGGCAGAGTTCAGTAGTTGCAGCAGAATGAATGGCCTACAAAGACGAAAATATTTACTATTCTACCCTTTATTGAAGATGTTTGTAATCCCCTCTTCTACATCGTTAGTCATCATGGAAATGCAAGTTAGTTAGATCTCTATACACCCATTAATGGCAACCAACTCCAGTATTCTTGCCTAGAGAATCCCGTGGACAGGGAAGCCTGGTGGGCTGCTGTCTATGGGGTCGCACAGAGTCGGACACGACTGAAGCGACATAGCAGCGGCAGCATACACACATTATTTTGGCTAAAAATAAGAAGACAACTATATCAAGTGTTGTTAATGACGCTGAATAATTGTCAGATTTAGAATCTATTTAGAGACATATTCTCTTCAGTGTGAGCAATCTCCTTGATCTAATGTTGATCTTATGGGAGGAGAGACAGCCCCATGCAGTGACTCGGCCTGAGGGCCAGTTTCTGCCTTTGAAGGGATCCCAGGACAGGTGAGGCTCTATCATGAGTATTTTGAGAGCCCTGCTTCCTCCTGGTGTATCCAGCACCCGGACCAAGGCTTCCAGACCCTCGTGAGACACGCCTCCATATGGAACAGAGAAGGTTTCATAGGGGACCTCAACAAGGGCAGAGATTTACTAACTGAAGAAATCCTTGACACAAGAAGAGGACTTGGCCACATATTTCAGTGTTCTGATAGATGCTCTAAAATATATCTATTACCAAAAATAGTTAAAGAAGAAATAGAAAAGCTAAATAAGTATGTAATCATTAAAGTAATTTGACAATTAGAAATATAAATTTGTAGAGAATTTCTAATAGATGGGAAGTTTTTAACCTGCAAGTGTGCCCCACCACATAATTAAAAATTGGATGCATAGTAGGATATATAGTAAACCATGTAACCAAGAAAGTATTAGAAATTAAGTTTATATAGGGGGGTTATACAAATAAATAAGAAAAACATTCAAAATGAAAAGAGATACTAAAGATAATTTGCATAAAGCCAATTTAAAGAAGAGGAAATAGACATGTGAACATATAAAACATCAACTTCTGCAGTAATCAGAGGAAATTAAATTAAAGCAAATTACTATCTCATTTCTGTCAGATACCCAGAAATGTGAAAGTCTGGTAGCATTAAGTTTTGACCCAAATACAGGGAGAGGAAGACTATTAAACTTCTCCAGATGGAGAAAAGCAACCACATAGAGAACACTTATTTAACAGCTTCAGAGAAAAATTGCCTGAACTATTTAATAAAGAAGAAAATGTATATATTTAAAAAGTCAAGCAATTCAACTTCCTGTTACCTACATTCAAGTAATTCCAACATTTGAACAAGGAGGCATTTACAAGGATAGTCACACCAATCCTGTAAGCAAACGTGTAACCATTCAGGTATAGAATGAATGAAAAATGATTTACATATGAAGTCAAAATACAATGAATTATTACAAGCAAAGAAACAGTTCTTATATTGTTTTCTTAGATAAATCTTACAAAAATAAAATGCTGAATATAAAAAGCATCAGAATGATATATGCTTCATGACACTACTTATGAGAAATTTCAGAATATAATCACAATATAATATATTGTTTTGTGATACATAGCTATAACAGTAAAATTGAAAAGACATACATGGAATCTTCCCAGTAGTAGTTATTACTTTAAAAATAGGAAAAGTACTAGAAGTTACTCTTTAGTTTTGTCTGTAATGTTTGGAAAGAGCTATAGAAAATATAGCAAAATTAAATATCTGTTTACCATCATTGGCAGGGGAAAATGTGTCTGCACATAATTTTGTGTACTGTAAGAATTATTTAGTATTATTTTTTTAAAATTTTAAAAATTGGATGGTAGCAACCACAGCTTTTACTAGTTCAATCAATTCATGGAAGGAATAAGATAAGCCCTATTACCTATAACTTTGACAGATGTACTTTTAATAGGCCATAAAATGCCAATAAAATGCCAGAGAAAAAGCTTTTAATTTGTTTAAGCTCTAGAAATTACTCATCTGAAAGTAAACAGCACTGAGACATCCTGCCAGAGTTAAAATATACACTTTTTGAGTACACAAAAAGAGAAAGTGAGAAGAAAATCAGATCATCTGGCTTAGCAGTGGGAGACATGCCCCCAAGATGTTAGTCTATGTTGTAACTAATACACAAATTCAGCAAAGTTGCAGGATACAAAATTAATCTGCATTCCAATAATGAACTATCTGGAAGAGATATTAAGAAAACAATTCTTTTTCCATCACATCAGAAAGAAAATACTTAAGAATAATTTTAAGCAAAGAAGTATAGACTTGTATATTGAAATCTGTAAGACTTTGATTATAGAAATTGAAGACAAAAATTAATGAGAAGATACTTTGTTCTTACAGACCAAAAAAAAAAAAATCAATTGCTAAAATATCCATACTACCCAAAGCAATCTACATATTCAATGAAACCTCTATCAAAATTCAATGACATTTTTCATGGGGATAGAATAAACAAACCCTAAGATTTATATGAGAGACAATAGACTACCAATAGCCAAAGTGAACTAGAGAAAGATCAGAACTGAAGGCATCACATGACCTTATTTTAAACTACATTACAAAACTATAGTAATAAAAACAGTGTGTGTGTTTTTTGGCATTAAACAAAGACACATAGATCAATGGAGCGAAATAGAGAACCCAGAAATAAACCCTTGTATACATGGTCAATTCACAGCAAAGAATCCAAGAATATACACTCAAGAAAGGAACATCTCTTCAATAAGTGGTATTATGAGAAATGGCAAGCTACATGCAAAAGAATGAAATTGGACTCATCAAAATGGATTTTAGAATTGAATATAAGAACCACAACAATAAAGCTTAGAAGAAACATAGGGGGTAAGTTCCTTGACAACGGTATTGGCCACAGTTTTTTTTGTATTTGACACTAAAAGCAAGGACAACAAGAGCGGAAAAAAAAAAAAGTAAAAAACAAGTGTGACTACATCAAACTAATAAGCTTATGTCCGGCAAAAGAAGCCATCAACAAAACGAAAAGGCAACCTACAGAGTGAGAGCAAATATTGCCCAAACATATATCTGATAAGGGGCTAATACCCAAAATATATAAATATCTTATATAGTCATTAGAACAGAAGTCTGTTTTAAAAGTAGGCTGATGACCTGAATAAACATTTTCCCAAAAAAGACATACTAATGACCAGAAGGTAAATCAGAAGATGCTCATCATCACTAATCATCAGGGAAATAAAAGTCAAAACCAAAAAGACCTATCACTTTACATCTGCCAGAATGGCTACTATCAAAAAGACAGGGAATAAAAAATTTTGACAAGAATGTAGAAGAAAGGGAACCCTGCCCACTGTTGCTGGAAATATAAATTGGTGCAGCTTCTATGGAAACAGTATGGAGGTTCCTCAAAAAATTAAAACTAGCTCTACTATGATATTCAGCATTTCTACTTCTGAGTATTCATCTGAAGAAAATGAAGTCACTATCTCAAAAAGATATCTGTACCCCACGTTTATTGCAGTTCATCTACAACAGCTGAGACATGGAAACAACCTGTGTCCTTTGACAGATGAATGGATAAAGAAAATATGGTAAAAAAAGAAATTTTTTCATAGATTTACAACAACATGAATGAATCTTGATGGCACAATACTAAGTGAAATAAATCAGGCAGACAAAGTCAAATACTGTATGAAATCATTTATATGTGGAATCTAAGACACAGATGCAGGAACACACACACACACAGACATATAGACACACAGACACACACACACTCAGACCTCATAGATACAGAGAATAGACTGGGGGTGTAGGGTGTGGAATAGGTGACTATGTTCAAAAGACAGAAACATCCAGTTATAAGAGAAATAAGTCCTGGGGATTCAATGTACAGCATGATGACTATAAAAAAATTTTTTAATGGTGTCAGTATGTAAACCCTCTAGGCTCTCAAAGATTTCTTTTTTAATTAAAAAAAAATTTTGGCTGCTCTGGGTCTCTGCTGCTGTACACAGGCATTCTCTAGTTGCACCAAGCAGGGGCTACTCTTGGTTGCAGTGCACAGGCTCACTGTCATGCCTTCTCTTGTTGTGAAACACAGGCTCTAGGAGCACAGGCTCAGTAGTTGCAGCATGCAGGCTCTAGGGCATGCGGGCTCGGTAGTTGTGGCTCACAGGCTCAGAAGTTGCGGCTCTTGGGCTCTAGAGCAAAAATGCCATAGATGTGGTGCCTGGGGTCAGTGGCTCCAGGGCATGTGGAACCTTCCCGGACCAGGGATTGAACCCATGTCCCCTGCATTGGCAGGTGACCTCCCATCCACTGTACCACCAGCGAAATCCTCTTGAAGTTTGTTTTGCTTTTTTTTTCTAGTGGTTTGAACAGTTGAATAACAAGTTTGGAATAGGATGTACAACTACTGGACTGGAGTATCTTTCATTGAAAGATGACTGAAATATGCAAAACTCAAAATAGGATGTAGTACCCAGATTGGAATGCAGGGTGAGCTTCAGAAGACAGTCACCAGAGATGTAAGAGTGAGGACTAGGGAAGATCTGGGAACCTCAGCAGTAATTCTGTGCCCTCATATGCTATGTGAGTCTGGGAATTCCTATGAAGGAACCAAGGAGAATCCAAGGACAATCTATTATAAAATAACTCAGTTAGGTTTTCCCTGGTGGCTCAGTAAAGAATCTGCCTGCCAAAGCAGGAGACATTGGTTCAATCCCCAATACAGGAAGATCCCACATGTCACGCAGCAGCCAATCCTGTGCACCACGACTATTGAGTCTGTGCTCTAGAGCCCGTGCTCCACAGTCAGAGAAGCCACCGCAATGAGAAGTGCAGCTACAGAGTGACCCCTCTCTCTGCAGCTAGAGAACAGTCCGTGTAGCAATGAAGACCCAAAACACTCTAAATTAATAAATAAATAAAATTATAAAAAGAATAAGTTATTCTTATTGGGGTTTCTTTATGAGGTGTTGAAACAAAAATAGGATGTTTGAAATTTGATCAATTTGATGTAAATGACTTCATTACATGAAATTTCAGAATAAAATGAAATAGAATTTTCATTCCTTCAATGTCAAGAAAGAGAAATCTTTTTAATTTAGAAAACATATATAATGAGAATTATAAGATTGTACTAAAGAGTATAACTGCATCCATGACAGCAACATGGTCAAATATTTGAATTTAGAAGACCCATTGGTTCTTGCTTCCTAAACCTTTAATAAGTTAATCACAGAGTTACATCACAAATGAGTATGATTTCACAGCCATTACCATTTGGTATTCCAATAACGACTGGAGAGATTGCAGAAGTCAGAAGTTTATTCTGTGTTCATTTGTCTGTGTGATATTTGCTATTCTGAAGTTATGTGCTAAAGTTACCAGTTCACATGGTTTGGTGGGAAAGTGGGAAGAAAAGGGAGCTCATGGCTTCTTGTTGGTCTTTTTTAGGGAAACTAGGGAGCAGTTAGTATAATTATCTTAGAATTAAAATCAGAAAGGCAAGAGAACAATCAGAACATGAATGAATATTTGTAATCTCAGCATGATTCATAATGAATTTGTTTCAGATAACGTCCCAGGTTTTAGAATACATTAATTTACTACTAAATTTGGAAGTTTTAAGTAAAAAATCTCTTTCAATTTCGTCCTTCAACATTAAACTCTGGCTGTCCTTTACCGGGTATTATCATTTATTAGTAAATCACAAGGAAAGGCAGAACAATGTTTAGGACAGTCTAAATCTTCCAACCTGAGTGTCATAGCATGTTCAGACTTGATCCAGCCAGAAGCTACATTTTTCAGAGTCTGATTCTATAACGCAGCTGAGGGAACATGCACCTTTACTGTCAGGAACTCAGAGCAAGGCCATATCAACAAAGGGGAAAAACCGCCTTCATGCTGCTCCCCGCACTGTTGTGGGCATTTGTGGTGTCCTCTACTTAGTTACAGATAATTGGAAACCAGGACATCTGCTGCCTGCCAGCACCCAGAGGTGAAATGGAACAGACTAGATGTCTCAACTAAATATAAACTCTCCTCCCTGCATCACATTAATGTGTTATTTTAACTTTAAAATCGAAGAACTGGCACTGTTTTAGGCCTTTCTGTACTTTCTTTTCTACTTGTCTATTTGCCTTTGGTTCTTTTATATTAATTCAGCTGTTAAAACAATGAAATCAAATGGAAGATTGACAGTGACATTCTACATGATCATGTACAGTATACAAAACTTCAGTCACCAAATAGCGTGGTGTCAACATTTACTAAGTGTTTACAGATACCATATTTTCTAGGAGCGTGCTGTAGCATTGTGTCACAGAAAAATTCAGCATGCTTAGCTTGACTTTACAGAGAAAAATAACAAACCACTAACAAGAGAGACTGAACACTTTGGGGTAAAAAATATGACATCAGGACAATTTAAGGACACCTGATCTAATAAATACAATTCTACTTGTAAAGGCAGCAGGATTGAATATACTGATGCTCTTCAAAGTCTATTAAGTAAAACTCAATGTCAGATTTCAAAGATTAATATTTTTTCCTGTTAACCATTTCATAAAAAAACACACACAACTGAATAGATTCTGAAAGTCAGGAGTGATTTTTTATCATTTGATATTGAAGTAAGTAACTTTATTTATTGGAAAATATAAACAAAGACCTAGAACCAAGTGAGAAAAGAAAAAGATATGTTAATTATTTTGGAAAAGACTGCCTTTTGTCAAGAAAGCTAAAGGGCTTCCCAGGTTGAGCTAGTGTTAAAGAGCCCATCTGCCAATGCAGGAGATGTAAGAGTTTGATCCCTGGGTTGGGAGCCCACTCCAGTGTTCTTGCCTGCAGAATCCCCATGGACAGAGGAGCCTGGCAGGTTAGAGTCCATGGGGTTGGACAGAGCCGCACAGGACTGAAGCAGCAGCACAGCACACACATGAGAAAGTTAAGATCCGTGAGTTTGTTTTATTGTGTGTTTTTTAAAGAGTCATTAAATTCTGGATAAAGAAATGTAAGCATCAGCTAAATGAATGATCAGAATGACCAGTAAGTAGATTACAGGAAGGATTCATAGTGTATACTACTATGTTTTGAATGGGCTGGCAAAATTATTATCAATGTGTGTCAACTTACTGAGTCTTCTGTTTCTCAGCTCAAACACTTAACGTGTGTGTGTTAGTCGCCCAGTCATGTCCAACTCTTTGGGACCCCATAGGCTGTAGCTGCTAGACTCCTCTATCCATGGAATTCTCCAAGCAAGAACACTGGAGTGGGTTGCCATTCCCTTCTCCCGGGTGATCTTCCTAACTCAGGGATCAAACCAGGGTCTCTTGAACGGCAGGCGTATTCTTTATCATCTGAGCCATCAGGGAAACTCTCAAACATATAATACTAACTGCTTTTTCCATAACCCTTTCAGGATCTACCTAACATAATAATCAGGGAAAGAAAATTAAACATCTGTGAGCCAAAAGTTTTTCCCATCTGTGAAAAAGACCATGTGATCTATGAACATGACAAACCCCACTTCCTGTCTGAGGAGTCACACATAGTCACACAGGTACTGTGTAAATGTGCCGCCAGGCACACAGAGACACTGAACTCTCAGCTTGAGGCAGGACTGAGCACATTTGTGCAGGGGAATCCACGCCTCATGCCGCTCTCCAGCCTGCCCTGGGTGTTCCTGGCCTTCACCTTCTCTGGTAGGGATGCTTCCAAGCATGGGTGTGAGTGTTCAGGGTGAAAGGACTGCACACAGGCACGTGATGCTTCACAGGGACTTGGTGGGGGAAGGAGGACTGGAGAAAAGGAAGCATTTTATACTTTCAATTTGATTTGCCTCTGGGTCCTAAATTAGTCTAAATCCCACACTATTTTATTTACTACTTCATCTCTGTTTTCTGATTTTTTCCCCATAGGACCCAGTGTGGCCCAGAAAGTAACTCAAGTCCAGACAGCCATATCCAGTCGAGTGGGGCAGACAGTCACCCTGAATTGTCGATATGAAGTAAGTTGGACCATGGACTACTACTACATTTTTTGGTATAAACAGCTTCCCAGTGGAGAGATGACCTTCCTTATTCGTCAGTATTCAGAACACCTGAATGCAAGGAATGGCCGCTACTCTGTAAACTTCCAGAAAGCAGATAAATCCATCAGCCTCATCATTTCAGCCTTACAGCTCGAAGACTCTGCAAAGTACTTCTGTGCTCTCTGGGAGCTCACAGTGCTTGAAGTAATGGGAAAAGCTGAACAAAAACCCCAGAGCTTAATAAGAGAGAGCACACTGCTTCAGGACCTCAGTTGAAGTGCACACCTGCACATCCCAGAAGAGAAATGGTAGTCCTGTGGTTGCTTCATCTGTGGTCTGGATCAGAAGATTTAATTCTAAATAAAAGCTCCTTCTAGGTAGATCATCAGGCTACAGCTGGAACCAGGTGGGCCTGCCCCGCAGGAACTGGAGCCTGAAGAAGACAGGGAATCACTGTGGTTTCTCCCTCCCTTTGGTCCCCCAATTTCCCACCACTGCTTTGGGTCCCCCATTTGAGCAGGAGGCCAGTAGATGCTGGAACTGTGAAAGCACATCTTATCCCCTGCAACTCCTTTCTGGTGGATCCACTTCACAGCTCTTGCCTCCCCTTTCACTCAGAGATTCCTCTGACTGCCCAGGTCGATACAGGCTTTCAGCTCTTGCTAGTATCTTGATGCTTCCCATCTCTTCTTTGTTTTCCTTAACCCTGCCTGCAAATCTATAAATATTCCCTTCATTAAACTTTGTAGTTAAATCTTCAAGTAAATCAAAGATCTTTCTAGGTTATTTGGAAGTAGGTGTCCACAGTAATTTTCTACTAGTACATTTTTCTCTTGAGCTTTTGACTTTAAATCAATCATACAGAACATGTGTAAACTTGTCTAAAGCTATAAACTTGCTCCATAATAATTTAAAGTGACTGCTTCACTAAAATACACTCACATCACAAACCTGGGTATAGTTATTTGGAATTGTTATGAAAATCATCTCCTTAGTCCTTTCTTCTTAGACTTTGTGTCATTTAAAGTACAATCAGGGAAGCAGACCATTAGCGATGTTGAATAAGAGATTAGTTATATATAAAGATTAGAACTCAGGCAGTTGCTAGAGTTGATGGAGTAGTCTATACAAGCAGAAAAGATATAAGCACCCTAATGTTCATTGCAGCACTAATTACAGTAGCATGGACATGGAAGCAACCTAAATGTCCAACGATGGAATAATGGATAAAAAAGACACAGCATATATATACAATTGAATATTATTCAGCCATGAGAAAGAACAAAACAGTGCCATTTGCAGTGGCATGGATGGACCTAAAGACTGTCATACTGAGTGAAGTAGGTCAGACAGAGAAAGACAAATGTCCTCTGATATCTCTTTTATCAGATGGAATTTTAAAAAGTGGTATTTACAAATGAAGGTGTTTACAAAACAGAAATAGAATCCAGGATGTAGAAAACTAATTATGGTTACTAAAGGGGGAAAGGGATATGAGAGATAAACTGGCAGACTGGGATTCACCTATACACACTACTATATATAAAATAGATAACTAATGAGAACCTTCTGTATAACACAGGAGACTCTACTCAATAATCTATAATAACCTATACAGAAGCACAATCTGAAAAAGAAAGGATATATGTATACATATAACTGATTTGCTGTACAACAGAAACTAACATTGTAAAGCAACTATACTCCAATAAAAGTTAATTTAAAAAGTAGAGATAATAAATCTACTGGAAAAAATAAGAGCTATCAGAAGCTTGAAAAAACAGTGATACCTGACTTCTTATCCAGACCAACAGAAGTTACCAAGGGAAAGCATTTTTAAAGTGTTTAAGAAAATAAACAAATGAAACTTTCAAGCTAACTTCTTATGAAAATGAAGATATATATTAAAATGTCTATGTTGAATATCAATGCTAAGAGGGTAGAAAGTCAATGTGCAGACTTTTAAACTATATTTGCAATGCATATTTCTGAAAAAGGACTCAAATGAAAAATATATATAAAGCACATACAAATTAGTAAAAAAAACAGTTAAGAAGGATGGGACAATCTTGGAGATCCAATTCAGAAACTTGATATGTAATACCCAATAAATTGGAGAAGGAAATGGCAACCCACTCCAGTATTCTTGCCTAGAAAATTCTATGGATGGAGGAGTCTGGTGGGCTACAGTCCATGGGGTCGCAAAGAGTCGGACATGACTGAGCGACTTCACTTTCTTTTCACTTTCAGTTTCACCTAATAAATATACCAAAAATAATATTATTGTTCATCAGGTATATGAAAATAAAGCTTCCTCTGAATGCTCCGTGTCCTTTCAGCACCCTGAGTGTTCTAATGTAGCTAGGAGAATATGACCCAAGAGGACAGGGAAAAATAATAACTGTCTCAAAGAAAATAAGTGATTAAATAAATTTCCTATAGTTTCCCTCATCGAACCAATGGGGAGAAAAAAAAAAAGTAGTAACAAGTCACAGATTCTGGATATTGAAGAAAAGACAGGTTTCACTAGAAAAAAAAGAAAGATGGTGTTTTTTTAGCTTATTCTATGTAAGGCACTGTGGTATGCATTTCAGATTCATCATCTAATTTAAATATCAAAACCCTATGAGATAGGCTTTATTGTTTCTTCTTTTTTTGTTGTTTTTTAATCTTTGGGAAATGAACCATAACTTTCCTAACTGTGAAATGCTTCTCTACCTTTTATTATCAGCCAGAGTGTAGAATTTTAGGGGGCTCCTAAGGAGCAAGGTCTGGACTATGGAGAAGCACTTGGACTCAAAATAGGGTGGCTGGACATCTGAGTGATGGTGACATTACTGGTTTAAACTGGAACCTAAAGTGAACTAGAATAGAAGATGCCAAACCTAGACACAAAGTCCCAGGATGAGTAGATGAGGAAATCATCCACTAATCAGTTAACAGTGCTGAATGCTTTAGCAAGTTTTTTATTTAATAGTATGCTGGGGAAATTGAGGGCTACGATGGGGTATTATTCTTTAAACACTCCTGTGAGGCTATCTTCCCAAACATCCACATGGTGTTATCTCTGAAGTTCCTTTACATCTTTACTCGTCTTTATTTGGTGAATTCTTTATTTAAATCTTTCTATTTTCCTTCCTTGAGAACCAGACTCCAGTGCACTGCATGCAGCAGGAGTGAACGCCGAAGCACTGCCACCTACAGTCCTACTCGAACATTCTGTCAGACTTAGACGGGCTTCCTTGCTGCCCTCTGTGCTGAGTCTCTTCAGTCGTGTCCAACTCTGCGACCCCATGGACTGTAGCCCGCCAGGCTCCTCTGTACGTGGGATTCTCCAGGCAAGAATACTGGAGTGGGGTTGCCATGCCCTCCTCCAGGGGATCTTCCCAACCCAGGGATCAAACCCACACCTCTTATATCTCCTACACTGACACTCCTACACTCCGTTACCACTAGCGCCACCTGGGAAGCACTCAATTGTGAGGAAGTCTCATCAAGCTAGGGCCTGTGGTTGCTGAACCAGTCAGTAAACTCAATGCAGACATCTGGAGAGAGAGAATTCAGAACTGGCCTTTTCTTCTTTTTTTTTTTTTTTTTCTCTCCCTCTCTTTTGCCTGCCAGATATAAAAGGGATTGACTTCAAACATAGAATACATAGGATGATTCTGGCTGGACAGTAAGAGGCTACCTTGGAGAGAAAGCTCTAAATTACTTCACAAGGTGAGAGTTTCTTCCCTGATAAGTGAAATTGTGCTTACTGTTATGTCCTTTCTTGTAGGATAGAAATAGCCTGAGAAGTGGGAGCAAGAGTTAATAATGGGAAAAAATAAACAATCATGGCAAATATTGCTTGGTTATACTCATTACATATTATAATATTCCACCCATTCTCTCAATATAACACCTTATGAACTGATTTCCCACTGACAGTGAGAAACATGATAGACCATGGATACTTAGGAAAATACATGTAACATGCTGTGTAAACTGATAAAATACACCTGAGGAAAATATTGAGCTTGATCTTGTGGGTAGATTCCTCTGCAATTTCAAATTCTGGCTCCCAATCCCCTGCCCCAAGAATTTCTACATTGCCTGCAGCTTGTTGAGCGTTTATGACAGGATTTCTGCATCTCTTCTCTTGGGCAGGAAAGATAGAGGTTAGTCACTGAGATGGCTTCCAATTCTGTTCCACTTTTCAGAACACAATTTAAATTTGAGTATGTAGAAGGCACTGCTGTCTAGTTTTAGCACCTACTCTGTTTCCTTTGTTTATTTCAGTTGTTCACTGGAAAGAAGTTTATGTAATCAATTTATACTATTGATTTCCCAGAAGTAGATTTAGATTCTGAACAATCTTAATTAGTGCTATCTTGCACTGTTAAATTTTCCCTGATTATGTTTTATTTTTCTGACAATATTTTGAGCTTACAGAGAATAGAGAATATTACCTTTATAACTTTTGGAGCTTAGAAATCATGGGCACAAAATCATTGTTTAAACTAATGTGTGCATGTTCAGTGAAACTAACCTGATTAGTGAGCTGTGACACAGGCAAAATAGAACATAAACCTTATTTACTTTAACCAACTCTATTGAGGTATAACTGACATTCCATAAAATGCATCCATTTTGCATCTACAGTTCAGTAATTTTTGGTAAATTAGCTTAGTTATAAAATTAGTTCCATAATCATAATCATTACCATGGCCCTTCCATGCGCTCTCTTTTAGTGGTCTCTCAGGGAAGCGGTTCATCTCACCTGATGCCTCACAAAAGCATAAGCTGAGAAAGCGTCTTCATGTTTAGTCTCACTGCTGCCACAATATTAACTCTGATGCATCTGTTTATTACAGTGAGTCACCAAGCCAGCAGAGATCCAGGGTGCACGGGGTCTACACAAGGGCATGGATATCAGGAAGCAGGGATCATTGGAGGCATTTCGGTCTCAAATTTGTGAAAATTTGTTATGATAGAAGGAGGATTCTAACACAGTTCCTAAAAGTAACATTTCTAAATAGCTATAGCCAATCTTTGATTGTTTACATTCACGGGAGAATGCATTTAAATTGGTCTATGGCCTATGTTGAGTTCAAACTCTCAAGCATGAAAATACACACATTTATTTATCACTCAACAAATGTTTGAATGTTCACTATTCACCAGGTATTCAAGTAGTTTCTGGGAACATGGTTATGAACAATAAACAAATATTTATTTAGTGTATACCACATACCTGGGACTTTAATTATAATATGAAAGACAAAATTTCCTGTTGTCATATTCTCCCTTCTAGAACATCACAGTCCAATAGAACTCTCAGAGGAGGTGGAAACATTCTCTACCTGCACTGTCTAATAGCCCCTAGCCTAGTAGTGTAAGTGAGGCCTGTAGCCCAGCAGGCTCTCTGGGCAAGATTCTCCAGGCAAGAATACTGGAGTGGGTTGCCATGCCCTTCTCCAGGGATCTTCCTGACCCAGGGATCGAACCTGCATCTCTTATGTCTCCTGCATTGGCAGGAAGGTTCTTACCACTAGCACCATCTAGGAAGCCGCGAAATGTGGCTAGTATGACTGAAAAACTAAAATTTAATTCTATTTAATTTTCAGTTCAGTTCAGTTCACTCACTCAGTCATGTCTGACACTATGTGACCCCATGGACTGCAGCATGCCAGGCCTCCCTGTCCATCACCAACTCCCAAAGTTTACTCAAACTCATGTCCTTGGAGTTGGTGATGCCATCCAACCATCTCATCCTCTGTCGGCCACTTCTCCTCCCAACTTCAATCTTTTCCAGGATCAGGGTCTTTTCAAATAAGTCAGTTCTTCGCATCAGGTGGCTAAAATATTGGAGTTTCAGCTTCAGCATCACTCCTTCCAATGAATATTCAGGACTGATTTCCTTTAGGATGGACTGGTTGGATCTCCTTGCAGTCCAAGCGATGCTCAAGAGTCTTCTTCAACACCACAGTTCAAAAGCATCAGTTCTTCAGCACTCAGCTTTCTTTATAGTCCAACTCTCACATCCATACATGACTTCTGGAAAAAACAAAGCTTTGTCTAGATAGACCTTTGTTGGCAAAGTAATGTCTCTGCTTTTTAATATGTTGTCTAGGTTGATCATACTTTTCTTCCAAGGAGCAGGTGTATTTTAATTTCATGACTGCAGTCACCTTCTGAAGTGATTTTGGAGCCCCAAAAAATAAAGTCTGCCACTGTTTCCATTGTTTCCCCATCTATTTGCCATGAAGTGATGGGACTGGATGCCATGATCTTAGTTTTCTGAATGTTGAACTTTAAGCCAACATTTTCATTCTCCTCTTTCATTTTCATCGAGAGGCTCTTTAGTTCTTCTTCACTTTCTACCATAAAGTTGGTGTCATCTGGGTATATGAGGTTATTGATGTTTCTCCCAGCAATCTTGATTCCAGCTTGTGCTTCATCCAACCCAGTGTTTCTCATAATGTACTCTGCATATAAGTTAAATAAGCAGAGTGACAATAAACAGCCTTGACATACTCCTTTCCCAATTTGGAACTAGTCTGTTGTTCCGTGTTGAGTTCTAACTGCTGCTTCCTGACCTGCATACAGATTTCTCAAGAGGCAGGTCACATGTTCTGGTATTCCCATCTCTTGAAGGATTTTCCAGTTTGTTGTGATCCATACACTCAAAGGCTTTGGCATAGTCAATAAAGCAAAAATAGATATTTTTCTGGAATGCTCTTGCTTTTTCAATGATCCAACAGATGCTGGCAATTTGATCTCTGGTTCCTCTGCCTTTTCTAAATCCAGCTTGAATATCTGGAAGTTCATGGTTCACATACTGTTGAAGCCTGGCTTGGAGAATTTTGAGCTTTACTTTACTAGCATGTCAGATGAATGAAATTGTGTGGTAGTTTTAACATTCTTTGGTATTGCCTTTCTTTGGAATTGGAATGAAAACTGACCTTTTCCAGTCTTGTGGCCACTGCTTAGTTTTCCAAATATGCTGGCATATTGAATGCAGCACTTTCACAGCATCATCTTTTAGGATTTAAAATAGCTCAACTGGATTGCCATCACCTCCACTAGCTTTGTTTGTAGTGATGCTTCCTAAGGCCCACCTGACTTCACATTCCAGGATGTCTGGCTCTAGGTGAGTGATCACACCATCATGATTATCTGGGTGGTGAAGATCTTTTTTGTATAGTTCTTCTGTGTATTCTTGCCACCTCTTCTTAATATCTTCTGCTTCTGTTAGGTCCATACAATTTCTGTCCTTTATTGTGCCCATCTTTGCATGAAATGTTCCCTTGGTATCTCTAATTTTCTTGAAGAGGTATCTAGTCTTTCCCATTCTACTGTTTTCCTCTATTTCTTTGCATTGATCACTGAGGAAGGCTTTCTTATCTTTCCTTGCTATTCTTTGGAACTCTGCATTCAAAGGGGGTGTATCTTTCCTTTTCTCCTTTGCCTTTCACTTCTCTCCTTTTCAGCTATTTGTAAGGCCTCCTCAGACAACCATTTTGCCTTTTTGCATTTCTTTTTCTTGGGGATGGTCTTGATCCCTGCCTCCTGTACAGTGTCATGAACCTCCATCCGTAGTTCTTCAGGTACTCTGTCTATCAGAGTTAATCCCTTGAGTCTATTTCTCACTTCCACTGTTTAATCTTAATTTACTTTAAATTAAGCAGCTTGTAGCCAACATATAGGACAGCTTAGTTCTTGATGATGATACAGTACATGCCCTCTAGGCACATGGAGCCAGCCCCCACAATTAACAAATAATTAAAATACAAGCTAATAGTGCTAAGTGAGAAATTCTGAAATTCTGTAAAGCCATAGGATGGTATTCTATTCAACTGCTTAGTTTTAAGAAATTCTCGTTAGAGTAGTTCATGTCTGATAGATAGATAAGACTGTTTTTGAATTATATTGATTTATTAAAATCCCTGGTATGTGGTAAAGTAACATGGTGAGACAGCCATAAGTTTTAAACTGGATAATTTACAGCCAGAGCATTCTATATGACAGCAGATAAAAATATACATTTTATCTTCCATTTTGACATCATAGGTTGTCTAACAATGAATTATGGGTCTTTTCCACATTTATTAAAATGACCTAATATATTCCATCAGTACATACAGAAAAACACACTACATGATTCTGATAAAATTGGAAATGGCAAGTGAAACTTTATTTCATTCTGAACCCCTGGGTTTTAAAGAATCACAGAATCCATTCCTGAAGAGCAAAATATACCTCCCCAAACACTATCATGTGGCTCAGCTGGTAAAGAATCCACCTGAAATGTGGGAGATCTATGTTCGATCCCTGGGTTGGGAAGATCCCCTGCAGAAGGGAAAGGCTACCCACTCCAGTATTCTGGTCTGGAGAATTCCATGGACTGTATAGGCCATTGGGTCGCAAAGAGTCGGACACAATTGGGCGAATTTCACTTTCTCTTCCAACTTTTAAACACTATCAGCATGAGTAAACGTTTTCCCAGGCCTTGACAAGTATTTACCACATGAGTTAGAAAAAATATTGAAAAAGAATAGATACATGTATATGTACAACTGAATCACTTTGCTGTAAACCTGAAACTAGCCCAACATTGTTAATCAACTATACTCTAAGATAAAATAAATGTTTAAAATATATCTGCAATAAAAAGAGAAAGAAAAACTTTGTAAGAAATTAGTTATAAAATCAGCAGTATTTGATCCAACCACATGGGGGCAGCATCTATAAATCCGCCTCTCTTGAAAATAACCTGAGTAAAACAGGGGTAAGCCTGATTGGCTGCCTCAAACTGCGGTCACTCCTTTCACCTTTCTTTCCAAAGAGCAGTGCAGACCGTGTTTCTGTGGGTCTGGAAGAAGCTTGTACAAAGAAAACCCTTTAGGAGCAGGTAGATTCAGCAACTCTTCCTGACGAGGAAGGAGAGGGAGATGCTGCTCATAGCACCAATGTTAATCTTATGGATGCAAATACCACGTGAGTTTGGGGTTTCCCTGATTGCTCCCAGAAAATTCAGCACAGTGGAATCTTATCTGCAGACAACTGGAGGAGTGGGATTTTCTGATTGAGAGCAAAGCTGTGAAAAAGCACAGAAATAATAAAGTAGGAAGATAGAGGGAGTTGAGGAGGGAGACTTGAAACAAAGCAGAAAAATACACAAGAATGAGAGAGACAGGGTAGTTTACGGATTAGACATCTAACCAGATTTTCTCTGATGCTTCCCTCTGTTTCTCTGAACAGAAATGAATGGACAACAGATAAAGCATTTTCCTGAATTCTTGCTTCTACAAGAAGGAGAGAACTTCACTACATACTGCAATTTCTCGAGCAACTTTTACAACTTACAGTGGTATAAGCAGAGGCCTGGGGGCAGTCCTGTCCTCTGGATGATATTAGCTAAGGGTGGAGAAGTAAAGACGCAGCAGAGACTGATAGTTCGGTTTGGAGAATCCAGACAGCACAGTTCCCTGCCCCTCACGGCCGCCCAGCCCTCAGACGTAGGAACCTACTTCTGTGCGGGGCACAGTGCTCTGGAGGCACCTGCTGTCTGTCCCCAAACCTCACTGTGGGCTCCAGGGGCCGCCCCTCCTCAACTCCCCTCAGAGCAGGGCCAGAGAAAGCTGAAGTCATGATGTCGACGAAGAAACTGAATTTTTAATTACAAAAGTCCCTGGACTCAGATAGTGTTGCTGAAGAATTCTGTCAAACACTGAAGAGGAATTAGCATGAATTATACACAAATTCTTCCAGAAAATAAAAGAAAATAATTTCTCACTCATTTTTTGAAATTGTATTATTTTAGTACCAACATTTTTAAAGTGTCACAAAAAGAAAACTACAGAGAACTATCCCTCATGAATATAGATACTGTTTGGATAAAGAATCTGAAAAAAATGAATATATGTATATTTATAACTGTATCACTATGCTATACACCTGAAATCAACACAATATTGTAAATCAATTCAGTTCAGTTCAGTTCAGTTCAGTTGCTCAGTCGTGTCCGACTCTTTGCGACCCCTTGAGCCTCAGCACTCCAGGCCTCACTGTCCATCACCAACTCCCGGAGTCCACCCAAACCCATGTTCATTGAGTTGATGATGCCATCAACTGTCATCCTCTGTCGTTCCCTTCTCCTCCTGCCCTCAATTTTTCCCAGCATCAGGGTCTTTTTAAATGAGTCAGTTCTTCACATCAGGTGGCCAAAGTATTGGAGTTTCAGCTTCAACATCAGTCCTATCAATGAACATCCAGGACTGATCTCCTTTAGGATGGACTGGTTGGATCTCCTTACATTCCAAGGGACTCTCAAGAGTCTTCTCCAACACCACAGTTCAAAAGCATCAATTCTTCAGTGCGCAGCTTTCTTTATAGTCCAACTCTCACATCCATACATGGCTACTGGAAAAACCATAGCCTTGACTAGACAGACCTTTGTTGGCAAAGTAATGTCTCTGCTTTTTAATATGCTGTCTAGGTTGGTCATAACTTTTCTTCTCTGCTATATAATCATTAGTTCTGGGCTTAAAGAAGAAAAAAAAAAATTTTATGTGACTAAGACTAAAATTGTTTGTCCTTTTCTCCTCCCTTTCTCCTCATTGGGAACCAGACTTCTTACCCCAACCTACCTAAGAATTAACTCTCTCAACATGGCTGAGTCAACTGAGTGAGCACACACACACAGAGAAGCAGCACATAGATCCATCTCATCATGAGAGTCTCAGACAGACCAAAAGTGAAAGCCCATGGCTCATTCCACCACAGCTCCCATGGTCCTCTGAGAAAACCAGTTCTGATAGTTTATGATACCAGCCCATTCTGTTTCAATAAGTGTGTCTTTGCAGATCGTTTTATGCAACTACGTATACATTAACAGGGCTTCCCTGGTGGCTCAGTCGATAAAGAGTCTATTGGCAGTGCGGGAGAACCGTGTTCAATCCCTGGCTTAGGAAAATCCCCTGGACAAAGAAATGGCAACCCACTCCAGTATTCTTGCCTGAAGAATTCCATGGACAGAGGAGCCTGGTGGGCTACAGGCCATCAGGTCGCAAAGAGTTGGACACGACTGAGTGATTAACACTATACATTAACACACACATGCACTCATATATGTGTACACATACATGGACACACAGAATTTGCCATGTAAGCTGGATTATTTTAATTTTTCCAACTTGCCTTTTTATTTTCATTTAATAGTGTCCTGAAGATATTTCTGTAATTGAAAAATGTAAAGAAGTATAGTTTATCCTTTTTGATACTGATTTAGTACTTTGACACATTTCGTTATTTAATTAATTGTTCTCCTATTAATGCATATGTGTTTCTGTTTCTTTGCTGTCATAGAGAATGTTGTCTTATACATCTATGTACAAAGAATTTTTATGTATGTAGAAGTGTCTATTTAATGAAATTTATGAAATTGTAATTGCTATGAAAGTGAAAGTCACTTTTTTCTAAAGAAGTGAGAGTTGCTTAGTCATGTCTGACTCTTTGTGACCCCATGGACTGTAGTCCACCAAGCTCTACTGTCCATGGGATTATCCAGGCAAGAATACTGAAGTGGGTTGCCATTTCCTTTTCCAGGGGATCTTTCTGACCCAAGGATCAAACCTAGGTCCCCTGCATTGCAGGCAGATTCTTTTGAGCTACCAAAGAACCCTAAAGAAAAGCACATGTAAATGAAGACAGTGACCATTTGCCCTCCAAATGGTTTAAACAATTATACTTCAGTTAACAGTGAATGAGCAGGTACATTTTGCATTCTCTACAAATTGGGAATTACTGGTGTTTTTTATTTTAAAAATCCAAACACACTTTACCTACATACATTTGTTTGAACCTGAGTGCTTTTGAGCAACTTTTTCTCTATGAATTGGCACTCTGTTATTTTACACTGGTCATATCCTTATTTCTATTTTTTGATCATTTTTGTTTAAGGTTTTCTCTTTTTATTTGTAGAAATTATTTCTATATCTTAGTGTTTTGATTTTATATTTTCACAAATTTTATTCTAACATACAAGCTTTTATTTTGCTTATGTATTAATGTGGTTGTCCTTAATTCTTACATTGTCAAGTCAAGTATTTATTCCACTTTGACTTCAAAGTAAAGAATCTGCCTGCAATGCAGGAGGCAAAAAAGACCTGGTTTGATCCCTAGATCAGGAAGATCCCCTGGAGGAGGAAATGACAACCCACTCCAGTAGTCTTGCCTGAAAAATCCCTTGGACGGAGGAACCTCGCAGGCTACAGTCCATGGGGTTGCAATGAGTTGGACATGACTGAGAGACTTTCACTGCTGCTTACTGGCCCATGCCATATGACTCAGAAAATATGATACAATTTCATAAAAATCACAGCGCACACTCAACCACAAATGCAGTTTACACAGACACTTCACTGCTCAACATGCTTGTTGAGGATTCCAGAAATGATAAGATGATATGTTCTTTATCTTCTGTTATCTTGGCTAAAAATGGTAAATTTTAAAAGTCATATTTTCATGTCTGACCAGGTCACCAGACTTATTTAAATCTTGATACTTGTGCATACCAAATGAAATTGGGAGAAATAGAAGCATCACTGAAAGTAAGCCCCTTTTTCAGTAAGGAAATTCCAACATTTCCCTTCCCTGCTGCAGGTTTCTTAGCCTAGAGAAGGTGAAAACATGACTTCCTCACATTTTAAGTAGACTTAGAATGAAAGAGAAATTAACCCTGTGACATTAGGCTACTCTTAACAGTTTTTACTATCTGAAGTGACTAGAAAAGCCCTGGAGTCTGCCAACATTTTAATTAAGGTCAAGGAAGAGCAACTCAACAGGGCAGGTTTCAACGGACAATGGTGGAAAAGCAAAAACATATTCTCTACTTGTACTCTACTGGGTTCAATCTGTTAGACTGTCAATACGAAGAATAAAAAGAAAGTAAATTACTTTTCTACCTCTCCACAGGAGGGCAGTATTTCAAAAGGCAAAGTCCTTCCCAGAATCAAAGTAGAGTTTGAGGTTGGATGAAACGGGAGTGGGGGTGGAGGGTGAATGATTCAGTTGGCTGACACACAGAGGCCTGTACCTTTTTACTGAGATCAAAGTGGGTAGCAAGTGTTGCTATAGCCCAGAAAAGCCTCTTTCAGGAGGGAATCTTTCAAGGAGAGCTAAAATCAGGGACTGTAGCCACCAAATGATAAGAAGAAAAGATGCTCCAGAAACTCTTGGTGTTGGTCTTTTGGATTCAACTGGCATGTGAGTTTGAGAAGTTACCGATTACATGAACAGAAAATCCTCAGCAGATGAAAAATCCTTGAAGGCAGGTTATTTTATGGTAAAGAGTGAAAGGAAGTATTAGGAAGGAAAGAAGAAAGAGAGAGAGCAAGAGAGGAACAAGGGAGGAAATAATCATTTCGGGTTGGGAAGGAGGCCCTAATTCCCTTCCCTGCTGCATTCTGCTTTGTTTCTAAACAGGGGAGAGCACCAGCAGTTGGAGCAGAATCCGCAGTTTCTACGTATCCAGGAGGGAGGAAATGTCACCGTGCGCTGCAGCTCCTCAAGCACCTTCACCTTCTTTCAGTGGTACAGACAGGAGCCCGAGGAAGGGCCTGTCCTCTTGATGACATTAACTAAACCTAAAGAAATGAAGGAGCAGAAGATAATAAGGGCTCTGTTTGGTGAGGCAAGAAAGGACAGCTCGCTGCCCATCACTGCAGCCCAGCCTGGGGATGTGGGCACCCACCTCTGTGCAGGGGCGCGGTGCTCCAAGGTCTCCTGCTGCCTGCAGACAAACCCTGCTGCAGGCCCCCAGCCTCGCAGCTGCCTCACTCCTCCAGCTCCTCCTCACACATCTTTTCCCATGGAGGAGAACCGTTTCTGCTGCCTTTCCAGAACATTTCCCACATACCCTGGGGGACAAGATTCATCTGCTCTAAGACAAGCTTCTGGAAATGAAACTCATCACTCAAGTGAGTGGGCTTCCCAGTGGTGAAGAATCTGCCTGCCAATGCAGGAGATGTAAGAGACACAGGTTTGTTACCTGGGTCTGGAAGATCCCCCAGAGTAGGAAATGGCAGCCCACTCCAGTATTCTTGCCTGGAGAATCCCATGGACAGAGGATCCTGACAGGCTATAGTCCATGGGGTAGCAAAGAGTCAGACACGACTGAGCACATGGGCATGCACACACTTAAGTGAGTAAAAATAAAGGTTTACAAAATATCATATACTAATGCATATACATAGAATCTAGAAAGATGTTACTGAGGATCCTACAGCAAAGGAGACGCAAACATAAAGAACAGACTTTTGGACTCAGTGGGAGAAGGAGAGGGTGGGATGATTTGAGAGAATAGCACTGAAACATATACATTACCATATGCAAAACGGATAGCCAATGGGAGTTTGATGTATGACACAGGGACCCAAAGCTGATGCTCTGTAACAACTTGGAGGGATGAGGTGGGGAGGGAGGTGGGAGTGTGCTTAGAAGGGAGAGGACAGATGTATGCCTATGATTGATTCATGTTGATGTATGGCAAAATCCATCATAATATTGTAGAGTAATTATCTTCCTATTAAAATAAATTAATTAACTTAAAAATATTTACAGCTTCTCAGGGTAGGCAGTAGGGGTGAGAAGAAAGTCAGTATGGAGGATATCAGACACAGTACATCCCAAAGACCATGGCAAGGAATGGTCAGTACAAGGAGACAGAAATGAATGATTTTGTAGCTTTATGCAGTTGATGAAGCTTCTTCATCCCCAGTCTGCTAAACCAGAGTAAAAGGCAGAAGTACAGTAAAAATTAACTAGAAGAAGAAAGTTCCTACTTTTTGACAGAAAATGACCCAAATGTACTCCAGTAATATCCAACTGTGTTCCCAAAGCAACATTCCCACCAGATGGTCCTGAAACCACTTAAGCATTAACTGCAGTAGCCTGTATTTGCTCAGAATTTGCTTGGGGATTACAGTTTGCATAACGGACATCAATAGCTTCAAGTTTTCAAGGCCGGAAGAAACTGGAAGCTGACAGCTTCCTCCATCTGGCAAGTCCTCCACTGGCCCACTTTTATACCTGAAGCATTCCTGGTTGTTCTTAAAGCAAGATGATACAATACAAAGCACATAGGTTTTGAAGTCACAATATCCCAGGTTTGAACCCGGGTCTTTGAATCCTGTCTTTGCGATTGTCTAGTTCTGTGTCCTCAGGCAATTATTCATCCTCATCTAAGCTTCCTTGTAAATACAGGTTAATAAGAACACCTATCTTGGTAAGTTGTTATGAATTAAATGAGATAACATTTTTAAAATGATATGAAGTCTCATATGCAATATGTACTCAATAAATGTACCTGTAAATGATATTGTTATTAATTTTTCTAAATAAATACTATTTCTACTGTGAAATTTTAGCTGACTTCTCAAGGAGGAATAAGCTAACCTCTGCCAAATATTCTGAATTCTCATTTTAGTAGTCAGGAAGGCAGACACTGTGAGTTGCCTACCTAATCACCATTCTCTTCTGCTTCCTTTTTAACAGAGCTTTCAGTTTTGATTTACACAATGGTATCCCCAACTTTAAAAAAAATAACCACTACATTTCACATATTTTCTTACAATGAGGGGTCACATATAGAATAGTTCTGACCAATGAGTCACACCCAGAAACATACTAGGGATTCTCTGTAATGTTTTTGCTCTTCTGGTACAGGCATCATAACTTCCTGTCCCCTTTCCAGTGATTTTCTTCCTGAAACATGGAAGTGATAACTCTACCATGAAGGAAGGCACAATCATAAATTCCCTCCCTAATCTCATGCCTGCTCACCTTTTAGATACCAGGTCAAATCCCTCCCCCAGATTTGTTTGTATAGGAAAATTTTTAATAAACAAGTTTTTGGTTGAATTTCTTTGCTACTTATGGCTAAACATAATCCTAACTGTAGTGGGATGACATAAAATGGCTTTGTGATTTTGTGTGCATTGAAAGAGTGATACAAATAAGTACTATATTTTTACAAAGGAGGGACCTGTATTTATGCTGATCATATTTATTTCTTGAAGAGTTAATGTTCCTATAAATTTGTATTAAGAAAAAAATTATCTTCCATTTATTTTAAAATTTCTGTCAATTTCCTACACTCATGGGAGACTATGAAATTCAGCTTTGCATCCTAAGCCATAGACAATATCAAGTTCCACCTAAATATTAACAAATAATAACAGTAGCATTACATTTTTCACATTCTGAGTACAAATATTATTTATTTTTATTGATTTATAGCTTCATATTACCCCCAGAAACATACTCAAAAGACACCCCCTTGAACAAATACATTCATTTTGAAGATTGCAAGGGCAAATATAAGTTAAAAATAAAAAAAAACACATTTCAATTCTGCCTCATATAAAAAGGGAAAGGCTTCACTCCCTCCCTTTTCTTAGAGTATTTACTTTAGAAAATTTGTAATTATGAATTTTTTCTCTATCACTTTGAGATGTGTGCAAACCTTTTAAAAAGCTAAATACGCCTCTTGCCAGTTTTACAATCCAGAAATATTTGTCAAGCACCTGGGAGCCATCTCTTTGAAATGGACTCATCAAGGAGGACACCCTCACCTCGCAGTGTCTGAGGAGGGCAGGAGTCTAACCTCGGCTGGCACCTTGCTCTAAGTTGTAAACTTTTTTCCTGTCAAAGAAACAAGCCATTTTTCCTTCAGGTAAAGGAAATCAGCAAGCACACGTGGCTACCCCAATGACCAGGTAAAGGTCAGAAGGAAGTCTTGGCAAATGGTGCTGTCAAGTCCTCTTACCTGAGAACTAGTTATTGTTTATCTTGAGAAATGCATAAAATGGGTTGTATTTGTTTGGCTACATGAAGGGATAAACAGTTTTTTACGCCTTTGCAGTATCTTTAACGGATAGACCAGGAAAAACACTATATTCTGATTTAATGTTTATTCAATAATAAAACTGTTTCCTTTCTTTTTTTATCCTCATGGAGAGGTGTTCTGGATTGGCAGGAAATTTTGGTTTTGTTTTCCCATGAAGATGGCCCGTGTCTTTCCATAATCACTGCTCTTACCTGTAAAAGTTGACATGACACTCTGAGAAGAGCATGGGATATCTGTGCCTCTGCCACTTACTGGCTGTGGGGCATTATATGCCAGTGTTGTGACCATCAGTTTCCTCATAAATACTTCAGAAGTAAACAAGTAGCACTTACTTTACAGTGTTATTATGAGGATTAACAGTGTTTTGTGAATTGCCCAGCACAATGGATTAAAAAAATTAAAAGTTTGCAAGGCAGAATTCAATAAGATACATTAAAAACTTCATCTGGGTCCTGATATTCTGTGCAGCGAATGTGTAAAGAACACAGTTTCCACATTCAAGGAACTCATTCTTGTGATGAGGGAGAGCCAGTGACTAGTTCCCATAGCCATTGATCTCCATGGGCCACAACTTAAGAATCCACTCACCTACAACCTCCATTCAGAGAAGTAATTTTTAAGAACAACTCAGACACTCTCCATGATCCTGAAGCAATCTGTGCCTTCGTGAAAACACACTGTGATGCTGAAGGCCACAGTCAAAAACCCTGGTTTGGGTATGGACTTCCCTGGAGGCTCAGATGGTAATGAATCTGCCTGCAGTGTGGGAGACCTGGGTTTGATCTCTGGGTTGAGAAGGTCCCCTGAAGAACAGAACGGCAGCCCACTCCAGTACTGTTGCCTAGAGAATTCCATGGACAGAGGAACCAGGTGAGCTACAGTCCACAGGGCTGCAAACACTACTGAGCGACTCACACACACACACACACACACACACACCCCTCTGTATACAAAGTGGTGTCAGTGCTAGGTTTTAGTCCAAATGGAGGCACTCTAAGTGTCTTTAGGCTTTCAGGATTAACTGTTGAAGGAAGAATGAAGATCTCTGAAACAGGAAGGGGACTGATAATTAGGGCCAGGGCAGAGGATGGGGAGCAAGAGAATTTCTGGACAAGAAAATTGTTCATAATGCACTTGGTCCTGCTTTCTTATCACCAATTCTTATCTCCAAGCTTCAAAAATGAAGCTTGAAATTAAAACAAGACAATTTGTTTCATACTTCTGTAATTTTATAGTTTCTTGAATCCATATTTTTAGGTACCAGGGACCAATATGAGCTTTTATTAATTTGTCCAGAAATTCTTTTCAACCTGATTGTTTTTCTTTTCCAAACCATACTGATACCTCACATAAGAAGAGAAACACAAAGATAAGAAAAATAAAAGGAAAGATAGAAGCAAGTAAAGAAAAGGTAAATTATATATGGAAAGAAGAGGTTGGAGACATATGGAGTAAGAGAAAATGGCAGAAGACTGTTTAAACTGGAAGCCATTGTCTATATGTT
The DNA here is from genome assembly GCF_910594005.1 of Cervus elaphus. Lineage (NCBI taxonomy): Eukaryota > Metazoa > Chordata > Mammalia > Artiodactyla > Cervidae > Cervus > Cervus elaphus. The sequence continues at coordinate 76,192,430 of NC_057826.1, forward strand.
TCTCACAGCAGCATTATTAACATTTGGGGCCAGGTGACATTTTTGTGGGAAGGGGTTTCCTGTGCATTGGAGGATATTTAGCAGCATCCCAGGCCTCTGCTCACTAGAGGCTAGTGATACCCTCTCCTTTCCCCAGTTGCGACAACCAAAAATGCCTTCAGACGCCGTCAAGTGTCCCCTGGGGGCAACTGGCTGTAAACCAACCCTTTATATGTTTAATTTATCAAGTAGAAACTTCTGCGAGATGATAGAAAGATAAATAACAAATGTACATTGATAGGGGATAGATGATAGTTGGACAGATGGACACAGTAGAGCTGGATATTTCATATAAATATTTCATCATATATATATATATACTCATAATATATATATCCTCAAAGTTTCTGCTCTCTCAATTTAACATATGGATCATCTAACATTCACTTCTTCAGTCCATTTTGTGAGTAATATTTCACATTTTATATGTATATACTACCAATATATGTTTTTCTAACATATATATAGATGTGAAAAAGACTGAGGAACTAAATATTTTCCTTTCTCCTATTATGACTATTTTTTATTTCAAGTGGCTATTTTTCCTAGACTGTTACTGTGTCATTTGATATTAATGCATTCAAAAAGTAAAATACATGGAGTGTAAAAATGCAAATGAGTCATATGTATTTGCATTATATATATTTGCATATTATATAATGTGTATGTTTATATATATATATGTCATCACAATCCAAAAAACTCTAAATTGGATCATATCTGACATTTTAGCTTGGCCAATATCTCTTATCTATGGTTCTTTATAGATAAGAAACCATTTCTTTATTCTCCCTGTAAGGTATGGCCTCCCTATACTTTACATGAATTATTCTATATATACTCAGAGTTTACAGAAATAGATTCCTAAACACTGAAAAGACAATCCTTCCATTACTCCCAACATCATAACAGACCCACACACACTCCCACAGACCACAGTGTGTAGAAGGACTAAGTCAGAGATGGGTGGAGCTCCCACTACACAGCTGAGTGATGACACTGAGGGTTGGCTTTTATTGAATCTCTCATGAAAACAATCAGACACACAGGAACAGAATCAGATCCATAATCAAGATATCATGAATACCAATATTTAAAGGAGCTTGTCATCAAGGTGTGTCCCTGTAGCAGAAGAGTAAAGAATCATGAAGACACAAAGAAGAGTCTTGCTGAGTCTCCTATGGATACAGATTTGCTGTGAGTTAAGAACATCCCAGGGGGAACCTGAAGGAACATCAACATCACAACTAAATTTGGAGAGGAAAAAGGTGGGAGGGGATAATGGAGGAAGAGAGAGAACATGGGTCTCTTGGGCTGTATCCACCGTGAGGATGGAAATAAGAGGAAAATGCCCTCCACTTGGAAACAGACAGTCATTGTTCAGGGACCCTCACCTGTGCCTTTTTCTCTGTTTCTCAACAGGGCTCAGAGTGCAGATGAAGGTGGAGCAGAGTCCTGGGGTTCTGACCCTCCAGGAGGGCAGAAATTCTTCTCTGATATGCAATTATTCTATCTCCATAAGAAACGTGCAGTGGTTACAGCAAAATCCTGATGGACGCCTCATCTCCTTGTTTTACATAGCTTCAGGAATGCAGCAGAAAGGAAGGCTGAAATCCACCATCAATAACACGGAGCGTCACAGTCAACTCTACATCAGAGACTCCCAGCCTGAGGACTCAGCCACTTACTTCTGTGCTGTGGATGCACAGTGCTCTGCAGACACCTGCAGCCTGTACACAAAACCAGAGTTGAGGACTTAACCCAACCCCCTGAGTGGGAGCAGATGCCCAGTGGGATTAGAATTGAAATCTCATTGTCTTGCATCTCCTGATTCCTGCAGAAAGCATTTCTATAGAACCACAACTTGACACTGCAGAGTAGGCACATAAGCAGGTCTTCTGGAGATCTCTGTAACTAGGTAAAATCTATACATTGATCAACTCTTTCCTATCTGATTCTGTCTTTCTGGACAGAAGTGAGCAGCTGGTTCAGTGTAGAGCAGAACCCTTGATCCCTCCATCTCTAAGGGCATGGAAGCACCAGTCTCACCTTCTCTTCAACATCTTTTTATAGCTTACACTGGTACAGACAGAACCCTGGGAAAAGCTCTCTTTTTCTTTTTAAATACACTTAAGTGGGAATAAAAGGAGGAGAAGAAACTAAGAGCCACAATTAGTATGAAGGCTAGGCAGAACTTTCTGCATGCCAGACCAGAGACTCAGCCACGTATCTTGTGTTGCAGCGACACAGGGCTTCCCAGGCACCTGAAGTCTGAACCTAGATGTGTGTCTGCAGTCCCCAAACCCAACATGAGGTAGAGGTGTCTGAATGTTTTTACTCACACCTAACATGGTATTAAGAAGTGATTCTGGATAAATCAAAGTGATCTCACTTTCAAAAAAATTCGAGGTGCTAATGAATATTCAACCTAGTAACTATCTCTTTCATTTCCTAAATAGAACTATCCCTAACCTCCTAATTCCTAAATCAAAGAATCAGTGATTCAGTAATTCCAGTTAGCAAATCTTTCAAACCTAATTTTAAGACTCTGTGTAAAAATGGGTATATTCAGCCTGACTGCTGTTTATTCATAACCCATATTATTCTCACACATGAAGGGAAATCATAGAAAGTCAAACCTTAAAGTGTCAAAGAAAGACAGTGCTATGCTCTGTAATCCTTTACTTAGTTTTGTTTCAACTTCTTACGGTGCATTTAATTGTTAATTTTGTTCATATTTAATAGTATTTACTTGTATCATTTGTATCATTATCCTTTTTGTTATGGTTTGGAAGACCACTGGAGAAAAGCTAATTTCCAGTCATGAGAATGCTATTTCATCTTGAGAAAATGAGTCACAATTTTTGTACCTCATTCAAGAATCCTCAGTTGAGGACATATTTTCAACCCACCATTATTCACAGGGTTTGTATGTTCAATCATTCAACAAATATGCATTTAATTCCTGTCAGGTACTGGATAAGGAGGTTTCAGTAAATAAAGAGTTCTTTCTCTTGTTGAATATGTAGCCCTGTGGCAAACAGATTTTTGTTAACTTACAGTTCTTATAAAGTAAAAAAGGATGACATTTGGTTTTATAGAGACAAATAGATGTCAGTCAGAGAAAGCTTCCTGGATTGTGTGATGCCTCAGTTTGAAGCCTAGTAGTTTAACAGGAGTTAATCCGGCTAAAGACAAAAGAGAGGGGGAGAAAAGTGCTCCAATTTGAGGAAAACCATATACATGTGGGAAGCAAGACAGATGACGGCTAATTTAAGACCAAAATATAATTTGCAAGTGATAAAACACTTCATGCTGTGAGGGACTTAAAATAAACAAAAACAGTTCCTGGAGTGAGCAGCCTTAATACTGTGACGTGATGCAGTAAAGGATGGAGGAACAACAGTCCCCAGGCTCACCCGCACACTCGGGGCACACAGGCAGGAACAGCTGCTCTGAGGACCAGGGAAAGAGTCAGAAATCATTACTGACCAGTTCTAATGAGATGGATGAAACTGGAGCCCATTATACAGAGTGAAGTAAGCCAGAAAGATGAACATTACAGCATACTAACACATATATATGGAATTTAGAAAGATGGTAACGACAACCCTATATGCAAAACAGAAAAAGAGACACAGAAGTACAGAACAGACTTTTGAACTCTGTGGGAGAAGGTGAGGGTGGGATGTTTTGAAAGAACAGCATGTATATTATCTATGGTGAAACAGATCACCAGCCCAGGTGGGATGCATGAGACAAGTGCTCGGGCCTGGTGCACTGGGAAGACCCAGAGGAATCGGGTGGAGAGGGAGGTGGGAGGGGGGATCGGGATGGGGAATACGTGTAAATCTATGGCTGATTCATATCAGTGTATGACAAAACCCACTGGAAAAAAAATAAATAAATAAATGAAAAAATAAATAAATAAATAAAGGAAAAAAATTAAAAAAAAAGAGAAAGAGTTAGTGCTCTAGAGTCCCCATTCCTTTTAAATGCAGAGCACAGTCTGAAATAAGCTGTGCAAGATATCATAAATACAGTAGATATGCATGAAACATTTTGACTACTGAATAAAAAATGACAGGTGCTTTTAAAACAGTAGAAACAGTGAAATAACTAAGACAGAAAGATAAATGCTTTATGATTTCATTTATATGTGAAATCTAAAAAAAAAAAAAAAACATGACAAATGAACAAAGATAACAAAACACAAACAGAGTCATGGATGAAGAGAACAAACAGGCATTGCCAAAGTGAAGCAAGATGTGAGGAGGAGGAAAGAAAGTGGTGAGACAGATTAAGAGGCACAAACTTCCAGCAGCAAAATAAGTGAGGCATAGATGTGAGTTGTACAGTGGAGGAAACACAGTCAATGGTTATGTGACATCTTAGTCTGGTGAAAGACGGTGACTAGACTTTTTGTGGTGAGTATCTTGAAATTCTGAATCACTATGTTGTTTAAAGGAACTAACAGTATTGTAGGTCAATTATACTCACAAATAAACAATCAAACTCATAGAAAAAAAGATCAGATTTGTGGTCACCAGGGCCAGGAGGCAGGGGGAGACGGAACTGGATGAAGGCAGTCAAAAGGTACAAAGTGTCAGTTATAAGACAACTAAGGACTATGAACATAATGCACAACATAATAAATATAATTAACACTGCTGTATTTTTACGTAAAAGTTGAGAGTAAATCCCAAGAGTTCTCACCACAAGGAAAAACATTGTTTTCTATTTATTTAATTTTGTATCTATATGAGATGATGGATGTCCACTAAACCTTCTGTGGTAATCATTTCCTGATGTATATGTCATTATGCTGGACAGCGTAAACTTACACAGATCTGTATGTCAAGTTTATCTCAATAAAACCGGAAGGAAAAAAACAAAAGAGAGGAAATATGTTAAAAAAAAAAAAAAAGAGGGGCTATCTTAAGAGAACAAATGATTTTCTGGCTATTCCAGTATAGCTGATATGGAATTATCTTCTAACTGTAAACCACTCCAAAACTGGGAAAACATATGAAGCAACAATTTCCAAGGAGTGCAGACAGTGAAAGTTTGCCATTTGTGGGAGAAAGAAAGCCTGCAGAATGACCCCCATAGTCAGTAGACATCTCCCAGGGGATTTTCTAACCTTCAGCACAAGGACCTGGAGCCCCACAGAGTGGCAGCTTGCTGTGTGCAAGAAACAGAAATCAGAATTAGGGCTGGTGATATCACTGGGATTTGAGGGGAAAGGTGTTGGAGAGAAGTGAACTTCATAAAAAGGACCTTAAAATCTGTCGAGGGAGTTTTTTGAACCTACACAAGAGCTACACATGAACACAGAGAGAGAGAGACAGGGAAAGCTAGCACAAAACAGCTTTTGTCTAAAAACTCCAAGGAGATTTCAGAGACTTTGCTGTGTTGGGAAGACATAGGAGCTCTGGTTTTTCTAGAGTGAAGAATTTTGGTTAAAATGCCTTGCTCAATTGAGTCACCAGAATAAAAATCGCAGGCCAAAAGTAAAGGCTAAGTCCTGGTACAAAAATAAATAAATAAATAAGGAATAAAAAACTTGCCCTAACAGATATTAAAGTAAACCTCAACAGACTTTAAGTGATAATTTAACAAAGTTAATATATTTTTGACGAAGACAAAATAATCGAGCTCTGCCTCTTTTTCAACTTTTTGTTTTGTATTTTAGTTGATTAACCATGTTGTGATAGTTTCAGTTGTACTGCAAAGTGACTCAGTTATATATACACCTGTATCTATTATTCCCTCGTGGCTCAGATGGTAAAGAATCCACCAGCAATGCAGAAGACCTGGGTTCAATCCCTGGGTTGAGAAGATCCCCTAGAGGAGGGCATGGCAACCCACTCCAGTATTCTTGCCTGGAGAATCCCCATGTAGAGAGGAGCCTGGCAGGCTACATACAGTCCATGGGTGTTGGACACAACTGAGTGACTAAGAACAGCACAGAACATTCTATTTCAAAATCTGTTCCCATTTAGGTTGTTATAGTACATGATATCGAGCAAAGTTCTCTGTGCTATACAGTAGGTCTTTGCTGATAACCCATTTTAAATATAGCAGTGTGTATATTCAGTTCCTATCCTTTCCCCTCACCCTTTCCCTCGGTAACATAGAGATACCATACTGACTGAACTTAAGTCGGACCACGAAAGAGAAATATCCTATGATATCGCTTATATGTGGAATCTAAAAAGAAATGATACAAATGAACTTATTTACTAAATAGAAATGGACTCACAGACTTAGAGAAGGAACTTATGGTTACCAGAGTTCTACTTCCATCTTAGAGCACACAATAAAAGAAATATTTCAGCATTTATTCTTATCTACAATCATTAATTGCCCAACTGATTTAATATTGAAACCACAATAGATTCTTCTTGCCTCTTATTGGATTAAGCTATGGAGGCATATTAGATGTGAATCAAGAGTGAACACAAAAAAGCATGCTGCCTTTTTGGCATCTTCTAGTACCTTTCAATGTTATAGACTCATTCTGTCTATAGACTTTACAGGATTGTGTAATTTTTTCTCATTTGAGAATATGGAACATGTTAAATGATCCCATCTAAATTCTAAGAGAGGTAATTCAGCTCAGAGGTTGGTTTAATACAGAGGATAAACTTTAATGTTCTCATTTGAGTTTTTAAGAGAAGTGTCTAGAATTTACATCAGATTGAATTACCTTGTGGTATTTATTTAACCAGAACAAATACTGCACCACTGAAGACCATGTAGAATGCAACTACATTGATTCCAAACTCCACATGTTCTAAGTTTGAAATTGTTACGTTAAATGGAACATAATACCTTTATGTGTCTTGTGTCGCCGATGACACCAGTTCTTCTTGGTACATTTAAATAAAGTGTTTGTCTAAACATACCAGCTGACAAAGTGCCTCTCATTTGATCTTACATCATTCTCTATATTCTTGGTTATCAGTTATCATTTTTACTTACTTTCTGTCTAAATATATATGCATACATTCCAAAAAGTTTGTAAGACCTTACAGAAAAACTTGAATGAAATTTTTGGCCCACCCAATAAAATTGCGTGATCTCTGAAAACATTTTTTTTCTCTTAAAACCTCTGATTTTAACACTTTTAATGAGTAAAGGATTGCAAACTGGTCTTTAGGAAATATAGAAATGCATTTTCAGAAATTTTCTACATGTGAACTAAAGGGGGCAATGCTTCCCTTCATAAACATGAGTAACTGGTTAAAAACAGGGCTGTTTACATGTGAAACAGAAGGCACTGTGGAAGGAAATGAATAAAGTGGAGGAAGTGCAGTCAGATTTATGTTTGCCTGGGCAGGAGAGAGGACGACCTGAGTCTTCACAGGAGAAATGAGCAAGCTCTTGGGAACATCACTGTTGGTTCTGTGGCTCCAGTCTGACTGTGAGTTGTGGGAGGGAGGTTTAAATATAGTAGAAAAACGCCAAGAACAATGCAAGGCTGGGAGCTGAGACAATTGGGGACTTTTATTTCAATAGGTTTTCTGGATCATAATGATTTTCTGTGGAAATTTTAAGAATAAAATTTGAAATCTGTTACTCTATTTTCAAACAGGGGTGAAGAGTCAACAGAAGAACAGTGCTCAGCAGCAAGTTAAACAAAGTCCTCCATCCCTGAGTATGATAGAAGGAGGGATTTCTATTCTGAACTGTGACTATGATAATACTATGCTTGATTATTTCCAATGGTACAGAATACACCCAGCGAAAAGTCCCACATTCTTGATATCAATAAGTTCTGTTTTGGAGAAAAATGAGGATGGAAGGTTCACAGTCTTCCACAACAGAAGTGCCAAACACCTCTCTCTGCACATCTCGGCCTCCCAGCCTGGAGACTCAGCCTTGTACCTCTGCGCAGCCAGCACACGGTGCTCCCCAGACACCTGCAGCCTGTACGCAAACGTGCTCTGGGGACTCAGACTCAGACACACAGACTTGCTTCCTGTTATTCATGGCAGCGTTAGAAGCTGTGCCTTAAAGTGGGTGAGGCAGCTGACCTTTCCCTTCTCCAGGGGATCTTCCCAACCCAGGAATCAAACCAGGGTCTCCTGCATTGCAGGCAGATTCTTTACCAACTGAGCTAACAGGGAAGGCCAGCTGAATTTCAGAGAAGATCAATAGGTGGCAAGTCCTACATTCCCTGGGTTCCAGGGTTTCCAGGGATCTAGCCTTTTTACTTTCAGAGGGAGGCTGTTGGGTCAGCTAAGCTCCAATCCCTGATAATGCTTTGTTGCCACTTGCTCCTGGAATGAGGTACCCTGTTTCCCCTGTATTCCAAAGAAAAGAAGTATTCAGGATGGGGAATCAGATCTCACTGCAAGTTTTACAGTGAACGCTGGTGCGCTTTTGAATATCACAGCCATGAGCTTCAGTTTTATATAAAATGGGTAATATAATACATTATTTTTTTCTGGCTAAATGTGCCTTTCCATTTAATGCACTTGAGGTTGTGTATGCTGTAAATCACATTCATTTACATGTTTCTTAATTTATAAGTACTTCTAGGTAATGCTTTAGTAAATCACTTTATGTGTATTCTTTCCCAGGATGGCATTCAATTGTTTGACACATTGTCATCAGTAAAAGACACTGTCTTATTTTTGTTCAGTCACTCAGTTGTGTCCGGTTCTTTGAGACCCCATGGACTACAGCACACCAGGCTTCCCTGTGTTTCAATATCTCCAAGAGTTTGCTCAAACTTGTGTCCATCAAGTCAGTAATGCCATCTAATCATCTCTTCCTCTGTTGCCTCCTTCTCCTGCTCTCAATCTTTCCTAGCATCAGGGTCTTTTCCAATGAGTCAACTCTTCACATCAGGTGGCCAAAGTATTGGAGCCTTAGCTTCAGCATCAGTCCTTCCAATGAATATGCAGGACTGATTTCCTTTAGGATGGACTGGTTGGATCTCCTTGCAGTCCAAGGGACTCCCAAGAGTCCTCCAACACCACAGTTCAAAGGCATCAGTTCTTCGGCACTCAGCTTTCTTTATAGTCCAACTCTCACATCCATACATGGCTACCGGAAAAACCATAGCTTTAACTATTCAGACTTTTGTTGGCAAAGTGATATCTCTGCTTTTTATTATGCTGTCTATGTTCGTCATAGCTTTCCTTCCAAGGAGCAAGAGTCTTTTAATTTTAAGGTTGTAGTCACTGTCTGCAGTGGTTTTGGAGCCCAAGGAAATAAACTCTGTCACTGCTTCCACTTTTCCCCTTCTATTTGCGATGAAGTGACGGACCAGATGCCATAATCTTAGTTTTTTGGATGTTGAGTTTTAAGTCAGCTTTTTCACTCTCTTTTTTCACCCTCATCAAGAGGCTCTTTTGTTTCTCTTCACTTTCTGCCATTAGAATGGTATCATCATTAAGCTTTAGTGGGAGTTAATCAGGTTGAAAGACAGCCCAGGTAGGAAAAATGATCTTACAAGAAGGAATGGCACACACAGGGCAATAGAGATTATAGTGAATTTCAGGACTTTGAAAGTCAAGATTATGTTATGAAAAAATCACACAAATACAAAATTTTTAAACCACCAACACTGCAAATTTGCTATAATCTCAATTTTACAAATGAGCAAACATAATCTTCATGAAGTTACCAAAAGTGTTCTCTATTTACTTGATATTCTTCTAATAATTCATTCATTTGGCATGTGATGTGTCCTAGACCCAAATACATATTGTGTCTGCACTCAGGAAGCATGTAATATTGGAAAGTCCATTGCAAAACAGTGCAATCAAAGCTACCACAAGGGAAAAGTAAAATATGGTCACTAACAGAGGCATCCAAATTGGAAAAATAGTATAAGGGAATACTACCTAAGATAGGTGGTGTCTATGTCAAGACTTTTAAAAGAATTCATCAAAGATGGAGTCAGGTAAAGAGTATTACAGAAAAAGAGAAATAGAATGTGCAAGGTAAAGTCAAGATGTTGTTTAGGAGGGTGACATTAACTCAGAATGGCTGGAGCACACAACTCCAAACAGGCAACAACAAATATAAAACTAAAACAATAAGCAGAAGCCACCTTGTGAAAATAATTATGAGCCGTTATGAGATGCTGTATATTACCTGGAAGGCATTGAGAAGCACTGTAAGGGATCTGCACAGCAAATGTTACACTGAAATGTTAGTATCTGAAATATGAGTTTCATATATGCATATGTACTTATATATATGTAACTGTATATATGTATATATATACTAATATTTACCTTGATTTTTCTTTTTCTGTTAATCTTAGAGTAATTATCTCTCTAACACTGGCATTGATAGACCTAACCTTATAGAAGAAAAAAATAAAAGACACATCTTGGATGTAAACTTATTCAAGAAAAGTCAAAATTCACTTTCCAATGAGCATTTCTCAGTCTGACCACAAGGAGCACTGTTTTCAAGGACTCTAGACAGGCACACAGTTCCCTGTGAACTGTGAAAGTGACTGGTTATCCCCAAGTAAAAGTCAACATCCTAGCACCACCGTACCATGTTGATCACCTCCTACAGTTTTATTTAGAGAACCTAGGCTCACTTAAAATGACCACTTTTGTTTAATAATAAAAATATTACCTACACTTCACTGAACACTTAGCATGTTCTAGGAACTTCCTACAGGAAATCTTACTTAATCCTTGCCTGGTGGGAAGGGTGAAACTCTTGAGAGATTATTCTTCCCCACTCCCATCCTTTCTATTATACAGAAGGGAGAGTGAGGCTAAGATACTCGTCCAAAGTCAGAGTTAGTAAATGGAGGATCTGAGATTTAATTTAAGGGGTTACATTTAATCACAATCATCTACTACCTCTGAGAGTAGATGCACAGTGATACCCAGGCCTCCACAGTCTGTGCCTGACCCTGAACCTGGACCACAGATGCTCTCCAGACAGGACTTCTGCAGGGAACTGACCAGAAGGCTCATTCAGGAAGAAAGAGAGACCCAAAGGAAACTCAGCTGCTTCAATATGAAATGCAAAAGGGGGCTTTGCTCTTAAGATCATATCTAGTTTAACATTATTTTCTTAATCATTATATAATTTCTGGTTAGATAATTATGTAACTGCATAGTAGGTATTGTATATTAAATAGAGAACCACACAAATTTCAGTTAAAAAAACCAAAGTGAATCACCATATGACTGAACTACACATGTGAACTACACTGTTGTCTGTAAATGAAATGGAACATCTCTTTCTTCTGCTAGATATTCACAGCTTCTTATTATTAAAAAAAAAAAATACCAAACAACTAAGCAATAGTGTATAGAGGTTCAGGATTTTTACTTTTAGGGGGGCAGTATGACAGGCTGAAGGTAAGTAAAGATAAAAAATAATTTCTCCTCATCTCACAGATGTCTAGCAACCTGGAATCATAGGAAATAATCTGTCATCATAGAAGTGATCTTCTATTATAACTGAGCCCAAGACAAATAACATTGACTAGAACAGAAATTTTCCTTTGTCCTAGTGAAATAGTTACCTAGGTCACCATCAGAAGTCTAAGATAATCCGAAAAGGGAGCAGACTTTAAAGGGAAGTGTTTGAAAACATGATTTGAGAAAGAAAAAGGTGGCAGGGAAGAATACCTAGGTTGTGAAATTTCTACTTTGAAATTTTGTGTGTAATAATATATAACTATCCCTTACAAGGACACAAAACCATATCTGCAGTTTAATTTAAAATATTCTTTCTTCACCTGAGAAGGAAAACACAGACATTGTATTTTTAAATGTCAATCTAAATTTAAGGATACATTCACATGACCCCCAAATTTCTGGAGAATATATGAACAACTTTTTCAGGAGGAAAGAGGCTATTTTAAATGCATTTGGTGGTTCAACTTATTCTATGCAAGGATGCACAGGATATGATCTGACAGGTCATCCTACCAACCAAACCAATGTCTGCTCTGAGAGAGCTGTACTGCTCATGGCCAACAATTCTAGGTGGAGCTTTACACAAAGCCAAATAAGACTGAGCAGGCTCAGAGCAGGACATGACTTCTTAAAACACAGGTGCCAACATGACTCTTGTCAGCATATTATGGGCATGATGGCCTCTGACTTCATTGGTAGGAGGAGTTGCTAATAGGAAGGCTGAGGACAGTGTTGGATTGTGGGGAGACAGTGGGAAGGAGCAGAGGGGGTGAACAATGGGAAAATAAGAAGGAAGGAGAAAGGAATCCATAATTGACTCCCTTAGTCTTGACTGAAGATTTAACTCATGCCCTTGAAGTTTTTGGCCAGTTCCTTATTTGTCAGCACCAAGGATCAAGCTTTTTATTTCTTCTGTTTACAGGATCCAGATTGTCTCAGATCATTCAGTTCTAACCAACAACAGTTAGTCAGGAGAGCAAGATTGAGGAACTGGACTGTTCCTATGAAACCAGACTTGTATGTTTTGTACTGTATTGTACAAAAGTCCTCCTAGTGAGGAGATGACTTCCCCCAAACTCAGCACATAGTGCAGAAGCCAATGCAACAGAGGGTCAAAATTTTGTGAAATTCCAGAAAGCTACAAAAATGATCAGGCTCATCATATTATCATCACTACTAGAAGGTTCTGCAATATACGTTTGCTGTCTCCGAGAAATGACTACCAAAAAAAAAAAAATACACATAATAGAAGAACTTTACAAAAACCTCATAACTCAGCTGGAGCAATTGCCTGTTCCCATATTCACAGAGAAGACATACAAATCTTACCCAGACATTTTTTTAGAAGCTGATGGGTAAAGGGAGTAAGATAAGATTTATAAAGGAAGTCATTGAATTCATTCTAGGAAGAACTCCCTCACAGCTGTGTCAGAGACCATACTGCATGCCATACAGAAGCAACATATGAAGGACAGTGTTTAGAAATTATACATGATTCTTGCAGTTTTTACACCTGTTCAACTCAAACTTTTCAAGGAAGATAGTCTTCAGGGGTCCTGGACCCAATTTCCACATGTACATGGGTGGGGAGTTTACCACACAACACCAAGCACTTCTCTGGACGCCAGCTGCATCCTTCTATTCAACACAACTCCTCTGCCATCCTCTACCTGGAAATAACATAATTTCCCAAAGGTTAGAGCTCAGTACTACCAGACAGCCTCTTCTATCCCATCCTTCACTGAAACTGGAGGTTCAAATAATTTACTCCAGGGCTTCCTGGGTAGTGCTAGTGGTAAAGAATGTGTCTGCCAGTGAAGAAGACACAAGAGATGCCAGTTCAATTCCTAGTTTGGAAGATCCCCTGGAGTAGCAAATGACAACCCACTCCAGTACTCTTGCCTGGAAAATCCCATGGATAAAGAAGCTTGGCAGGTTATAGTCCATTGAGCTGCAAAGAGTCAGACATGACTGAGCAACTGAACACAATAACTTACTCCATCTCAGGGTGCCAAACACAAGCGTAGGTTATTATCTATACTTCTACATGACTACCTATAGACCAGACATTCCTGTGACCCCATTCTCAGTTTCAGTGAATTTGGTAGAGCAGCTCACAGAACTCAGAGAAACATTTTACTCACTAGTATGCTATGCATGCTAACTTGCTTCAGTAGTATCCAACTCTTTGTGACCTTATGGACTGTAGCCCGCCAGGCTCCTCTGACCATGGGATTCTTCCAGGCAAGTGTACTGGAGTGGGTTGCCATGCCCTCCTCCAGGGGATCTTCCCAACCCAAGGATTGAACCTGCATCTCTTATGTCTACTGTATTGGCAGGTGAGTTCTTTACCACTAGCACCACCTGGGAAGCCCTTTACTCACTACATCACTGGTTTATTATAAAAGGATATAAGTCAGGAACAGTCAGATGGAGAGATGCATAGGACGAGGTATGTAGAACCTTCAAGCCTTTTTCGGGTGACCTCTCCCAGCACCTCCATGAGTTCACCAACCCAGAGCCTCTCAAACCCAGTGTGGTGAGTTTTAGGGAGGCTTCTTTAGATCACCATGACTGATTTACATCATTAGCCATTGTGGATCAATTCAACCTCCAGCCCGTCCCCTCTCCCCTGCGCGGTCAGGAGGAGAAGGTTTCAACCATCCAATCAGTTGGTTGATAGTGAATAGCTTTTAATGCAAATTATTATTTGATTTTTGAATAGACAATAAATACATGTGGTATAAGACTTAAAAAGTATTCAAAGGATATATGTAGTACATGTAGTGTATATAAGAAAGTAACACTATCTCTCACCCGCATCCCCACTGTCCTCAGTATCCTAGTAAAAATACTATTAAAATTAAAATTTTCCTTGAGTTATTTGTATTTTAGCTGCTGAGTTGTAACTGTTCTTTATATACTCTGAATATTCAGCCCTTAACAAATGCGATTTGTAAATAGTTACTCCCATTCCATGGGTTGCCTTTTTCACTTTCCTGATAGCATCTTTTGAAGCAGAAGCTATTTAATTGTGATGAAGACTGATTTATCTATTTTTCTTTACTTACTTGTGCTTTGATTGCATACCTTAAGAACCGTTGCCTAATCCAAAGTCACAAAGATTTACATCAATGATTTTTTCTAAGAGTTTCATAGTTTGAATTTTACATTGAGGTCATTGATCCATTTCAGACTACTTCTTCAATCTGGTGGAAGGTAGAGAGATATAACTTCTTTCCTTTGCATATGGCTAATGAGACATTTAGAGTCCCTGACCAAAAGAAAACTGAGTAGATATAGCAAATAAAGTGGACATTAAAATGGGAATTGTTGCTAGGAATACAGAGCAGCTCTTCAGAATGATTAAGTGCACAATTGACCAGGAATATAGAATAATCCTATTTTATATGCACTGAATAATATACCTTCAAAATATATCCAACATAAATCAGTAGAATTAATCAGCAGAATTAAATTAGTGGAATTTGTTGATTCAAAAATAGTCACTAAGCAAATATACAACTCTGCTGCCAGACGTTAACATCTATCTCTCAGTAGAAACACAGAGAAAATATTCTCTACTTATACAATTACTAAATTGTATTCTTTGCCTAATTTACATATATAGAACACTGTATCCCATAACAACAGAATACAGATTATTTTCAAATGCACTTGTAATATTTATCAAACTTGTTCATACTCTGGATCGTAAAGCAAGACTTAATCAATTTCAGAGGATTTAAATCATTCAGAACATAGTCTCTGATCACCATGATATTAAATAAGAATTCAATAACAAAAAGATAATTAAACTTTATTCCTGTACTTGCTAGATAAAATAGCCATTTTTCAAAGGCTGATGTTTTAGAGAAACATCAAAGCAAAACAGTGGTTGGGGTGGGGTAGATGTTTCAGTCCTTGAATGGAATGGTCTCCTTATGAACATTACTTCCTGTTTGGGACAGAAACATCTAAAACCCACAAGAACCCTGCACTCAGCTACTCAGAGAAGGGCTGGTTTCTGCTACGATAAGAACAAGAGAAATTTAGAGAAGAATGTCTGTCAAGCTCTGCCCTGGTCTGCTGTGGGTGTGCATGGCCACCTTTGGCTTCCATACATGAGGCCCTAAATACAGGGCCTCAGTTTCCTCTTAGAGCTCAATGGTGGCCCCACGCAAGCTGTGACTGGCAGGAGGATTAGAGGGAAGAGAGATGGAGAAATGAACAACTAGGCAACCCTTTTCTTGGTCCTTATGTCATAACCTCGTCTAGCCCTCATGACTCCTGAGACATTTCAGAGGACCAACTCTGTCTTCTCCTTTTCCCACAGGATCCAGCATGGCTGACCAAGTCACCCAAGCTCAGAACACAGTAGCAGCACAGGAAGAAGACCATGGACTACATGTATGAAACCACTTTGGGGAGGTATATTTTGTACTGGTACAGAGAGCTTCCTGGTGGAGGGATGGAATTCCTTATTTATCATGATGATAATTCCACTCTGTGGAAATTCCACTCTGTGGAATTTCATCGGGAAAAATATTCATGAGCCTCACCATCTCTTCCTTGCAACTGGCTGATTCAGCAAGGTATTTCTGTGTTCTCTTGGAACACCACAGTGATAGAAATGACAGTAGAGATAATAAAAAACCTTAGAGCTGTATCAAGGCAGTCACCTGCTTAGAGTCTTAGGAAAATCCCATGAACCACAGTCAGGAAGAAGGCAGACACTGTGGTAGCACAGTTTAGACATTCTAGTGTAAACTTTTCTTCTATGAAACATGTCCCTTTTTAAAAAACAAATGAAAAAAAAAAAAAAAAAAAACCAAAAACAAAATCATGTCCCTTTTTTATTTCAGTGTATGAAACAGCATTGTTCCCTGAGATTCCCAGCTATTATGTTTGTATCTTGGATTAATATAAATCCCAAAGTGATTTTCAAATTGTTCCTAAACAGCTACATTGAAGAAACCACTTATTTCAGGAAAATTCAAAGCAATTCAATTCTTGAATTGCTGGATTTTCAGACCTGAAATTATAGGAAAAACCATTCATTTTCTCTTCCATTATCATGCTGATTTTAGTAATTCTTACTATTAAATAATGCATTTTATTACTCTTATATTTTATAAAAACAAATTTTATAAATACATAGATATACGACATTAACATGATTCAAATAAATAAGAACTAATTTTTGGAAAAATCTGAATCATTAAAAACAGCTTTGACTAAAACAAAATATGATCATTAGAGATTCAAAATACAGTTGAACTTTGAACAAACCTCATGGGTTTGAATGTGAGGGTCCATTCAAACACGGACTATTTTCAAAAGTAAATACAACACTACTACATGATTCTCAGTTGGTTGAATTGCAGGTGCAAAACCTCAGATAGGGAGGAATTGCATAGAAGGAGAATCAAGTATAAATTCTATGCAGATTTTCAACTGTTGGCCCCCCAAACTCCTGCACTGTTGGAGAGCCAACCGTACAACTCTTAACAAACCCAGGCAGACAAAATCTGTTTAAAACATCTGAAGCCATAGTCCTTCAGATGTGGCTGAAGAATATAATGAAAGCAGAATATCCCTGAGGGCTAAGTCACAGAACGGCTCCTTGCTTAAGACACAATCAGAGTCTCATCAAAACAGAGTAAGAAATGCCACAAGAAATAACTCTTGGGGCCCCAGACTTGCTTGAGACCAACACTGTGCATCTTTCTTCTCTTTTCCAAGAGAACCTTGCATGATATAATCCAATGTCTATTCCATAATGGTATATTTAATGTGTGGAGTTTACGTGTTTCCTTATTTTTTTCTTTTCTGCTTATTTATTTCTTCATTGATTTTCAGACCCAGAAGAGCCTGAGGAGGACTATATAGACTATATAGAATCTCAATCAGAGACTCTGCCTTTGCTCAGGAGTGACTGAACAGGGATCCTAAGTTGTCTTCCTTGAAGAAGTACCTGTCTCCTACATGGGGAGAAGACAGGAAATGAGTTCTCAGTTTCAAGTGGGAACGCTGACTATGGAAAGCACAATGGCTGTTCATAAATCCTGACCCAGTTTCCTCTCCTCCAGCCATGCTGGAGAATTGTGTGTCTCCTGAAAATCGACATGGCCATAACATTTGCTTTGGCCAAGGAAGTATGAGTAGAAATGGCATGTGTCACTTCATGATAAAGGAGTTTAATTCTCTAGATTACCTTTCAACCTCTGCTTTCTCAGACTGTGGTGACTACTGAATCTTGTATTGGTACAATATTAATGGAGGTTCGAATACCAAAACGTTAGTCCTCAGATGTATTATAGCTGACCTGGAGAATCGTCTTCATTCAAAATGGATGACATATGTGCAAATAACTCTTTCTTTGAGGCACTGATATTTTGGAGTTGATTATTACCACAGCATAACCTATCTGAACTGGTGTACCAAACTTACTTAACAACAGAAAAAAGGAGGAAACAGTGTACAAGGGCAGCTTAATTTTGACATTAAAACTTGAATGAAGAAAAAATTTTAAAGGAATACGATAGGGTCATTCAATGAACATAAGTTAAAACTTTTAAATGAAATACTAGCAAAAAGAATTTGCATTTCATATAAAAGCATAATATATGACAGTCATGTTGGGTTTCATGTATGTTTATTCAACATTTTAAAGCAATCAAAGGAGGAGAGGAGTTAAGATGGTGGAGGAATAGGATGGGGAGACCACTTTCTCCCCTACAAATTCATCAAAAGAACATTTGAACACTGAGCAAGCTCCACAAAACAACTTCTGATCACTAGCAGAGGACATTAGGTGCTCAGAAAAGCAGCCCATTGTCTTCAAAAGGAGGTAGGACAAAATATAAAAGATAAAAAGAGAGACAAAAGAGCTAGGGATGGAGACCCATCCTGGGAAGGGAGTCATAAGAGAGAAAGTTTCCAAACACCAGGAAACCCTCTCACTGGGGAGTCTGGGGGAAGTTTTTGAATCTCAGAGGGCAACCTAACTGGGAGGGAAAATAAATAAAACCCACAGATTACATGCCTAAAAGCAACTCCCAGCAGAAAAGTACCCCAGATGCTTGCACCAGCCACCAGCAAGCGGGGGCTGAACGGAGAGGAGCTGGCAGCATTGCTTAGGGTGAGGACCGGGCCTGAATGCCCTGAGGGCAATCAGAGGGAGCTAAAGTGAGATAGCAACTTAAACTGTGGGATAGCAAGAGAGAGAGAGAAAATTAACCGGCGAAAAGTGCTAACCGAACACACTGCCAGCCAGTTCGCAGAACAAAGGAAGGACTGAGCAATTCCAGAGAAGAGCTAGCCGGCAGCGGACCAGCCCATCCCCCGCTGGAGGCAGGAGGCAGGGGGGAGGGGAAAGGGGCAAACTCGGCGCCAGAAACAGCACCCCCTACTAAACAGCAAACAGGCTTCCAGCTTCTAACCAAAGACTTCCTGAGATTCTGGATGGTTGATATCCACCTGGAGGGTCGCGGCTAGAGACCAGCTCCCCAGAACAGACACAAGGCACACCCGACCATCGCGCGGAAACTGAGGCTGGGACCGCGGAGGGGAGAAGGCGCACTGCATCCAGGGAGAGTGCGCTCCTCAGGCTCCTGGCTACCTGAGCTGCTCCAACCTGGGAAGGCACAAAACGCAGGCCCAACCAAGTCTGCGCTTTTGTGGAGTACCCGAAAACTGGAACCACACACAACTCAGGGCCTGCTCCCTATAGAGCAGCCTGGAGCCTGAGCAGTGTAGATGGGGAAAGCACACACGTCGGGAGTGGGGGCAAACCCAGTGTGGCCGGAACACTGCAAGTGCTCCCCACACACGCCAGTGACTTTTGTCTGCAGTGCCCCTCCCCCCCACAGTATGACTGAACAAGCGAACCTAAACGAGAGACCACCTCCGCCCGCTTGTGTCAGGGCAGAAATTAGACACTGAAGAGACCAGCAAACAGAAGTCAAATAAACAAAGGGAACCGCTTCAGAAGTGACAGGTGCAACAGATTAAAATCCCTGTAGTTAATACCAACTACACCAGAAGGTGCCTATAGATATTGAGAAGTGTAAGCTGGAACAAGGAGCTATCTGAAACTGAACCAAACCCACACTGCCCACAACAGCTCCAGAAAAATTCCTAGATATATTCTTACTATTTTTTTTAATTAAAATTTTTTTTTCTTTTCTTTTTTTAAATTTTTCCTCTTTTATTTTCTTTTAAAATTCACTATTACTCCTCTATTACTCCTTAATTTTCATTTTCTTTTATTTTATTTTAAAGTCCTCTATTACTCCTTAATTTTCATTTTCATTTTCATATATTTCTACTATTTTTTAAATTAAATTTTCTTTTCTTTTTTTCTTTTATTTTCTTTAAAAGTCCTCTATTACTCCTCTATTACTCCTTAATTTTCATTTCACTATAACCTTGCAAAAAAAAAGACCCTATTTTAAAAGTGAACTCTATATGTATTTCTTAAATTTTTATGTTTTTGTTTTTAATATTGTATTTTTAAGAGTCTAACCCTCACTCTTGAGTTTTAAATTGTTTTTTAGTAATTGATATCAATTTTGCACATTTAAGAATCCAATATTCAATACCCATTTTTACTCAGGAGTGTGAATGATTACTCTCTCCCCCTTTTGACTCTCCTTTTTCTCCCCCAGATCACCTCTATTTCCTCCCTCACCCTTCTCTTCTCAATCCAATTCTGTGAATCTCTGTGGGTGTTCTGGGCTATGGAGAATACTTAGGGAATAGAGTACTGCATAGATCTGTCTCTCTCCTCTTGAGTCCCCCTTTTTCTCCTCCTGCACATCTCTATATCCCTCCTCCCTCTCCTCTTCTTCATGTAACTCTGGAAACCTCTCTGGGTGTCCCTCACTGTGGAGAATCTTTTCACCATTAATGTAGAAGTTTTATTATCAGTGCTGTATAGTTGGAGAAGTCTTGAGGCTACTGAAAGAGTAAGACTGAAATCCAGATGCAGGAGACTTAAGCCCAAAACCTGAGAACACCAGAGAACTCCTGACTACAGGGAACATTAAGTAATAAGAGATCATCCAAAAGCCCCCATACCTACACTGAAACCAACCACCACCCAAGAGCCAATAAGTTCCAGAGCAAGACATATCACGCAAATTATCCAGCAAAGCAGGAACATAGCCCTGAGATTCAATATAGGGGCTGCCCAAAGTCACACCAAACACACAGACCCATCTCAAAACTCACTACTGGACACTCCATTGCATTCCAGAGAGAAGAAATCCAGTTCCATGCACCAGAACACTGACGCAAGCTTCCTTAACCAGGAAACCTTGACAAGACAATCGACCAACCCCACCCACTGGGAGAAATCTCCACAATAAAAAGGAACCACAGACCACCAGAATACAGAGAGGCCACTCCAAACACAGCAATCTAAACAAGATGAAAAGGCAGAGAAATACCCAACAGGTAAAGGAACATGAAAAATGGCCACCAAGCCAAACAAAAGAGGAGGAGATAAGGAAGCTACCTGAAAAAGAATTTGGAATAATTACAATAAAAATGATCCAAAATCTTGAAAACAAAATGGAGTTACAGATAAATAGCCTGGAGACAAGGATTGAAAAGATGCAAGAAATGTTTAACAAGGACCTAGAAGAAATAAAAAAGAGTCAATTAAAAGTGAATAATGCAATAAATGAGATCAAAAACACTCTGGAGGGAACCAACAGTAGAATAATGGAGGCAGAAGATAGGATAATTGAGGTAGAAGATAAAATGGTGGAAATAAATGAAGCAGAGAGGAAAAAAGAAAAAAGAACCAAAAGAAATGAGGACAACCTCAGGGACCTCTGGGACAATGTGAAACGCCCCAACATTCAACTCATAGGAGTCCCAGAAGAAAAAGACAAAACGAAAGGCCATGAGAAAATACTCGAGGAGATAATGGCTGAAAACTTCCCTAAAATGGGGAAGGAAATAGTTACACAGGTCCAAGAAACCCAGAGAGTCCCAAACAGGATAAACCCAAGGCAAAACACCCCAAGACACATATTAATCAAATTAACAAAGATCAAACACAAAGAACAAATATTAAAAGCAGCAAGGGAGAAACAACAAATAACACACAAAGGGATTCCCATAAGGATAACAGCTGATCTATCAATAGAAGCTCTTCAGGCCAGAAGGGAATGGCAGGACATACTTAAAGTAATGAAAGAGAATAACCTACAGCCCAGATTACTGTACCCAGCAAGGATCTCATTCAGATATGAAGGAGAATTCAAAAGCTTTACAGACAAGCAAAAGCTGAGAGAATTCAGCACCACCAAATCAGCTCTTCAACAAATGCTAAAGGATCTTCTCTAGACAGGAAGCACAGAAAGGTTGTACAAACGTGAACCCAAAACAACAAAGTAAATGGCAACGGGACCATACCTATCAATAATTACCTTAAATGTAAATGGGTTGAATGCCCCAACCAAAAGACAAAGACTGACTGAATGGAAACAAAAAAAGACCCCTATATATGCTGTCTACAAGAGACCCACCTCAACACAAGGGACACATACAGACTGGAAGTGAAGGGCTGGAAAAAAATATTTCACGCAAACGGAGACCAAAAGAAAGCAGGAGTCGCAATACCCATATCAGATAAAATAGACTTTCAAATAAAGGCTGTGAAAAGAGACAAAGAAGGACACTGCATAATGATCAAAGGATCAATCCAAGAAGAAGATATAACAATTATAAATATATATGCACCCAACATAGGAGCACCACAATATGTAAGGCAAATGCTAATGAGTATGAAAGGGGAAATCAACAATAACACAATAATAGTGGGAGACTTTAAATACCCCACACACCTATGGATAGATCAACTAAAGAGAAAATTAACAAGGAAACACAAACTTTAAATGACACAATGGTCCAGCTAGACCTAATTGATATCTATAGGACATTTCACCCCAAAACAATCAATTTCACCTTTTCTCAAGTGCACACAGAACCTTCTCCAGAATAGATCACATACTGGGCCATAAAACTAGCCTTGGTAAATTCAAAAAAAATGAAATCACTCCAGTTATCTTTCTGACCACAATGCAGTAAGATTAGATCTCAATTACAGGGAAAAAAAACTGTTAAAAATTCCACCATATGGAGGCTAAATAACACGCTTCTGAATAACCAAGAAATCATAGAAGAAATCAAAAAAGAAATCAAAACATGCATAGAAACGAATGAAAATGAAAACACAACAACCTAAAACCTATGGGACACTGTAATAGCAGTGCTAAGGGGAAGGTTCATAGCATTACAGGCTTACCTCAAGAAACAAGAAAAAAGTCAAATAAATAACCTAACTCTACACCTAAAGCAACTAGAGAAGGAAGAAATGAAGAACCCCAGGGTTAGTAGAAGGAAAGAAATCTTAAAAATTAGGGCAGAAGTAAATGCAAAGAAACAAAAGAGACCATAGCAAAAATCAACAAAGGTAAAAGTTGGTTTTCTGAAAAGATAAACAACATTGACAAACCGTTAGCAAGACTCATTAAGAAACAAAGGGAGAAGAACCAAATCAACAAAATTAGAAATGAAAATGGAGAGGTCACAACAGACAACACTGAAATACAAAGGATCATAAGAGACTACTACCAGCAGCTCTATGCCAATAAAATGAACAACTTGGAAGAAATGGACAAATTCTTAGAAAAGTATAACTTTCCAAAACTGAACCAGAAAGAAATGGAAGATCTTAACAGACCCATCACACGCACGGAAATCAAAATTGTAATCAGAAATCTTCCAACAAACAAAAGCCCAGGACCAGATGGCTTTACAGCTGAATTCTACCAAAATTTTAGAGAAGAGCTAACACCTATCTTACTCAAACTCTTCCAGAAAATTGCAGAAAAAGGTAAACTTCCAAACTTATTCTATGAGGCCACCATCACTCTAATACCAAAACCAGACAAGGATGCCACAAAAAAAGAAAACTACAGGCCAATATCACTGATGAACATAGATGCCAAAATCCTTAACAAAATTCTAGCAAACAGAATCCAACAACATATTAAAAAGATCATACATCATGACCAAGTGGGCTTTATCCCAGGAATGCAAGGATTTTTTAATATCTACAAATCAGTCAATGTAATACACCACATTAACAAATTGAAAGATAAAAACCATATGATTATCTCAATAGATGCAGAAAAAGCCTTTGAAAAAATTGAACATCCATTTATGATAAAAACTCTCCAGAAAGCAGGCATAGAAGGAACATACCTCAACATAATAAAAGCTATATATGACAAACCCACAGCAAGCATTACCCTCAATGGTGAAAAATTGAAAGCATTTCCCTTAATGTCAGGAACAAGACAAAGGTGTCCACTCTCACCACTACTTTTCAACATAGGTTTGGAAGTTTTGGCCACAGCAATCAGAGCAGAAAAAGAAATAAAAGGAATCCAGATAGGAAAAGAAGAAGTGAAACTCTCACTGTTTGCAGATGACATGATCCTCTACATAGAAAACCCTTTAAGACTCTACCAGAAAATTGCTAGAGCTAATCAATGAATATAGTAAAGTTGCAGGATATAAAATTAACACACAGAAATCCCTTGCATTCCTATACACTAACAATGAGAAAACAGAAAGAGAAATTAAGGAAACAATAACATTCACCACTGCAACGAAAAGAATAAAATACTGAGGAGTATATCTACCTAAAGAAACAAAAGACCTATACATAGAAAACTATAAAACACTGATGAAAGAAATCACAGAGGACACAAATAGATGGAGAAATATACCATGTTCATGGATTGGAAGAATCAATATGTGAAAATGAGTATACTACCCAAAGCAATCTATAGATTCAATGCAATCCCTATCAAGCTACCAACGGTATTCTTCACAACTAGAACAAATAATTTCACAATTTGTGTGGAAATACAAAAACCTCGAATAGCCAAAGCAATCTTGAGAAAGAAGAGTGAAACTGGAGGAATCAACCTGCCTGACTTCAGGCTCTACTACAAAGCCACAGTCATCAAGACAGTGTGGTACTGGCACAAAGACAGAAATATAGATCAATAGAACAAAATAGAAAGCCCAGAGATAAATCCATGATATGGACACCTTATCATCGACAAAGGAGGCAAGAATATACAATGGAAAAAAGACAACCTCTTTAACAAGTGGTGCTGGGAAAACTGGTCAACCTCTTGTAAAAGAATGAAACTAGAACACTTTCTAACACCATATACAAAAGTAAATTCAAAATGGATTAAAAATCTAAATGTTAGACCAGAAACTATAAAACTCCTAGAGGAGAACATAGGCAAAACACTCTCTGACATAAATCACAGCAGGATCCTCTATGACCCACCTCCCAGAATATTGGAAATAAAAGCAAAAATAAACAAATTGCACCTAATTAAACTTAGAAGCTTTTGCACAACAAAGGAAACTATAAGCAAGGTGAAAAGACAGCCTTCAGAATGGGAGAAAATAATAGCAAATGAAGCAACAAAGAATTAATCTCAAAAATATACAAGCAACTCCTGCAGCTCAATTCCAGAAAAATAAAAAACCCAATCAAAAAGCGGCTAACAAACACATGAAAAGATGCTCAACATCACTCACTATCAGAGAAATGCAAATCAAAACCACAGTGAGGTACCATTTCTCGCCAGTCAGAATGGCTGCCATTCAAAAGACTACAAGCAATAAATGCTGGAGAGGGTGTGGAGAAAAGGGAACCCTCTTACACTGTTGGTGGGAATGCAAGCTAGTACAGTCGCTATGCAGAACAGTGTTGAGAGTCCTTTAAAAACTGGAAATAGAACTGCCATATGACCCAGCAATCCCACTTCTGGGCATACACACTGAGGAAACAAGAACTGAAAGCGACACGTGTATCCCAATGTTCATCACAGCACTGTTTATAATAGCCAGGACATGGAAAAAACCTAGATACCCACCAGCAGACGAATGGATAAGAAATCTGTGGTACATATACACAATGGAATATTACTCAGCCATTAAAATGAATACATTTGAATCAGTTCTAATGAGATGGATAAAACTGGAGCCCATTATACAGAGTGAAGTAAGCCAGAAAGATAAATGCCAATACAGTATACTAACACATATATATGGAATTTAGAAAGAAGGTAACGATAACCCTATATGCAAGACAGAAAAAGAGACACAGATGTATAGAACAAACTTTTCGAGTCTATGGGAGAAGGCGACGGTGGGATGATCTGAGAGAACAGCATTGAAACATGTATATTATCAAGTGTGAAACAGATCACCAGTCCAGGTTGGATGCATAAGACAAGTGCTCAGGGCTGGTGCACTGGGATGACCCAGAGGGATGGGATGGGGAGGGCGGTGGGAAGGGGGTTCAGGATGGGGAACACATGTAAATCCATGGCTGATTCATGTCAATGTATGGCAAAAACCACTACAATATTGTAAAGTAATTAGCCTCCAACTAATAAAAATAATTGGGGGAAAAAAAATAAAGCAATCAAAGTAATAATCCCCATTAATAAAAATATCATCCCAACAGTTACACAAAAGTGTAATCAACAGTCACTCAAAGTAAAGAAATTAATTCCCAACAAATTAGGATTGAAAGAAAAGCTTCTTCATTCTGGTAAAGTGTATATGCTACAAACATAAAGCAAATACTAAACTTAATGTTGAAATGTTAAGTGTTTTCTTTCATTGAAGTCAAATAGCACTATCCCTATTAAAGTGTGTACCGGGCCCTAGCCAGTTGTAGAAAGGAAAGAAAAATAAATAAAGTTTTAATAACTAGAAATCAAGGACTATATGATAGTCACACATATATATTATTGTGAGATAAACAATCCAAAATAATCTACAAATATATTACATTACTAATGCAGTTGAGCAATATAAAATATAAAATATATTTTATATGCAAGTAACTAGAAATGAGATGAAAATTTTTTAAAAATTCTTAAAATAGCATAAGAGTCAAAATCCTTAGGAATAAAATTTTTAAATATATTTATAAGACCACAGCACAGAAAATTACAAAACACAAAGAAATTAATTTCAGTTGTAAATAAATGGGAGGATATACTATGTTCATGGATTAAAAGATTCATGAAATAAAAAATGTCATAGTCTTTCACATTTCTTAAATAGATTCAACTCTCTGTATGTATGTAAATGTGAAAATCAGTTCTAAAATTTGTATATTTTAAAAGGCCAAGAATCTTTAAAACATACTGAAATTTAAAAAGCAAGTAGGAGGACTTCCTCTACCTTAAATATTAAGCCCATTAAGTTAAAACTGTGGAATGAGTGAAAGAATAGACAACTAGATATAGACCATCAGCTCAAAGTACTTCATTTGCTTTTCACATATCTATCTTTCCCCTTCTTGCTGTCTGCATCAGGAGGTTGATATGAGTAAACCACATCAATATGGCTCCTTTGAAATGAGTGCTCTTATAAAAGAGGTTCCAAAGAGAGCCTTTGCCCCTTCTACCACATGAGGGACAGCAAGAAGACATCACCTGTGAGCCAGGAAGCATACCCTCACTAGACACCCAATCTGCCAGTGCCTCGCTCTTGTACCTCCAGCATGCAGAATTGTACGGGAAAAAAATTTCTCTTGTTTTGAAGCTACTCAATCCTCATTTGATAAGGAAGTCCAAATGGATTAGGGCAGAAACAGAGTAGGAGAGTGGTTGCCCAGATGGAGTTTCATGGGGAGAAATGATGGGTGACTGCAAATGGGTATAGGTTCCTTTTAGAGATCACAAAATGAAAAAAAAAAAAAAAAAAGAGAGATCACAAAATGTGATCTAAAATTGAGTGTGGTGACAGTTGCACAACTCTATGAATATACTAAAAACATTGAACTATACAATTTAAATGGGTGAATTATATGACATATAAGTTGTATCTCAAAGAAGTTGTTATATAAAAACAAATCAACAAAAATAAAAAGTACCACAATACTTATAGTTCTCTGTGCTTGATCTGGATTGTCCATATCACCTGACCTCTGCAGTAATAAACGCCAGATAAAAAGCTGTACCTGAGCATGACTTTTGTGTTATATAACTAGATGATATAATGACTCTTATCCTTCATATTTCCTTCCGCAATCCCAATATTTCTCTCATTTATATATTGACATCAACCTTAAAACACTATTGTTAGTTTATAACCTGGTGCATAGTAGGTGCACATGTAGATTAAATTAACAGTGACTATATGACCACCATGCCATGGACTACCACATTCTCAAAACCAAGCTTTCCCTTTCCTAAATTTTTGAATTCTCCCATTTTTGGAGGATGGGGAGTAAGAACTGGTGTGCTGTCTATCTGAATTTTGCATTTATCTTCACTGCTGGATGAATAAAGTGTTAGTTGCTCAGTTGTGTCTGATTCTTTGCCACTCCATGAATTGTAGCCCACCAGGCTCCTTTGTCCATGGAATTCTCCAGGCAAGAGTATAGGAGTGGGTAGCCATTCCCTCTTCCAGGTGATTGTCCCAACTCAGGATTGAACACGGGTCTCCTATACTGCAGGCACATTCTTTACCACCTGAGCCACCAGGGAAGCTGTATACTTTTGTTCAGTTTGTTTTCCAGAAAATCAGAATCTTTGGTTTGGAATAATTTTGAGAGTCACTCCGTATAATTCTATATAACTTCTCCTAGTCTATATTAATTAATACATTCACTCAACAAATTAGTATTAAATGTAAGCAAAACCTGTGTCAAATCCCATGCTAAACAATGAATAAACTGGCCTTTGGAAACTTCCCTCCAACATGGGAAGTTCAAGATAATAAGGGAAGTAAAAGGCGTTTGATTGAGAGATATTTAAAACTATTTCTGTGGGAAATATCTCACAGAAAAATAAAATTTCTAAAATTGTATATGTCCTAAAATTCCCAAGTGACTGAAAATGATTCTGTCTTTAGAGTACTATGTTAGGAAACCTTGCCACTAGAGGGCCAGAGGGAGCACCTGTGAGACAGCTGTTCACAGAGTTGAAACACAAAGCTTGAAAGGCTGCTGATTCCAGGTTCTGAGGAAAGGAGTTCATATATGCAGTCACAAGGGGGGGCTGTTACTTCTGCAAACCAAAGCTCCATCCAGGGTGACAGAGAAGTGATCACTGAGTTCTACAAAGAATTGACTCTTATCCCCTTTATCACCTGTACTTCAAAATTTCACATTGAGTGTGTGCGCAGTTTTAAGGACATGAGTAAGCCATTTTCCAAATGCAGAGCAAAGAGGTGACCCTCCACAGGAAAAAAAGAGAGAAGTGATTAACAGTTTAATTTTAAATGGCCAAATATTTGTTGCTAGAGTGGAGTAATAAGCTTAGATGTTGTAACAGAGAAGGATGAGTAATCTTAAATTTTATTCTATCCCCTTTCTTTAATAATAACCATTTTGGGGGATAACAGAAATAGCTTTATGGTTATTTTTGTCTCTCTTATAAGATGGCTTCATTTCATTTCCCTTTCCAAATTTTATTTTCCCCTCTTTTCCTCTCTTCTTTTCTCCTACTATTCTCAATTCATTTCACCCCAAGTCATGAGCAACGAGACTAGTAACTATGCATTATAAAGGACCCAAGTGAAATAGGAGTAAGTACCATACAAGTCATTGGTTCCTGGGCCAAGACCAGAGGAATTCAACAATGTTCATCTGAAATATGCTCACACAGACATAGACTATTTATGTTTGAACTTTGAAAATAAGCTTAATGTAAACTTTCTGAAATATGGCTTAACATTGGGGAAATATTATTAGTCTCTTTTGAGATTTGTGTTTAGTCCTGGGCATGGGAGTAGCCCCAATCAAGAGACAGCTGATGCTTGGCTGGGGAACACCCCAGGGAGCTGCCTGGTGTGGGCTGTGCATGTGGCTGCTGATTTGGCACTTGGGACCTCCCCCGACTTAAGCTCAGACACAGATCCTGAGCTCTGAGGGGCCTGGGACTTCAACTATGAGACTGGTGACAGGAATAACTCTTCTCCTAGCTTTGGGTAAGTGATCTGGACCTAAGAAAGAATGACTTTCATGGCTAAAGACAAAGACAGATGTCTGCTGCTTTCACTTCTCCCACTGTGCTTTACCAAACTACAGGGAAGAATGTGCATCTCTGTGTTTCTATGTGTCTGTGTGTTTGTCTAGAGACCCTGATCATCACTGTAAGAGGCTATCACATCCTCTACTCACAGATCTCCTGAGTCTCAGTTTTCAGACTGTAAGGAGTCTGGGGCTTCATTGAATCCAAGGGTCATGGAAAACAATTTATCTTTGGCTTTGTGGCTCTAAGTAGCTCAGTAATACATACTAGTAATACTTGTCTTGTGCAACAAATATGAAAATCCTCATGGACAGGGCAAAGAAAGCCAGAGTGGGGAATTCTTGCAGTGTTTATGAATCTGAGCTTTATGCACACCCTGATTTGACAATCCGGAGCTAATCGATTGTTTCTCAATACCCCAGGTATGTTGGGAGATTCTAAGACCACACAGCCAAACTCAGCGGAGGGCGCTGAAGAAGAACCTGTGCACTTGCCCTGTAATCACTCCACAATCAGTGGACGTGAGTATGTATATTGGTATCGACAGATTTGCCACCAGGGTCCAGAGTATTTGATTCATGGTCTGAACAACAATGTGACAAATAAGATGGCCTCTCTGAGCATTGCCAAAGACAGAAAGTCCAGCATCTTGGTTCTGCCCCAGGTCACCGTGAGAGACACCGCTGTGTACTACTGTGTCCTGAGAGACACACACTGGGACAGGTGGGGCTGCATCTGTGCAGTATGTCTTTGGTGGGGAAGGGAAGCAGCAGCAGAGTACCTTGTTAGAGCCAGTTTGGAAGGCAACCTTAGTATACCCGTGAAAACATGTGATAGGCATATCCTTAGTTAACAATGTTGTAGTGAGCACTTTAAAAATTACTAAGGGAATATATTTAAAGTATTCCTATCACAAAAAAACAAATAAATAAAATTTTAAAAATAAGGAGAGCAAGAGAAAACTTTTGGACATAACCAGTATGTTTATGACATGGATTATGGTGATGGTTTCAAGACTATATTTTTCCCCCAAACTTATCAAGCTTTATACATTAAATGCATACTGGTTTTTGTACATCACTCATATGTCAAAAAAGTTATTTTTGAAAAATTTCAACACACTGACCTTCATAATATTAAACTTGTTTGCTTCTTAAAAGACACTGTTAGAAAAATACAAGAAAAATACAAAAGCCACAGACTAGCAGAAAGTCTTCGCAAAATATTTAACAAAAGATCCATATCTAGAATATATATATTATATATAATATGTATACTATACATATAAACTCTTACAATTTAATAAAACAAAAATTTATTGTTTTTACATGGGCCAAAAATTTGAACTCTTTACCAAAGTATGCCTATGTATGGTAAATAAGTACATGAAAAAATGCTCAGAATCATTATAGTATGGGAGATGCAAATAAAAAGAATAAGATACCACAACATACCTAATAGAATGGCTGAAATAAACATGACTGGCGATTCCAAGTGTTAATGAGGTTTTGGAGCAATTGGAGCTCTCATACAGTGCTGCTAAGAATGTAGATGGTCCAACTGCCCAAAACACAGTTTCACTATTTCTTCCAAAGTTAAGCATACACATATCACATAACCTAGCATCTCCTTGCCTACTTATAATCCAAAAGAAATAAAACCTTATGTCATACAAAAAACACTTAGACATGAATGTTCATAATAGCTTATAAAAGAGTAATTGAAAATAACCTTAAAGTCCATCAATTGGTGAATAAATAAATAAGTTGATATACAGCTGCACAGTGGAACACTACTTAGCAATTCAAAGGATGAACTACTAATAAATATAACAACATAGATGAATCCCAAAATAAATATGCCCAAACAAACCAAGAGAAATTATATAATCTATGATATTATTTACATAACATTAGAGAAAATGCACACCAGTGTATAGTAAGAAAAAGCAGAGTAGTGACTGCTTTGGGATGAATAGGGGTTGGAGGGACATAGTAGGAAGATATATAGGAGGGATTAAAAATGAGCAGAGAATAGGGCCACTAGGGAACTTTAGGATCGTACATTTGCTCTTTACCTTCACTGTCATAATTTCATCTTTGTATGCCCATGTAAAAAATGATCAAATTGTATATTTTAAGTATATGCAATTATTCAGTGGTCAAGTATGTCTCAATAAAGCAGTTTTTTTTAAAGAATAAAACCAAAAGCAGATAAAACCTAATGATGAAAAACAGGCTACAAAAACAGAATTTTTCACTTTCTCATAATTACAAAGGGGGAACTGTTTCAAACATGTGCATATCACAGGACATTTTATGTATCTCGTAATAAATAGCATACTCTGTTGTAAAAAGGGATATAATCCATATATAAATTAATTCCCAAAAGTCATGAATTATTCAACATTTCTCAGTCTAGCCAAGGGACGGCAGTGTCTAAAAAATATTTGAGTTAGGTTTGTGCAGTGCTGGACAAAGAAGAAACCAGAAACCTGGTTTCTGATTGGTGTAGTTTCCTGCACCAATGGGAGACCACTGAGCTAAAGTGACCTCTGCTGGGGAAGCGCATTCAAGAAAACCGGCTTGGGCTCTGTTTCCTAAGGAATCATGGGTGGAGACTCTTCTGCAAGTACTGGAAGGGACATTGGAGTTGCAGACAGCCTGTGAGGATGTAGTTAAATGTAGGGGAGTCAGGAGACAATGCCAACTTCCTGAAGGCAGGAACTGAGTCACCTTTAATCCTGGGAAAGCCCTTTTGAGACCCAGATACAGAAGTAAAAGTAGACAGTCTTCTGTGTTGATGTAATAACCTTGTTGCCTGGGAGAGTGAGGCAGGGAAAGAAAAAACCATCTCTAGTATGAACAGAAGATCTTATGTGGGTCTCCTGTATTCTCTTTACTTTTGAACAGGTCTCAGCCAAAAACAGGACCACTGATCACAGTCCCTCATCGTCCAAGAGAGAGAAGATTTCACCATAAACTGTAATTCATCAGAGAACTCACATGCCTTATACTGATGCAGGCAAGGGCATAGTGAAGGTCTGATCTTCTAGATGGTGTTGTGGAAAATTAAAGAAGGAAAAAGTCAATGAAAAATAAGTGCCAAGTCGAATGAGAAAAAGCAGAAAAGTTCCCTGAATATTACAACCTCACAGTCCAGCCACTTGGGCATCAACTCTGTAGAGAAGATATATAGTGATCTCCAGACCTCTCCAGGCTGTCCTGAAATATACAGCTGGACCACAGATGCTCCCTGACACAGGACTCCTGAGGGGTGGCTGAGACACTTGCTGAGATGAGGAGCCTAAGAAAGATGCTATTGTCCCATTGCCAAAAGAAAGGGAAAGAGGTCAGAGCAGAAGAAGCTATGCCTTCATTCCAAAATTTAATTTGGCTTTTTGTCCTGGTAACTGTTACTTTTTAGTAGATAAAACCTGAAACAGGGGTGAGAATAGCATGAATGTCAATGATTGCTGCAATAACTATGCACAAATCTTGTGCCTTAATTGTCCCTGGGAAACTCTTTCCCATCTGTTATTCACATACCTTGTTAATAGAAAGAAATTCTGAGTCATTTATCAGGTTCCTTGTGGCATATTAAGATGCAACATGAGTACTGGTACAACAATATTGACATACTGGGAAGACTCATGGGGAGTACTTTTTTCTAAGTGTATATTATAAATATAGAGGTAGACCAATAGATATATGTGAGAGTGGGTAGGATAGAGGCAGAGAGAAAGAGAAGAGACATAGTTCAGCATCTAATCTGGTCTCCTACTGGCCTTCACTACTCCAACATTGGACCTCACCTGTTCTCACTGCCCATGGGCTGCAGTCACACCCAGTTGGCCTCTCACCTTTGATATAGCTTCACAAAGAAACAAGCCATACTCAGTCCTGCGCAGAGCTCAATTTGTAGACTTTTTTCACTTGTCTTACTGTTGTTGTCTTGTTTCACTTGTGTGAAACAATTGTGTGTTGTTTCACTTGTCTTATTGATCTGATAAAAATATCAGAACTTAGGACCAGAACTGGGACATGTAAATCTTTTGTCTTTAGTCCTTCACAATCATGTTACTTTATCTGCCTCCCTCCCATCTCTGTTCCTGCTTCATATCCAGCCCCTCATGTACCCTGTGACCCTTTACTACCCCTTTTGCAGACCCAAAGTCTAATGTTTCTAGTCACTGAACTACTTTTTGAAATCTTTTCTCACTTTATGGTTTCCATATCCATTTCCCAAATCAGTCTTTAAAATTGAATGATTTATATCCTAAATTACATTCAGTTCAACATGCTGGATTAACTGTACTCAGATTGTATTTGCAAAGGGAATGATACAGGAGATTGAAAAGAAGTCACCTCAAATGTGCGTTTTCAGTTGTTATAACAGTTGGGTAGGAAGAATGTTTCATGGTAAAACAGTTTCCCACATTTCCAAACCATAGTGTAGGTCATGTGCCTGTGTGTAGGGCAGATCCCCTGAGCAAGGGTGCCAGCACCAGTGTTGGTATTTTTTAGAATACCAACAATTTGTTCAGAAGGAAAATATACTACAAGAAGGAAAAAGGATAAAGATTCTTTTGCTTGACACTACACACAATAATTGGCAGCATCTGTTATGTAAGATGGATTTCATTTTCATAACAATCATGGAAATAACAGTGTACAATACACATTTAAAGAACCATATTCATTTAGATTTAATATAGTAGAAGGCATCAGATGGAGATATCATTATCTTCATTTTGCTGATAAGAAAACTGAGAGGCAGAAAAATTCCCATTAAGTAATGCTTCTGAGAACATGAATTCTGCGGAAGCACAGGAGATCCACGGCCACTCCAGAGACACTGAAGCCACTCGCCCATTATGTAGTCAGTCCTAGCCTCCACCCTCTTCCTTTCATTAAGTGCCACTGACCAAATTTTCTCATGGTCATCGCTCACTGACCTGGGGCCTGGAGGTAGGTCACACTTTGTACCCATTTCCCCAAAAGGCATATCAGAAAATGGTGAAAACTGGGTCATTTTGCTCCTGATCCTATCAGGTAAATGAGCTAGATCTTTGATTCCAAAAATCTCTCCCCAGGGACAATGTATGCAGTCCTGGAACTGTCAGTTTCCTGCAATCGAAAGCAGGGAGGGCCCTAAAGTTACTTCTGAATACATTCAGAAAATTAAGATCATGGCATCTGGTCCCATCACTTCATGGGAAATGGATGGGGAAACAGTAGAAACAGTGTCAGACTTTTTTTTTTGGGGGGGGGAGCTCCAAAATCACTGCAGATGGTGATTGCAGCCATGAAATTAAAAGATGCCTGCTCCTTGGAAGGAAAGTTATGACCAACCTAGATAGCATATTAAAAAGCAGAGGCATTACTTTGCCAACAAAGGCCCATCTAGTCAAGGCTATGGTTTTTCCAGTGGTAATGTATGGATGTGAGAGTTGGACTGTGAAGAAAGCTGAGCGCCGAAGAATTGATGCTTTTGAACTGTGTTGCTGAAGACTCTTGAGAGTCGCTTGGACTACAAGGAGATCCAACCAGTCCATCCTAAAGGAGATCAGTCTTGGGTGTTCATTGGAAAGACTGATGTTGAAGCTGAAACTCCAATACTTTGGCCACCTGATGTGAAGAGCTGATTCATTGGAAAAGACCCTGATGCTGGGAGGGATTGCGGGGCAGGAGGAGAAGGGGACGACAGAGGAGGAGAGGGCCGGATGGCATCACCAACTCGATGGACATGAGTTTGAGTAAACTCCGGGAGTTGGTGATGGACAGGGAGGCCTGGCGTGCTGTGATTCATGGGGTCGCAAAGAGTCGGACACGACTGAGTGACTGAACTGAACTGATAGTTACTTCGTTTTATTTTACTGGGATTTCTGTTTGATATGATTCCTCCTTTATAACTTAAAATAAAAATAATCCACCTTTATGGCACAATTTTCTTCCTTAAAAGCTCACTACATGCATTTGCTACTCCTGATTTTCTGGCTTAGCAATGCCAATCATTTGAACAAATAAATTAGAACACACAGAAGTGGTATTACTTAGGTTGTTCCAGTTAGAACAGTTTAGACATATATGACATATATCTTAAGAAACTCAGTGTTTTTTAAAATTTCCCTACAAATTGCCATTAACAATCTGAGAGAGTAAGATGTATTCTTAGAGGCCTGAGAGATATGGTCCTCCATATGTATAAAATTTCTTTGAAATCTCATGTTAATCAACCTCATGTGTTACACTCTATTCTGTACTATAACCTTATTTATTTCAGTATACCAACACAATGTCAAATTGGTGATCCAGAATTGCACACCATGTTTACCCCAGTGGTTAGTGTCACCCTCATACACTGTTTGCTGGCCTATTCTCCCTTAGGGGATACAACTATATTGAAGGAATTCTCAAGGAAACGAAAATACAAGCAAGGCTGAGACTGCAGATCTCATGAAGAACTGGAACAAGAGCTTCTCATTGCTGTTACAACAACAATCATTGTGATCACAATGGGGGGTAATAGACCTGGTGATAAACCTCTCATCTCGTCATCTTTGAACCTCCCACATTCCATTAAGATAGTATAAGATTAATGCAAATTTGTTTTTATCTAAATGAAGATGTTTCTGTTTTTATTTATGTTTATCTTTTCTTTATTAATAGTGCACAATTACTATTATTTACTTAAGTATATATTAATAAAATGCTTTA
This sequence comes from Cervus elaphus, assembly GCF_910594005.1. Classification (NCBI taxonomy): domain Eukaryota; kingdom Metazoa; phylum Chordata; class Mammalia; order Artiodactyla; family Cervidae; genus Cervus; species Cervus elaphus. Next base: position 76,228,715 of record NC_057826.1, read on the forward strand.
CCCCCAAAAAACAGAATATAGATTATATTCACACCCACACATAATATTTATAAAAGTTGACTCTAGCTCTTAAAAAAAGGCTTAATCAATTTCAAATAATTTTCAGTCATTCAGAATGTAGTCTCTGATCACAATGGCAATAAACAAGAATTCAATAACAAAAAGATAATGAAACTTCATTCCTGTACCTTGCTAGATACAATAGCCATTTTTCAAAGATATTCCTCCAGAAAAACATCAATGCAAAACAGTGGTTTGAGGTGGTTCATTCTGAATAGACTGAATGGAACATCTTCCTTATGAACAATACTTCCTGTTTGGGGCAGAAATGTCTAAAAGCTGGAGGAACTCTGCACTCAGCTACTCAGGGAGGACTGGTCTCTGCAGCAGTAAGAACAAGAGCAATTTCAACCAGAGAAGAATGTCTGTCATGATCTTCCTGGTCTGCTGTGGGTGTTCATGGCCGTCTTTGGCTTCAGTATGTGTGGCCCTAAACATGGGGCCTCAGCTTCTCTTAGAGCTCAGGGGTGACCCTGTGTAAGTTGTGAGCAGCAGGGGTGTTAGAGGGAAGAAAAGTGGGCAAATGAAAACCTGATGATCCTCTTCTTGGTCCTTGTGTCATAACTTCCTCTAACCCTCATGACCCTTGAGACATTTTGGAAAACCAGCCCTGCCTTCTTTTCTCCCCGGATCCAGCATGGCTGACAAAGTAACCCAAGCGCAAACCACAGCAACAGTCGGGAAGGAGGAGCTTTGACCGTGGACTGCACGTATGAAACCATTCAGAGGAGATACACTTTGTACTGATGCAAACAGCCCAGTGGCTGGATGGTTTTCTTTATTCATCAGCTTGACAACATGCCAAATGCAAAGCAGTATCACTACTACCAGAACCTCCAAATGGCAAAAAAATCCATCAGCCTTACTGTCTCTTCCTTATAAATGGATGACTCAGCAAAGTATTTCTGTACTCTCTGGGAATACCAGAGTGACAGAAATGACAGTAGAGAATAATCAAAACATGACTTCAATTAAGACAGCCACCTGCTCAGAGCTTAGGAAAATCCCATGATCACAGACAGGAAGAAGGCAGGCGCTGTGGTAGCACAGTTGAGACTTTCTAATGTAAACTTTCCTTCTATAAAACATTTTCCCTTTGAACTCAGTGTATGAAACAACACTGCTTCCTGAAACTCCCAGGTATTGTGTTTGTATCTGGGGTGAAAATAAATCTCAAAGTGCTTTTCAGATTGTTCCTAAACAGCTAGATTGAGTGAATCTACTTATTCAGGAAAATCAGAAGTAGTTTCCTAATTCTTGAGTTGTTGGATTTTCAGATCTGAAGTTGCAGGAAAAATCACTTTATCTTCCAATAGTATGCTGATTTTAACAGTTCTCACAAATATAATGTGTTCTATTGCTTTGTATATGTGTACATTTTGTAAAAAATTATAAATATGTAAATATATGATTTTTACTAGAATCAAATAGATAAGAAGGCATCTAATCTTTTTCAAAACCCGGATGGCCAAAAAAAACAGCGTTGGCTAAAACAATGTTCATTAGAAATTCACAATAGAGTTGAACCTTGAACAAACCACATGGGTGTGAACTGTGTGGGTTTACTTTTACAGGATCCTTTTCAAAAGTAAATACTGGCTTAAAACTTAACATTCAAGAAACTAAGATCATGGCATCTGAGATCCCACCACTTTTTGGTAAATAGATGGGGAAACAATGGAAACAGTAACAGACTTTATTTTCTTGGACTCCAAAATCACTGCAGATGATGACTGCAGCCATGAAATTAAAAGATGTTTGCTCCTTGGGGAAAAAAAAAAAAAAAAAAAAAAACTATGACAAACGTAGACAGTGTATTGAAAAGTAGAGACATGACTTTGCTGACCAAGGTTCATATAGTCAAAACTATGGTTTTTCCAGTAGTCATGTTTGGATACGAGAGTTGAACACTAAAGAAGGCTGAATATGGAAGAATAGATGCTTTTGAAATGTGATGTTGGAGAAGACTCTTGAGAATCCCTTGGACGGCAAGGAGACCAAAACAGCCAATCCTAAAGGAAATATACCCTGAATAGTCATTGGAAGGACTGATACTGAAGGTGAAGCTCGAATACTTGGCCACCTAAAGCAAAGAGCAGACTCATTGGAAAAGACCCTGATGTTGGGAAAGATTGAGGGCAGGAGGAGAAGGGGGCAACAGAGAATGAGACAGTTGGATAGTATCATTGACTTAATGGACATGGGTCTGAGCAAATTCTGTGAGATAGTTTAGGACAGGGAAGCCTGGCGTGCTGCAGTCCATGGGGTCGCAAAGTGTCAGACATGACTTAGCAACTGAACAACAACAATATTCCATATATATGTTATCACAACCCAGAAGAGTTCCCCAATCTGATCATGTCTCAGATTTCAGCTTGATCAATATATTTTACCTATGGCTCTTTATAGACATAGAAATCATTTCTTTATCCCCCCTGTAATATACTGTCTCCTTAATCGTAACATAAATTATTTTACATATACCCAGAGTCTACAGGGAAAAAAAAGACTTTTAAACCCTGAAAAAATAGCACTTCCATTACACCCAACAAACACACATAAAAGCTCACAGACCACAGTGTGTAGAAGGACTAAACCATAGGTGGGTGGAGCTCCCACTACACAGCTGAGTGATGATATTTAGGGTTGGCTTCTGTTGAATCTCTCATGAAAGCAATCAGGCACAGGAACAGAATCAGTCCCATTTTCAAGATATGATGAATACCAATATTTAAAGGAACTTGACATCAAAGTGGGTCCTTGTATCAAAAGAGTAAAGAATCATGAAGACACAAAGAAGAGTCTTGCTGAGTCTCCTGTGGATACAGATTTGCTGTGAGTTAAGAACATCCTGGGGGAACATGAAGAAACATCACACTTGAATTTAGAAAGGAACAAAGTGGAGGGGAAGAGGGAGGAAGTGAGAACATAAGTCTGTTGGGTTGTATCCTCCACCATGAGGATGGAAACTAGAGAAAAATGCCCTCCATTTGCAAACAGCCACAGTCATTGTTCAGAGACCCTCACCTGTGCCTATTTCTCTCTTTCTCAACAGGGCTCAGAGTGCAGATGAAGGTGGAGCAGAGTCCTGGGGTTCTGACTCTCCAAGAGGGCAGAAATTCCTCTTTGATATGCAATTATTCTACTTCCATGACCAGTGTGCAGTGGTTCCAACAAAATTCTGATAGACGCCTCATCTCCTTGTTTTACATAGCTTCAGGAATGCAGCAGAAAGGAAGGCTGAAATCCACCATCAATAGCAAGGAGCGTTACAGTCAACTCTACATCAGAGACTCCCAGCCTGAGGACTCAGCCACTTACTTCTGTGCTGTGGATGCACAGTGCTCTGCAGACACCTGCAGCCTGTATGCAAAACCAGAGCTGAGGACTTAACCCAACCCCCTGAGTGGGAGCAGATGCCCAATGGGATTAAAATTGAAATCTCATTGTCATGCATCTCCTGATTCCTGCAGAAAGCATTTCTATAGAACTACAACTTGACACTGCAGAGTAGGCACATAAGCAGGTCTTCTGGAGATCTCTGTAACTAGGTAAAATCTATATATTGATCAACTCTTTCCTATCTGATTCTGTCTTTCTGGACAGAAGTGAGCAGCTGGTTCAGTGTAGAGCAGAACCCTTGATCCCTCCGTCTCTAAGGGCAAGAAAGCACCAGTCTCACCTTCTCTTCAACATCTTTTTATAGCTTACACTGGTATAGACAGAATCCTGCGAAAAGCTCTATTTTCCTTTTTAAATACACTTAAGTGGGGAATAAAAGGAGCAAAAGAAGCCAAGAGCCACTCTTACTATGAAGGTTGGGCAGAACTTTCTGCACACCAGACCAGAGACTCAGCCACATATCTTCTGTTGTGGGGACACAGTGCTTCCCAAGCACCTGAAGTCCGAACCCAGATGTGTGTCTGCAGTCCCCAAACCCAACATGAGGTAGAGGTGTCTAAATGTTTTTACTCACACCTAACATGGTATTAAGAAGTGACTCTGGATAAATCTAAGTGATTTCACTTTCAAAAAAAAAAAATGGAAATGCTGAAGAATATTCAACCTAGTAACTCTCTCTTTCATTTCCTAAACAGAACTATTTCTAACATCCTAATCCCTAAATCAGAGAATCAGTGACACAGTCATTCCAGTTCACAAATCTTAAAGCTAGTTATAAAGCTTTGTGTTAAAATGGGTATATTCAGCCTGAAGGCTGTTTATTCATAACCCATATTATTCTCATGTATGAAGGAAAATCATAGAAAGTCAAACCTTAAACCAGTCAATCCTAAAGAAAATCAGTCTTGAATATTCATTGGAAGGACTGATGCTGAAGCTGAAGCTCCAATACTTTGGCCACTTGCTGCGAAGAACTGACTCATTGGAAAAGACCTTGATGCTGGGAAAGAATGAGGGCAGGAGAAGGGGAAGACAGAGAATGAGATGGTTGGATGGCATCACCAATTTGATGGACATGAGTTTGAGCAAGCTCTGGGAGATGGTGTTAATCAGGGAGGACTAGTATGCTGCAGCCCATGGGACTCACAAAGAGTCAGACATAACTGAGCAACTGAACTGAACTGAAAGTGTCAAAGAAAGAGCAGTTAAGGGTCTGTAATCCTTCACTTATTTTTGTTTCAACTTCTTACAGTGCATTTAATTGTTAATTTTGTTCATATTCAATAGTATTTACTAACATCATTTATATCATTATCTTCTTTTATGTTTTGGAAGACCATTAGAAAAAAGCTAATTTCCAGTCAATAGTATGCTATTTCCTCTTTAGAAAATGAGTCACCATCTTTGTACATCTTTCAAGAATCCTCAGCTGCAGACGTATTCTCCACACACCATTACTCACAGAGTTCATATATTCAATCATTCAACAAATATGCACTTAATATGTGTTAGGTACTAGATAAGGAGCTCCCAATAAATAATGAGTTCCTTCCCTTTTTGAATATGTATCCAGTGGGGAACCCATTTTTGTTATCATAGAGTTCCAAAGTAAGTGTTATAAATACAAATAGATATCAGTCGAAGACAGCTTCTTGAATTATATGGAGTCTCAGCTTGAAAACTAATAGATTAACAGAAGTTGATCAGGCTAAAGGACAAAACAGGGTTGGGGGGTGGAAAGTGCTACAATTTGAGGAAAAGCATATGTATGTGTGAAACAAGGCAGATCATGGCTAATTTAAGACCTAAAATGTAATTTTCAAGTGACAAAACACTGCATGGGTGACTCTTTATGTGGTGGGAGACTTAAAATAAAATCTAATAGTTCTTGGAGTGAATAGTTTTAATATTACAATGTGATAAAGTGAAGGATATGGGGAACAAAATTCACTAAGCACATCTACATACTCAGGGTGTACAGACAGGCGGTAATTGCATTGAGAGCCATGAAAAAAAATCACGAAAGTAATTAATGATAAGGAGTATTAATTCTCTGGAGACCCTATTCCTTTTAAATGCAGAGAACATTTTTAAATAAGCTGCACAAAATATCATAAATATGATACATACGCAAAGTATATTTATTTGACTGAAATAAAAATGACAGTTGCCTTGAAAAGTGAGGAAATAGTGAAATAAGCCAGACAGAGAGACAAATACTCTGTGATTTCACTTACATGCAAACCACAGAGCAAATGAACAAATGTAACAAAACAAACAGTGTTATGGATGCAGAGAACAAATAGGCATTGCCAGAGGGATGGGAATGAGGAGGAGGAAGGGAGTAGATGAGGGAGATTAAGAGGTACAAACTTCCAGCAGCAATATAAATGAGTCACAGATATGAAATGAATAGTGGAGGGAATATAATCAATTATTATGTATAATATCTTTGGATGGTGATGAGACTTGTGATCATTTTGAAATACTGAATCACTATGTTGTATAAAAGGAACTAGCTTGGCATTATAGATCAGTTATATACTTCACAAACAAACAATCAAACTCATAGAAAAAGAGATCAGATTTATAGTTAGTAGGGGCAGGGGCTGGAGGGAGAGATAATTGGATGAAGGCAGTCAAAAGGTACAAAGTTCCAGCTATAAATAAATAAGCACTAGGAATGTAATATACAACATAAATATAATTAACACTGCTGTTTGTTTTACATGAAAGTTAAGAGAGTAAATCCTATGAATTCTCATTATAAGGGAGAATGAGAGGGGAATTAAATTAACATTTTTTAAAATTTTATTTCTAATTTTTAGTTATTTGCATATAAAAATTTAAAATTTATAAATATTTTAATATTATATGACTAAACTGCTTTAGTAATGTAATATATTTGTAGATTATTTTGCATTGTTTATATCACAATCATATTTGTGATATGATAGTCCTTGATTTCTAATTATGAAAGCTTTTGTTAATTTAATTTGGTAGCTATACAAGATAATGGATGTTCACTAAAATTATTCTGGCAATGATTTCATGACAAAAGTCAAATCAGTATATTGTACACCCTGATGCAGAGCAGTATGTAAATTCTTTCAATAAAACTAGAGGGAAAAAATGGAAGAAATGCATAAAAACATGCTATCTTAAGAGAAAAATCTACTTTTGGTTCTTATATATAGCTGATACTGGAATTATCTTCTAAGTGTAAAGCACTCTAAAACTGGGAAAAGTATGAAACAACTGTTTCCAAGGACCATAGACAGTGAAAGTTTATAGTTCGTAGGAGAAAGAAAACCTGCAGAACGACCCCCACATTCACAAGGCATCTCCTAGGGGGATTTTCTAAACCTTCAGCACAAGGACCTGGAGCCCCGGAAGAGTGACAGCTTGCTGTTTGCAGGAAACAGAGATCAGAGTTAGGGCTGGTAACATCACTGGAATCTGAGGGAAAAGGTATTAGAGAGAAGTGAGCCTCGTATAAAGAATCTTAAAATGTGTAGAGGGGGTCTTCTGAGCCTACACACAAGCTGCACGTGCAGAGAGACATGGATAGAGCTGGCAGGAAACAGCCTTTGAGGGTCTAAAGACCCCGAGGAGATTTCAGGGACCATACAGTGCTGGGAAGATGTAAGAGCTCTGGCCTTTCCAGGGTAAAGAACATTGGCAAACGCTTTGAACTTTCAATGGAGTCACCAGAACAAGGACTGCAGGCTAGGGATAAGAGCTAAATTCTAATTTAAAAGAAATCTGGGGAAAAAAACAAAAACTCTGCTCTAAAAGAGATTAAAGTAAGCCTCAACAGATTCTAAGGAATAATTTAACAAATCTAGCATTCTTTCAGAAGAAGATAAAATAATCCAGAGTTCTGTATGTTATTACCTGCATCATAGAACACACAATAGAACAGCTCTTCTGGGAATTATCCTCACCTGCGATCATCACTGGCCCAACTGATTTAGGTGTGAGAGCACAGTAGTGTCTCCTTGCCTCTCACATTGGATTAAGCTGTGAAGACAACCAGATGTGAAGCGAGACTGAAGACAAATATGCTACCTTTGTGGCATCTTCTGGTAACTTTCAACATTATTGCCTCATTCTTTCTATAGGCTTTACAGGATTGTGTCTTTTTTGTCATTTGAGAATATGGAATACATTAAATGATCCCATCCAAATTCTAAGAGAGATAATTTAGTTCAAAGGATGATTTAATGCAGATGGTAAATTTTATTGCGGGGGTTTGTGTTTTTAAGAGAGATGCCCAGAATTTACATCAGATTGAATTGCCTTGTGGCATTTATTTAACCAGAACAAATACTGAACCTCTGAAGACCATGTAGAATGCAACTGCATTGAAGACAAAGATTTCAAACTGCCATTGTTATATATTTGTAACCATTGTATTAGATAGACCATCATATGTTTCTTGTCCCCCAAGACACCAAGTCTTCTTAGTATTTTAAATAAGGTGCCTGTCTAAATACACCAGTTGGCAAAGTGCCGCTCATTTGACCTAACATAATTCTCTATATTGGAAAAGGAAATGGCAATCCACTCCAGTATTCTTGCTGGAAAATACCATGGACAGAGGAACCTGGAAAGTTACTGTCCATGGGATCACAGAGAGTCAGACACAACTGAGTGACTTCACTTTCTTTCACTAATTCTCTATATTCTCAGTTATTTTCTACTTGCTTTCTCTCTACATATATATATCTTCCCTGGTAGCTCAGACGGTAAAAGCATCTGTCTACAATGCGGGAGACCAGGGTTCAATCCCTGGGTCGGGCAGATCTCCTGGAGAAAGAAATGGGAACCCACTCCAGTACTCTTGCCTGGAAAATCCCATGGATGGAGAAGCCTGGTAGGCTATAATCCATGGGATTGCAAAGAGTCGAACATGACTGAGTGACTTCTTTCTTTCTTTCTATACACATATATGTACATATATATAAAATATGATCTCTGAAAACCTTTCTTTCTCTTACAAACTCTGATTTTAATGTTTTTATAGGGAAGGGATTGCAAACTGATCTTTAAGAAACACAGAAATGTATTTTTAGGAATTTTATGCATGTGGTCAAAAGGGGGCAGTGCTTCCTTTCATAAACATAAATTTGGTTAAAAACAGGGCTGTTCATATGTGAAGGCTCTGTGGAAGGAAATAAATGAAGTGGAGGAAGTGGCAGTCAGATTTATGTTTGCTTGGGCAGGAAAGAGGACGACCTGAGTCTTTGTAGGAGAAATGAGTAAACTCCTAGGAACATTGTTGATTCTGTGGCTCCAGTCTGACTGTGAGTTGTGGGCAGGAAGTTTAAATATAGTAGAAAAACTCCAAGAATAACGCAAGGCTGGGAGATGAGATAATTGGGGACTCTTATTTCAATGTATCTTCTGCCTCACAATGGTTTTCTGTGGAAATTTTAAGAATAAAATTTGAAATCTGTTACTCTCTTTCCAAACAGGGGTGAAGAGTCAACAGAAGAATGGTGACCAGCAGCAGGTTAAGCAAAATCCTCCATCCCTGAGTGTGACAGAAGGAGGGATTTCTATTTTGAACTGTGACTATGATGACATTATGTTTAATTACTTCCGTTGGTACAGAGTCTACCCAGCAAAACGTCCCACATTCCTGATGTCAATAGGTTCCGTTTTGGAGAAAAATGAGGATGGAAGGTTCACAGTCTTCCACAACAGAAGTGCCAAACACCTCTCTCTGCACATCTCAGCCTCCCAGCCTGGAGACTCAGCCTTGTACCTCTGCACAGCCGGCACACGGTGCTCCCCAGGCACCTGCAGCCTGTACGCAAACGTGCTCTGGGGACTCAGACTCAGAGGCACACACGCTTGTTCCCCATTATACACGGCAGCGTGAGAAGCTGTGCCTTAAAGTGGGTGAGGCAGCTGAGCTTCAAAGAAGACCAATAGGTGGCAAGTTCCACAAATGAGTTAAGCACATTCCATGGGCTCCTGGATGTCCAGGAATCTAACCATTTTCCTTTTTTACTTTCAGAGAGAGGCAGTGGGTCAGCTGAACTCCAGTCACCAATGATGCTTTGTTCTGACTTGCTCCTGGAATGAGGTACCTTGTTATGCTTGTATTCCAGGGAAAAGTGTGTTCAGGATAGGGACCCAGATCCCACTGCAAGTTTCACCAGTGGATGCTGGTGTGCCTTTGAGTATCAGTAGCCATGTGCTTCAGTTTTATATAAAATGGGCAATATAATACATGATTATTGTTTCTGGGTAACTGTGTGTGTGTTACTCACTCAGTTGTGTCTGACTCTTTGTAACCCTGTGTACTGTAGGCCTCCAGGCTCCTCTGTCCATGGGATTCTCCAGGCAGGAATACTGGAGTGGATTCCATGCCCTCTTCCAGGGGATCTTCCCAACCCAGGGATCAAAACTGTGTTTCTTATATGTCTCCTGCATTGGCAGGTGGGTTCTTTGCCACTGTCACCACCTGCGAAGCCCTCAGGTAAATGAACTTTTCCATGTAAAGTATTTGAGAATGTGTATATTGCAAATCACATTTGTTTACTCTCTTCTTCACTTATAAGTACTTCTGGGCAATGCCTCAGCAAATCATTTGCTGTGTACTCTTTCCCTGAATGACATTCAATATTTGACATATTGTCCACAAGTAAATGTTGATGTCCTGTGAATCATAACAATAAATACAAGCATCTCATGAAGCTTGTCAGCTGCAAAGACCTTATTATTGGTAGCCATTCTTACTCTCTGCTGAGATGGATATAGGGCATTGAACATTCAGGATGCAGTTCAATGTGAGCGGGAAGAACGGAGGCCAAGGTCATTCTAGGATGACTATATGATCCATATGAATTTAAAGGATGTGGAAAACATCCCAAAGGTTTAGTAAATCAGAGGTCTTCAGTAGGTTGTCAGTTAATCAAAACTGCAAGTAGTTTACAACTTCAAACTTATTGATCTACATGGTGAAAATTTACCTACATGAAAATCTCCTTTCCTACAACTGAGTAGTAATGAAATGAGTCTGTTAGCTAATAAAAGATATCTTGACACTTTATATTCTAACTTCTACTATCTATTTGTATGACCTTTCGCTACCATCCCATCAGTAGGTTGGTAGTGAAACAATTTTAATACAAATTATTCTTTGATTTTTGAATAAATAAATGCATACGGTATAAAATTTTTAAATTATACAAAAGGGCATATACTGAATGTATCTATAGTGTATTAAAAAAGAAAACACTGTGTTAATCACTCAGTCATATCTGACTCTTTTCAACCCCATGGACCATAGCCTGGATTCATGGGATTTCCCAGGCAAGAACACTGGAGTTGGTTGCCATTCCCTTCTCCAAGGGATCTTCCCAACCCAGGGATTGAATCCTGCACTGCCAGCAGATTCTTTACCACCTGAACCACCAGGGAAGCCCATCTATTGTGTGTACAGGAAAGTAATAATACTTCTTACATGTATTCCCACTGTCCTCAGAACCCTAGTTAAAAAAAATATATATATGATTAAAATAAAAAATGTCCTTGAGTTATTTGTACTTTTATTCTTGAGTTATATGTGTTCTTTATGTATTCTGAATACTCAGGCCTTAATAGACATAATTTGCAAATAGTTTTCCCCACTCTGTGTGTTGTCTTTCTCACTTTCTTGATACCGTTCTTTGAAACAGAAGGTTTGCAATTTTGATGAAGCCTAATTTATCTACATTTTTAGTTACTTGTGCATTGCTGTAATATTTTAAAAACCATTGTTTAATTCAAGATCACAACAATTTACATCTATGATTTCTCCTAGGAGTTTGATAATTTAAAATTGTATATAGAAGTCATTGATTCATTTCAGGTTAACTCTTTAATATAGTAGGTGATAGAGAGATACAACTTCATTCTTTTGCATATGAATAATGAGACATTTGATCTGGAGTCCCTAACCAAAAGAAAACTGAGTAGCTATGCTAATATCAGATAAAGTGGACATTAAAATGGAAATCGTTACAAAGAAAACAGAATAGCACTTCAAAATGATTCAGTACACACTCTACCAGGAAGATAGAAACAATTCTATGTTTATGTGCATGCACATAATAGCATAGCTTCAAACTACATCCAACATTAATCAATAGAGTTAATCAGCAAAATTAAACTTGTAGAATTTATTGATTCGAAAATAATCAATAAGCAAATATACAACCCCTGTGGCAGGACATTAACACACACCTCTCAATATTCCCTCAAGTAGAGAGAAAATATTCTCTACTTATCAAAGACAATTACCTATTTTTTACCTAGTTTACATATATAGAATACTTTAATCCAGAACAACATAATACAGATTATTTTCAAATGCATATGGAATATTTATCAAAGTTGACTCTACTCTGGATCTTCAAGCAAGGCTTAATTATTTCAAAAGATTTTAGTCATTCAGAATACAGTCTCTGATCACAATAGTATTAAGCAAGAATTCAATCACAAAAAGATAATTAAACTTCATTCCTGTAACTTGCTAGTTACAATAGCCATTTTTTTAAAGGTATTCCCCCAGGAAACATCAAAGCAAAATAGTGTTTGGTGGTGGGGTAGATGTTTCATCTCTGCATACATTGAATGGAACGCCCTTATTATGCAAATCACTTCCTGTTTGCGGTAGAATCCTCTGAAAGCCACTCGGACTCTGCACTCAGCTGCTCAGAGAAGGGCGGGTCTGTGCCGCACTAAGAACAGGAGCAGTTCCCACCAGAGAAGCGCGTCCGTCATGCTCCGCCCGGGCCTGCTGTGGGCGTTCATGGCCGCCTTTGGCTTCAGTACGTGTGGCCCTGAGCCTGGACCCTCAGCGTCCTCTTAGAGCTGAAGGGTGGCCCTGTGCAAGCTGTGACCGGCAGGGGGGTCAGAGGGAAAAGAGGTGGGGAAATGAACAACTAGGTGACCCTTGTCTTGTCCCTGTGTCGTAACTTAACCGAGCCCTCATGATCCCTGAGTCATTTCAGAGGACCAACCCTGTCTTCTCCTTTTTCCACAGGATCCAGCATGGCTGACACAGTAACTCAAGCTCAGATTACAGTAACAGCGCGGGAAGGAGAAGCTGCGACCATAGACTGCACATATCAAACCTCTAGGGCTTGGTATACTTTGTACTGGTACAGACAGTTTCCCGGTGGAAGAATGGAATTCCTTATTTATCAGGATAGTTATAAAGCAAATGCAAGGAGGGATCGCTACTCTGTAAACTTTCAAAAGGGAAAAAAATTGATCAGCCTCACCATCTCTTCCTTGTACCTGGCTGACTCCGCGAAGTATTTCTGTGCTCTCTGGGAATACCACAGTGATAGAAATGATAGTAGAGGATAATCAAAAACCTTAGAGCTGCATTAAGGCAGCCACCTGCTCAGAGGGTTAGGAAAATCCCATGAACCACAGACAGGAAGAAGGCAGGCACTGTGGTAGCACAGTTGAGACCTTCTAATGTAAACTTTTCTTCTATAAAATATGTTCCCTTATTTGAACTCAGTGTATGAAACTGCACTATTTCCTGAGATGCCCACATACTATGTTTGTTCCTTGGGTTAAAATAAATCACAAAATTCTAAACAACCAGATTGAATGCACCCACTTTTTCTGGGGAAATCAGTAGTTTCTAAGTCTTGAATTGTTGGATATTCAGATCTGAAGCTGTAGTAAAAACCATCCGTGGGCTTTCCTGGTGGCTCCATGGTAAAGAGTCCACCTGCCAATGCAGGTGACAGGTTCGCTCCCTGGCTCGGAGGACCCCACGTGGAGCAGGATAGCTAATCCTGTTCAACACAACTACTGAGCATCGCCCTAGAGCCCGTGCTTCACACCAAGAGAAACCCTTGCAGTGAGAAGTCTAGGCATCGCGACCAGAGTGGCCCCTTCGCACAACTAGAGAAGCCTGCACAAGACAATGAAGATCCAGCACAGCCAAAAAATTAAAAAGTATTCTAAAAAAAATTCACTTTCTCTTCCAATATCATCCTGATTTTAATACTTGTCACAAATATATTAATGCATCTGATTACCTTGTATAGTATATATGTGTATTTTATTTAAAAAATTAAACACATAAATATTAGACTTTTTTGGAATCAAATAGATAAGTTACCAATCTTTTGAAAGACCTGGATGGTCAAAATCAGTTTTGCCTAAAACAAACTGTGGTTATTATGGATTCACAATACAGTTAAACCGTGAACAAATCACGTGGATTTGAACCTTGGGGGTCCACTTATACACAGCTTTTTTTTCAAAAATAAATACAACAGTACTACATGATCCTCGACTGACTGAACTGTGGGCACAAAACCTCAGATAATGGAGGAATCATGTGTAAGGAGGACCTACTACAAGTTACACACAGTTTTTCAACTCTGTGAAGGGTTATCCCCCAACCCTGGACTCCTGCGACGTTTGAAAGTCAACTGCATTTATTCAGCTCTTAACAAACCCAGGTAGAGAAGACTGAGAAGCCTGTTTACCAGTAAGGAAGTCACGGTCTTTAGGATGCGGCCAAAGGAGATACTGGAGAAGAATATCCTTGAGCGCTAAGTCGGAGAATGTGAAAAGCAATGAGCAAGCTAGCTCCTCACATGAAACACAGAGTCTCATCAAAATAAGGCAAGAAATGCCCCAAGCAATTCCTCCTGAGACCATAGACTTGCTTCAGATCAGCGCTGTGTCTCTTCTATTCCCAAGAGAACTTGAAATGATATAATCCAATGTCTTCTCCGTAATGGTATACTTAGTATGTGGAGCTTACTTGTCTTTCTTCACTTGTTTGTTTTCTGCTTATTTGTTTTTTCATAGATCTTCACACCAAGAGGCATCTGACGAAAACTACAGGGTCTCAATTAGAGACCCTGCTTTTGCTCAAAAGGGGTGACTGAACAGGGGTTCTAAGCTATCTTCCTTGGAGAAGAAATACCTGAGTTCTTGGTTACAAGTGGGAGGCTCAACTATGGAGCACACGATGCCTATTCATCAGTACTCTATCCAGTTCCCTCTCCTCCAGCCAGGCAGAAGAATTGCCTCCTGAAGACTCACAGGGCCATAGGACTTCCTTCAGCCAAAGAAATGTGAATAGAAATGACATGTGTCACTTCATGATAGTTGCATTTAACTGTCTAGTTTAAATTTCAACCTTTACTTTCACAGACTGTGGTGATTGTTGAATTGTGTGTTGATACAATATTTACAGAGGTTCAAATGTGAAAACATTGGTCATCACATGTAGTATAGCTGACCTAGAGAATCACTTTGATTCAAAATGAATTATCACTGTTTCATTGAGCCATGGGTATTTGGAGTTGCTTATTATAACAGTGTAACCTATCATAACTTGTGTACCAAACTTACCTAAATATAGAAAAAAAGGAGTAGGCACTGTAAAAGGACACCACAGTCTTGACATTAAAACTTGAATGAATAAATTTTTTACAAGGTATAAGATAGAGTCTTTCAATGAACAGAAATTCAAAACTTTTAAATTAAATATTAGCAAAAGGAATTAACATTTTATATAAAAGCACCCACAACCAAGTTGGGCTCTATGTATGCTTATTCAACACTTTAAATCAATAAAAGTAATAATTCACATTAATGAAAACATCAATACACAATCAATAAAAAATACACAAAAGTATTAAATGTGTAATCAGTGTTCTCTCGTTATAAAGAAAGAAATTCCCAGCAACTTATGAATAAAAGAAAACCTTCTTCACTTTGGTAAAGGGTATATGTTATAAACATCAAGCAAATACCCAACTTAATGGTGAAATGTTAAATCCTTTCAAGGAAGCCAAATAGAACTATTTCTGTTAAACAGTGTACTGGATCCTAGCTAGTGTAGAAAGGAAAGAAAAAGAAACAAAAGTTTTAATAATTAGAAATCAAGGACTATCATATCACAAATATGATTGTGATATAAACAATACAAAATAATATACAAATTACTAAAGCAGTTTAGTAATACAATATTTAAAATTATATTTTATATGCAACTAACTAAAATTAGAAATGAAATTTTTATATTATCAAAAACACATAAGAATCAATGTACTAAAAATAAGAATCAATATACTTAGGATTCAATTTGTAAAATATAGTTACAATACCACAGCATATAAAACTATAAAAAATAATTTATAGTTGCATATAAATGAGTCCCTGGTGGCTCAGTTGGTATAGAATCTGCCTGCAATGCAGGAGACCTAGGTTTGATCCCTGGGTCAGGAAGATCCCCTGGAAAAGGGAATGCAACCTACTCCAGTATTCTTCCCTGGAGAATTCCATGGGCAGAGGAGCCTGGAAGCTACCATCCGTGGGATCACAAAGCGTTGGACATGACTGAGTGACTAACAAACACATATAAATGGGAGAATATACCATGTTCATGAATTAAAAGATGAGGCAAAAATGTCAATCTTCTCACATTTTATAAATACATTCAGTGAAGTCCCCATCAGTCTCATCTCTGTGTATGTGTGTGTAAGTGGAAAAGTTAATTCAAAATGTTGTAATTTTTAAGAGGTCAAGATTATTTAAAGCACTCTGAAATTTAAAAAGCAAAACAAGTGCTTCGTCTACCTTAAATATTAAGACTATGAAGTTAAAACTATGGTATGAGTGAAAGAATAGACAACTGGATACAGATTGTCAGCTCAAAGTATTACATTTGCCTCTCACATACAATCGCCAATCTTTCTCCTTGCTCTCTGCCTCAGGAGGCTGATCTGAGTGGACCACATCAATATAGCTCCTTTGAAATGAATACTCTTATAACAGAAGCTCCAAAGAAATCGGTATGTAGGTCAGGAAGCAACAGTTAGAACTGGACATGGAACAGCAAAGGTCTGTCTAGTCAAAATTATGGTTTTTCCAGTAGTCATGTGTAGATGAGAGAGTTGGACTATAAAGAAAGCTGAGTGCTGAAGAACTGATGCTTTTGAACTGTGGTGTTGAAGAAGATTCTTGAGAGTCCCTTGGACTGCAAGGAGATCCAACCAGTCCATCCTAAAGGAAATCAGTCCTGAATATTCATTGGAAGGACTGATGTTGAAGCTGAAGCTCCAATACTGAAAGGTTGTTGCTGAACAATAAGGCACTGGGATTCTTGGCCTCTGGAAAAGACAAATTCAACCCAGGGCCAGAGACAAGACTAGGTTGCTCAGAGCTTTTGTGTAATAAAGTTTTATTAAAGTATAAAGGAGGTAGAGAAAGCTTCTGATATAGGCATCAGAAGGGGGCAGAAGGAGTACCACCCTGCTAGTCTTCAGCTGGATGTTATATAGTCACTAACAGTCTGTTAATGAAAAGAAAGGAATGTCTTAAAACTCAGAATGGCACCAGGCCCCTCATCCATAAGATGCATTTTGAGATAATCTTGGCACCAGATGATTCATCCCCGGCCATAAAATGATTGACTTGAATCTTGTAGAAGGGCAGATTACCATACAAATAGTTTCATTTACATAGATTAGGGGAACAATATCTGAGTATAACATACTGGTTTGTCAAGTAGGTTCTGAGCCATTAGGCAGAACCGACTTGAAGACAGAGCCTGGGGTAAATGCATAGTACATTAACGTAGCTTAAGACAAACATTTGCATAAGAAAAATGAATTGGTTAACTCAAGGTTTGAGAATAGTTAGCTTCAGGTGAAACCAGGTGTCATGGCAACACAGTATTTTAAGAGAAACCTCCTTTTAAGTTTCTATAGAGAAGGAAAAAAATATCGCTAGTTTGTTTCCTCCTGCCGCTTAAGAGAGATGAAAATGTCTGACACTTGTAGCCTATTTCCTCCATTTGGAGACCCCTGGCCTTCCTGCCTGCTACCCTCTCACAATAATTTGGCCACCTGCTGAGAAGAACTGACTCATTTGAAATGACCCTGATGCTGGGAAAGATTCAAGGCAGGAGGAGAAGGGGACAGATGAAGGATGAGATGGCTGGATGGTATCACTGACTCAATGGACATGACTTTGAGTAAACTCTGGGAGTTGGTGATGGACAGGGAGGCCTGGCATGCTGTGGTTCATGGGGTCACAGTCAGACAGGACTGAGCAACTGAACTGAACTAAAAGAGAGCCTTTGCCCCTTCTACCACATGAGGAGACAGCAAGAAGGCATCACCTGTGAGCCAGGAAGCCGGTCCTCACTAGACACCCAATCTGCCAGTGCCTTGTTCTTGAACTTCCAGCCTCCAGAACTGTATGAGGGAAAAAATCTCTGTTGTTTCTAAACTACTCAGTCTGTGGTAATTTGTTAAGGCAGTCTGTTAGGTAGATAGAATGGGGAAAAGGAGTCCAAAATGGCGGTGGCTAAAAGACAAGGAAGGGAAAAGTCCATGAAAATAGAACAGAGGAAGGTCAAAGGAAGGTCCGAGGATGGGAGTGAGGACTTCAGGTTGAACAGCACTCCTGCCTAAGCCCAATTTGCATACAGCAGGCCCAGGAGGAAGAAAAAAACATATAAAAAGAGGGGCTAAAGGGCTCTCTCTCTTTCTCTCTCTCCCACATGTGCGTGCACGTTTTTTTTTTTCTCTCTCTCTCTCCCGCAAGCTGGCGTGCTCCTCCACTCTCTTGTCTTCGCGTTTTTGGGTTCACATGCCCTCACACTTCGAGGATGGATTCTCCTGCTATTATCATCTAAATAAAATAGAGCTGTAACACTGATTTGTCTAAGAGCTATAACATGGTCTGTCCAAGACCCAACAGCTGTGATGCACCGAGGGCTTCAAAGTCCATCACTCCAAATCCTGTTGCGACAAGACAAAGAGCCGAGGAGCATACACTTGCCTGACAAGTCTAAATGGACTAAGCCAGAAAGAGAGTAGATTAGTCATTGCTTAGATGTAATTTCATGGGGAGAAATGGTGAGTGTCTGCTAATGCTATAGGTTCCTTTAAGAGATCATGAAATATTCTAAAATTGACTTTAGTGATGGCTGTGCAATTCTGTGAATATACAAAAAAAAAAAAAAAATTAAATTGTACAATTTAAATGGGTGAATTGAATCTTATATGAATTGTATCACAAATAAGTTATTATGTAAAAACAAATCAACAACAATAAAAAGTGCCACAATATTTACGGTTCTCTGTGCTTGGTCTGGATTGTCCATACCATCTGACCATTGCAGTAAGAAACACTAGATAAAAAGTTGTAACTTGAGCTTGACTTTTGTATCATGTACCTAAATGATATAATGACTCTTAACTTTCATGTTTCCTTCAGCACTCCCATTATTTCTCTCATTTATTTATTTCTACTATTATATGTTATTGTATATATTATATATACTCTATATATAATATAACATAATAATATATAATATAGCATAATAATTTATAAACATATATATTTCTATCATCTATATATTACACCAGCCTTAAATTTTAATTGTTAGTTTATAACCTGACCAGCAGTAGATATACATTGAATGGTGATTAAATTAACATTGACTACACAACCACCATGCCATAAACTGCCACATTTTCAAAACCAAGTTTCCCTTTCCTATATATGTGAATTTGCCCTTTTTTGTAGGATAAAAATTAAGAACTGGTGTGCTGTCTATTTTAATTTTCCTCTTAGGTTTGTTCTTGAGTTTATCTTCACAGCTGGATACTTGTGTTCTATTTATTTACCACAAAATTAGAAGATTTGGTTTGGAATAATTTTTAGAGTCACTCCACATAACTTTTCCTAGTATATATTGATTAATACATTCACCCAACAAATTAGTATTAAGTGCTTAGCCTGTACTAAATCCCATGCCAGAGATGAATTATGGGGCCTTTGGAAACTGTGCTCCAACATGGAAAGTTCAATACAACAAGGGAAGTAAAAGGCATTTGATTGAGGGGATTTAGAATTATTTCTGTAAGGAAAAAAATGTTACAGAATGTGTTCTAAAATTCCCAAGTGACTGAAAATAATTCAATCTTTAGAAAACTATTAGGAAACCTTGCCACTAGAGGGTCAGAGGGAGCTCCTATGTCATAATTATTCTTAGAGTTGAAACACAAAGCCCCAGTGGCTGCTGACTGACTTAAGTTCCATTTCTTAGGAAAGGAATTCATGTATGCAGTCACAAGATGGGGCTGTTACTCTGGAAAACCAAAGCTCCAAACAGGGTGAGGGAGAAGCTATCAGTGACTTATACAAAGAATCTACTTCCCTCCTCTTCACCACCTTGTACTTCATAATCTCACATTGAGCTTCAAGGGCCTGGGTAACCCCCTTCCTAAATGCAGAGCAAAGAGCTGACCCACTCACAGGGAAAAAATGAAGAGAGATGATTACTAGTTGAAATTTTAGTGGCCAAATATCTGTTCCTAGAGTAGAGCAATAAGCTTAGTTACTACAGCTAAATAGGATGAGTAATCTTAATTATTTTTCTATCCATGGGCTTCCCTGGTGGCTCAGATAGTAAAGAATCTGCCTGCAACGTGGGAGACTTGGATTTGATCCCTGGAGTGGGAAGATCTCTTGGAGAAAGGAGCGGCACTCTCTCTAGTATTCTTGCCTGGAGAATTCCGTGGACAGAGGAGCCTGGCAGCCTGCAGTCCATAGGGTCGCAAAGAGCTGGACATGACTGAGCGACTTTCAATTTCTTTCACATTTTGTTAATAACCGCTTTGAGGATAACAAAAGAAAATGCCTTATGCTTATTTTCAACTCTCTTATAAGATGGTTTCATTTCATTCTCTTTTCCATATTTTCTTTTCCCGTCTCCTCCTCTCTTACCTTCTCCTTAGTGTCCTCAATGCATTCCATCCCTAAGCATGGGCAGGGAGAGGAGAAAGTATGCATTAAAGAAGGCTCAGGTGGAATAGGAATAAGTAAAATTCAAGTCATCTGTTCCTGGATCAAACCTGAGGGATCCAATAAAATCCACTTAGAAGATGCTCAAGACATCTTTCCAGGAGTCAGTAAGGAGACCCGCTTACCAGGTGACTTGCCTTTTTAGACAGGATTCTAATTTTCTTTTCCAAACAGACTGAGAACAGCAGTATTATATAACTATGAAGTTATTTTTGTCATAAATGTTACAAATATTTTCTTCCACTGTGCCATTTGATTTTTAACTTATGGTAATTTTTTTTACACCAAAAAGAAATTTCTAGCTCTTGAAGTTAAACTGTATATATATATTGCTGTTCCTGAGACTTCTTTCCCCTGCCTGGGAATATAAATAAGAATTCCCTTCTACCCCCTATACCCCACGGCTCAACATAGGTTTCCTGGATTAAATGACATTTCATGCCAGCTCAAAGGAGCATCAAATCACCAATAGTGGTTGGTTTTTCCTTGTCATACAAATAGATGGATAACCTCCTTGTGGAAAAAATGATTCATTCAGACTCATTCAGACATAGCTGATTTGAGTTTGAACCTTGAAAGTAATCATACTGTAGGCTCTCTGAATTAGGGCTAAACATTGGGAAAATAGTGTTACACTCTGTTTAGATTTATGTTTAGTTTGGGGGTGTGAGTAGACCCAACCAAGAGACAGCTGATGCTTGGCTGGGGAACACCCCAATGAGCTGCCTGGTGTGGGGCTGTGCAAGTGGCGGCTGATTTGGCACTTGGGACCTCCCCTGACTTAAGCTCAGACACAGATCCTGAGCTCTGAGGGGCCTGGGACTTCAACTATGAGACTGGTGACAGGAATAACTCTTCTCCTAGCTTTGGGTAAGTGATCTGGGCCTAAGAAAGAACAGCTTTCGTGGGTAAAGTCAAAGAGCAAATGTCTGCTGCTTTCACTTCTCCCACTGTGCTTTACCAAACTGCTGGGAAGAATGTGCATCTGCGTGTTTCTATGTGTCTGTGTGTTTTCTAGAGAGTCTGAGCATCATTATCAGAAGTTATCAGATCCACTACTCACAGAGCCCCCATGAATCTCACTGCTTTCTGGCTGTAAGAAGTTTTGGGGTTCAGGGAATCCAAGGATCATGGAAAACAGCAACTTATCTTTGGCCTTGTGGCTCTGACTAGCTCAGTAATAAATACGAGTAGTAATTCTCCTGTCCTGTGCAACACACAGGACATGAAATCTCATGAAAATACTCAAGGATGGGGCAAGGCCAGAGAATGTTTATGGGAATATTTGTGAATCTGCCCTTTAGGCACACCCTGATTTGACAATCCAGAGCTGATCAACTGTTTCTCAATACCCCAGGTAAATTGGGAGATTCTAAGACCACACAGCCAAACTCAGCGGAGGGCGCTGAAGAAGGACCTGTGCACTTGCCCTGTAATCACTCCACAATCAGTGGACGTGAGCACATATACTGGTATCGACAGATTCCCCACCAGGGTCCAGAGTACTTGATTCACGGTCTGAACAACAATGTGACAAATAGGATGGCCTCTCTGAGCATCGCCAAAGACAGAAAGTCCAGCATCTTGGTTCTGCCCCAGGTCACCATGAGAGACACCGCTGTGTACTACTGCGTCCTGAGAGACACACACTGGGACAGGCGGGGCTGCGCCTGTGCAGTGTGTCCTTGCTGGGGAAGGGAAGCAGCAGCGGTGTGCCTTGTTAGAGCCAGTTTGGAAGGCAACCTTACTACACCCGTGAAAACATGTGATAGGCATATCCTTAGTTAACAATATTGTACTGAACACTTTAAAAACTACTAAGAGGGCATAGTTTAAGTATTCCTATCACAACAAAGTACTGTTGCTGAAGTTTGAAGCTCCAATACTTTGGCCACTTGATGTGAAGAGTCAGCGCATTGAAAAAGACTGATGCTGGGAAAAATTGGAGACAAAAGGAAAAGGGAGTGGCAGAGGATTGAGATGGTTAGGCAGAATCACTGACTCAATGGATATGAATTTGAGCAAACTCTGAAGGATAGTGGAGGACCGAGGAACCTGGCATACTAAGTTCATGGGGTAGCAAAGAGTTGGATGCAACTTAGAGACTGAAGAACAATGACAACACAATCACAGCAAGTAAATAAAAATTTAAATATAAAGAGGGCAAGAGAAAACTGTTGGAGGTATAACTACACAATGGAATATGATTCAGCAATTCAAAGGAATGAACTATGATAAATGTAACAACATGGGTGAATCTCAAAATAAATATGCCGAAAGAAACTAGACAGGAGACAGTATATACTCTAGGATTCTATTTACATAAAACTAGAGAAATTGCACACTGATCTACAGAAAGAAAGAGCAGACTAGTGATTGCTTCGGACTGAACAGGGGTTGGAGGGGGGATGTGGTAGGAAGATATACAGGAGGGGTTAAAAAGGAGCACAAAGAATAAGGCCACCAGGGACCTTTGGGGTCCTGCATGTGCTTTTACCTGTATTATAATAATGATTTCACACTTGTACACCTTGTAAAAAATGATCAAATTGTACATTTTAAGTATATGCAACTTATTTGATGTCAAGTATGCCTCAATAAAACAGGTTTTAAAAGAATGAAATAAAAAACAGACCCAATGTTAAGAAACAATTCTACAGAGAGCAGAATTTTTCACTTTTTTAAATTTACAAAGGGGAAACGATTTCAAGCAGGCAAGGGTAACAGTGCATTTTTCTAAATCTCATAAAATAACATACTCTGTCACAATTTGTTGTACTGTGCTTACATCCTCAGTTCAGTGGCTCAGTCGTGTCTGACTCTTTGCAACCCCATGAATCACAACACACCAGGCCTCCCTGTCCATCACCAACTGCCAGAGTCCACCCAAACACATGTCCATAGAGTCAGTGATGCCATCCAACCATCTCATCCGGTGTCGTCCCCTTCTCCTCCTGCCCTCAATCTTTCCCCACATCAGGGTCTTTTTCAATGAGTCAACTCTTTGCATCAGGTGGCCAAAGTATTGGAGTTTCAGTTTTAGCATCAGTCTTTCCATTGAACACCCAGGACTGATTTCCTTTAGGATGGACTGGTTGGATTTCCTTGCAGTCCAAGGGACTCTCAAGAGTCTTCTCCAACACTGCAGTTCAAAAGCATCAATTTTTCAGCACTCAGCTTTCTTTATAGTCCAACTCACATCCATACATGACCACTGGAAAAACCATAGCCTTGACTAGAAAGAAATTTGTTGGCAAAGTAATGTCTCTGCTTTTTAATATGCTGTCTAGGTTGGTCATAACTTTCCTTGCAAGGAGTAAGCGTCTTTTAATTTCATGGCTTCGGTCACCATCTGCAGTGATTTTGGAGCCCAGAAAAATTAAGTTAGCCACTGTTTCCACTGTTTCCCCATCTGTTTGCCTTGAAGTGATGGGACCAGATGCCATGATGTTAGTTTTCTGAATGTTGAGCTTTAAGCCAACTTTTTCACTCTCTTCTTTCACTTTCATCAAGAGGCTCTTTAGTTCTTCTTCACTTTCTGCCATAAGGGTGGTGTCATCTGCATATCTGAGGTTATTGATCCTGTCCAACTCTCTGTGACCTTATGAACTGTAGCCCATCAGGCTCTTCTGTCCATGGGATTCTCCAGGCAAGAATACTGGAGTGGGTTGCCATGCCCTCCTTGGGCGATGGACAAACAAGAAACTAGGTCTGATCTCTGATTGATTCAGTCTCCTGAACAAATGAGGTCTCTCAGAAGAGTCTTCATCCCTGAGCTAAAATGACCTCTTCTAGGAAAGCCCATTCAAGAAAACCTGACTCAGCTGCAATTCCTAAGAAATCGAGGGATAGAGATACTTCTCCAGGGGATCTCCCTGACCCAGGGATCGAAACTTCATTTCCTGCACTGCAGACAGAGTCTTCACTACTGAGCCACCTGGGAAGCCCAGTTAGAGTTAATATTGTTCTGTTTCATGGAAAATGTTGAAATCTTGTACAAAATGTAACTTTATCCATCAGTACTGAGGTTTTTTTTTTAATAATTGTCCATATATATTACATTTACAGACTCTGAAAACCTTACAGCAGAGTGTTATAACTTTTGCTTTAAATAGTTGTATGCGTTTTAAGGTTTAATGAAAGAATAAGTAAGAGATCTTATATTTATCAGCTGTTTACCTTTTCTAGTATTCTTCCTTAATTCTTGAAGATGCAGTTTCCTCTGATACCGTGGAGTTTTCCTCTGATAATATGTCTGACATGATGTATTTCCCTTCAATCTTGAAAAACTTTTAAAGCATTTCTTCTAGGCTAGGTCTGCTGACAACTATATTTTTCAGTTGTTCTTCAACTTACAATTTTTCTTTTTCTAAAATTTAAAAACTATGAATTTTCCATCACTTCACACGAGCATGATAAACCATATGGCAACTGAAAGGCTAGGTCTTTTCAGAGCGGTTTTGTTTTCAAGTTTCTCTTTCCTTATTTTTCAATGACTTTATTTTTGCTCGTTTTTAATGAACTATGGTTTTTGGTGTTCTGAGCTGTCTGTGAAGACTCATTAGTCTTTCTGGCAATCAATATATGTCTTAGAGTCCTGTCATCATCTTTAAAGGAGAATATTCTATTTCTCCTCTTTTCTTCAACTATGAGATGTTTCTTCTACCACCATAGACAATTGGAGAATTTCCTTACATTCTTCCAGTGCAGAGGAAATAGCACTTTTCCAAGGCTTCAAACAGTCCTGTGGACATTGAATTTACGCATGCTGGATTTTGCCAATACCCGGCGACACTGAGAGGAGATAGAATGACTGCTAGCCTGACAGCCAGCAAGAATTCCTCCTCATAGCTTAATTTTTACTATTTTTTTTTCCTTAACCTAACTTTCATCCTCAATATCATGCCATTTACTCTTACTATTTTGGAAATATGTGTAAATCTCTCATCTCTTGATGATCCCTAATATTTTTACTCTTAAGGATTTTGGCTTATTCTCTTTGTATTTCTACTCTTTTAGCTAAGAGGAAATTTGGAAGAGATGAGAGGTAACTATGCAGGACTAGGAATCAGAAGTCCACAATTACAGACTACAAATTTACAAACTGACAGATTACTACATCGTTTACATGAAAGTTAGTCTTGACAGGAAGGAACACATGAATGAAAAACCCCAGGAGAGGACTGGGCTCATTCTCCTGGAATCAAAGAAAATACGCTTTCTGACTTTTGTCATAGGGCCTCATTAGTCATAGAGAAAACAGAGAATGTCTCCATTCCCATGTTTTCAGAGATCATTCTTTTTTTTTTTTTTTTTTGGCTTTGTGACATGCAGGATCTTCCCTGACCAAGGATCAAACCAGTGCCCCCTGCACTGGTAGTGTGGAGTCAAACACTGGACCCCCAGGGAAGCCCCAGAGACTGGTCTTTTGGTGTGGTTGTATTTCCTCTGGCCACAGAGGTTTCTGTAATTGTATATCCTTTGGCCCTAAGGCAAAGCCTTCCCAACCAGAGTTACTTCTTTCAACACGGCAGCACTACTCTCATCAATATGGACTCTGTCTTATTTTTTGCCACTTTCATTCATTTCCCTCAACATCCCTGACCACTTTGTTGTTGTTGTTCAGTTATGTCTGGCTCTTTGCGACCCCATGGACTGCAGCATGCTAGGCTTCCCTGTCCTTTACCATCTCCTGGAGCTTGCTTAAACTTATGTCCATTGAGTGGGTGATGCCATTCAACCATCTCAAGTTCTGTCGTCCCCTTCTCCTCCTTCCTACAATCTTTCCCAGCATCAGGGTCTTTTCTAATGAGTCAGTTCTTCACATCAGGTAGCCAAAGTATTGGAGCTCCAGCGTCAGTACTCCCAATGAACATTCAGGGTTAATTTCCTTTAGGATTGACTGGTTTGATCTCCTCGCAGTCCAAGGGACTCTCAAGAGTCTTCTCCAACACCACAGTTCAAAAGCATCAATTTCTCAGTGCTCAGCCTTCTTTCTGGTCCCACTCTCACATCCATACATGAATAGTGGAAAAACCATAGCTTTAACTAGATGGACCTTTGTTGGCAAAGTAATGATTCTGCTTTTTAATATGTTGTCAAAGTTTGTCATAGCTTTTCTTCCAAGGAGCTAGCATCTTTAATTTCATGGATGCTGTCACAACCCTCAGTTTTTGGAGCTCAAGAAAATAAAGTCTGACAATGTTTCCATTGTTTCCCCATCTATTTGCTATGAACTGATGGGACCAGATGCCATGATCTTAGTTTTCTGAATGTTGAGTTTTAAGCCAGCTTTTTCACTCTTCTCTTTCACCTTCATCAAGAAGCTCTTTAGTTCTTCTTCACTTTCTGCCATAAGGGTGGTGTCATCTGCATATCTGAGGGTATCGATATTTCTCCCTGCAATCTTGATTCCAGCTTGTGCTTCATCTAGCCCAGCATTTCTGATGGTGTACTCTGCATAGAAGTTAAATAAGCAGGGTGACAATATACAGCCTTGACATACTCCTTTCCCAATTTGAAACCAGTCCATTGTTCCTTGTCCGGTTCTAACTGTTGCTTCTTGACCTGCATACAGGTTTTGCAGGAGGCAGGCAAGGTGATCTGGGATTCCCATCTCTAAGAATTTTCCATAGTTTGTTGTGATCCACACAGTTAAAGGCTTTAGCTTAGTCAGTGCAGCAGAAGTAGATGTTTTTCTGGAATTCTCTTGCTTTTTCTGTGGTCCAGTGGATATTGGCAATTTGATCTCTGGATCCTCTGCCTTTTCTAAATTGAGCTTGAGCATCTGGAAGTTCTCAGGTCACATATTGTTGAAGCCTGGCTTGGAGAATTTTGAGCATTCTTTTGCTAGCATGTGAAATGAGTGCAATTGTATGGTAGTTTAAACATTCTTTGGCATTGCTCTTCTTTGGGATTGGAGTGAAAACTGACCTTTTCCAGTCCTGTGGTGACTGCTGAGTTTTCCAAATTTGCTGGCATATTGAGTGCAGCACTTTCACAGCATCATCTTGTAGGATTCAAAATAACTCACCTGGAATTCCATCACCTCCTCTAGCTCTGTTTGTAGTGACACTTCCTAAAGCCCACTTGACTTCACTCTCCAAGGTGTCTGGCTTTAGGTGAGTGATCACACCATCCTGGTCTTCTATGTCATTAAGATCTTTTTTGTATAGTTTTTCTGTGTATTTTTGCCACGTCTTAAGATCTTCTGCTTCTGTTAGGTCCATACCATTTCTGTTTATTGTGCCTGTCTTTGCATGAAATGTTCCCTTGGTATCTCTGATTTTCTTGAGGAGACCTCTAGTCCTTCCCATTCAACTGTTTTTCTCTACTTCTTTGCACTGTTCACTTAAGAAGGCTTTCTTATCTCTCCTTGCTATTCTTTGGAACTCTCCATTCAGATGGATATATCTTCCCTTTTCTCCTTTGCCTTTCATTTCTCTTCTTTTGTCAACTATTTGTAAAGCTTCCTTGGTAACCATTTTGCCTTTTGCATTTCTTTTTCTTGGGGATGATTTTGATCGCTGCTTCCTGTACAATGTTACAAACCTCCGTCCATAATTCTTCAGGCACTCTGTCTATCAAATCTAATCCTTCAAATCTATCTGTCACTTCCACTGTATAATTGCAAGGGATTTGATTTAGCTCATACCTGAATGGCCTAGTGGTTTTCCCTACTTTCTTTAAGTCTGAATTTTGCAGTAAGGAGTTCATGATCTGAGCCACAATCAGCTCTCGGTCTTTTTTTTTTGCTGACTGTATATAGAGCTTCTCCACCTTGGCCGCAAAAAATATAATCAATCTGATTTTGGTATTGACCATCTGGTGA
The DNA here is from genome assembly GCF_910594005.1 of Cervus elaphus. Taxonomy (NCBI): domain Eukaryota; kingdom Metazoa; phylum Chordata; class Mammalia; order Artiodactyla; family Cervidae; genus Cervus; species Cervus elaphus. The sequence continues at coordinate 76,256,874 of NC_057826.1, forward strand.
TGTCCATGTGTAGAGTCAAGGAATACCCTAGGGGATGAAAGAGCACCACAAAGGAGGAGCCTGCACCCCTGAATCACTGCACCCAGCAGAGTTGCCCTGTCAACCTGATCTCTCACTTAGATAGAGGTATTTATTTGAGAGAGCAGTCACATTCTTTAAGCCAGTGCATTTTGGGGTGGAAGAAGGGAGATCTTAGTTACTACAGTGTACCCTAATTAACTTAGGTTCATTTGAGGAAAATGCAATAATGTTATCATGACAGAACCACCTTTCCTACCTAATTAGGTGACAGAATCCTCTAGAAGGTAGAGTGGGGAGAGGAGAAAACCAAAATTCTAGACCCAAAGTACTAGATCTGGTCTTGTTTTTGTTGACTGTATCGAGATTCTCCATCTTTGGCTGCAAAGAATATAAGCAATCTGATTTTGCTATTGACCATCTGGTGATATTCATGTGTAGAGTCTCTCTTGTGTTGTTGGAAGAGGGTGTTTGCTATGACCAGTGTGTTCTCTTGGCAAAACTCTTGTTAGCCTTTGCCCTGCCTCATTTTGTACTCCAAGGCCAAACTTGCCTGTTACTCCAGGTATCTCTTGGCTGCTCACTTTTGCATTCCAGTTCCCTATGATGAAAAGAACATCTTTTTTTGCCTTAGTTCTAAAAGGTCTTGTGGGTCTTCTTAGAACCATTCAACTTCAGCTTCTTCGGCATTGATGGTTGGGGCATAGACTTGCATTACTGTGATATTGAATGGTTTGCCTTGGAAACGAACAGAGATCATTCCACAGTTTTTGAGATTGCACCGAAGTACTGACCACTACCTCTGGCAATCTCCAATCTGTTCTCCATAAGCTTATTTTTTTTCTTTTTTAAGATTCCATATATAAGTAATATCATTAAATATTTGTCTGTATCTCACTTATTTCACTACTTTAATGCTTTCATGATGCATATATGTTATTGAAAATAGCTTGATGTTTTCTTCTATGAGTTTTATGTTTTCAGGTCTTATGATCAAGTCTTTAAACCATTTGAGTTGATTTTTTATAGGGTATAATAGGGTGCTCTTTCATTCCTCTGCATGTGGCTGTGCAGTTTTCTCCTCACCATTTATTGAAAACATTGTCCTTGATCCATTGTATATTCTTTTATTGTAAATTAACTGGTCATATATATGCGAATTTTTTCTGGGCTCTCCATTCCATTGATCAGTGTGATTGTTTTTATGTCAACATCCAACAGTTTTATTGCTCTAGCTTGTAATATAGCTTGAAGTCAGGAAGTGTGATGCCTCCTACTTTGCTATTCTTTCTCAAGATTGCTTTGGATATTCAGGATCATTTTTACTTCTATAAAAATTTTAAGATTATTTTTTCTATTTCTATGAAAAGTGCCATTGGCATTTTGATACAGATTACATTGAAACTATGGGCTTCCCAGGTGATTCAGTGGTAAAGAATCTGCCTGCCAATTCAGGAGATGTGGGTTCAATCCCTGGGTCAGCAAGATCCCCTGGAGCAGGAAATAACTACCTGCTCCATTATTCTTGCCTGGAAAATTCCATGGACAAAGGAGCCTGGCAGGCTACAATCCGTGAGGTTGCAAAGATTTGGACACCACTGAACATGCCCACATGCGTTGAACCTATAGATTGCTTTGGGTACTGTGAATATTTTAGCAATATTAATTCTTCCAATACATGGGAACAATATATCTTTCCATTTATTTGTGTCTCCTTCAATTTTCTTCACCAATGTCTTATAGTTTTGTCTTTATGTCTAAAAGATTTCACAAGCATCATGTGGACTCATGAGTATTAGTCAAAGAAAACATCTCTGCCATCTTCCATCACCGCCGTGACAGAGCTGTCTGAGGCATTTAGTCTGATTCCAAAGATTCTCATAGACTCAAATTCCAACTCTGAGATACCTTTTAAAAACTGATTTCTCAGTGAAGTAACTTGTTACTCTACTTTCATATGACATCTAATTTCTATAGGCTTCCCTGATGGCTCAGATGGTAAAACATCTGCCTGCAGTGCAGGAGACCCAGGTTCGATCCCTGGGTCAGGAAGATCATCTGGAGAAGGAAATGGTAACCCACTCTAGTACTCTTGCCTGGAAAATTCCATGGACAGAGGAACCTGGTAGGCTACAGTCCACAGGGTTGCAAAGAGTCAGACACAACTGAGTGACTTCACTTTCTTTTATTTTTCTTTAATTTCTGTAGACTCTAAGACTAACACATCATCATAGATTTGGGATGGTAAAAACATATTGGGAAGACAGAAGTTTTTGATATAGCTCAGAAAGTAAAACGAAGACACTGATTAGCTCTCCGTGGGGCCTTGGAATCTTTGGTTCTACATTTGGCCTTCAGAGGGCGATGTTGCACAAACTAAAGATCTTGTTCAGCTTCCTCTGTTCAGTTCTGCAGCTTGCTGAGTTCTTTGCAGAGGCAAGAGAGAAGAATCAGACATCAAACATCAGAAAGCTGCAGGCTCATCTCAGCAGCTTTTGTATTTGTATCTTAGCAGGGAACTTGTCCAGCCTTAACCTTCTTTTTCCTGCCACTTTCCTGTCTGCTCAGGGGAGATCATTCAGAGAAGACTTCACAGCGTTTCCACTGCTCAGCCATGCTACTGTTGCTCATCTCAATACTGGGGATATTTGCCCTGAGTGAGTAAAATTTCTTAGTGGTCTGTCGTTCTACAGACTCTTACTACAAATACAGTTCTTTTCATAGTGATGTCTGCATTGCTTTTAGTGACGTGACATTGATTTTGCAGGAGAATCCAGAGGCCAGTCAGTGACCCAGCCTAATGATCCTCTTTTGGTCTCTGAAGGAACCTCATTGGAGCTGAAGTGTAACTATTCCTACGGTGCAACTCCCTATCTCTTCTGGTATGTCCAGCACCCCAGGCAAAGACCCCAGCTGCTCCTCAAGTACTTTTCAGGCAACACCGTGGTTCAAGGCATTAGAGGCTTCGTGGCTGAATTTAAGAGCAGTGAATTTTCCTTCAACCTGAGGAAATTCTCAGCCCATTGGAGTGACTCGGCTGAGTACTTCTGTGCACTGAGTGGCACAGTGCCTGGGAGCGCAGGAGGAGTTGAACAGAAACCACTGGCGGTGGTGGAGTTTTCAGACACTCAAGATCGCTTCTTGTTTTATTTTAAGCGATCTTTTGCTATATGATTGCAAATGAGGCAAAGAGAGCTGAGCAGACAGAGGTACTTTTATATAAGCCTACAGTTCCATGTCTGGTAAATTTTATTTCGGGAACTTTTTACTTCGTTTAGAAACCACATAACAATAAATAGTTAAGATCCTAGAATGATGTTCTTATCATGTACTAATCAGATGCTTAAGGACTTGCCTTTAGGTTGACTGTTTTAAGGGATTGACTGTATGGGTTTTCATTTACCACTTTGTATCTTGCTCAAGACAGAAAACAAAAGATGAACTGCTCATGTTCTCTCCCTGAAAATTTGCCTCCTTAACTTGGTCATTCACAGAAAATTTTCTTGAATTTTTTTCCCCGTGGGTCTCACTGTGTTGGTCACAAAGTGTTAGAATATTTTCTCTGAATATTTATTTCACTTAGGAGGAATTCCGAAGTTGGTTAACACTAAAGAGATTGATTAGAATCTTATGGGGCTTAGAAAACTGTTATAATCATGTTAGTTCTGGCAACTATTTAAGAATAGTACCTAAGGAGAATGGAGATTTATAATTCATTTATAATTCATTCATCTAAAGAGTTTTTCTCAGTTATAAAAGTAGCTTCTCATTCTTTTGGTATTCTCTTAAATTCTATAAATCTACACCAGTAATTTGTGAATATAACTCCTTTGTACTTTCTTCCAGCTATGGACATTTTTCCCCCTGCCTTGCTTTCACCCTGTTCTTGTATGATTTCACTGTTAGAATGTTAGAGTTTGATTCTTATATGTTAAAATTGTGGTAATTAATCAGGTAGTAAGTTTAGCAGTTCAAATTCTGTTAGAATATTGATAAGAATTTTAATGAATACTAGGATGATACTGGAACCAGCATAAATTTGTGATGCATATAAACTTTTTGTCTAGGATGGGAAGAATTGCATAAGAAGCTTTTCTAGTCCTTGTGTTCTTAAGGACTTGGAACATAATGAGTACTCTAGAGAAAGCAGAGAAGGAGGAGGAGGGAGTTTTCTGGTTGCCTATCTGGCCTACACTATAATGTATAAGGGGCTTTTCCCAGGTGGCTCAGTGGTAAAAAATCCACCTGCCAATTCAGGAGATGCTGGTTCAGTCCCTGAGTTGGGAAAATCCCCTGGAGAAGGAAATGGCAACCCACTCCAGTATTCTTGCCTGGAAAGTCCCATGGACAGAGGAGCCTGGTGGGCTACAGTCCACTGGGTCGCAAAGAGCTGGACGTGACTCAATGATTAAAGAGCAGCAACAGCAGAATGTATAAGGAGATACGTGCATAGGAGCTCTCAAAACGCAGAGTAAGTAGTGTGTGACCATGGTTTATCTTAGTGAAATGGTGAGTCTGAAAATAACAATAATTTTAGTACCTACTGATATGGTTTGTAATAAATGTGTTTCAGTGGTTGCTGGGTAGGTATAAGGAAAGTAAATGGGCTATTGGAGAAACACAATTAAGAATAAGAAATGTATGCTCATTTAATATCTCTTTCCCTTCCTCCCTTCCTTTCTGTTTTTTGGATCACACTCTCTTCTACCTCTCTTTGCAGGTGACTCACTGTCATTGGTTAAACCACACACCCTGAAGGACTACAGGGGGCACTTTATCTAGGAGAAGTTTTTTATTTGAAGTCTTTCTTTTGATTCTGAACTCAAGCTGAGTTTGAAGAAAAATAAGTCTTATACCAAGGACTCCAAGCAGCTGGGAGACCATAATCCAACCTCCCAACCCTAACTCTGCCTGTGAAATCAAAGTGGTCTTCCTCCCTGGGTCTCTCCCTTCTTTCTTTTTATTAATAATTCATTGTTATTTATATAATTGGGTATGATTTTTTAGAAGTTTTCTACAATAATAAATTATATTAGGAATAAAATGAAAATCTTGAACTACTTTATCTATGAAATTAACAATTTGGACTTTTCCAGTAATTAATCAGGGCTTCCCTGGTAGCTCAGCTGGTAAAGAATCCACATACAATGCAGGAGACCCTGGTTCGATTCCTCGTCAGGAAGATCTGCTGGAGAAGGGATAGGCTGCCCACTCTGGTATTCTTGGGCTTCCTGGTGGCTCAACTGGTAAAGAATCTGCCGACAATGCGGGAGTCCTGGGTTCAATCCCTGGGTTGGGAAGATCCCCTGGAGAAAGGAATGGCTACCCACTCCAGTATTCTGGCCTGGAGAATTCCATGGACTGTATAGTCCATAGGTTTGCAAAGAGTTGGACACGGCTGAGTGACTTTCACGTTCTAGATAGTACCAGTTGGAAGACAACATGATAGGATGGCGCTGTGTGTAACAGGGTTCAGCTTGTGCTTTGAATCAGAGACCATTGTATGTTATTGTCTCCATGTAGCCAGAAGACATGGGACCTGGAATCGAAAGAAGGGAGTGGCTCCTCTCACTGTTACACCTAATAATCCATTAACAAACTTCAATAGATTTCCAAGCTGGCAACTTTATGCATGTAGATCTGGAGATCTTAGTCCCTAAGGGAAGAATTCTTTCACCAGAGCGCAAAACAATGGCTCCAGTCAATGGACAATGAGACTGGATATTTTGGGCTCTCTAGCCATCAACTCAACATGGCAGAATAAAGAACCTATTAGCTGGAGTGATTGATCTTGAATAACAAGAGAATATTGGATTGCTTTCATACAGTGGAAGCAAGGAATAATATATTTGGAGCCTCTTACTACTTTCATGTCCAGTGGCTAAGCTTAATGGAAAACATCAGCAATCAAAACTAATACAGGACCATTGAAAACTGAGATCTTTCTGGAATAAAGGTTTGGGTCACTCAAACAGGCAAAGAACAAAGACCTGGAAGGTTATGACTTCAAGTTGCTTTTTTTGTGATATTTCATATGATAGGATATTAAAATTGACCCTTGTGTTAGTTTTCTAAGGCTGCCATAATAGAATACCTTAGTCTGGGTGGCTTAAGTAGCAAACATTTGTTTTCTCACAGTTCTAGATGCTATAAATCTAAGATTTGGGTACTGGCAGGGTTAGTTTCTTGGAGGCCTCTTGCCTTTGTTTGTAGATGACTCTTTTCTCACTGCTTTTGCCAAGTCTTCCTTCTGTTTCTTGCATGTCTCTGTCCAAATTTCCTCTTCTTCTAAGGACACTACTTACATGGATTAGTACCCATATGACTTCATTTTATCTTAAGACTGCTTTAAAGGCCAGATACAGTCAGATTCTGAGTACTGGGAGTTAGTCTTCAACATATGAAATTGAGTGGGGGATATGATTGTCAGTAACAACCCTCTAGTAAATAAATGTAAAGTTCATAAATAAGACAGCTGAGGCCTTCCTTGATTAAAATTTTCCCTAATTTCTGGTACACAGAATGATTATGTATAATTTGAGGATGAGGTTTCCCACTTTCTCTTGATGTGTTTTTAAAGAAACTTGAAAAGTGGTTCCTTTTAAATGATACATTTAAAAATGTTTCCCTAAAGCTGTTAGTCATAGCTGTCTCTGACCTTTTGCTGTGTCAGATTATGAAATGTCCTCATTTTTAGTTTCATCCTTTTCTGTAAGTAAATCTTAATTTGTGTTTCATCTCTGCTAACTTTCCTCCACTCTTTTTTTCTGTTTGAAAATTAATCTTTTTGAACTTATGTCTTTTTTAAAAATTTGGTCTTACCTTGCAGAAACTAGTTTTGTCCACTAACTTGGTGTCCTCTTGGACTCCTTCACTGCCCCTTAAGCAGAATTGACATTCCTTTGGAGTGTCTCTTTGATGGGTCTGGTGGGTTCACTGGGTAAGGCAGGGGGCTTCAGTCCTTACACACAGGGCAGTAGGAACAACCATCAATAGGGGAAGGGCCGTATAGAGGGTAGTATATGCATAGTATGGAATACAGTACAGCAGAAGAGCCTGTGTTAATATGTATATACATATATATAATAACCTATGTTAATTTAATAAGATCTACAAGATTTATTATTGAGTCCATAAAGCAAGTTACAGAAATGTATCACAATATGTATCATTTTATATTAAATAAAAACTAAATAAAATACTAAAAATGCTATATATTTTCTATTGGTTTGTATATTTAGTATACCTACAGTAAGTGCCCTACATAGGAATGAGTTCTGTTCTGAGAGCATGTTTGTTAAGTCCAGTATGTTCGTAAGTCCAACAAAGTTAGCCTAGGTACCCAACTGACACAACTGAGTATATAGTACTGTACTGTAGTAGGTTTATAATACTTTGTCACACAATAATATATAACAAACAAGCAAACACAAAAAGTAAAGAAAACCCCTTTAATCTCACAGTACAGTGCCTTGAAAAGTACAGCAGCACAATACAACAGCTGACATACAGGGATTAGCATCGAGTGAAGAGGCAGGAAGAGTTACTGATGGAGGAGGGAGAGGAGGTGGGAGATGGTACAGCTGAAGGGTCATCAGCAATAGGAGACGGAGGGCAGACTGTGATTTCATTCACACCTGATGTTGATGGCATACGTTCTGCTTCCCTGCTGGATTCAATTCTATCTACCCTCTTGAAAAAAATGATCCAGGGCTTGTCTGGGTGGTAACTCTTTTTCTCATCATAAAAGACACAATATCACTGGACTGCATTCTGAACAACTGCTGCAAACTTTGTGTACTGTTCTACGTTCCGGTCCTCTGCCTCAGAAACTAACAGTGCCTCCTCCAACAAAGAAAATCCCCTTGCCATTTCCTGCTTTGTGAATCTCTTTGGTTCTTTAGTTACTTCTTCCTCTCGTCTATCTTCATCCTTACTCTGGGCCTTCAGTTCAGATCTTCATTAGTAAGCCCCATGTTTGCATCTTTGAAAGCTCTCAACTTGTAGGTTCATATGTAGGAGACTTACTGTATATAAACCTATAGTAAGCCTGCAGGCATCGATTCCAAATCTACGAATGATCAAAACGGTCAAATTTGGAAGTGAAGAGTCAAAGAGAATTTTAATTTATGTTATTGTATAATTATTAAATATATTTATATTTAATATAAATATATTTATATATAAATTTATTTATATATTTATAATTATTTATATTATTTTAATCCTCCATAGATTCATGAATTCCTCTTAATGTTACACTTAATATAATTATAAAAGCTTTCCTAAAATTGTATCCATATTCTGCTATATTCACATAAGAATGGGGGAAAGAGAAAGCAATCTCCTTTTAATAAGATTTTGTTCACCTGGCTCAAGTGAAATATTTCTCTCTCCTCTGGGATCATATAGCTTTCACTACTTTCCTCTTACCGTCCTACTCTTTGATTCTTGTATAGTTATGTTTACTTTTGTTTTACTCAGTGGACTGTAAAATGCTGTCTCATCCCTTTTACATATTCTTAAGATTTCATAAATTACCTCATTTACAGTAGAATTTTAGTAAACATTTATGCACTTATTTTGAACTAAGTAAAAAAAAAAATCAAATAGCAGTAGATGAAAATTGTCAAATTATTTCATGGTATTAATTTTCATGAAATTCCATCTTAAAAGTAGAATTGGTTCATTTTTAATCCCCATTTAATCCAGGCAGTTATATTGTTTTCTGACCTTCAGCATTTCTTTGACCAAGAAACAGGAAGTGAATGGAGTTGGGGTTATGTAATGTTGAGTTGAGTGAATGAGTTCAGTCGCTCAGTCATGTCCGACTCTTTGCGACTCCGTGGACTTCAGCATGCCAGGCCCCCCTGTCCATCACCAACTAGTTGGTCTAAAGTGAGCTTTGTTTCTGCACACTAGGGGGCGCTGTAGGCTTTGCAAGAAGTAAAGACTGTTCCAGATGTTCCAAAGAGAGGAGCCTAGAGAGCGAATGTTCAAACACAATTGCACTTTTTTCACACGCTAGCAAGGTAATGCTCAAAATTCTCCAAGCGAGACTTCAACAGTATGTGAACTGAGAATTTCGAGATGGTCAAGCTGGATTTAGAAAAGGCAGAGGAATTAGAGATCAAATTGCCAACATCTGTTGCATCATAGAAAAAGCAAGAGAATTCCAGAAAAACATCTACTTCTACTTTATTGATTATATTAAAGCCTTTAACTGTGTGGATCACAACAAACTGTGGAACATTCTTAAAGAGATGGGAATACCAGACCACCTTACCTATCTCCTGAGAAATCTGTATGCAGGTTAAGAAGCAACAGTCAGAATCAGACATGGAACAACAGGCTGGTTCCAAATTGGGAAAGGAGTATGTCAAGACTGTATATTGGCACCCTGCTTATTTAACTTATATGCAGAGTACATCATGTGAAATGGCAGGCTGGGTGAGGCACAAGTTGGAATCAAGATTGCCAGGAGAAAAATCAATAACCTCAGGAATGTAGAGGACAACACCCTTATGGCAGAAAATGAAGAGGAACTAAAGAGCTTCTTGATGAAGGTGAAAGAGGAGAGTGAAAAAACTGGCTTAAAACCCAGCATTCAAAAAGCTAAGATCATGGCATTCAGTCCCATCACTTCATGGAAAATAGATGGGCAAACAATGGAAATAGTGACAGATTTTATTTTCTTGGGCTCCCACATCACTGCAGATGGTGACTGCAGCCATGAAATTAAAATGCACTTGCTCCTTGGAAGAAAAGCTATGACAAACCTAGACAGCATATTAAAAAGCAGAGACAGAAATGCAAATCAAAACTACAAATATCACCTCACACCAGTCAGAATGGCCATCATCAACAAGTCTACAAACAATAAATGCTGGAGAGGGTGTGGAGAAAAGTAAATGCACTTGCACTATTGGTGGGAATGTAAACTGATACAGCCACTATGGAAGATGGTATGGAGATTTCTTAAAAAACTAGGAATAAAACCACCGTATGACTCAGCAATCCCACTCATAGGCATATACCCTGAGGAAACCAAAGTGGAAAAAGACACATTTATCCCATTGTTCATTGCAGCACCATTTACAATAGCTAGAACATGGAAGCAACTGAGATGTCCTTTGACAGATGAATGGATAAAGAAGTTGTGGTACATATACACAATGGAATATTACTCAGCCATAAAACAACACATTTGAGTCAGTTCTGTTGAGGTGGATGAACCTAGAACCTATTATACTGAGTGAAATGAGTCAGAAAGAGAAAGATAAACATCACATTCTAACGCATGTATACAGAATCTAGAAAAATGGTACTGAAGAATTTATTTTCAGGGCAGCAATGGAGAAACAGCCACAGAGAATAGACCTATGGACATGGGGAGAGGGGAGGAGAGGGTGAGATGTATGGAAAGAGTATAACATGGAAACTTACATTACCATATATAAAATAGACAGCCAATGGGAATTTGCTGTATGGCTCAGGAAACTCAAACAGGGGCTCTGTATCAATCTAGAGGGGTGGGAGGGGGAGGGAGATGGGAGGGAGGTTCAAAAGGGAAGGCATGTATGTATACCTAAGGCTGATTCATGTTGAGGTTTGACAGAAAACAACAAAATTCTGTAAAGCAATTATCCTCCAGTAAAAAAATAAAAAGAAAAGAAAAGGGAAAAAAAAGACTATTGTAAGTGCTTGCAGCTAAATTGTGCTAAACAAGTTGTCAAAACTTGGGCGTGTACCATAAAAGGAAATTGATACAGATAAAGTCAACCTACTTGTATGGGGGAAAAAAAAAAAAAAGCAGAGACATTACTTTACCAACAAAGGTCTGTCTAGTTAAAGCTATGGTTTTTCCAGTATTCATGTATGGATGTGAGAGGTGGATCATAACGAAGGCTGAGCACCAAAGAATTGATGTCTTTGAACTGTGGTGTTGGAGAGGACTCTTGAGAGTTCCTTGAACTACAAGGAGATCAACCAATCAATCCTGAAGGAAATCAGTCCTGAATATTCATTGGAAGGATTGATGCTGAAGCTGAAGCTCCAGTACTTTGGCCACCTGATGTGAAGAGCTGACTCAAAGGAAAAGACCCTGATGCTGGGAAAGATTGAAGGCAGGAGGAGAAGGGGATGACAGAGGGTGAAATGGTTGGATGGCATCATCCACTCAATGGACATGAGTTTGAGCAAGCTCTGGGAGACAGTAAAGGACAGGGAAGCCTCTGTGCTGCAGTCCATGGGGCCGCAAAGAGTCAGACAAGACAGTGACTGAACAGCAACCAGAGAGCACAGACCAGTCAGATGATGCACAGCAGAGGTGGGGAGAGGGGAGCAGTGCTCATGTAAAGTTTATCTAAATTTTCAGCTTTGTCTTTCTCTACAGACTTAGGAAAGCTGGAGTCCCTACCTCTCTAAATCCATTATGACGATGATTCTCTGAGCAGAGGTAGAGGAATGGGGATAGTAATGTTACCGAGCTCTGTGAGCGTGGAAGCCCAACAGGAAATATCTCTGTTACCTGTTGTCAATATTTAAATTTTGTGATTAAATTCTCCCAATTCCCTAGGAAGTTTTCATATATCTCCCCTGAGACTAGAAGAGGCAAGAGTACTCAGGAGCAAAGAAGAAAGGATTAAAAAGTAAGAAACAGATAGAAAGAGGAAAGAAAAGGACAATATTTAATTTGATCAGCAATGTGTATCCTTTTCAGAATCAGCTGTGTAGCGCGTCTGTCTGCCTGTTGGGCAGGAGAAGGAGGGAGGTGGAAGTTAAGTCAGAATGGACATTATACATATATCCTGCGTTTCTTTTAATCCACTGAAATCTTACTAGAATAATATTCTGTGCAGATGACAGCTGTACCTTCTGGGTTTCTAGAGCTCTCAATTTCAAGAAAATGTATCACTGTCTTCATACATACTGCTTGTATCAGTTTTCTTTTATTAGAATTTACATATAACTGAATTCTTTTTTAAAAATGAGGTAAAATGAACATATAGCATGGTATTAGTTTCAGGTATATGACACAATGATTTGATATTTATGTATATTGTGGAATGATCATTACAACAAGTCTAGCAACATGTATCATACAGAATTGTAATTTTATTTTCTTATGATGAGGGCTTTCAAGATCTACTCTCTTAGCAACTTCCAAATATGTAACACAATATTATTAACTATAGTCATCTTCCCATACATTACACTCCCACAACATTTATTTTATATCTTTAGAGTTTGTACCTTTTGACCCCATTCATCTATTTCATTTCCACCCCTCATCCCTGCCTTTGGCAACCACTAATTCGTTCTCTGTATCTATGAGCCTGATTTTTTAAAAAAAAATACTCCACATGGAATGGAGTATTTATATATTTGTCTCTGTCTGACCTACTTCACTTAGCGTAATGCCCTCAGGGCCATCCATATTGTAGCAAATGACAATGTTTTATTCCTTTTAAAGGCTGAACTGTCATACAACTGAATTCCTAAATGCTCAGTCATTCTAAGTAATTTGGGAGTGAGCTCACTCTTTCTATGGTTCTTTAAGGCTCCATTTAACACAGTTGAGACACTGATCTTCTCAGAAGTAACATCCACCATCCCTTTCTCACACACTCTTGCACAAACTTTTCTTACATAAAGTGCTTTTTAAATGCCTTATATCTTCATATACTACAAATATTGTTCCTACCCTCCTGCACTGTTTGCAACCACAGTTTTGGAGAGATTACTGCACAATCTCCCTGGGTGGCTGTGGGTGGAGCTTCCTGTTAAGTGAATGACAGTTCGGATGTGACTGGTTCTCATTAATACGGGTGAGTTCCAGTAAAACTGGAACATTTTGACAGTAAGAAGAGAACTTCTCTGGACCCAAGACTCTCCACCCTCCAGAGTGGGGGCAGAGGTACCCCAGTAACTGAGCAAGGAGTCATGAAGCGGTGGTGGGAAGCCTTGCTGGGGCTCCTGTGGGTCCAGCTTTGCTGTGAGTCTGGGTTGTCCTAGAGTGCAGCTGGGGAGGGACGGAAGGTGAGCTGACGCAGAGAGAGCTCCTAGATGGTCCTACATCCTCGTGGGTGTTTCCTGAGATAGTTTACAGTTCTGGAAACTGCATTCATGACTCCCCTGAGACATCATATGTGTTTGTTTTTCTCTTCCCAAGCAGGGGTGAGAGCGGTGAAGGTGGAGCAGAGCACTTCAGTCCTGAATCTGCAGGAGGGAGCTAACTGTACGCTGAGGTGCAATTTTTCTGCCACAGTGAGCAGTGTGCAGTGGTTCCAGCAGAATCCTGGAGGCAGCCTCACCAGGCTGTTTTTCATAGCTTCAGGGATGAAGCAGAATGAAAGACTGAGTTCCACAGTGAATTCTAAGGAACGGTACAGTACCCTACACATCACAGCCTCCCAGCTGGAAGACGCAGCCACCTACCTCTGTGCGGTGGAGGCACAGTGCTCCCAGGCGGCCTGCAGCCTGTGCCCAAACTGCAGCTGCCTCAGCCCCGCCCCTCCGTGGGCTGGCATGTGTCCCCACAGTAGCCTTTGATAGAAGGTTGAATCAATCTCTGACTCTGCAGGATCCTAAAGTGCGTAGCAGTAAACTTTGTCGGTCAATTATTACAAAATAAAAGTTTATATGTCAACATCATAATAATGCTTGTGGGAGAGATATTAGAATTCTCTGAAAATGAGAAACTGTGGTTTTGGTTTTGAAAATTGCTGTTACATTGGAAAGCAAATTTTCATAAGTGTAGAAATTGAAATTGCATGTGATAATAGTTTCAATGAAAAAGAATAGTATTTTCATATTTGAGTTAACCCAATGAAACAATTACTAACATAGAAAAATAATTTATACTCACTTCTCCTGTAATTAAACACTGATATGATGTATAAATAAGCACTTAATTATAAATAAGTCATGAAGCCACTTTTAGTCTTATATGCCTTCTGCAAGTTACAGAGAATGTCGGTGAAAACACTAAAATGTCCCTGTACAAAGTTATATTTGGCATTAAATTCAGAATTACATGAAGATGATTGGTTTGAAGAGTTAAGTCATTTCTACAAAAATTGTTCCACTAGACACATCAACTCTGGATTTACTAGAATTTATATTTCAAACTAATTTATCATATATTTATATTATGTTGTTATAGCATACAAAATACTCAAGAGCTCTAGTATCAGTTATATCAACAGAAATATTCTCAAAGTTAAAAATTATCAAAAATTTGTTTACAATCTTGCATTTACTAATAGCAACTGACATTGCTTTCTATTAATTACATTAATTGAAATTAAATTGTTAAAGTTATAATTTTTATATTCTAGTTAATTAATTTGCAGAAAAGCAAGCCAGGCAAATCTTATTAGCAAGATATGACATTAATAAGTATTTGTTATTAATTTATATAGAATTAAGATCCAAAATATTTTTTGCAAGTTGTAAATTTATGTTGTTATTTAATATATCATTATAAACTCTACTGGGCTTCCCAGATGGTGCTAGGGATAAAAAAAAACCTGCCTACCAATGCAGGAGATGTAAGACACATGGATTCAGTCCCTGGGTGAGAAAGATCCCCTGGAGAACGGCAGGGCAACCCACTCCAGTATTCTTCTCTGGAGAATCCCATGGACAGAAGAGCCTGGTGGGTTACATTACATAAGGCCACAAAGAGTCAGACATGAATAAAGCCACTCAACACTCATGCATGCATAAACTCTATTGCCATTTTTAAGTAAGAAAATATTTTTGAAGATATTTGTATTTTCTTAGTGTCACTTTTTTCTGTTTCTCTGAACAAGGGGCCTCAGATTTTCATTTTGCATGGAGTCCCACAAATTCTATAGTCATCCTTGTCTGGGAATCTTGAGTACCCAAGACAGACTTGGGATGAGGGAGATATAAGCCAGAATGCAGTTAGGCTGATTGAGAAATAATTTTTTTCTTTACTTGTGAGGGAGTTCATCCACCTCCTTCAGGTTCCATAAGTCACTGAGCTTCTTTATTTCTTTCTTTTTTTCAATAAGAAATATATGTTATAGATAAAAAATTAAAAATATGTCTCTGGAAACAAGTTCCCTGCTTACCTATGGCTCATCCATGTGGTGATCTTGATACTCAGTGAGTGAAGTCCCATTTTATTCCATTTTACTTCAGACTTAGGTTCACCTTGATCTGACATTAATCTTATAAGTGAAAACCCAGATCTGATCTGGTCCCAGGACCCTGCCTCTGCTTCTGAAGAGACCCCCATATTGCTTTGTGACAACCTCAGTCCCCCGAGACCACATGGGGATGTAAAAATGGTCTTCAGGTTCCATGATGCAGGCGATTTCTCCCCACTCTCATGTCACTCTACATTGCACATAACCGGTCCTCAATAAATATTTGCTTTATTAAATAGTATAAAAGAAGAGCTTTTGGAAGTTCTTTAATCCAACTTCATTTTACAAAACAGAAACTAATCCAAGATGACAATAGAAAACTATTAGATAATAACTGATTTGGGAGGAGAAAGAAATTGGATTTTCTCACTTCTTCTTTAGCATCTTTTCCCCTGTTTTCTACCTGTAGGGCCTTATTTCTGAGCAAAGAGAAACTAATGTAAGGCCAGCCATTTAGGTCACCGTAGGTTTGGATGTGGGAATCTATTTGACCACCTGAATAAAGAATCCCAATTTATGTGAATATTTGACACTTAGGGCAGGAAAGGAGCCTCAGGTTGAGCCTTTGTTGTTACCAGCAGACCAGTCCATCCTTCACAGGCTTCTGTAGTAATAAAGCTGAAAGTAAATGTGCCATCTCAACACTCAGATATAGTTTAAGAATGTTCCTAGAAAGAGCAGCTATATTCATTATTTCAGGGGGATTTCTTGAAGGCAAGATATAACTCTAGAGCATCACTAATACATTGTTATAAAAATGATTATTGGATCCGAAGACTATGGGAGAATATTGTCATCATTCAGTTTGACAGTCCATGAAGATACTAGGAAAAGCCTTCTCAGATCAACATCTTTTTATGGTAAGTCAGGCAATGTTCAATGAAATATTTTGGGGGCAGTAAATTTTGCCCAGGGGATGGCTGTGCCTGTAATAAACTTTAATATGTGGAACACTGTGCTAAGCAGAGCATATTCAAACTATACTATTCTGTCCTGGATACCATAACTTGAAAGCGGAAACGCTGACCTAAAGTCTCTCTGTCTCTTAGAAGAGGACAAATCTCCCTATAAATTATTAGGGAATTATATCCTATGGAGAATGGTAGAAAGAATAGAGGATGTCTGGTGGCTCAGATGGTAAGAATCTGCCTACAGCGCAGGAGACCCTGGTTTGAAACCTGGGTGGGGAAGATCCCCTGGAGAAGGGAACAGCTACCCACTCCAGTATTCTCATCTGGAGAATCCCATGGACAGAGAAACCTGGTGGGCTACAGTCCATGGGGGTCACAAAGAGTCACACATGACTCAGCTACTTTCACTTAGGAATGGAAACAGTTTATGTATGTAAAAACATACATTTTACATTTACATACAACTTTAGGTGTTGATTTCTGATTCTTTATCTTCAGTTCAGTCACTCAGTCGTGTCTGACTCTTTGTGACCCCATGGATCGCAGCATGCCAGGCCTCCCTGTCCATCACAAACTCCCGGAGTTTACTCAAACTCATGTCCATCGATTCAGTGATGCCATTCAGCCATCTCATCCTCTGTCGTCCCCTTCTCCTCCTGCCCCCAATCCCTCCCAGAATCAGGGTCTTTTCCAATGAGTCAACTCTTCACATGAGGTGGCCAAAGTATTGGAGTTTCAGCTTCAGCATCAGTCCTTCCAAAGAGCACCCAGGGCTGATCTTCTTTAGGATGGACTAGTTAAATATCCTTGCAGTCCAAGGGACTCTCAAGAGTCTTCTCCAACACCACAGTTCAAAAGCATCAATTCTTCAGCGCTCAGCTTTCCTCACAGTCCAACTCTCACATCCATACATGACCACTGGAAAAACCATAGCCTTGACCAGATGGAACATTGTTGGCAAAGTAATGTTTCTGCTTTTTAATATGCTATCTAGGTTGGTCATAACTTCCCTTCCAAGGAGTGAGTGTCTTTTAATTTCATGGCTGCAATCACCATCTGCAGTGAATTTGGAGCCCCAAAAAATAAAGTCTGACATTGTTTCCACTGTCTCCCCATCTGTTTCCCATGAAGTGATGGGACCAGATGCCATGATCTTAGTTTTCTGAATGTTGAGCTTTAAGCCAACTTTTTCACTCTTCTTTCACTTTCATCAAGAGGCTTTTTAGTTCCTCTTCACTTTCTGCCATAAGGGTGGTGTCATCTGCATTTCTGAGATTATTGATATTTCTCCCGGCAATCTTGATTCCAGCTTGTGCTTCTTCCAGCCCAGCATTTCTCATGATGTACTCTGCATATAAGTTAAATTCTTTATCTTAGCTGTCCTTAAATCTTAAAGGGTGCAAATGTGAATGAGAGATTATATTTATTCTTCACACCTCCAGAAGACCAGTGAGTACAGATCACAAAAAAGGGCCTTCACTCTTCTATAAATGAGTTAATCTTGCTTTCACTTTTCATGGTCAGTTATTTTTACCAAATCTATTTGGATCAGTTACCTATTTGTAATACTCCCATAGTAAACACAGGCAATATTTAGGGTTCCTTAGTTTTTTTGTTTCTTTGTTTTCTTACAGAGGTAATTGGAAAATGCCAAGTTATTAAAGTTGATGACAAAGGAGAGGGAGATAATTCTGGAAGTTTACAGAACTGAAGAACTTTATTAAGGTCTTGGGGAAAGAAAACTGTAGTGGAGTTTGGGAGAAAAATGATGGAGTCTGGAAACTGAGCCAGCAATAGCCAAGGCAGCAGAGATTCATGCCCTGAGAGTTGGTATATATTTTACAGGAAATTTCAATAAGATGTGAGTTAGTCATTGCATTTAGGCTAGGCCATGCCTTTTGGTGGGCTTCTCTGGTATCTCAGCTGGTAAAGAATCTGCCTGCAATGTAGGAGACCTGGGTTTGATCCCTGGGTTGGGAAGATCCCCTGCGGAAGGGAATGGCTACCCACTCCAGTATTCTGGCCTGGAGAATTCTATGGACTGTATAGTCCATGGGGTTGCAAGAGTAGGACACGACTGAGCAACTTTCACTTTCATACCTTTTGATACCAGAGAGTAAAAATAGCTATAACATAAATTTACATATGGTTACTTTCTGAATCTGCAACCTGATGTTTTATGAGGATTTTTACTTTCTCTCAATACTTTGCAGAATATAATCCACATAAGTGATAGGAATAGATTTCTTAAAGAATGTCCGATTTCTCATTGTAGATCAATACAATCTACAGGTTGAACTGTTTCCTAACTCATAGAACTTCTTCCTACTCCTTTATCTTTGAGATTTGGTCGTTTACCTCATCACGATCTTTGTTGAAGGAAGTTTCCACATTTTGCCTGATGGTACTGTCAATTCTCTGGGAATAGCAAGGTCATGGGCAAGACCAGCTTAGAGGAGCAGAGGTTGAGTTTGAAAGATCTTTGAAATATCAAATGATCTTCTCTGCTCTTTGATTTTCATGTTCCTTTCACAAAGACTTTTTTCTCCATTACAGACAAATGGAGATGTTAGATTTAGCTGAAAAGGAAGATTTTACATTTTCTTTGTTTGAGAGAGTAAATCATGGTGCTTTCCTGATTTTAAACCTGAATAAATGGCAACAGCATTTACCTTCTTCCAATTTATTAACAGTGACTCAATCCTGTGCAGAGATTTAAATCTTAATCTCTGCATTCTTACTGTGCATTAACTCTCTGATATACACTTAATTTGTTTAATCTCATGCTGTTTTTATGCATCTGAGTCCCTCATAATCACAGGGTATGAGAAGAATGTTTAACCAGAGAGTTCAGTAGCTAGAGATGTGACCACCAAATGGTGGTGCGCCTCTGCTGATCAGAACATGTGGAGGGTTCATTTGAAAGGGTTCTGAATGAATAGGCTTAGAGCAGAAGCAGTGCCTTTTTATTATTGGCTGGGTAGACAATGAAAGAAACCACTGTGACTGCTAGGAAAGAAGGGGGCACTTGATAATAGAAGCAGCTCTTCTGGCTGGAGACTGCAGATCCACAATTGATCCTAAATGGGGAAAACAATGAAGACATCCATTGGAGCTTTAATCACATTCTTGTGGCTGTGGCTGGACTGTGAGTTGAGGGTTTAAGGGAAATAGAGTGTATTAGTAGATATTCTTTAGATGCCAAGACTGGCTTTATTCAGGTTTCTTCTAGTTATTGTAGAAAAGGAAAAGTAAGCTCTAGAGCTAAATAATTTGACAACCCTTCTCCTTTCTCTAACTTCTCCTTTCTCCATAGGTGTCAGCCTGGGAAATGAGGTGGAGCAGAGTCCTTCTACCCTGAGTGTCCAGGAGGGAAACAGCTGTTTTATCACCTGCATTTATACAGATGTTATGTCAAACTACTTCCCTTGGTATAAGCAAGAACCTGGAAAAGGTCCCCAGCTCCTTATAGACATTCGTTCAAATATGGGTAAAAATGAAGGCCAGAGACTGACTGTTTTATTGAATAAGACAGCCAAACATCTGTCCCTGCACATCGAAACCACTGAACCCGGAGACTCAGCTGTCTACTTCTGTGCAGCAAGGACACAGTGCTTCCCAGGCACCTGCTATCTGTACTAAAACCTGCGACTGGGGCAGCCCGCTTCCTGTGGCACAACCTTCAAGTTATAGCATTTGTCATAGTGTTTGTCTACAAGTGGAAACCAATGTATCAGACATGAAAAACATAGAAGAAGAAGATTAGGTTTGATATGATGCAGAAAGTGTTAAAACACATTCTGTTGGATGACTATTGCTTACTGAATTCTTGAAGGGAGTTAGGTTTTATTTTAAAATTCAGGCTCTAAAAATGACTTTATATTTGCTATCAGACTCCTCTTCTATAAATGAATGCTTGGGAACAATACTACATTCCTATTATGGGTGGGTTCTTAATGCTTGTGTTTCAAAAATTATGTATGTTATTTTTCACTTATTGTAAAAATTATATTCTAAATGTAGAAAATGTGTCTAATACAAAAATGTAAAATTTATATTTCTGCATCCAGATAATTTATTGCTAATATTTGATTTACTCTCTGTTTAAGTTCTAGTATGATTAGAATTCTGATTTTTTCCACTTAATATTATATCTTGAAATGAGCATTTTCAGTTTCATTATCTTCATATCTAACACCTACTTTTTAATGGCTTCATGAGAGATTTTTCTCACAGTTATATTTAAATTTTTCTTTCTATATTTCTGGCAAAATTGGACTGTCCTTTCTATATATTCTGACTACTTTCTTGTTGAAAATGTGACCTTGGTTTTCTTTAGAGCCCAGTGATGGAGCATATATATTTTTGTATGTTTGAGGGAAATCAAAATAGAAAGTGATTTATTCAAGAATATAATTTGAGGAATAGGCTCGCAAATCTATTCTTCTTTTCAAAATGTTGTTAGTGTTCACATTTACTCTCATGTAAGTTAGAAGGGAGAGTTGTGTCTTTTAACCAAATTCCCTTGAGGTATAATTCTGTAATCACACTGTGACCTAAATTAATTTCATGCAAACCTTGATTTTATACTTTTATCTTTTCAGGAATTTTATATGAATAAGTGAAAGTTGCTCAGTTGTGTCCAACTCTCCAGGCCAGAATCCTGGAGTGGGTAGACTTTCCTTTCTCCAGGGGACCTTCCCAACCTGGGGATTGAACCCAGGTCTCCAGCATTGCAGGCAGATTCTTTACTAGCTGAGCCACAAGGGAAGCCCAAGAACACTGGAGTGGGTAGCCTATCCCTTCTCCAGCGGATCTTTTCGACCCAGGAATCAAACCAAGGTCTCCTGCACTGCAGGAGGATTCTTTACCAACTGAGCTATGAGGGAAGCCCCGTACGAATAAAGTCATACAATAAAAAACCTTTTGAGAAGCCTGCATCTTTGTCAGGTGGAGCACATGGTACTAGGCATGTGTATGATCACTTTCCCTGCCACCGCTCTCACTATTTTTTAACCCAGATGTTTTGAACTTTTAAGTTATTTTACATAAATAATTCATCATTTCAAGTGTTTGAATTCCTTGAGAAATTTTATTTGTATTTCTACAAAAGAAACATTATGGCAGCTGATAATGAGCAGGTTCACTGCAGTGTTGGACCAACTCATGATAAAGTTAAGACACATTCTTCATGCAAAGCTAACTGTACCAACTCCATTATGAATTTTTCTAATATTTTTAAGGCAAATTTTATTGGTCAAATTTCACTTTAGCAGTACCAGTTGGGGTATGTTTATTATTTGGTGTTTACAGGAGTTGACACTAAATAACATCTCCAACAATTCTTTAACACTGTTGCACAATCAATGGGCTTGTTGAACCAAATTATAGCATTAGGATGGTTACTGCTTCAAGTGAAGCCAATATGTTAGTAAATTATTTTATTGGTAGGAGAAAATCATAAAGTAGGGGAAATCATAAATATATAACACACTAGTGTTAAAGTGGGCAAGTACCACTAAAAAGATGAAAAATAGAAGAATGCAAAGGGTAGTGTGACAAACAGTGGTTCCAGACATCTTAGAGAATTCTCTAGTGGTCTTGGATGGAGATATCCACTTTAGGCAGTTGTATATTTGTTTCAAGGACCGTGGGTCAACCCCATCTTCTCTGGACTATCTGCTTCTGATCATTCTCTGGAGAACCTCGGTTTAATATCTCTAATGTAAGTAACTTTACAATTCTTGTCAATTAGGGATGCATGATGTTATAGTAGTTGGTACACATGCGATAAAGAATCAACTTCTTGTACTTTACCTGCTGAACTGATAACAAATGGAACATATTAAAGTCATTTCCACAAGTTCAATGGCAGTTTTTCTCTGGGTATTTTGCCAGCACTCAGTCACCCAGGTTGTCAAAAAAAACTGATTAAATGAAAGGCTAGGAAATCAACCTGTGCCTGTGATGAAAGGACTGATTATAGTGGGTTTATTTATTTAGTTCATTTGGTGAAAGATTGGAATATGTGTGATTTGGGCCCTTGTGAATTACCTGGGCATATCTGGGACCAGCTGGTAGTGAGACAACTTGTGACTTTGTGGGGGAAGAAAGCAGGGCCATGGGGGCCAAGACTAATTAATAATGTATTAGGCCACAGTAGTTCAAGGGTGTCTGATACTGTAATTCATTTAAGTTCTAATATTTCATTTGTTCTTTCCACTTCTTCAGAAGATAGAGGTACAATAAGAGTAGTAAAATTTCTGAGTGAGGGCAAAACTTTATATAACTATCTCAGAGAAACTTGCTTCCTTATATAGATACAATTAGAAATGACACAGGTAGTACACACCACATCAAGTTCATTTTTAATTATGGTGAGTGCTGTGGTTTATCAAAATGTTGCTTCAACCCATGTGAAGAATAAAAATGCTATTACTAGTACATACTCATAACGTATGGAGATGTGAAATTGTTTAAATTTCTTTTGGAAATACACAAATATTTCCTTGGTATAGTATTCTAGTTTATAATTGACTTTTACAAGTTTTATGGGATCTTGTGGGTTCCAAGAAATGCATGAGCTGACCCCAATATCTACCAGTCTAGAAAAGTTTTCCCGCAATATTTTCTTAAATGTTGCAGCCAATATTTTCTCCAATGCCATATCTCAAGAATTTGAATAAGAGTTCAATGGAGATCATTTGGCTTCACCAGACAGCTGTCTTGGCTTTGTTATAAATTGCCCTCATGGATCAAACAAATCAATCATTCCTAGTCATTCCTTACAAAATCAGGGTCTGGCATTCTGAATCTAAGATGGAATTTTTGTGCCTTTCCGGGGATTTGCCTTTATGTTCTAGAAGAGGTTCTTGCATAAGGACTTTACTCAGAAAGTTACGTTTAATATGATAATCTGCTCGATCATTTTTTCCCCATACTCTGCAGAATCTTTCATGCTGAGAGACTTTGTCTTTATGACAAAATTTCTTTGAGTAGTATGATGACATCAAATAATTCATGTATTTAGTGTTCATTTTAATTGGAGTACATAAGACATATGCCAAAACTAAGAAAAGTCAGAGATTTAGGAAATCTCATTGTCTCCATTGTATTTGGAAGCTATGAACCGCATTCAAAACCTACCAACATTGAATATAATTTTTTTTTTTTGTAAATTGACTTGTCCAAGAGAGATGCACAAGTTCAGCTACTTGAATTAATTATACTTCCCCTAAGGATTAAGTTTTACAAAGGGTCTGGAGTAATTATTGCATAAACAGCCTGGTATTGTCCCTTTCAATTTTTAAGATTAAATACTTATTAATGAAGAATTTTGTATGAGAATGTCTGAAAGATCTGTTCTGGACACGGACACTTCTTGAATGACAGAAGTGCAATCATGAGAGTCCTTTGATTGAGAGATAGATTACAGTTGAATAATGGGAGGAGAAATTAACAATATTTATTCAGCCAACTGACACGAAAACGTTGGGTGTTTTCAGAGAGTTATAGTGTATAACTCAGAGAGCAGAGCTGTTTGTACTGCATGTGGTACCATCAGATTTAATGGAGATTTTAGAGCAAGATGTAATAACACTTCAACCAGTTTAGTTGAGGCTGCTGTTATTTTGAGACAGGGCTGATAAACTTTGGATACTGTATCATGAGGTAGAATAATAGGCCAGAGGTCTTTGTTATTTGCCATGATGTTGAATAGTATTCCCAGAGCATGGCCTTACTTTTAACAAACATATGCAGAGAAAAGTTTTCATTACCGTCAATAATACTGCAATCACAGTCCTTTGTAGGTATGGGGTCACCTAGGAAAGGAAATGGCAACCCACTCCACTACTCTTGTCTGGAAAATCCCATGGACGGGGGAGCCTGGTGGGCTGCCTTCTACGGGGTCACACAGAGTTGGACACGACTGAAGTGACTTAGCAGCAGCAGCATGATATCGTCTCCATAGAAATGGGCATACAGAATATAGAAACTTACTGTGGTTCATTTAGGGTCTCAACTGAAATAAAGGGAAACGTGTAATTTCAAAGATTTGATAACCAGGTGAGATAACTCTGGTGTCTAAATGGCCTTTATGAATGAGTAGAGCTGGGCTGTAAAATCTAACAGAGAAGAGTAGGGGACCTCTGTGATAGGACTCAGTGTGAGTGTGCGGGTGTGCTGAGTCACTTCAGTCGTGTCTGACTCTGTGACCCTATGGACTGTAGCCTGCCAGTCTCCTACATTGGCAGATGGGTTCTTTCCCCCAGCACCACCTGGGAAGCCAATTGCTGAGTCTTGTTCAACTCTTTGCAATCCCATGGACTGTAGCCTGTTAGGCTTCTATGTCCAAGGAATTCTCCAGGAAAGAATACTAAAGCAGATTGCTGTGCCCTCCTCCAGGGGATCTTCTCAACCCAGGGATGAAATTTGGGTCTCCTGCATTTCAGGCAGTTTCTTTACTATCTGAGCCATCAGGAAGCCCCTTAATTTGAGCAGTTTCAGTCTAAATTCTTCAGCCAACTGTGATTAGATATTTTTGCTTTTGACCCAAGACAGGCAACTGAACATTGACAGTGAAAAGAAATAATGCCTTAACAGCAAGAAGAACAAAAAAGTTACAATAATTAGCCCAAACAGCTTTCCCTTCTCATTAATAAATGGTTTATTTCTACGTTAGGTGGAAGATAGCATACATAACTGTGAGGACGCATGCTTATTATATCTTACACTGATTCCATAATGTATTACACATAATATTTTAAAATAAGAGCTACCTACTCAGTTCCTTCACAGATGCAATGACTGAACACAACATTGGTGGGGTCATCAATCTTCACTGCAATATTAGATTTAACTCGTTTTTATTTTCAGATGTAATTGATATCAACTGAAGAGCTGGTTACTGCAAAAGGAAGTTTGGGTTGAGTGAGACTCTCACCTGGTCCACAGAGAAGTTGACATGCCCACATCAACTTGCTACTCTAGGAAACCCCTGTTTCCTGTTGTGGAGCTGCAGCAGCACATACCCAGCAATTCTTCCCTAACCCTGTCAGGCTCATCTCACCTTGCGCACCCTTGACATTGAAGAAGAAGAAGATATTTTCCATCTAGTGGAAGAGTTGAAACATGCTTCTCTCCAGCCTTCTGAAGGTGGTCATGGCTTCACTGTGTTTAGGTAAGGATGGACTCAGTGGGATTGTGACTCCTCTGTGACCTAAGGACTAGGGGAACAGACAGTCTTATGGGTACCCTGGGAAGAAGGGGTAGTAGGATCTAAAATAGGATTTCTTTATTCCACACCACTTATTCCTAAAGTTCTGATTCTATTTTTTTCCTTTAGGACCCATTATGGCCCAGAAGGTAACTCAAGACCCAGAACCAATGTTAGTACAGGAGAAGGAGGCTGTGACCCTGGACTGCGCATATGACACCAGTGATTTAAGTTATAGTCTATTCTGGTACAAGCAGCCCAGCAGTGGGGCAGTGATTTTTCTCCTTCGTCAGGATTCTCATAGCAAGCAAAATGCCACAGAAGGTCGCTACTCATTGAATTTCCAGAAAGCAAGCAAATCCATCACACTTGTCATCTCAGCTTCACAGCTGGAGGACTCTGCAGTGTATTTCTGTGCACTGAGAGAGCCCACAGTGAGACGCACATAGGAGGGACTTGTACCAAAACCTAGGGCTCTGCTCCACCTGCTGTAGGGACCAGGGCAGGGAATTGGCAGCACAGATGGAAGTGGCTAGGACGACAGTACAGGTGTAGGGTTGGAGGGAAGACACTCACCCTGAGAAAATATCTCTCTCAGTTCATAGACCATGTTCAGAGCTATCATCAAAAGCACCTTTATCCCTGACTCATTGTCTTGAAGGTAGACGTATAGCATTTTTAGCCAAAGATCAGAAAGAAAGAAAAGCCACATAAAATATTTGCCATTTGGTGATCAGATTGAGCTAGAAGAATTGGCTAAGGAAGTTCAGAAACACATGATGAAAAAATCAGTAAAAGTATGTGTGAATTGTTGGTTTTTCAGATCAATTTTTCAATAAATATTTATGGATTATATATTGTGTGGATGAAGAAAAATTCTCCTCTACCCTCTTTGTGTCCCTGGTTAGGCCTAAGAATTAAACTGACCTAAGACAGATTAGAGGAGAAAAGCATGCAAATTTTGTTAAATTTGTACATGTACATGGGAGCCTTCACAAGAAAATGAAGATCTGAAGAAGCACCCAGAGCAGGGATAGTTTTTATACTTGTGAATGAAGAAACAACAAATCTGTGAAGAACTGACAAGACCATGGGCTAGTGATAGTCCACTTACCCTCTGTGTATCCTCATCTTTCTTGAATACAAAGAGTCCTTGGTGCCATTATAGAATCTCTCTTCAAAAAAAGAATTTATTTAATGCTTTTAGGCAGAGAAAAAGGGATCCCTTCCTGCATTTACTCAAAATAATTTTTATGTCAAAGAGGCATCATTTGGGTTGACATATTCTGGATTCCTTCAATTATGTTATAGGCATTGTTTTCAATAATGAAGGTCCTCTCAGAATGATGTCTCTTTTTGTAGACCACGCTGCTTTATACTATATCTGAATTAGTTTGATTTAGGCCTGTTTGGTGTGAGTCCATGGTACTCATATTTACTTTTTAAGGTGACTATTATGCAATTTTTCTCAGTTTGTAAAGGACTTTTAATATTTCTCTTTATATTTTGGTTTTTACCTTATCTTCAAACAAATTTCCCTCTATATATTCCTACATGTTCATATCTCTATACATAATTAACTTTCTTTTTTATATTTATTTTCAATTTTCTTCCAAGTACAAAAATGTTATTTAGATTAAATAGCTATAGTATGTAACTCAAGAAATTAGTATGAACAATAAAATAAAATGAAAGAAATCAAAGTGAAGGAATTAAAGATAAAGCAGAAATTGACTGATCAAGGGAAAATAATAAAATCAATAATAAAACCATAATCTGACATTTTGAAAAAGATTATTTTAATACTTGGAAGTGTATTAACAGATGGATTTGATCTGGAAAGATTTCCTTGCGACCTGGCATGATTCACTCACTATAGCTGTTCAGAACATATGTATTTTTGCAAGCTTATCTGATTTTGGTAGCTCTTACAAATATTTCGATTCCTCTCTAATTTGACAGAAATTATAGATTTAGCATTTATTCCTTGTCTTTAATCTCCTTGTTGCACTTAGGTTATTTCTGTGGTGTATAAGAAAAAAATGAGGAGTTTTTCTCAACCATATTTACATTGAAATCTTGGCTTCCACTTACTGCTTGTGTATTTGTCTTTTATTGTGAGGAGCTCCAAGTTTTACTTTAGAAGGTGCTGGAGTAGTAACTGTGGTTCAAATTTATGAGATGTATAGATGCTTCAGATTTCTGGATTGCATCTGAAAATTATTCTCCTTTCTGTCCATAAACCACTCATAAATCTTCTGGAAGTCTCACAACAATGATGATTCTGTACAGGTCAAACCATGGTTTAAATAAAGTAGGTATATAGGAAGGACTGGACTTCATGAATAAAGGCAGAGAAAAAGGGAAGAATTTTGGCTTTTACCACTTGTCTTTAATATTGTACCAGGGGTTCTAGTCAGTGCAATAAGGCAAGAGGAAGAAACAGAAGACAAAGAGTTTTGAAAGGAAAAGTGAACCTATCTTTAGTCACAGATGGTATAATTGTCTGAGTATAAAATCCACTGGGATTTATGAAAGAAATCTACCAGAAAAAATAAGAAAGTTACAGTCAATATACACCTTCCATATGATCGAGCATTTCATCCCAGGTATTGACCTAAGAGAAATGAAAGCATGTCTATAAAAAAAAAGTATTCACACATATTCAGAGCAATTTTATTTGTAACAGTCCTAAACTGGGACTAACCTAAATGTACATCAACATGTGAATAGATAAGAAAATTGTTTCGTATCCATATAATGGAATACTACTCAGCAACACAAAAGAATAAGCCATTGATACTTATAACCATGAAAGAATCTTAAAATAATTATGATGAATGAAGCCAGACAAAAAGTATATATTATCCCATTTATATCATGTTATAAAATATGCAAACTAATTAATAACAAGTTTTGCATGAAAACGGGAGTAGGAGGTGGGGAGAGGGTTGAGAGGACCACAAACAGATGTGAGGAAACTTCTGGTGGTGATGCACAGTTCATTATCTTGATTGTGATGATGGTTTCACAATTATGCATATATATGTACATACGTATTTGTCTAATCTTATGAAAGTTTACTTTAAATAAGTGCAGTATATTTTTATGAAAATTATGCTTTAATAATGGCATTAAAATCCAAATTTAAGAAATATCTTTCTTCATTGTTGTACAAGACTTCTGCTGCTGCTGCTGCTACTGCTGCTAAGTCCCTTCAGTCATGTCCAACTCTGTGAGACCCCATAGACGGCAGCCCCGTGACTCAAATGCAAATATTTGTCTTCTACATTCTTACTGGCCTTAAAATAATTTTTTTTTAAAGCATGGATAACAACTTTCTGCATCCGTGCATTCTATACTTATTTTTTTGACTCAGCGTCGTCAAACCTGTATTGTTTTCCCCCTTTATATCAGAATAAAAGTTTTTAGCTGCTTTTCCTGAATTCCTTTCTAGCATAATTTTGAGGCAGGTTCTGACAATGTGATTTGGAAGGCAAAGGAGAAAGGAAGAAATATGTGAGGCCAACCAGTATGAGTCTGCTTTTCCTACTTAATCGGAATCTGGAAAACCAGTCACACGTTGACTTTGGACTCATGGAACTCCCCGATCTGAAACTGTGGAGAGTCAACTCTCTGAAGGAAACTGAGCTAAGCTCCCATCTATGTGTCTAGGGACTAATGATTCCAGGGGCTTTACTGACTGTTTCCTTCTCCAGAACTTTATCCTGAGAGCCCTTAGGATTTTTGGTTTCTTTTAATTTTTTTTAAATAAAATGAACATTCATGAAAAGCCAGATTAAAAAAAAAAGTGACCTAAAGAAGACTTCTTTTTGCTGTTGGTACTTCACAGAGAAGGATCGTTTAACACAACCTGTAGAGTCATGGGCTTCCCAGGTGGCACTAGTAAAGAACCAACCTGCCAGTGCAGAAGACATAAGAGACGTGGGTTCAATTCCTGGGTCAGGAAGGTCCTCTGGAGGAGGCTATGGCAATGCACTCCAGTATTCCTGCCTGGAGGATCCCATAGACAGAGGAGCCTGGTGGGCTACAGTCTATAGGGTCGCAAAGAGTCCAACACAACTGAAGTGACTTAGCACAGTATAGGCATGGAAACATTTTTCCATTCTGAGCCCAGAGCTTTCTCCCTAAACCTTGGCAACCACCTTTGTCTAGACAATGATCACAAATAAAATTTTGTTGGACTGTTTTCAAAAAAACCTCTTATGAAGCTTTCAAAATTACAAGTTCACAAGTCTCAATTCTGGAAAAAATGATTCATGAAATTTGTGGTGTGTCCGGAATCTGTAATTTTAAATCATGCACATATTGATTCTATCATCAGCTGCTGTATAAATGTCAATTTATAAGTCTTTAATGATTTGAAAAGCTGGGAAAGAACAGTCCTAACCCAAGCTCCAAGCTTTTGACAGAAATTCACATCTTTAGGGTTCCAGACACGGTGGAGGAAAATTATTTGGTTAAAGTTTGGCATCAAAATGTTGGTATAACATTTTGCTTATTACTTATTACATTAAGTGATAAAAAGTGTACTTGAGATTAGATATCTACTAAGTGTATTGTTAGTAGGATTTAATAAGATTAGTATTTGTTGGTCACATAGTAAAGAATCTGCCTGCAATGAGGGAGACACAGGTTCAACCCCCAGATTGGGAAGTTCCCCTGCAGAAGAGAATGGCAACCCACTCTGGTATTCTTGCCTGGAGAATTCCATGGACAGAGGAACCTGGCGGGCTACAGTCAATGGGTTCACAGAGAATCAGATACGACTAAATGACTAATACTTAGCCAGGTTGAAACTGTGAGAGAATAAGATATTCATATCAGAACATCAAGTAGAATTTCATAAATTCAATTATGGTGTTTCTTTCTAGCTAGGATTCATATTTGGGTTTTCAAATGATTTTTATATTCAGAAATATATGACTATTAGTAAGATATGTGATTTTTCCTCCTTAAAAGCTTTTATTAAAAGATAGAATTCCTTACAACTGATATAATTTAGGACTAGTCCCTCAAAGCTCAGTTGGTAAAGAATCAGCCTATAAAGCAGGAGATCCAGGTTTGATTCCTGGGTCAGGAAGATCCCCTGGAGAAGGAAATGGCCAACCACTCTAGTATTCTTGCCTGGAGAGTCCCATGGGCAGAGGAACCTTGCAGGCTACAGTCCATGGTGTTGCAAGAGTTGGACAAGACTTGGCGACTAAACCAACCAACCAAGGAAACAGTGCATTTCAAAAGGTAGTGATTCCTCAAAGATTGTTTATTCATCATGTTTGTTTAATTGGACAGATATTTGTGATGTAATAAATCTCAGTTTACTACTCTACATATTAGGGTACAGTGTTGAAAAAAAGAATCACTCAGTAATGACTTGATTTTTTATTACTTCTAAGTTCAACACCAAACGCTTTTCTGGTATTTGATGAATTATGGCTAGCTCACACTGAATACATGAGGATGTAAAGGACTGTTTTAACATGCTCAAGGAAACTGGTATCTTTTCAGTTAGACTTACCCTAAGGATGTTCTGTTAAAGGACTTCTGTCAGGTAGAGACCTAATGACAGAATAGACCTAAGAGGTTAGAGCAACTTGGTCAGATTCCAAGTGCCATCTGAAGACTGCTATATATCTCAAAAATAAAGCTGGGGATGTGAACATGTTTGGGAGACTAGGTTACCAGCATCCCATTCCTCTCTCTGTCCACAAGGGGATGCAGCTTCCTGACACCAACGCATTTCCTGTGTGAAAAGCAGGCTGCGACTTGTCACTTCACTGTGATTTCAACCTTTCTTCCTCTTAAAAGAAGAAGTGTCAGGTGTCGCCTCTTTATTCGGGTGACACTCCAGAGATGAGCTCCTCTCCAGGTTTAGTGACTGTGATACTCCTAATGCTTGGTAAGTAAAATGCCTCTTAAAACACGGATTCGGGGAGGAGCCAAGATGGCGGAGGAGTAGGACGGGGAGACCACTTTCTCTCCTACAAATTCATCAAAAGAATAACTGAACGCAGAGCAAACTTCACAAAACAACTTCTGATCGCTAGCTGAGGTCATCAGGAGCCCAGAAAAGCAGCCCATTGTCTTCGAAAGGAGGTAGGACAAAATATAAAAGATAAAAAGTAAGACAAAAGAGCTAAGGACGGAGATCCGTCCCAGGAAGGGAGTCTTAGGCGGCATTGCTTGGGGTAGGGTCCGGGACTGAGTGCCCTGAGGACAATCGGAGGGAGCTTCTGTGAGTTGCAACTTGAACTGTGGGAGACCAAAAGAGAGAAAATTAACCTGCCGGAACACACTGCCGGCCGTTGGCAGAACAAAGAGACCGAGAAAGTCCAGAGAAGAGCTCGCAGGCTGCGGACCGGCCCAGCCCCGCCGGAGGCAGGAGGCAGGGGGGAGGGGAAGGTCACGGCGAGACACAGGGCACAGGCACCCGACCGGCGCAGGCAGGGACTGGGGCTGGGGACGCGGAGGGCAGAAGGCGCACGCACCCGACTGGCGCCAGCAGAAACTGAGACTGGGTCCGCGGAAGGGAGTGGGTGCGCCACACCTGGGGAGAGTGCGCCCACCAAGCCCCTGGCTGCCTGGACCGCTCTGACGGGGAAGGCACAGAGAGCAGGCGCAGCTTTTCGTTCAGTGCTGTTGTGTAACACCCGAGGGCTGGAACCTCGCGCAGCGCTGGGCGGGCTCCATATAGAACAGCCAGGAGCCTGAGCAGCGCAGACAGAGAAATCAGCGTCAGCCCCTCCCAGCAGCGCCAGCCCCTCCCCGCAGCGTCAGCCCCTCCCCGCAGCGCCAGCCCCTCCCCGCAGCGCCAGCCCCTCCCTGCAGTGCCAGCCCCTCCCCGCAGAGTGACTGAACTAGCTACCTGAATAAGAGTCCACCTCCGCCCGCCTGTGTCAGGGTGGAAATGAGGCTCTTAAGAGACTGGCAAACAGAAGCCAAATAAACAAAGGCAACCGCTTCAGAAGGGACTGGTGCAACAGATTAAAATCCCTGTAGAAAACACCGACTACACCGGAAGGGGCCTGTAGATATCGAGAAGTGTAAGCTGGAATGAGGAGCTATCTGAAACTGAGCCGAACCCACACGGACCGCAACAGCTCCAGAGAAACTCCCAGATATATTTTTATTTTTATTTTTTCTTTTTTATTTTTTCTCTTTTATTTTCCTTTAAAATTCCCTATTACTCCCCCATTACTCCTTAACTTTCATTTTCATAGATTTTCATGATTTTTTTAATTAGGGAAAAAAAAATTTTTTTTCTCTTTTTTTCTTTTTTTTTTTCTTTTTTCTTCTTTTTTTTTCTTTCCTTTTTCTCTTCTATTTTCTATTTTTCTTTTTCTCTTATTTCTTTTAAAGTCCTCTAGTACTCCTCTACTACTCCTTAATTTTCATTTTCAATACACTATAACCTTACAAAAAAAAAAAGAAGAGAAGCCCTATTTTTAAACCAAAGATTATTTTCTCCCAATCTTGACTCTCTGTTTTCTACCTCAGAACACCTCTATTTCCTCCTTTCCCCTTCTCTTCCCAATCCAATTCTGTGAATCTTTGTAGGTGACTGGGCTACGGAGAACACTCTGGGAACAGACAGCTGCGTAGATCTGTCTCTCTCCTCTTGAGTCCCCCTTTTTCTCCTCCTGCTCATCTCTATCTCCCTCCTCCCTCTCCTCTCCTTCATGTAACTCTGTGAACCTCTCTGGGTGTCCCTAACGGGGGAGAATCTTTTCGCCATTAACCTAGAAGTTTTATTATCAGTGCTGTATAGTTGGAGAAGTCCTGAGACTACAGGAAGAATAAAACTGAAATCCAGAGGCAGGAGACTTAAGCCCAAAACCTGAGAACACCAGAAAACTCCTGACTACATGGAACTTTAAGTAATAAGTGACCGTCCAAAAGCCTCCATACCTACACTGAAACCAACCACCACCCAAGAGCCAATAAGTTTTAGAGCAAGACATACCACGCAAATTCTCCAGCAACGCAGGAACATAGCCCTGAACATCAACATACAGGCTGCCCAAGGTCACACCTAACACATAGACCCATCTCAAAACTCATTACTGGGCACTCCATTGCTCTCCAAAGAGAAGAAATCAAGTTCCACGCACCAGAACACTGACGCAAGCTTCCCTAACCAGGAAACCTTGACAAGCCAATTGTCTAACCCCACCCACTGGGTAAATCCTCCACAATAAAACGGAACCACAGACCTCCAGAATACAGAAAGCCCACTCCAGACACAGCAATCTAAACAATATGAAAAGGCAAAGAAATACCCAACAGGTAAAGGAACATTAAAAATGCCCACCAAGTCAAACAAAAGAGGAGGAGATAGGGAATCTACCTGAAAAAGAATTTAGAATAATGATAACAAAAATGATCCAAAATCTTGAAAACAAAATGGAGTTACAGGTAAATAACCTGGAAACAAAGATTGAAAAGATACAAGAAATGTTTAATAAAGACCTAGAAGAAATAAAAAAGAGTCAATTAAAAATGAATAATGCAGTGAATGAGATCAAAAACACTTTGGAGGGAACCAAGAGTAGAATAACGGAGGCAGAAGATAGGATAAGTGAGGTAGAAGATAAAATGGTGGAAATAAATGAAGCAGAGAGGAAAAAAGAAAAAAGGATCAAAAGAAATGAGGACAACCTCAGGGACCTCTGGGACAATGTGAAATGCCCCAACATTCGAATCATAGGAGTTCCAGAAGAAGACAAAAAGAAAGGCCATGAGAAAATACTCGAGGAGATAATAGCTAAAAACTTCCCTAAAATGGGGAAGGAAATAGCCACCCAAATCCAAGAAACCCAGAGAGTCCCAAACAGGATAAACCCAAGGCGAAACACCCCAAGACACATATTAATCAAACTAACAAAGATCAAACACAAAGAACAAATATTAAAAGCAGCAAGGGAGAAACAACAAATAACACACAAAGGGATTCCCATAAGGATAACAGCTGATCTATCAATAGAAACCCTCCAGGCCAGAAGGGAATGGCAGGACATACTGAAAGTAATGAAAGAGAACAACCTACAACCCAGATGACTGTACCCAGCAAGGATCTCATTCAGATATGAAGGAGAATTCAAAAGCTTTACAGATAAGCAAAAGCTGAGAGAATTCAGCACCACCAAACCAGCTCTTCAACAAATGCTAAAGGATCTTCTCTAGACAGGAAATGCAGAAAGGTTGTATAAATGTGAACCCAAAACAACAAAGTAAATGGCAACGGGACCACACCTATCAATAATTACCCTAAATGTAAATGGGTTGAATGCCCCAACCAAAAGACAAAGATTGGCTGAATGGATACAAAAACAAGACCCCTCTATATGCTGTCTACAAGAGACCCACCTCAAAACAAGAGACACATACAGACTAAAATGAAGGGCTGGAAAAAAATATTTCACGCAAATGGAGACCAAAAGAAAGCAGGAGTCGCAATACTCATATCAGATAAAATAGACTTTAAAATAAAAGATGTGAAAAGAGACAAAGAAGGACACTACATAATGATCAAAGGATCAATCCAAGAAGAAGATATAACAATTATAAATATATATGCACCCAACATAGGAGCACCACAATATGTACGGCAAACACTAACGAGTATGAAAGAGGAAATTAATAGTAACACAATAATAGTGGGAGACTTTAATACCCCACTCACAACTATGGATAGATCAACTAAACAGAAAATTAACAAGGAAACACAAATCTTAAATGACACAATGGACCAGCTAGACCTAATTGATATCTATAGGACATTTCACCCCAAAACAATCAACTTCACCTTTTCCTCAAGTTCACACGGAACCTTCTCCAGAATAGATCACATCCTGGGCCATAAATCTGGTCTTGGAAAATTCAAAAAAATTGAAATCATTCCAGTCATCTTTTCTGACCACAGTGCAGTAAGATTAGAGCTCAATTACAGGAAAAAAATTGTTAAAAATTCGAACATATGGAGGCTAAATAACACGCTTCTGAATAACCAACAAATCATAGAAGAAATCAAAAAAGAAATCAGAATATGTATAGAAATGAATGAAAATGAAAACACAACAACCCAAAACCTATGGGACACTGTAAAAGCAGTGCTAAGGGGAAGGTTCATAGCATTACAGGCTTACATCAAGAAACAAGAAAAAAGCCAAATAAATAACCTAACTCTACACCTAAAGCAATTAGAGAAGGAAGAAATGAAGAACCCCAGGGTTAGAAGAAGGAAAGAAATCTTAAAAATCAGGGCAGAAATAAATGCAAAAGAAACTAAAGAGACCATAGCAAAAATCAACAAAGCTAAAAGCTGGTTTTTTGAAAAAATAAACAAAATTGACAAACCATTAGCAAGACTCATTAAGAAACAAAGAGAGAAGAACCAAATTAACAAAATTAGAAATGAAAATGGAGAGATCACAACAGACAACACTGAAATACAAAGGATCATAAGAGATTACTACCAGCAGCTCTATGCCAATAAAATGGACAACTTGGAAGAAATGGACAAATTCTTAGAAAAGTATAACTTTCCAAAACTGAACCAGGAAGAAATAGAAGATCTTAACAGACCCATCACAAGCAAGGAAGTCGAAGCTGTAATCAAAAATCTTCCAGCAAACAAAAGCCCAGGACCAGATGGCTTCACAGCTGAATTCTACCAAAATTTTAGAGAAGAGCTAACACCTATCTTACTCAAACTCTTCCAGAAAATTGCAGATGAAGGTAAGCTTCCAAACTCATTCTATGAGGCCACCATCACCCTAATTCCAAAACCAGACAAAGATGCCACAAAAAAAGAAAACTACAGGCCAATATCACTGATGAACATAGATGCCAAAATCCTTAACAAAATTCTAGCAAACAGAATCCAACAACATATTAAAAAAAATCATACACCACGACCAAGTGGGCTTTATCCCAGGAATGCAAGGATTCTTCAATATCCGCAAATCAATCAATGTAATACACCACATTAACAAATTGAAAGATAAAAACCATATGATTATCTCAATAGATGCAGAGGAAGCCTTTGACAAAATTCAACACTCATTTATGATTAAAACTCTCCAGAAAGCAGGCATAGAAGGAACATACCTCAACATAATTAAAGCTATATATGACAAACCCATAGCAAGCATCACCCTCAATGGTGAAAAATTGAAAGCCTTTCCCCTGAAATCAGGAACAAGACAAGGGTGCCCATTCTCACCACTATTATTCAACATAGTGTTGGAAGTTTTGGCCACAGCAATCAGAGCAGAAAAAGAAGTAAAAGGAATCCAGATAGGAAAAGAAGAAGTGAAACTCTCACTGTTTGCAGATGACATGATCCTCTACATAGAAAACCCTTTAAGACTCTACCAGAAAATTGCTAGAGCTAATCAATGAATATAGTAAAGTTGCAGGATATAAAATTAACACACAGAAATTCCTTGCATTCCTATATACTAACAATGAAAAAACAGAAAGAGAAATTAAGGAAACAATACCATTCACCATTGCAACAAAAAGAATAAAATACTTAGGAGTATACCTACCTAAAGAAACAAAAGACCTATACATAGAAAACTATAAAACACTGATGAAAGAAATCAAAGAGGACACAAACAGATGGAGAAACATACCGTGTTCATGGATTGGAAGAATCAATATTGTCAAAATGGCTATTCTACCCAAAGCAATCTATAGATTCAATGCAATCTCTATCAAGCTACCAACGGTATTTTTCACAGAACTAGACCAAAGAATTTCACAATTTGTATGGAAATACAAAAAACCTCGAATAGCCAAAGTATCTTGAGAAAGAAGAATGGAACTGGAGGAATCAACCTGCCTGACTTCAGACTCTACTACAAAGCCACAGTCATCAAGACAGTATGGTACTGGCACAAAGACAGAAATATAGATCAATGGAACAGAATAGAAAGCCCAGAGATAAATCCACGAACCTATGGACACCTTATTTTTGATAAAGGAGGCAAGGATATACAATGGAAAAGACAACCTCTTTAACAAGTGGTGCTGGGAAAACTGGTCAACCACTTGTAAAAGAATGAAACTAGAACACTTTCTAACACCATACACAAAAATAAACTCAAAATGGATTAAAGATCTAAATGTAAGACCAGAAACTATAAAACTCCTAGAGGAGAACATAGGCAAAACACTCTCTGACATAAATCACAGCAAGATCCTCTATGACCCACCTCCCAGAATATTGGAAATAAAAGCAAAACTAAACAAATGGGACCTAATGAAACTTAAAAGCTTTTGCACTACAAAGGAAACTATAAGTAAGGTGAAAAGACAGCCCTCAGATTGGGAGAAAATAATAGCAAATGAAGAAACAGACAAAGGATTAATCTCAAAAATATACAAGCAACTCCTACAGCTCAATTCCAGAAAAATAAATGACCCAATCGGAAAATGGGCCAAAGAACTAAACAGACATTTCTCCAAAGAAGACATACAGATGGCTAACAAACACATGAAAAGATGCTCAACATCACTCATTATTAGAGAAATGCAAATCAAAACCACAATGAGGTACCATTGCACGTCAGTCAGGATGGCTGCTATCCAAAAGTCTACAAGCAATAAATGCTGGAGAGGGTGTGGAGAAAAGGGAACCCTCTTACACTGTTGGTGGGAATGCAAACTAGTACAGCTGCTATGGAGAACAGTGTGGAGATTTCTTAAAAAACTGGAAATAGAACTGCCATATGACCCAGCAATCCCACTTCTGGGCATACACACTGAGGAAACCAGATCTGAAAGAGACACGTGCACCCCAATGTTCATTGCAGCACTGTTTATAATAGCCAGGACATGGAAGCAACCTAGATGCCCATCAGCAGACGAATGGATAAGGAAGCTGTGGTACATATACACCATGGAATATTACTCAGCCATTAAAAAGAATTCATTTGAATCAGTCCTAATGAGATGGATGAAACTGGAGCCCCTTATACAGAGTGAAGTAAGCCAGAAAGATAAAGAACATTACAGCATACTAACACATATATATGGAATTTAGAAAGATGGTAACGATATATGCAAAACAGAAAAAGAGACACAGAAATACAGAACAGACTTTTGAACTCTGTGGGAGAATGTGAGGGTGGGATATTTCAAAAGAACAGCATGTATACTATCTATGGTGAAACAGATCACCAGCCCAGGTGGGATGCATGAGACAAGTGCTCCGGCCCGGTGCACTGGGAAGACCCAGAGGAATCGGGTGGAGAGGGAGGTGGGAGGGGTGATCGGGATGGGGAATATGTGTAAATCTATGGCTGATTCATATCAATGTATGACAAAACCCACTGAAATGTTGTGAAGTAATTAGCCTCCAACTAATAAAAAAAAAAAAAGAAAAAAAGAAAAAAAAAAACACGGATTCTTCCTTCTGTCAGCAAAATCTTTAACCATAATTTTATCCCAGAAACATATGCCCAAGGTGACACAGAATTTTTATTTATAATTTGCCCAGGACAAACCCATGGAAACTCAGTGACCCAGATGGATGGCCAAGTGACTCTTTCAGAAGGGACTTCTGTGACTATAAACTGCACTTATTCAACTCTGGGTACCCTGCTCTTTTCTGGTATGTCCAGTATCCTGGAGAAGGTCCACAGCTCCTCCTAAAAGCCACGAAGGCCAACGAGAAGCAAAGCCACAAAGGTTTTGAAGCCAGATACAATGCAAAAACCACCTCCTTCCACTTGGAGAAAGCCTCAGTCCAAGAGTCAGACTCAGCTGTGTACTACTGTGCTCTGAGTGACACAGTGACCAAAACTGCAGGGGGAGCTGAGCACAAACTCTGAGCAGCAGCGGGGCCTGGATGCTGAGTGTCTCTGATCCCCTCTGGTCCCAGCAGAGTTGATGGTGGTTTGTCGCTCAGTCTCTGGTTGATACAAACATGATACCAACGTCTAGAGCATAAGAACAAGAAGTAAACATCCCCTTGTGTGAGTGCTCAGTCACTTCAGTCGTGTCCGACTCTTTGGCATCCCATGGACTGTAGCCTGCCAGGCTCCTCTGTCCATGGAATTCTTCAGGCAAGAATAGTGGAGTGGTTTGCCATACCCTCCTCCAGGGGATCTTCCCGACCCAGGGATCGAACCTGGGTCTGCTGCATTGCAGGCGGATTCTTTACTACTGTATCACTGGGAAACTTTTCCTTTACCCAGCCTCTTATTAGTGAAGCTAAAAACTGTCTGACACCAATGGTTCCTTATCAAAGACCAAAGTAATTTCAAGGTTAAACCACATAAACAATGCAATAGTCCCTTGCTCATCCTTGCAGTCAAATCCATGCCCTGCAGGTTGTTCCAGGCCAACTTGATGGGTTTTGCTTTACTGAGTTTTATCATACTTTTAGTATACAATATACTTTTAGAGAGCCAGAGTGCACCAGAGAAGGTGTCATTTGCATAGTGTCTTCCTGACAGAGCATGCAGGAGAAGTAATAGGAGAGCTACAGCCTCCAAAAACGATGACTTTGAAAAACTGTTATTTTTAGATTGAAGTAGAGCTGACACACAGCGTTGTGTCAGTGTCAGGTGCACAGCAGAGTCACCGTCACGTGCACGAGTGTAGTGTGTGACACACGTGGTGTATGGGTTCTTTCTCAGATTCTCCCTTATAGGTTACTGCAAAATATTGAGGATTTTGTCATAATCTTGAAACTGTGAGAGATAAGGAAGTAAGAGAAGATGGTGTATTGAAAAGAATAATAGAGCAATCAATCTCTGTATTGCACTGCAAATATACTGCTGGTCTTCGCAAATATTGGTGCAATCCTATTTAATCAACATCTTTTATTGGCACACTAGGAGTACTTTCGCTGCTTGGGAGAAAGTTTTAAGCACAGACGTGAACAACATATGTTTTCTGGTTCTGCAGTGGCTATTATGGTAACAATGACTAAAAATATTATTGCCCTTGAAATACCTGCTGCTTCTAAAATATTTTTCTTGGCTTCATTCTTCCACCTTCATGAAAATTTTCTTCTACTTTTTTCAAAGGCTATATTTGTAGGATTTGTGAATGAGCTATAGTCATAACATTAATATATTTTTGTTATGCACTGTTGGTTTAAATCTAGTATGTATTAGCTATGCATTATTGATTTAAATCTAGTTAAATTTTTTATTAGATTGGTTTAAATGCCAATTTTATTTTTAAAGTTCTGTAAATAAAATGCATGTCAAAGTATACTTTAAATAATACAAAATGTTGTGCAATAAAATGTTTTCTCTGAAATTTGTATAAACATAGTAGATTAATAATACACATTTATCTCTAAGATAGTAAAGAAATCAGAAAGGGTATAAACCTGCAAACACAAAAAGAATAGATAAGGAGATCACAGCACATAGTGATGTCAACAAAATGTCAGAAGGTGAGAAGTGTAAGGAAGAATTAAAGCTTGTGTTACAGACTAGACAAAGAAGAAACCTAGGTTCAGTGCGAGAGGTGTCACAATGTGAGCTGCAGAAGACTTTAAAAAAGAAGGACCAGTTACCTTTGAATAGTTGAGAAAGATGGTGTTGCTCTCGCGAGTGCCTGTGTATGTGTGGGTTGAAGGTTTGTGACGGGTG
This sequence comes from Cervus elaphus, assembly GCF_910594005.1. NCBI lineage: Eukaryota > Metazoa > Chordata > Mammalia > Artiodactyla > Cervidae > Cervus > Cervus elaphus. The sequence goes on from NC_057826.1 coordinate 76,297,843, forward strand.
CTAAAATAGGAGGCCTGAGTGAGATTACTTGTAAGTAAAGAACACCAATGCTCTCCATAGTTCTTTATAGGAGTGTTAGTCGTTCAGTCGTGTCTGACTCTTTGCTATCCCATGGACTGTAGCCTGCCAGGCTCCTCTGTCCATGGGATTTTTCCAGGCAAGAATACTGGAGTGGGTTGCCATTCCCTTCTCCAGGGGATCTTTCTGACCCAGGGCTCAAACCTGGGTCTGCTGCATTGCAGGCAGATTCTTTACTGTTTGAGCCACCAGGGGATTTATAACAAGCAATAATTGCTTTCTAAATCCAGAAGAAAATTGGAAGTTAGTCTTTGATGAATTAAGAACTTCACATACAAAATTGTTCCAAACTTTGTGTATTACCTGGGCTTCCCTGGTGGCTCAGATGGTAAATAATCTGCCTGCAATGCAAGAAGTTTAACACACATGAAACCAGAACATTTTAATAAATATACATATTTATATATTGAGTAGATATTCTTCACCATAGCTGTGTAAATTTTTAAAGATATGAGATATGGTAATGAGATTTGTAATCCACAGGGCCAGAGAATCCAAATCACAGGAGAGGGGCTTCTACCTCTGGAAATGAAGTAGTCTTGGTTGCCCAGGGACCATTTCTTACAACAGGTTCTTTAGGGTTAATCTTCTATTTGCACTATTTCTCTAGAAGACACAGGCAATATTGAGGCTTTCTTAGGTTTATCCTCACAGAGGTAAACAGAAAATTCTAAGTAATAAAAGTGGTTTTGGCAGAGGAAGATAATTCTGGAAACTCACAGCAGTTAAGGGGAAGTGTCTTGGGTAAAGAACATTTTATTGGGGAAATGTCAATGTCAGTCTTGGGCAAAGAACACTGTAGTGGAGTTTGGAAGAAAAATAATCGAATATAGACTCCGAGCCAGCGATGGCCAAGGCAGCAGAGGCATGCCAGTAGAACTGACTCATCCTCTGGAGGAAATTCCACTAAGGCTCTGAGTCATTCACTGCTTTTAAGACATGTGTGAGTTTAAGGTGTCTAATATAATGATTTGATATATGTATATATTTTGAAGTGATAACACTGATAAGGTTAGTGAACACATCTTTCACTGCACATAATTACCAGGGTTTTTGTCTTGTTGTTATTATGGTGAGTATATTTAAGGTCTGTACTCCCAGCCACTCTCAAATGAAAAGTACCGTATTGTTAACAATAGTCACAGTTAACAGGCAAGACCAGCTTAGAGGAACACAATCTAAGATAATAGGCATTTGGGATATCAAGTGATCTTTTTTCTCTTTTACTCTTATTTGGCTTACATGTTCCTTTTAGAAAGATTTTCTCCCCATGGTAGAAAGAGCATGGTAAATAGGCTGAAAAGGAAGGTTTTATACTTTTATGTTTAAGAGTGAATCATGGTGCTTTTCTAATTTCAAAACTAATATCAGGCCCATCATTGGATAAAGAGCAACAGCATCTACCTCCTTCTAACTTACTAAAAATGACTCAGTTTTGTGCAGAGGTGTAAATCTTAATCTCTACATCCTTACTGTGCATTTAAATTTACAACCTAAGATGTAATTTGCTTAATCTTTGCTGTTTCTATGCATCAGAGTCCCTCATAGGCACAGGTATGAGAAGGACATTTAACCAGAGAGTTCAGTAGTGAGAGATGTAACCACCAGAGGGTGGTGCACCTCTGCTGATCAGAGCCTGTGGAGGGTTCATTTGAGTGGATTCTGAATGGATAGGTAGACTTGGGGCAGAGGCAGAACCTTTTCCTTATTGGCTGGGTAGACAATGAAAGAAACCACTAGAGAAAAGAAGGGATCACTTGGTAACAGAAGCCACTCTCCTGGCCGGAGACTGCCGGTCCACAATTGATCCTAAATGGGGAAAACAATGAAGGCACCCATTGGAGCTTTAATCACATTCTTGTGGCTGTGGCTGGACTGTGAGTTGAGGGTTTAAGGGAAATAGAGTGTATTTGTAGATATTCTTTAGATGCCAAGACTGGCTTTATTCAGGTTTCTTCTAGTTATTGTAGAAAAGGAAAAGTAAAGTCTAGAGCTAAATAATCTGACAACCCTTTTCCTTTCTCTGACTTCTTTCTCCATAGGTGTCAGCCTGGGAAACAAGGTGGAGCAGAGTCCTTCTACCCTGAGTGTCCAGGAGGGAAACAGCTCTGTTATCACCTGCACTTATACAGATGGTAACTCAGAGTATTTCCCTTGGTATAAGCAAGAACCTGGGAAAGGGCCCCAGCTCCTTATAGCTATTCGTTCAAATAAGGACAAAAAGGAAGACCAGAGACTGACTGTTTTATTGAATACTACAGCCAAACATCTCTCCCTGCACATCGCAACCACTGAACCTGGAGACTCAGCTGTCTACTTCTGTGCAGCAAGCACACAGTGCTCCCCAGGCATCTTCTGTCTGTACTCAAACCTGTGACTGGGGCAGCCCCCTTCCTTTGGTGCAAACTTCAAATATGACAAATGTTATATTGTTTGTCTGCAGGTGGAAACTGATGTGCTAGTCATAAAAAGCATGTGAAAGAAAGTGAAAGTCACTCAGTTGTGTCCAACTCTTTGCTACACTATGGACTATACAGTCCATGGGATTCTCCAGGCCAGGATACTGGAATGGGTAGCCTTTCCCTTCTCAAGGGGATCTTCCCAATCCAGGGACCAAACCCAGGTCTCCTGCATTGCAGGCAGATTCTTTACCAGCTGAGCCACAGAGGAAGCCCAAGAATACTGGAATGGGTAGCCTATCCCTTCTCCAGGGGACCTTCCAGACCCAGGAATCAACCCGGGGTCTCCAGCATTGCAGGTGATTCTTTACCAACTGAGCTATCAGGGAAGCCATAAAAAGCATTGGATAAGAATATTAGGCTCAAGAGCAGCTAGAAAGGGTTAAAACATGTTGTTGGATACCTGTTGCTTACTGAATTCTTGAAGAGAGTTAGTAATTTACTGATTTATTTTGAAATTGTAAGACCGACTTTACATTTTGCCATTCAGACTACTGTTCTATAAATACTCCCCCTGTTATCCATATCACAATCCTTATTATGAATGAGTTTTTAAAATATTGTGCTTTGAAAACAGCATATTTTTCTGATTATACAAATTGCATGCCAAATATAACAAAATGCTTTATATAATTAATATGATATTGACAATTCTATGATCACACAATGTCGCTAATATTGTTTACTCTTTTTATAAATTCCTATCTTAATTAGTATCTTTTTCCACTTAATATTAAATATTGAACTGAGCATTCCTCATTTCATTTTCTTGTTCCCAAACATCAGCTTTAAAATAGCTCTATGAGAAATATTAATAAATTACAATTTTACATTGTCTGACATCCCTTTTATGTGCATTGACCACCTTCTTATTGAGAAAATGTGACTTGTGTTTTCCTTTAGTGTCCAGTAACAGTATATATTTTTTGTGTGTTTGAGGAAAAGTAAGATAGAAAGTGATTTGAAAATGTCATGTTCAAATGATTGCAAATCAAATGGTGTATTTGCCTTCTCCTGTCTCTGGACAATTTACTGCGAACTTCATGGCCTTCTCTTGCTGTTAGGAGGCCAGTCTGGGTGTTGATAGCCCCCATGTTTCTTCCTTTCCTTAGGGGGAGGCTGGCTGCTCACATCTGTCTTGTTTCCTCCAGGCCAGCAGGGTGGGGCCGCCACTGCCCATGCTCAGGAGGCATCTGCAGAGCCTCACTCTGGCTGCTCTTTGCGCCCCTGGAGCAGCGACAGGGTGGGGTGGTGTTTGAGTCAGACGTTGTGGGATGGCTGGTACCCCTGGGCCACTTTTGATGATTGGCAGGCAAGGCATCCCCGGCGACTGGTGGGCAGTCCTGAGGGAGCCAGTGCCCTGGTAGTAGGAAACTTGTCCACTTTAATGCCCTCCTGGAGACCTGGCTGCCGTTCCCAGGGGCTCCCCACTCTCCAGCTGAGCAGCACACCTAAGTGTTCTGGGTGAGGAGAGAAAGGGGCGAGTCTTCTCTGTAGGTTCTCCCAAAGCTGGAGAGCAGATGCTCACTCACAGGCTCTCACTTTCCTCTGTGGAGAAATCGCAGGTCAAGAATGTTTCTCCTGGAGCCCAGCTGTGTGCTGTGAGGGGAGGGGTGATGAAGGTAATGGGAAATTGTTCCCCTAACCCTCTGCAGTGTGTCTGACATCAGACGGTGTGCTGGAACTTCTCTGCTGGATTTCTGGACTTCTCAGAGCTCCCTTGGAGTATAACTGTGAAAATTGGCGTTTTTTGGCGGGGTGAAAAGATGGTAGAAGATTCCTCTTTTGCTATTTTGAATTCAGTATTTGAAATCTTAATTCCTAAGTAATTACATAGAAAAATGGACTATTTTTTATTTATATTTCTGTTTATTTTGAATTTTAATCCACTGTGGAGATGATGTAGCCATCACAAGTTCCTGACACAGAACAGCCTCACTGCTCCCCAGAACGCCCCGTGCTCCCCTTTTGTGAAGACAAACTGCCCGATTCCTGTGCTGTGCTGTGCTTAGTCACTCAGCTGTGTCCGACTCTTCTTGACTCCACTGACCGTAGCCTACCCAGGCTCCTCTGTCCACAGGGATTCTCCAGGCAAGAATATTGGAGAGGGTTGTCATGCCCTCCTAAAGGGGATCTTTCCAACCTAGGGATCAAATTCAGATTTCCCACATTGCAGGCAGATTCTTTATTGACTGAACTACCAGGGAAGCCCATGAATACTGGAAAGGGTAGCCTATCCCTTCTCCAGGGCATCTTCCCAACCCAGGAATTGAACTGGGGTCCCCAGCATTGCAGGCAGATTCTTTACCAGCTGAGCTACAAGGGAAGCACCCCCTGCCCATGCCTAACTCATTTCAAAAATAAAAATATATATATATAAATTCAGAGTTTGATGTGAGACTGTCCAAAAAATTGTTCTGGGTATGGATGTACTTTGAGTAACAGAGTACAATCATGAGATCCTTAAATTGAGAAGTTTAAAGGACTTAAATAATATGAAGAGAAATTAATGATACTTCATATTTAGTCAACCAGTTGTTAGAAAAAAGTTGTTTTTAAATTAGAGAACAATTCCTACTCTATGTAGTTCCATTAAACTTAATGGAGATTCCACTGCAAGATCTAAAGATGCTTCAAACAATTTCGCTGAGGCTGTCATTACTGTGAGAGGAAGATGTGAAGTGAATAGTGAAGTGAAAGTCACTCAGTCATGTCTGACTCCTTGCAACCCCGTGGACTATACTGTCCATGGATTTCTCCAGGCCAGAATACTGGAGTGGGTAACCTTTCCCTTCTCCAGGGGATCTTCCCAACCCAGGGATCCCGCATTGCAGGCATATTCTTTACCAGCTGAGCCACAGGAGAAGCCCAAGAATACTGGAGTGGGTAGTCTATCCCTTTTTTAGCGGATCTTCCCAACCCAGGAATCTAATTGGGCTCTCCTGCATTGCAAGTGGATTCTTTACCAACTGAGCTATCAGGGGAAGATAAGTTTTGACTAGTGTATCAAGAAATAGGCTGTGATAGGCAGTGGGTCTCTGTTGTTTGCCATGGTGTTGAGTCATATCCCTAGGCATGGCTTTCCTGTTATATTCATATACAAACAAAGATTTATTACAGACAGGAAGTGGTTAGGGCTGTGGTAGCACAGGTGTAGGGTTGGGGGTGGAATCAGTGTTGATCTTATGGTTAGCTGTCTTATGGAGGTGTATGAGATCACCTGCTATGTATTTCCTTTAGAGCTGGGCATACAGGATATATAACAGTTTGGTATGGCTTGTTTATGGTCCCAGTTGAGTTAATGGGATGAATATAAGTTCAAAGGCTTGATAACCTAATGACAAAACTAAGGTATCTAATCTGGCTTTCATGAACAGAGCTGGACTGTCAAAATTAGTAGAGAATAAAAGGGGATTGCTGTGACAGGAGTCGGTCTCTGCAACCTCAGCCTAAACTCTTTAGCAAAGGGTGATTAGATTTTCCTGCTTTGGCCCCAAGATGGGCAACTGAAAATATTGATAGTGAGGAGAAGCATTATGGTAACAATAGGCAGAAAGTGAAGAGGCACTAAAAAGCCTCTTAGTGAAAGAGGAGAGTGAAAAAGTTGGCTTAAAGCTCAACATTCAGAAAACTAACATCATGGCATCTGGTCCCATCACTTCATGGGAAATACATGGGGAAACAGTGGAAACAGTGGCTGGCTTTATTTTGGGGGGCTCCAAAATCACTGCAGATGGTGATTGCAGCCATGAAATGCTTACTGCTTGGAAGGAAAGTTATGACCAACCTAGATAGCATATTAAAAAGCAGAGACATTACTTTGCCAACAAAGGTCTGTCTAGTCAAGGCTTTGGTTTTTCCAGTGGTCATGTGCAGATGTAAGAGTTGGACTATGAAGAAAACCGAGCGCTGAAGAATTGATGCTTTTGAACTGTGGTGTTGGAGAAGACTCTTGAGAGTCCCTTGGACTGCAAGGAGATCCAACCAGTCCATCCTAAAGGAGATCAGTCCTGGGTGTTCATTGGAAGGATTGATGTTGAAGCTGAAACTCCAATACTTTGGCCACCTCATGCAAAGAGTTGACTCATTGGAAAAGACCCTGATTCTGGGAGGGATTGGGGGCAGGAGGAGAAGGGGATGACAGAGGATGAAATGGCTGGATGGTACCACCAACTTGATGGACATGGGTTTGAGTAAACTCCGGGTGTTTGTGATGGACAGGGAGGTCTGGCGTGCTGTGATTCATGGGGTCGCAAAGAGTTGGACATGACTGAGCAACTGAACTGAACTGAACTGAGGCAGAATAGAAGAGCTAAAGTGCTTTGTCTTCTTACCATAAAGTGATTTATTTCTACCTTAGGTAGAAGAACAGAACACGGATGTGAGATTGCATGGTTAGTGTGTCTTATATTATTTCCATAATACATTACCGATAATAGTTTTAAATAAGAGCTGCTCACTCATTTCCTTCACAGAAGCAATGACCCAACACAGCATTGTGTGTTTGTCTGTGTGGGGGTCTTCCTTGCAATATCAAATTTAACTTGTGTTTATTTTAAGATGTAATTGCTACCAGTCGAAGAGCTGGTTAATACAAAAGGAAGTTTGGGGTGAGTAGGACTCTCAACTGGTTTATAGAGAAGTTGATGTAACCCACATCAACTTGCTACTCAACTAACTACATCAACTTGCTACATCACTAACCCCTGTTTCCTGTTGTGGGGCAGCAGCAGCACATACCCAGCAGTTCTTCCCTCACCCTCTCAGGCTCACCTCACCTTGCAAAGCCTTGACATTGAAGAAGAAGATATTTTCCATCTAGTGGATGAGCTGAAACATGCTTCTCTCCAGCCTTCTGAAGGTGGTCGTGGCTTCACTGTGTTTCAGTAAGGACGGCCCCAGTGGGACTGTGCCTCCTCTGTGACCTAAGGACCAAGGGAACAGGCAGTCTTAAGGGTACCCTGGGAAGGAAGCCTAGCCGAGTGTAAAGTAGAATTTCTTTATTCTACACCATTTATTCCTAAATCTCTGTTGTTTTTGTTCAGTAGCTAAGTTGTGTCTGACTCTTTGCAACCCCATGGACTGCAGAACGCCAGGTTCCCCTGCTCCTCTCTATCTCTCAGAGTTTCCTCAAATTCACGTCCATTGAGTCAGTGATACTATCTACTCACCCAATCTTCTGCTGCACCCTTCTTTTCTCTTCAATCTTTCCCACTATCAGGGTCTTTTCCAATATGTCTGCTCTTTGCCTCCGGTGGCCAAATTATTGGAGCTTCAGCTTCAGCATCAGTCCTTTCAGTGAATATTCAGGGTTTATTTCCTTTAGGATTGACTAGTTTGATCTCCTTACAGTCCAAGGGACTCTCAAGAGTCTGCTCCAGCACCACAATTTGAAAGCATCAATTCTTCAGCACTCCGCCTCCTTTGTGGTCCAACTCTCACATCCAAACATGACTATTGGAAGACCCATAGCTTTGACTATACAGATCTTTACTGGCAAAGTGATGTCTCTGTTTTTTAATACACTGTCTAGGTTATTCGTAGCTTTCCTTCCAAATTTTAATTTCATGGCTGCAGTCTACTTCTATCTGTTTTTTCCCTCTAGGATCCAGTATTGCCCAGAAAGTAACTCAAGACCAACCACCAATGTCAGTGCAGGAGAAAGAAACTGTGACCCTGGATTGCACATACGACACCAGTGGTACAGCTCACAGTCTGTTCTGGTACAAGAAGCCCAGCAGTGGGGCAATGACCTTCCTCATTCGCCAGGACTCTCATAACAAGCAAAATGCCACGGAAGGCTGCTGCTCATTGAATTTCCAGGAGGCAAGCAGATTCATCAAACTTACCATCTCAGCCTCACAGCTGGAGGACTCTGCAGTGTATTTCTGTGCACCGAGGGAGCCCACAGTGAGAGGCGTGCAGGAGGGACCTGCACCAAAACCCAGAGTTCTAATGATACACCCACCTGCGGTAGGACCAGGGTGGGGAATTGCCTTCACAGACAGGAGTGGTTAGTACTGTGGCAGCACAGGTGTAGGTTTAGAGGGGAAACACTCACTCTAAGAAAGTATTTCTCTAGGTTCATAGACCATGTCTAGAGCTATCACTCATCAAAAACATTCTTATCCCTGAAAATTTGGATTTAAATTTCTTATCGAAGACAAATATAACCACCAAAATCTTTACCGTATGGTGATTAGATAAAACTAGAAGAATTGACTAAGGAAATTCAAAAATGTCTGAATTAAAAATCAGTTAAAAATATGTGTGAATTATTGGTCTTTCAGATCAGTTCAGTTCAGTTCAGTTGCTCACCCATGTCCAGCTCTTTGCGAGCCCACAGACTGCAGCACACCAGGCCTCCCTGTCTATCATCAACTCCCAGAGTCTACTCAAATTCATGTCCACTGAGTCGGTGATGCCATCCAAGCATCTCATCTTCTGTTGTCCCCTTCTTCTCCCACCTTCTGTCTTTCCCAGAATCAGAGTCTTTTCCAATGAGTCAGTTCTTCACATCAGGTGGCCAAAGTATTGGAGTTTCAGCTTCAACATCAGTCCTTCCAGTGAATATTCAGGACCGATTTCCTTTAGGATGGACTGGTTGGATCTCCTTGCAGTCCAAGAGACCCTCAAGAGTCTTCTCCAACACCACTGTTCAAAAGCATCAATTCTTCGGCACTCAGCTTTCTTTATAATCCAACACTCACATCCATACATGACTGCTGGAAAAACCATAGCCTTGACTAGATGGACCTTTGTTGGCAGAGTAATGTCTCTGCTTTTTAATATGTTGTCTAGGTTGGTAGAAACTTTTCTTCCAAGGAGTAAGTGTCCTTTAATTTCATGGCTGCAGTCACCATCTGTAGTGATTTTCGAGCCCCCCAAAATAAAGTCTGACAATGTTTCCACTGTTCCCCCATCTATTTGTCATGAAGTAATGGGACCAGATGCCCTGATCTTAGTTTTCTGAATGTTGAGCTTTAAGTCAACTTTTTCACTCTCTTCTTTCACTTTCTTCAAGAGGCTCTTTAGTTCTTCACTTTCTTCCATAAGGGTGGTGTCATCTGGGTATCTGAGGTTATTGATATTTCTCCCAGCAATCTTGATTCCTGCTTGTGCTTCATCTGGCCCAGCATTTCTCATGATGTACTCTGCATATAAGTTAAATAAGCAGGATGACAATATATAGCCTTGACATACTCCTTTCCCGATTTGGAACCAGTCTGTTGTTCCATGTCCAGTTCTAACTGTTGCTTCCTGACCTGCAAACAGATTTCTCAAGAGGTGGGTCAGGTGGTCTGGTATTCCCATCTCTTTAAGAATTTTCCACAGATCAATTTGTTCAATAAATATTTATTGTATTTATATTATATTACCAACATTACTTGGAATGAGGAAGGTGGTGAAATCTCTCTGTGGTAGTCCTCTTTTTGAATATCTGTTTGAATACAGTTTTATACCATTTAATGAATAAATTTATTTTAGATTTATTAATGGAATCAATGTACTCTCATTTACTTTCCAAAATGTTTAATATGTCACAAACTTTATGCTAATACTCATTCTGCATTATTAACACCTCTAGCATGAAATAGTTCAATTTCTATAATATAGTTTAACTGCCTCCCATCAATCTTATTCACAAAGTGATTAATAATTAGCTGCTCTTAGAAGGACATTGTGAAGGAGAAGAGTATGAATTGTCTTCTTTCTCTGCTTTTGCCCTTTGCTGTACCACTCTTCAAAAAGCATTTTTACCATCATGTGACTGATTTTGCAACCCTGTAGGGCCTGTTTTTCAATCAGTGTTAACACAGTCCAAAATACTCCTTGTCTCCAATTTCCTCCTACCTCTAACCTCATTTTCTCAGTGCCTTAAAATCTGAATGGTAATGGATGATTGATAAGCGGTCTTGTATTATGACTCCCTCTTATATTTGCATTTGAAAGCAGATGTGTAAAGTAGAATTCTTAAAATACTCCCTTAAATTTTTTAAATTAAATTTTTATCATTTTGACATTCATTTTTACTATTTTAACTATTTTAAGTGTTCAGTACAGTGATACTAAATACATTTGCCTTGTTGTTCAGCAAGCACCATCCATCTCTAGTACTCTTTGCATCTTGAAAAATTGAAAATTTATACTCATTAAAGACAAACTCCTCAGGACTTCCCTAGTAGTCCAGTGATTAAGACTCCATGCTTACAATGCAGGGGACACAGGTTTGATCCCTGGTCAAGGAACTGATATTCCCCATGCCTCAACGTGCAGACAAAAATGTAAATTAAAAAAAAAAAAAAGACTAACTCCTCATTCCCTTGTCCCTCCAACCCATGGCCACTACTGTTCTACTTTCTCTTTCTATGAGTTTGACTACTTTAGATAACTCATATAAGTCAAATTACAAAATATTGTTCATTTTGTGACATTTCTTTGATTATAATGTCCTCAAATTTCATCCATGTTGTAGATTTTTTTTATACCTTTCTAAAGGTGAATAATATTCCATTGTACACATACACTATTTTTTGTCTACTCATTCATCTGTTGATGAACATTTGGGTTCCTTCCATCTTTTGGTAGAAACATGGATATATGAATATCTCAGTATTTGGGGTATATATCCAAATTCTTTCAAGTGTTTTGAATATAATATAATCAGAAGTAGAATTGCTGGATCACATGGCAGTACAGTTTTTAAATTTTTGAGAAACATTTATCCTGGTTAGTCTGAAAAACTATGCTCTAGACTACTTTATCACATGCCAATTTAAAGGGAAAGAGAAATAGTGACCAGTAGTCATGAACGAGGTTTCAGGATTCTAGTGATTTACAGAAACCTAGAAGAGTTTGGTGCACTGGTATGAAGCATCGCTCCTCGGGTGCCTAGTAAGTAGGAGTCTGAAGGGGATGGTCAAAGCACTACCTGGTGGTCATCTCCTGAATTGCAGCTTGAATTTTTTTTTTTTTTTTTTTAATTTTATGTTATATTGGAGTATAGCTGATTAACAATGTTGTGATAGTTTCAGGGGGACAGCAAAGGAATTCAGCCATACAGGTACTTGTATCCATTCTCCCCCAAGCTCCCATCCCATCCAAGGTGCCACGTATCATTAGGCAGAGTTTCCTGTGCTAGACATAGGTCCTTGTTGGTTATCCATTTTAAATAGAGCAGTGTGTACATGTCCATCCCAAACTCCCTATCGATCTCTCCCCCCCATCCTTCCCCTTTGGCAACCATGAGTTCGTTCTCTATGTCTGTGAGTCTGTTTCTGTTTTGTAAACAAGTTCATGAGTATTCTTCATGTTTCTTTCCTCTTTTGGCTAAAGGGCCAAATCTATAATTATTTAATTAGTCCAATTTGAATAAGTAAAGAACCTATTAAAAGACTGTCTTAAAATATTTCAAAGATTTGAGTAGTAATTTTGCTGCCCTTTCTCTCTCAAAGTTTCTCTGAAAATAATCTATAGGGGAAAAAAGGAAACAGATTTTTGCTATTAGATAGGTCTGTGTTCAAAACTATTAACTCTAAAATTAAGTTTCCAGATAGCTTTGTTTTACTATTTGTAAGACGATTTATTAGTAATGTATCCACAGAGATTAACAAGTCATAGAAGATTAATGACAGTAACCTCTATAGCTACAGAAAAACCATTGGACAAAACTCAGTATCTATTCTTGATTAAGAACTCCCAGCAAATTAATTAAGACTTAAGGGAATTCATTAAGTTAATAAAGGTTCTCTACAACAAATCTACATCAAATACACTTGATAGCAAAAGACTGAATGCTTTCCTTCAAATTTCAGGAATAAGGGAAGAATTTTGACTCTTACCTTTTGTATTGAATATTGTACTATGGGTCCTATAGTTGTCCTATTGAATATTGTACTATAGCCAGTGCAATAAAGCAGGAGAAAGAAACAAAAATCATACATTTTAGAAAAGAATAAGTGAATCTATCTTTAGTCACAGACAGCATAATTATCTGAGCGTCAAATCCAAGGGAATTAACAAAAAAGCTACTAGAAAAAAGAAGAAAGTTAAATAAAGTCAAATATATACCTAACATAGGCTCCAGTCATTCTACTCCCAGATATTGACACAAGAGAAATGAAAGTATAACTATAAAAAATCTTATTCACACATGTTCATAGCAGCTTTGTTTGTAACAGCCACAAACTAGGACTAACCTAAATGTCCATCAGTAAGTGAATAGATAAACATATCTATAGATAAATCACATCTATATGATGGAATACTACTCAGCAATACAAAGGAATAAAACATGATTATAATAACCATGGAATATATATAATTATGCTGAATGAAAGAACCTATCAAAGGCACATATCATACTATTTATTTGAAATTACTGAATATGCAAACTATGAGAGAAATGTTGCTTGAAAATGGGAGTAAAAAGTGAAGAGAGGGCTGAAAGGACTAAAAAGAGACAAGAGGAAACTTTTGGGGTGATGCATTATTCATTATCTTGATTGTGGAGATGGTTTCACGAGTATATACATATGTCAATCTTATTAAGTTAAGGAGGTGCAATTTATTTTAAAGAGAACTATGTATTAATAAAGCCATTAAAATCCAAATATAGCAAATACTTTTCTTCAGTGTTGTACAAGTCTTCTTTTATGACCCCGAAATGCAAAAATACTTCTCCTATATGTACTCATTAGCCTTAAACTATGTTTTTTGAAAATAGAGATAACAACTATCTGTCTCCATGTGCTATACGTTTATTTTCAGTCCTACACCATTACAACCTATTTTGCATCCTTTCTATACACCAGAATTGCCAGCGGATTCTTTACCATCTGAGCCACCAGGGAAACCCACCTACCAGAGAAGGAGTTTGTAACTGATTTTCCAGAATTTCTTTCTGGCGTATTTTTGAGGCAGTTTCTTACTATGTGATTTGGAAGGTGGAGAAGAAAGGAAAGGATATGTGAATCCAAGCAGTATCTGAGCCTGGTTTTTTAAATTTAAATCTGGATTTAGGAAACGATTCATGTGCTGACTCTGGACTCATGAAATTCCTTGATGTGAATCTGAGAAGAGTGAACTCCCAGAAACAGAATGGGCTAAGCTTCCATCTGTGTGTTTAGGGATCTATGGTTACAGGGCTTTACAGAAGGTGAATGCCTATTAGAACTTCATCTTGATACTCCTCAGAGGTTTTGTTTTATAAAATGAACGGTCATAAAGAGAGAGCTAAAGAAGTGCTTGTTTTTGCTGCTGCACTAAGTTACTTTAGTCATGTCCGACTCTTCAAGACCCCTGAGATGGCAGCCCACCAGGCTCCCCCGTCCCTGGGATTCTCCAGGCAAGAACACTGGAGTGGGTTGCCATTTCCTTCTCCAATGCATGAAAGTGAAAAGTGAAAGTGAAGTCACTCAGTCGTGTCCGACTCTTCGAGACCCCATGGACTGTAGCCCACCAGGCTCCTCCGTCCATGGGATCCTCCAGGCAAGAGTACTGGAGTGGGTTGCCATTGCCTTCACTCAAGAAGAGAAGTTTTGAGTATGTACGTAGTCCTGGGAACATCCTGTTGCCCACTGATCTTTGACAACTACCTTGATCTAGGACATCTGTCCCAAATGAAAACTTGTAAACCAACATCAGACTAGCTGCAACCCAACTTCTTTTTTTTTTTTTTAATTTATTTTTATTAGTTGGAGGCTAATTACTTTACAATATTGTAGTGGTTTTTGCCATACATTGACATGAATCAGCCATGGATTTACATGTGTTCCCCATCCCGATCCCCCCTCCCGCCTCCCTCCCCATCCCATCCCTCTGGATCTTCCCAGTGCACCAGCCCTGAGCACTTGTCTCATGCATCCAACCTGCGACCCAACTTCTTGAGGAGCTTTCAAAAATTACAGGTTCATGGGTCTCAACTCTGGATAATGTGATTCATGAAGTTATTGGTGGGCCCAGAATCTGTAATTTTAAGTCATTCACTCATTAATTCTACTTTCAGCTGTCATGTGAATATTGGCTGAGAGGTCTTTAACAATTTCAAAAGCTGGGAAAGAGTGACCTAACTCATGCTCTGAGCTTTTGACACAAATCCACATCTTCAGGGTTTCAAACACTGGGGGAAAATTATTTTGTTAAAGCTTGGCAACAAAATGTGGCAGATAGAATAGAAAGTATCTTTGAGGCTAGATATCAACTAAGAATATACAATGGGATTAGTACTTGTCTGATATACATAGGCCAACCCTTTTATCTTAGAGTCAAGGAAGAAGTAGGAAAATAAGATATTGCTCTTAGATAATTCTACAAGGATTTGATAATTTCAATTATGATATATCTTTTGTTTTCACATTTTAATGATTCTGAAATTCAGGATTATTTGACTATTGATGAGACACTGTGACTTTTTTCCTTGAAAAAAATTTTATTAGAAAGATATCATTTCTTACAAATGATATTATTTTAGGACTGAGAAAATATTTTATTTCAAGCAGCAGTGATTCCACAATCAAAGACCCTTTATTCATTACTTTTTTTTGGTATAGTAAATATTCAGTGAGCATGTAATAAACATCGGTCAGGGCTTCCCTGGTGACTCAGTGGTAAAGAATCTACCTGCCAGTGCAGGAGACTCAGGTTCGATTCCATCCCCTGGGGAAGAAAATGGCAACTCACTTCAGCATTCTTGACTGGGAAATCCCACAGACAAAGGAGTCTAGCAGGCTACAGTCCTTAGGGTTGCAAAAGAGTCAGACATGACTGATTCAGTGACTAAACAACAAATAGTTGTCAGTTGCTCTTCTATAAATTGGGGCACAATGCTGAAAAACAGAGATTCACTCAGTAATGACCTGCTTCTTATTACTTCCTCTGTAAACAGCCACAAACTCTTCTGACAGTCAGTGGATTATAGGTTGGCCCACAATGGATACCAGAGAAGGCAATGGCAACCTACTCCAGTACTCTTGCCTGGAAAATCCCATGGACCGAGGAGCCTGGTGGGCTGCAGTCCATGGGGTTGGGCATGACTGAGGGATTTCACTTTCACTTTTTATGCATGTTTCATGCATTTGAGAAGGAAAGTTTCATGCATTGGAGAAGGAAATGGCAACACACTCCAGTACTCTTACCTGGAAAATCCCATGGATGGAGGAGCCTGGCAGGCTATAGTCCATGGGGTTGCAAAGAGCTGGACACGACTGAGCGACTTCACTTTCTTTCCAGTATACATGCATCAAGCTGCCTGGTGGCTCAGAGGGTAAAACGTCTGTCTGCAATGCGGAAGACCTGTGTTCGATCCCTGGGTCAGGAAGATCCCCTGGAGAAGGAAATGGCAACCAACTCCAGTGTTCTTGCCTGGAGAATCCCATAGACAGAGGAGGCTGGCAGGCTATAGTTCACAGGGTCGCAAAGAGTTGGACACGACTTCACTTTCACTTTCACTTTATTTCATACATGCATCGCATTTTTTTCCCTGTCCACCAGAGGATGCAGTTTCCTAACGCAGACACATTTCCTGTGAGTCTAAACTTCACTGAAACTAAACCTCACTGTGACTTCAACATTTCTTCATGTTAAGAGTCAAGAACGTTCTTCAGGAGACACTCTAGAGATGATCTCTTCTCCAGGATTAGTGGCTGTGATACTCTTCCTGCAGGGTAAGCAAAGCGCCTGTAAAAATTTGGATCCGTTCTTCTGTTATGTCAACAAAAACTTTAAGCGTGATTTTATCCCAGAGTTTTATGCCCAAGATCACAGAGAACTCTCTTGTTTTCCCCTAGGACAAACCCGTGGAGACTCAGTGAGCCAGATGGACGGCCAAGTGACCCTTTTGCAAGGGGCTACCTTGACTGTGAACTGTACTTATTCAGCCACTGGGTACCCCACTCTTTTCTGGTATGTCCAGTATCCTGGAGAAGGTCCAGAACTCCTCCTGAAAGCCACGAAGGTCAACGACAAGAGGACCAACAAAGGTTTTGAAGCCACATACAATGCAAAAACCACCTCCTTCCACTTGGAGAAAGCCTCGGTCCAGGAGTCAGACTCGGCTGTGTACTACTGCGCTCTGGGTGACACAGTGACGGAAACTGCAGGGGGAGCTGAACACAAACTCTGAGCAGCAGCGGGGCCTGGATGCACTGTGGTTCCCACAGAGCCTGTGGTTGTTTGTCTCTTAGTCTCTGGTTGATACTAAAAACGTACAAATGGTTAAAGCATAAGAGTAAGAAGAGAATATTCCCCATACCCAGCTCTTTACTAGTGAAACTGAAAACTCTCTGACACCAAGAGTTCCTTTTCCAGGGTCAAAGTAATTTCAAGGTAAAACCACATAAGCAAAGAAGTGGTGTTTTGCATATTCTTGCAAAGTCCTGCTTCCACAAGTTGTTCCAAGTCACCCAGGTGGGTATTGCTATGCCTCACTATACTTTCAAAGAACCAAAGTGTGCCAGATGAGGTGTGGTCTGCACAATGTCTTCCTGACAGAGCAGGGCATGAGAGGTGATAGGAGAGCCACAGCCTCCAGAAATTATCATTCTTAATAGAGAAAGAAGGGATGAAAGGAGGAGGAACAGAATCTCATACATAATGAAACAGTGGAAAGAGAGGAAAGGATTTTATTCACATTTATCTCTTTATCCCCCTGGAAGTCTAAGAAATTAGAAAGGGTATACGCTTGAAAATACAGAGAGAACAGAAAAGGAGTTAGCAGCGCAGAGTGCTATCAACAGATTTCAGAGGATGAGAAGTGTAAGGAAGAACGAAGACTCGTCTCGTAGAATAGTTGAAGAAGGAACCTAGACCTCGTGTGAGACGCATCAGAATGTGTCCTGAGCACCTGTGCAAAGGTTAAGAAAACACGGCACCAATCATCATTGAATAATTGGGAAAGATGGTGTTGCCCTCATAAGTGCACATGTGTGAGTGTTGAGGGTTTTGGGGAGCACTAAAACAGGAGGCCCGAGTGAGGTCATTTGTAAGCAAAGAATAGCCGTGCTCTCCACAGTTCTTTATGACAAGCAGTGATGACTTTCTATACAGCATACAGAGAAGGCAATGGCAACCCACTCCAGTCCTCTTACCTGGAGACCCCCATGGATGGAGGAGCCTGGTAGGCTACAGTCTATGGGGTTGCGAAGAGTCGGACATGCCTGAGCGACTTCAGTTTCATGCATTGGAGAAGGAAATGGCAACCCACTCCAGCATTCCTGCCTGGAGAATCCCAGGGATGGAGGAGCCTGGTAGGCCGCAGCCTATGGGGTCACACAGAGCTGGACACGACTGAAGTGACTTAGCAGCAGCAGCAGCAGCAGCAAACTCAGCATAAAAGTGGAAGTTAGTCTTTAATGAACTGAGAACAACACAAAAAATTCCCCCAGACTTTGTATGTGCCGTGCTGGGCTTCGTCACTTCAGCTGTGTCCTTCTCTTTGCAACCCCGTGGACTCCTCTGTCCATAGCTCCTCTGCCCCAGGCTCCTCAGTCCTTGGGATTCTCCAGGCACGAATACTGGAGTGGGTTGCCATTTCCTTCTCCAGGGGACCTTCCCAACTCAGGAATCGAGCCCAGGTCAGGTAGATTCTTTACTGTATGAGCCACAGGGAAGACCAATAATATTGGAGAGGGTAGCCTGTCCCTTCTAGAGGGGAACTTTCCGACTGAGGAATCAAACGGGGGTCTTCTGCATTGCAGGGGGATTCTTTACCAGCTGAGCTACCCAAGGTTGTATACTATTAAGCTTTTGACTTTTACTCATTGGTTAGCCTTTCTTTTCTTAAAAATGTTCTGTAAAAATTTTTCCCTTCTTCCCTGTAACCCCTTGCAAACACTGATCTTTTTACTGTCTCCATAGTTTTGCTTCGTCCAGAACATTATATAGTCGGGATCATATGGTGTGTGGCTTTCTCAGACTGGTTTCTTTCACTTGTGTATATGTGTGCTCAGTTACTTCAGTCCTGTCTGACTCTTTGTGACCCTATGGACTGTAGCCATAACAATGGCTATGTAACACTTTTAAAGGTTACTTTCCATTTGCAGTTATTACAAAATATTGGCTATCTTCTCCATGTTATAACAATACATCCTTAAGCCTCTCTTATACCCAACTGTTTGGGTCTCCCACACCCACACCCCTCTACTGGCCCTGCCCCCGCTAAAAACCACCAGTTTGTTCTCTATATCTGTGAGTCTGCTTTTATTGTTATATTCACTAGTTTATTGTGTTTGTTAGATTCTATACACAGATGATATCATACAGTATTTGTCTTTCTCTGACATATTTTACTTAGCATAATGCCCTCCAAGTCCATCCCTGTTGTTGCAAATGGCAAAATTTTGTTCTTTCTAATAAATTAGCATATTTACAGCACAACTTCTATAAATAAGGATTTATTTTGAACTAAAGTAATGAAAAGAAAGCACAAAATGAAACTTGTCAATTTTTTAAGGCATAAATTTCCATGAAATGGCATTTTAAGAGTAAGAGTTTATTTTTAGTCTCCATTCAATCTAGGCAGTGACTTTTTTTTTTTTTTCTGGCGACTTTCTTCATCAGAAAGCATGCAGTGAATGGGACTGGGGTTCTGTGATGCTGCAGTTGTTGGTCTGAAGGGGTCTTTGTTGATGGTTTCAGTCCACTAGGGGGCACTGTAGGCTTTACAAGACATGAAGACATTTTCTGATGATTCCAAAGATGGAACAGTTAAGAGAGGAGCCTAGAGAGCATGGGGAACAGTCAAATTAGAGACAGCAAAGGTGGGGAGAGGGGAACAGTGTTTGTGTGAAGTTCATCTCAGATTTCAGCTTTGTCATTCTATATAAGGTTTGGAAAGCTGTAGCCCTTACCTCTGTATATCCATGGTGAGGATGATTCTCTGAGCAGAGGTAGCGACATAGGGATACTACTGAGTTCTGAGAGCATGGAAGCTCAACAGAAAACACCTGCGTTACCTGTATTCATTTTTAAAATTGTTATGACTGAATTCCCTAAACCCACTGACCCAGAAATGATTCCAATACCCCAGACCTCCTACCTTTTCATATATTTCCTTGAGAGTAGAAAGAACAAGAATAAAAAGAGGAAAAAATAAGGAACAAAAATAGAAGGAAAGGAGAAAGACAACATTGAATTTGAGCAAAAAAGTGTGGCTCAAAGTGTGGCTCAGATCAGAATCAGCTGTGGGTCAAGAGGGTGCCCAAGAGCTGGACAGTAGGAAGGGAGAGGTGGAAATTAAGGCAGATGAACATTATACACATGTCCTGATTTTCAACAACGAAATTCTTATTGGAATCATTTTTGTGCAGAGGCTGACTATATATCTTGGCTTCTAAACGATTTCAAGAATTGTATTTACTTCTGCAATAAACAATGCATGTATCAGATAGTTTTCCTTGATGAGAATTTTCACATAACTGAATTATCAAAATCTCTGCCAAACTATGCAATTTGAAAAGTGGGTCATTCTTCCCTATAATTCCTAAAGGTTCTATGTAATCCATCATGACACAATTCTTCTAGAAATATCATCTACTTTTCCTCACACACTATCCCACAATCTTCTCTTACATATAGTCTTTTAAGAAAAAAAAATTCTTTATGACTATATACATCAGAAATATTGCTTTTACCTCTCTGCAGTGTCCCCCCAAACCTCAATTTTGGAGAAATTGCTGACCTTACTGCAGTCTCACTAGGCCACTCTGGGTGGAGTTTCCTGTTAAGTGAACTGACATACCTCAGATATGAATGGTACTCAGCGATTCTGGTGGAACACACTGATAGTAAGAACAACATTTCTCTGGCCCCAGGACTCTATATCCTTCAGAGTAGGGGCAAAGGCACCTCAGTATCTGGGCAAGGGATCATGAAGAGACAATGGGGAGCCCTGCTGGGGCTTCTGTGGGTCCAGATTTGCTGTGAGTCGGGGTCACCCCAGAGAGGGGGCTGAGGAGAGTCCACAGCCGTCAGTGGGCAGGAGGGGGAGAGATGACCTGGGGATCCTAGATGCTCCTTCATCCTCAGGTGCTTCCTGAGAGGGTTTCCTGGTCTGGAAACCCCATCCGCGACCCCTCAGTGACATCATATGTGTTTGCTTTTCTCTTTCCGAGCAGGGGTGAGAGGAGTGAAGGTGGAGCAGAGCCCTTCAGTCTTGAAGCTCCAGGAAGGAGCCAACTCTACTCTGAGGTGCAATTTTTCTGACACAGTGAGCAGTGTGCAGTGGTTCCAGCAGAATCCCGGAGGCAGCCTCACCACGCTGTTTTCCGTAACTTCAGGGACGAAGCAGAAAGAAAGGCTGAGTTCCACAGTGAATTTTAAGGAACGGTATAGCACCCTACACATCGCAGCCTCCCAGCTGGAAGACGCAGCCACCTACCTCTGTGCGGTGGAGGCACAGTGCTCCCCGGTGATCTGCAGCCTGTGCCCAAACTGCAGCTGCCTCAGCCCCGCCCCTCCGCAGGGCTACACCATGCAAGTACCTTGTTACCTCTTTGGGAGTCCAGATTCATAGTTCAGCACTTTTTTCTTCCGAAGATCAGATCCTTTAGGACTGTCATTTCACTTTTTTTTTTTTTTGCCCTTCTTATCCCAGAAATCTCCCGTGTATATAAAGCTCTAATATGGAGCCATTGTCATAACTGATGTAGATGCCAATATTCAATGTCCTGCTAAAAAAGTCTACTGCTCCTGACAGACAAAATATAAGCTATATATAAATTTCTCTGATGGAAAATGCTTGAAAAAATATATGGTGATCAACAAACAGAAAGAGATGACTCAATTTTTTGGTTAACTGCACGTGTGTGTTCCTTCAAAGTGAAAAGGGAATTAAATGTGTGCAATGTTTTTAAAGTTTGTATTCAGAGTTTTGAGTCCTGGTAATAACAAATATAAGAAAAATAATTTTTTATGTGAAGACAAGGCAGAGACTGGAGCGCTGTGTCTGAAAGCCAAGGAGCACCAAACACTGAGGGCAGCTGCCACAGGCTGAGAGAAAGGCACGGGTCTACAGCGGCTCATCCACAGGTACCGACATTTGGGACTAACCAAGATGTCCTTCAGCAAGTGGATGGATAAGTAAATTGTGGTACATCCAAACAATGGAATATTATTCAGTGTTAAAAAGAAATGGGCTGTCAAGCCATAAAAATACAAAGGAAACTTAAATGCATAATACTAAGTGAAAGAAGTCAATCTAAAAGGCCGCCTACTATATGATTCCAACTATGTGACATTCTGGGAAAGGCAAAATTATAAAGAGAGTGAAAACCACTGATTGCAGGGATTGAGGGGAGTGGAGGGATGAATGGGCAGAGCACAAAGGATGTTTAGGAGTGAAACTACTCTCTGTGATACTATGATGATGAACACGTGCCACTGTACATTTGTGTAAACCCATAGAATGTACAACACCAAGAGTGAATCCTAGTAAACTATAGACTTTGGGCGATTATAATGTGTTAATATGGGCTCATCAGTTGTGAGAAATAGACCAGTCTCGTGTGGAAGTTGATAGCAAGAGAGGTTATGCAAGTGTGGGAGTGAGAGGTATATTGGAAACCTCTGCATCTTCTCTTTAATTTTTCTGTGAACCTAAAATGATCGAAAGTCTCAAAAAATTAGATTCAGATACATGAAACTAATTTGTATGAAGAGTTAAAGCATTTTAGAAAAATGGTGCCACTAGAAACGTTGAAAGTGAAAGTGTTAGTCGCTCCATCCTGTCCTACTCTATGCGAGCCCATGGACTACAGCCTGTCAGGCTCCTCGTTCCACGGAATTCTCTGGGCAAGAATACTGGAGTGGGTTGCCATTTCCTACTCCAAGGGATCTTCCCGACCCAGGGGTCAGACCCAGGGATCGAACTCAGGTCTCCCGCATTGCAGGCAAGTTCTTTACCATCTGAGCCACCAGGGAAGCCACTAGAAACATTACTTAATGAGACTTTACCCTGCTTCTTGCAAAGAAGATGCCAAATTTCCATTTTGCACTGGTTCTAAAAATGACAGGTGATCCCCACCTACACTTGCACGGAGAGACAGAAGCCAGAAAGCAATTTGGTAGCTTTAGAAAGAGTCTCTTGCTTTACCTGTTGGCAACTCAGCGACTTCCTCCGGGTCCTCCAGTCGTGCAGATGGTTTTTCTTTTATTCCTACAAGATGAAATAAGACTTACAGAATGAATCACCAGAAGAACATCTCCTTACCGATTCAGTCACAAAGCCCCTTTGACCTCACTGTCTGTGATGACGCTCACATTCAGTGAGCCCTGCCCCATTTTATGCCATTTTACTCTGGATTTATATTCTCCTTGATCTTATAGGAGAAATGAAATCACAGATAGGGATTCACTCCACGGACCCTACCTCTGCTTCAGAAGAAGACCTAGGGTTAATTAGTGGCAACCACAGCCCTCGAAGACTGCATGAAATGCACAAATGGTGTTGGGGTTCCAGAGTGCAAGGGGTCTCTCCCCACTCTCTCTCATCACTCTACATTGTATATGAGCAGGCCTCAATAAAGATTTGTTCTGCTAAATAGTATAAAAGAATTTAGAGCTAGATGAGCCCTTAGACAGGGTTTAGTTCACCTCATTTTACAAAACAGAAATTAGATCCAAGATGGCAGAATGAAAAATTATATAATTAAAAAATATATCAAATGAGCTAGCAGCAGAAAGTAGAGGATAAGCTGGATATCCTCACCTCCCCCTTAATGTTCTTTTCCTATCTCCTTATTCCAGACCCTTGTTGCTGAGCAAAGAAAAGCTGTCTAATGCAAACTGCAACATTAGATCTCTGCCATTTAGTAATTACATTTTAGGATACATTTCAACTGTTTCTACTGTCAATTCTCTGAGAAAGCAAGGGCCCACTGAAAACCAGGTTAGAGGAGACAGTCTGAGATAACAGGCAGTTGAAATGTCAAATGATCTTCTCTCTGTTACTCTGATCATTGGCTTACAAGTTTCTTTTACAGAGTTTTCCTCCATAACAGGCAAATGAAAATGGTATATTGGCTGAACTTGATAGTTTCATATATATATATATATATATGTTTGCTTGTTTGTTTAGGAGAGTGAATCATGGTGCTTTTATAATTTAAAAATTATATATCAGGCCCATCATTGAATAAAGAGCAACCGCATCTACCTCTTTTCAGCTTATAAACAGTCAAATTCTCTATCTCTATATTCTTACTGTGCATTAGATTACTTCAATCTGAGACATAATTTGTTTGACCTTTGCTGCTTTTATGCATGTCCCTCGTAGGCATAGCCATGAAAAGGACATTTAACCAGAATTCAGTAGTTAGAGATGTGACCACCAGATGGGGGTGCACCTCTGCTGATCAGAATATGTGGAGGGCTCCTTTGAGTGGATTCTGAATGAATAGGCTTAGGGCAGAAGCAGAGCCTTTTTCTTATTGGCTGGGTAGGCAGTGAAAGAAACCACTAGAGAAAAGAAGGGGACACTTGGTAACAGAAGCAGGTCTCCTGGCTGGAGACTGCAGGTCCACAATTGATCTTAAATGGGAAAAACAATGAAGACACCCATTGGAGCTTTAATCACATTCTTATGGCTACAGCTGGACTGTGAGTTGAGGGTTTAAGGGAAACAGTAAAATAAATAAATAAATTAAAAAAAAAAAAAAGAGAAACAGTGTATTAGTAGATATTTGTTAGACACCGAGACTGACTTTATTCAGGTTTCTTCTAGTTATTGTAGAAAAGGGAAAGTAAATTGTGGAACTTAATAATCTGACAACCTTCTCCTTTCTCTGACTTCTACTTTCTCCATAGGTGTCAGTCTTGGAAACGAGGTGGAGCAGAGTCCTTCTACCCTGAGTGTGCAGGAGGGAAACACCGCTGTTATCACCTGCACTTATACAGACACTGCTTCAGAGTATTTCCCTTGGTATAAGCAAGAACCTGGA
This sequence comes from Cervus elaphus, assembly GCF_910594005.1. Classification (NCBI taxonomy): domain Eukaryota; kingdom Metazoa; phylum Chordata; class Mammalia; order Artiodactyla; family Cervidae; genus Cervus; species Cervus elaphus. The sequence goes on from NC_057826.1 coordinate 76,322,315, forward strand.
AAAGGTCCCCAGCTCCTTGTAGCTATTCATTCAAATATGGGTGAAAAAAAAGACCAGAGACTGACTGTTTTCTTGAATAAGACCTCCAAACGTCTCTCCCTGCACATTGCAACCATCCAGCCTGGAGACTCAGCTGCCTACTTCTGTGCAGCAAGGACACAGTGCTGCCCAGGCAGCCACTACCTGTACTCATACTTGTAACGGGCAGCCCCCTTCTCTGGTGCAACCTTCAAAGTAGCATTTGTCATATTGTTTGTCTGCAAGTGGAAACTGATGTGTTAGACAAGCATAGAATAAGAAGGTTAGGTTCAAGATGACCCAGAAAGTATGACACATTTGATGGATAATTGCTGCTTATTGATTTCTTGAAGGGAGTTAGCATTGTTTTGTTTCAAAATTGTAAGATTGCCTTTACATTTGCTACTCAGACTCCTTTTCTCTAAATAACCCCTTGGTATCAATTTATAATCCTTATCATGAATGGATTTTTTTTAATACTGTGTTTTGAAAACAACATTTATTATTTTTCTGATTATATATTGCATGCCAATTATAGGGAAATGTGTGATATCCAATAAATATGATATTGATAATTCTGCAATCACATAATATTGTGAATATTCAGCTTACCTTTTCAATAAATTATTGTTACAGTAGGCTTATAATGTTTTTCACTTACTATTATATGTTGAATTGAGCATTCCCCATTCACATAGTTAATTATCAGTAGATGTTTGTTAAAGAAATAAGAAAGGGTGAATCCTGCAATGCAGGAGACTCTGGTTTGATTCCTGGGTTGGGAAGATCTGCTGGAGAAGGAGTAGGTTACCCACTCCAGTATTCTTGGGCTTCCCTTGTGGCTCAGCTGGTAAAGAATCTGCCTGCAATGTGGGAGAGTTGGAATCAACCCCTGGGTTGAGAAGATTCCCTGGAGAAGGGAAAGGCTACCCACTCCAGTATTGTGGCCTGGAGAATTCCATGGGCTGTATAGTCCATGTGGTTACAAAGAATCAGACACAATGAGCAACTTTCACTTTCATTTTAACAGGCATACATGGTATGTGAACTGTGTTAAAAACCTATAACTACCACTGTATGTATACTTTTTGTAATTTAATGTATCCAAGATAGATTCACATGTTCAGATACTCAGTTAATTTTGTTTTTGCTAATGATTGGTTTAAAAAGGAGTTTAGAATAGTTATTGCATAGACAGCCTGGTATTGTTTCTTTTCAATATTTAAGATAAGATTAATTTAAAACACATTAATTCACATTTGGTATGAGAGTGTTAAAAAAATCTGCTCTGGACATGAAGGCATTTTGAATAGCAAAGGTACTATCAGGAGAACTTTTCACTGAGAAGGGTAACAAAGTTGAATAACCTGAGGGGAAATTAATGTTTTATATTAGTAAATTGATTGGTAGAAAAAGGTGGGTGCTTTAGGTTGGAGAACAATTTGTGCTATGTGTGGTACCATCAGATTTAATGGAGATGCCAGGGCAGGATCTGAAACTTCAATCAGTTTAGCTGAGGCTGTAATTACTTCTAGATAAGAAGGTAAATTCTGTTCAACTTTAAGAGGTAGGCCATTGTAGGTAACAGCTCTCTGCTGTTTGTCCTTGTTGACTAAAAAGATGCACAATGTGAGAGCTGTGAGCTAAGTTTTACTTGGGGCAAAATGAGGACTGCAGCCGGGGAGACCGAAGCTCAGATAGCCCGGAGAGACTGCTCCAAAGAGGTAGTGGGGGAATGTCAACATATAAGATTTTGGCAAAGGGGGAATTCAACACAATCAAGTGTTTACTTTATGAAAGATTTTCTGCTAGTCCCAAGGAGCTCATGTCACCATGAAAGGATTTAGTGCTTTTCTAGATATGAAGAGATGCAAGGATTGGGATCATGAAATCAGTTCCTGAAAATATCTAACTATGTAAAGACATGTTTCACCAGTTTCCCGGGAGCACAGAGTGCCTCACTGTCCAACCTGCATTACCCTCAGAGGGTTTTGAAGGTCAGCAGCTACAGCAGTGCAGGGTTCAGTCTCTGTCGAGGTGGAAGACAAATGCCCTTGCTGTTGTTCAGTTGCTGACAAATACTCTTGGCAAGTGCCAATTTGTAGTTGACACCATGTTGTTTAACCTTAGGCATGGCTTTCCTTTTACATTCTTACACAAATATTATAATCAGTAGTAGTTTCATGATCAACTGTCTTATGGAGGTCTCTTGTGGTATATTCCTTTAGAACTAGGTGCACAGAATATAGAGGCTTTTTCTGGCTCTTTTGGGCTTCCCTGGTGGCTCAGATGGTCAAGAACCTGCCTACAATGCAGGAGACCTGGGTTCAATCCTGGGGTTGGAAAGATCCACTGGAGGAGGGAATGGCTACCCACTCCAGTATTCTTGCCTGGAGAATGACATGGACAGAGGAGCCTGGCAGGTCTGGGGTCACAGAGAGTTGGACCTGACTGAGAGGGTTCCAACTGAATTAATGGTAACAACATAAATTCAAAGGTTTGATAACCTGATGACCAATTATCTAGCATCTATTTGACCTCTCTGAACAGACCTGGGCTGTCAGAACAAATAGAGAAGAGAAAGGGACCACTGTGACAGGACTCCATGTCTGTGAGATTCATTCTAGCTTTCTGTAAAGGGGGATTATCTTTTCTCCTACTATTAGGTCCCAAGTTAGGTAACTGAGCAGATGTGGTGGTGAAGAATTATAGTGATTGCTATATTGATATGTAGGTTGAGAAAGCTGCAGTAATTAACACAAACGGATTTGTCTTCTTTTCATAAAGCAATTTATTTCTATCTTAAATGAAAGAAAGCATATGTAGGTATGAGGATAAAAGATCACTACATCTTTTTTTTTTTTTTTTTTTTTTTAGGTAAACCTTCTCTTTATTTCAAACATAGATAAGTGGAGAGATTTTCCTTTCACCTTGAAATTCAAAAAACTTACTGTGTTAAAAATGTTACTCTCTATTGTTTCATTTTGGGGAGATCCTGAGCATTTAAACCTATTAATATATTCTCAGGTATTTAATAAATTTGGGGAGATTGATTTCATTGATTTTTGCTTTTTTATCATTCTTCTGGAATTTCTATTGTAAGTAGTTTTGATCTTCTTGGACACCTTTCAGATCTCTGAAGAATTATTACCACTATTATTCTTTATTGTTTTTCCTGACTCTGTGGGAGAAGGCGAGGGTGGGATGTTTCAAGAGAACAGCATTGAAACATGTATATTATCTAGGGTGAAACCGATCACTACATCTTATGTTGTTTCCATAATCCATTACATGCAGTATCTTGAAACAAGTCCCATCATAGATGCAACAGCTGAACACAGTAGTTAGTCAAATTATCACTCTTCCTTTCAATATCAAATTTGACTTGTGTTAATTTTCAGATGTAATTGGTATCAACTGAAAATGGGTTTGGGTGGACTCCGGGAGTTGGTGATGGACAGGGAAGCCGGGCGTGCTGTGGTTCATGGGGTCACAAAGAATTGGACCCAACTGAGTGACTGAACTGAACCGAACTGAACTGAAGAGCTGGTTAATGCAAAAGGAAGTTTGGGGTGAGTGAGACACTCACCTGGTCCATAGAGATGTTGACATGAGCCGCATCAACGTGCTACTCCAGGAAACCCCTGTTTCCTGTTGTGGGGCAGCAGCAGCACACACCCAGCAATCCTTCCCTCACCCTGTCAGGCTCATCTCACCTTGCAAAGCCTTGACATTGAAGAAGAAGATATTTTCCATCTAGCGGAGAGCTGAAACATGCTTCTCTCCAGCCTTCTGAAGGTGGTCATGGCTTCACTGTGTTTAGGTAAGGATGGTCCCGGTGGAACTGTACCTCCTCTGTGACCTAAGGACTGGAGGAACAAGCAGTCTTATGGGAACCCTGGGAAGAAGGGGTGGTAGTAGGGTCTAAAATAGGATTTCTTTATTCCACACCACTTATTCCTAAAGTTCTGATTCTTTTTTTTTTTTCCTTTAGGATCCATTATTGCCCAGAAGGTAACTCAAGAACAACAACCACAAGTATTAGTGCAGGAGAAGGAAGCTGTGACCCTGGACTGCAAGTATGACACCAGGGATTCACAGTATAGTTTATTCTGGTACAAGCAGCCCAGCAGTGGGGGGATGATTCTCCTTATTCGTCAGGATTCTCATAACCAGCAAAATGCCACAGAAGGTCGCTACTCATTGAATTTCCAGAAAGCAAGAAAATCTATCACACTTGTCATCTCAGCTTCACAGCTGGAGGACTCTGCAGTGTATTTCTGTGCGCTGAGAGAGAGCCCACAGTGAGACGTGTGGAGGAGGGACCTGCACCAAAACCCAGGGCCCTGCTCCACCTGCCGTAGGGACCAGGGCAGGGAGTTGCCAGCACAGACAGGAAGTGATTACTGTTGCACAGGTATAAGGTTAGAGAGAAGATACTCATTCTACGAAAATAGTTCTCTAGGTTCAGAGGCCATATTCAGAGCCATCATTCATTAAAAAAAATCCTTATCCCTAAAAATTTAGGTTTAAATTATTTATTTATTAAAAATGTAAAATTATGTACTGAGGACAGAAATTAGCCACATAAAATCCTTGCCATGCAGTGATTCATATGAGCTAGAAGAATTGACTAAGGAAATTCAGAAATGTCTGAATTATAAATCAGTAAAAATATGTGTGAATTGTTGGATTTTCATTTCAATTTATTCATGTTTCACCAAAAGTTTTCACTTTTGTCTCAGGTTCAAAGGATTTGTTAACAAAATAAGCCACTTGTTATATACAAATAAATAATATAGATGTTTATTGGAGAATTATCTAGTTTACTTTTAATATATTAGCATTAAACACACTAATATTAAAAGAAAATAGAAAGAGTAGATGATACATCAACAAATTGGGTTTTGACCAACATCCAGACTTGAGAGTTTCCAGCACTGGGAAGTCCCAGGTCACAGCACTTCTGGAGTCCCAGTTATGAAAAGAGTCCTTTCCATGGGTAAGACTTCAAAGATTACAGTTCAGGGCTCTCATTTACAATCGCAGGGCAGTTGCAAACTGATATCATCATCAATCTGTGACCCAGTTGCAGCTCTGGTTTCATGTTAATGCTGTTCATTTAGTCATGTAAAACTTGGAATGTTGCTCCGGCTAGGGGATCCCTCTAGGAGCTCAACAATCTCAAGATTCCTTCCCCATTTTATCCATTGTGCTGGAAGTCTTGCACTCACAGCAGGCAGTTACTCACAGTCAGGGCACTGTCCAGGAAGTTTAGAAGCAAGGTCAGAGGCCTGTTCTGCTTTGTCTCTGAAGCCTAAACAAGACTGGTTATTTAATTTTCCTAGCAAATCATTAAATATTAATTGACTATATGTTATGTTACAGGCATTGTTTTGTCATGAAATCTCTGTGTGATTTTCCTTCTTTTGAATATCATGTTGTTTTTCACCATTTAATAAATTCATTCATTTTAGTTTTGTTAGCTGAGTTAATAGTACCTTTATTTACATTCTAAGGTGCCTACTTTGTGCTAATACTCATTGCTTCTTATTAACACCTCTATCACTGAATGGCTCAATTTCCATAATGTAAGTTTTTCCTGCCTCTCTTCAGTCTTATCCACAAAAAGATCAATAATTAGTGGCTCTTAGAAGGACATTTTGCAAAGTACTGTATGAATTATGTTCTGTCTCTGGTCTTGCCTTTCACTGCACGCTCTTCCAAAAGCATTTTTGCTATCATGTGGCTGATTTTGCACCCTGCTAGGCTCTCTCATTCAATCATTGTTACACAATCCCAAATATTCCTTCTCTGCAACTTCTTCCTTCTAACTTGAATCCCATTTTTGTCAGTGTTTTAAAAGTTGAATGGTAATGGGTGGTTGCTAAGTGATCTTGTATGGTAGCTGCTTCTTATTTTTGTATTTGGAAAGCAATTGTGTAGAGTAGAAATCTTAAAAGGAATGTCTTACATTCTTTACAATAAGTGAGGCTGGAAAAACTGGACAGCTAAATGTAAAAGAATGAAATCAGAACACTCTCTAACATCATACACAAAAATAGACTCAAAATGGTTTAAAGGCCTAAATGTAAGACTGGATACTATAAAACTGTTAGAGGATAACATAGGCAGAACACTCTTTGACATAAATCACACTAGAATCTTTCCTTGGTCTACCTCCTAGAGTAATGAAAATAAAAATAAAAAGAAACAAATGGAACCTAACTAAACTTAAAAGCTTTTGGATAGCAAAGGAAATCATAAACAAAACAGAAAGAAAATTCACAGAGAGAGAAAATATTCACAACCGAATTGACAAGGGATTAGTCTCCAAAATATACAAACAGCTCATGCAGATCCATATTAAAAAAAAACCAAAACAATTCAAATAAAAATGAGGGGACGATCCAATAGACACTTCTCCAAAGAACATGTACAGGTGACCAAGAGGCATATGAAAAGATGCTCAACACCACTAATTACTAGACAAATGCAAATCAAAACTACAATGAGATGTCACTTCACACTGATCTTTGGGCTTCCCTGGTGGCTCAGTTGGTACAAAATCTTGGGCTTCCCTGGTGGCTCAGCTGGCAAAAAATCTGCTTGCAATGTGGGAAACCTGGGTTTGATTCCTGGATTGGGAAGATCCCCTGGAGAAGTGAAAGGCTACCCACTCCAGTACTCTGGCCTGGAAAATTCCATGGACTGTATAGTCCATGGGATCACAAAATGTCGGACATGACTGAGTGACTTTCACTTTCACTCACACTGATCAGAATGGCCATCATCAAAGAATCTACAAGCAATAAATGCTGGAGAAGGTGTGGAGAAAAGAAGAAAAGGGAACACTCCTACACTGTTGGTGGAAATGTAAATTGGTATAGCCACTATGGAGAACAGCATGGAAGCTCCTTAAAAAACTAAAAAGAGTGCTACCATATGACCCAGCAATTCCACTCCTGAGCATAAATCTGGAGAAAACCATAATTTGAAAAAATACATGCACCCTAATGTTCACTGCAGCACTATTTACAATACCAAGGACATGGAAGCAACCTATATGTCTATGGAAAGAATGGATAAAGAAGGTGTGGTACATGTATACTATGCAATATTACTCAGCCATAAAAACAATGAGGTAATGCCATTTGCAGCAACATGGATGGACCTGGAGATTGTCACACTGACTGAAGTCAAACAAAGACAAATATCATATATTACTTATATGTGGAATTTTAAAAAATGGTACAAATGAACCTAATTCCAAAACAGAAGTAGAGCCACAGATATAGGAAACAAATTTATGGTTACCAAGGGGGAAGTAGGGGAGGGATAAATTAGGAGGCTGGGATTGTCATATACACACTACTACATATATAATATAGACAGATAACTAATAAGAAACCTACTGAAGGGCACAGGGAACTCTGCTTAATACTTTGTAAGGACCTACATGGGAATATAATTCTAAACAGACTGGGTGTGCTGTGTGTGCACAACTGATTCACTTTGCTGTACAGCGGAAAATGACACAGTAAATCAACTGTACTCCAGTAAAAGTTAATTTTAAAAAGTCTTAAATTTGTTTAACTCAAAAAATCATACCATCCTAACAGATATTTTTTTTTCCATATTAATAAGTTTAAGTGTATAACACAGTGATCATTTCAGTGGTCATGTATGGATGTGAGAGTTGGACTGTGAAGAAAGCTGAGCACCAAAGAATTGATGCTTTTGAACTGTGGTGCTGGAGAAGACTCTTGAGAGTCCCTTGGACTGCAAGGAGGTCCAACCAGTCCATTCTAAAGGAGATCAGTCCTGGCTGTTCATTGGAAGGACTGATGCTAAAGCTGAAACTCCAATACTTTGGCCACCTCATGCGAAGAGTTGACTCATTGGAAAAGACCCTGATGCTGGGAGGGATTGGGGGCAGGAGGAGAAGGGGACGACAGAGGATGAGATGGCTGGATGGTGTCACTGACTCGATGGACATGAGTTTGAGTAAACTCTGGGAGTTGGTGATGGACAGGGAGGCTTGGCGTGCTGCAATTCATGGGGTCGCAAAGAGTCGGATACGACTGAGTGACTGAACTGAACTGAACTGAATATAGTGATATTAAATATATTTACATTATCATTAAACAGAAACATTATTCATCTCTAGAACTCTTTTCATGTTGAAAAACTGAAAATTTGTACTCATTAAAGAGTAGCTCCCCATTCCCCTGTTCCTCTAGCTCCTGACCACTACTCTTCTACTCTCTCTGAGTTTGACTACTTTAGACATCCTGTAGAAGTGGAATCATGCACCACAGGTCATTTTGTGTCTTATTTCATTTATCATGATGTACTCAAGTTTCATCTATGTTGTCACATGTTTTAGAATTTCTTTCCTTTTTAAGATTGAATAATATTCTAGGGTAAGTATAGATCACATTTCATCTATCCATTCATTTGGTGATATTTGGGTTGCTTCCACTTTTTGACAGAAACATAGATATATAAATATCTCAGTGTTTTGGGCACATACCAAAATTTCAATTTTTTGACATAATTAGAAGTGGAATTCTTGAATCATATGACACTTCTGTTTTTAAATTTTTGAGAAATATTTATCTTAGTTAATTTGAACAGCCATCCTCTAGACTACTTTATCACAAGCCAGTTTCAAGGACTAGAGAAAGCGAGTGATCAGGAGCTGTGAAGGAAATTGTGGTACTCTGGGGGTTCACCTAAACCTAGAAGAATTTGTCATCTTTGTCATAGTGCACTGCTCCTCAGGTGCCTAACAATTGATCTGAAAGGAGTGGCCAAGCCATTACCTGGTGGTCAGCCCCTGAACTGCAGCTTGGATATTCTTTCCAATGTGTTGCTGTCCTCCTCTGGTGAAAGGGTCAAATCTGCGATGATTTAGTCACTTTTTATTGCTCAATGTGCAGAAATAAAGAAGAAAGCGGTTCACAGACTGTACTGTGTGCGTGTGCGCTCTGCTGCTTCAGTCACGTCCAGCCCCCTGTGACCCCGTGGACTGTAGCCTGCCAGGCTCCTCTGTCCAGGGGATTATCCTGGCAAGAATACTGCAGTGGGTTGCCATTTCCTCCTCCAGGGGATCTTCCCAACTCGGGGATCCAACCTGCAGCTTCTGCATTGCAGGTGGGTTCTTTACCTCTGAGCCACCAGGGAAGCCCCTGAAAATGATCAATAGTATAAAAAACAGGGAATCAGGTTTGCTATCAATGAGATTTCTATTCAAAATTATTAGCTTGGCCACAAACTTTCTAGACACTTGTGAGCCTTGTTTCATTATATAAAATGGGAGACTGATATATTCTTTGATATTTTATTGTGGCAAGTTATCAATAGTGTAGTTACAGGGGCTGACAAGTAGCAGTTGATTAATTAATGAGAATAACCTCAATAGATGCAGAAAAAGCATTTGAGAAAATTCAGCATTCATTCGTGTTTAAACACTTCCAGCAAATTAGGACCTAAGGAATTTCCTCAACTTAATAAAAAGCCTCTACAAAAACTACATCAAACATCATACTTGATGGTGAAAGAATGAATGCTTCCCCCCTAATTTCAGCACTAGGGGAAGAATTTTTGCTCTCACTGTTTGTATTTAGTGTTTTACTAGGGATTCTAGCCAGTGTAAAAAGGCAAGAGAAAGAAGCAAAAAAACATAATTTGAAAAGGAAGACATGAACCTGTCTTTAGTCACAGACAGCATAGTTATCTTAGTATAAAATCCAAGGGAATCTATAAAAAACCACTAGAAAAATAAGAAAGTTAAAGTCAAATAAACACCTACCATATGCTCCAGGGATTCCACTTTCAGATATTCACCCAAGAGAAAAATGAAAGCACATGTCTACTAAAAATGTGACACAAAAAAGCTCAAAGCAACTTTGTTTGTAGCAGCCTCCAACTAGAACTAACAGAAATGTTTGCTAATAGGTGACTAGATTAACAAATTGTTTTATATCTATGTAACGGAAGACTTTTCATCAATACAAAGGAATGAACCATTGATACTTACAACCATGAAAGAATCTTAATTATGCTGAGAGAAAGAAAATAGACCAAAGAGTACACATGATTCCATTTATATCGTATAAAATATGCAAACTAGTTCTTGATGGAAGTGCTGCATGAAAATTGGAGTGAGGGGGGAGAGGATTGAGAGAAGATTATAAAGAGATGTGAGGAAACTCTTTTGGGTGATGCACTGTTCATTATCTTGCTTGGAATAATAGCTTCACAAATGTGTACACATGTCAAATCTTATTAATTTGTTTATTTAAAATAAGTGCAGTATAGTTTTGTGAATGTTGTGTATTTATAAAACAATTAAAAATCCAAGTTTAGCAAATGTATTTCTTCAATGTTGCATGAGTCTTCTAATGTGACGCCAATTCTAAATATTTCTCCTCTGTGTTCCCATTGTCCTATATAGTTTTTTAAAGGTGTGGATAGTAGCTTTCTGTGTCCATGTGTTATACATTTATTTTCAACCCAGCATCCTCCAAACTTATTTTTCGCTTTCTGTTTAATGTGTCAAATTTTTTCAGAATTCCTTCCTAGCATAGTTTTGAGGCCATTTTTGACAACGGAGTTGGAAAATAAAGGAGAAAGGAAGGAATATGTGAACCCAAAAGAGAATCTGAGCCTGATTTTATTACTTAAATCTAGATCAGGGAAATTATCTGTATGTTTACTTTGGACTGATGAAGCTGCTTGATACAAATCTGTGGAGAGTGATCTCCAGGAATCAGGCTGAGCTAAACTTCCATCTTTGAGTCTAGCATGGGGCTTCCCCTGTGGCTTAGTGGTAAAGAATCTTCCTGCGATGCAGGAGATTCAGGAGTTGTGGGTTCGATTGCTGGGTCAGGAAGGTCCCTTGGAGGAGTGCATGACAACCCTTGCCTGGAGAATGCCATGGACAGAGGAGCCTGGCAGGCTGCAGTTCATAGAATTGCAAAGAATTGGACATGACTGAAGCGGCTGAGCACCCATCCACGTTTGTCTAGGGATGCACGGTTACAGGGTTTTACAAAAGGTGCGCTCCACTCCAGAACTTCATCCTTGAGGATGTTTTGTTTATTTTATTTTTTCAAAGATGAATATTCATAAAAAGTAAGCTAAAGAAGTGCTTGTTTTTGCTGCTGCTTCTGCTGCTAAGTCTCTTCAGCCGTGTCCGACTCTGTGCGACCCCATAGACAGCAGCCCACCAGGCTCCCCCATCCCTGGGATTCTCCAGGCAAGAACACTGGAGTGGGTTGCCATTTACTTCATAGCAAAAGACCAGTTTAAAAAATGGCATTTCTGCCTGATCATTGATGACCATCTTGCTTTAGGACACTGATTACAAAAGAAATCTTATAAACCAGTATTGAACTAGCTGCAACAAAACCATCTGGGAGTTTTAAAAGTTATGAATTTCTGGGAATTCTCTGGTTGTCCAGCAGCTGGGAGTCTGTTCTTTCACTGCCAAGGGCCCTGGTTCCATCCCTGGGCGGGGAACTAAGATTCTACAAGCTGTGCAGTGGGGTCAAGGAAAAAATTACACTTCTTGGTCTCAATCCTGAAAAGTACAATTCATGAAGTTATAGTTGGAATTCCTGAATCTGTCATTTAAGATCAGTCACACATTGATTCTATTATTTGCTGTTGTATACATATCAGCTATGTTTTTAATAATTTGAAAAGCTGGGAAAGAACAGAGTCCTAACTCATGCTCCAGGCTTTTGACAGAAATCCACATTTTTAGGGTTCCCAACCCAATGGAGGAAAACTATTTGATTAAAGTTTGGCAACAAAATGTGGCAGATGGGTGTTGAGAGAATCAATCCTGAAGCTAGATTTTCATTAAGAGTATGGGGTTCATCTTGGCTGATTCAGATAGATTAGCCATCTTATCTTGAAATCAGGGAAATAGTAGAATAAGATATTGATGTCAGATCATTCTATAAGGATTTGATAAATTCAGTTATGATAATTCTTTTGTTTTCATATTTTAATGGTTTTGAAATTCAAGGTTATTTGACTATTGATAGGATAGTGTGAAGTTTCCCCCCTGAAAATATTTATTAAAAAGTTAGCATTTCTTACAAATGGTATTATTTTAGGAATGATAAAATACTATATTTCAAGTAGTAGTGATTCCTCAATCAAAGACCCTTTATTCATTATTTATGTTTGGTATAGCAAATACTTAGTGAGCATGTAATAAATGTAAGTCACTGTTCTATAAATTGGGGTATAATGCTGAGAAATAGAGATTCATTCAATACTGACTTGACTTCTTATTACTTTCTCTGTCATCAGCCACAAAACCCTTTTCTGACAGTCAGTGGATTATAGGTTGGCCCACATGGATGCATGTGACTATAAAGCACTATGTTAAAGTGCTTAAGAAAATTGATTATCTTCTTAACTACAGAAATACCTGGGACGCTCTGTTAAAGAACTTCCATGTCAGGTAGTATCCTAAAAACAAAACAGACCTGACAGGTGTTGACAGCTGTTGATCAGATTTCCAAGCCTCACCTGAAGACTGACATGTGCCTTATGGATACTGTCAAGGATAACATTTTTCTGATTTGCAGCAGAGACCAGGATACATGCATCATTTTTCTGTCCCTGTCCACCAGAGGGTGCAGATTCCTAACACAGACACATTTTCTGCGTGGAACTAAATTTCACTGTGACTTCAACATTTCTTCATCTTAAGAGTCAAGAACGTTATTCAGGAGATACTCTAGAGATGAATGCTTCTTCAGGCTTAGTGACCATAATACTCTTCCTGCTGGGTAAGCAAAATGCTTCTAAAAATGTGGATTCTTTCTTCTGTTATGTCAACAAAACCTTTAATCATAATTTTATTCCAGAGCTTTATGCCTGAGATCACACAGAACTCTTTTATTTTTCCCCAGGACAAACCCGTGGAGACTCAGTGACCCAGTTAGGCGGCCAAGTGACTCTTCCAGAAAAGGCTGCTCTGACCATCAGTTGTACTTACTCAGCCACCGGGTACCCGACTCTTTTTTGATATGTTCACTATTTAAGAGAAGGTCCACAGCTCCTCCTGAAAGCCACGAAGGACAAGGAGAAGGAAATCAGCAAAGAGTTTGAAGCCACATACCACAGAAAATCAACATCCTTCCACTTGAAGAAAGCCTCAGTCCAAGAGTCAGACTCGGTTGTGTACTACTGTGGTCTGAGAGACACAGAGAAGGGAACTGCAGGGGGAGCTGACGCTCACTCTGAGCAGCAGCGGGGCTTGGATGTGGAGCGCCTGACTGATCCACTCTGGGCACACTCTGTGGTGTTCTGACTCTGTCTCTGGCTGATACAAAACTCATACAAATAACTAGGGCATGAGAACAAGAAGTGAAGATTCCCCATACCCAACTCTCATTAGTGAATTTGGCAAAAGAGTATGACACCAATAGTTCCTTGTCCAGGATTAAAGTAATTTCAGGGTAAAGTCACATAAATAGTGATACTTGGGGGCCATTCAAAAAATGAACAAGAAGCATTGGGATGCTGCTGTACCCTTGTGGAAAAATTTAGAGACCAGAAACATCAATTACATTTGAATAATTAGGGTGGATTGAAGCGTTGTGTGTGTTTGTGTGTTCCGAGGTCATTCAGAGAGTGAAGGTTGAAAATAGGAAGACTAAAAATATATAAGCAGAGACTACATATGTTCTCTACCAGTGCCTGTTTAATAAGCAGTGATCACTTTCCGAACCCAGCAGAAAATTGGAAGTTAGCCATTGATGAATTGAGCAATGGCACATGTAAGTAAGAAAGCCAAAATAATTAAAAATTTAAAATATAATAATTAAGTATTCATTTTAGGGAAATAAAATATTATTGAAGATAGTAACATACCCATAGTCTTTATGATTCAACTAAATTTTCTCCTAGATAAGTTTTACCACCAATAGTCACGATTAGGCAGAATACTTATTTTCCTAAACTTTGTGTATTACTGAGGTTTTGGACTTTTGCTTATCAGCTAGGCTTTAAATTTTTTTTAAATTATTTAAAGTTTATGAATGAGGCAGAACTTAATTTCATTTAAAAGTCATTTATATGTTTTTGTGTAAATTTTCTATTCACGTGTCTTACCTTTCCCTACTGGGTTATGGGGCTTCCCAGCTGGTTAGGTGGGAAGGAGATGAGGGCTCAGTCTCTGAGTCCAGAAGAGGCCCTGGAGACGGACATGGCGGCCACTCCAACATTCCTGCCTGGGAAACCCCTGGACAGAGGAGCCCGGTGGGCTGCAGTCCACGGGGTGCCTGAGAGTCGGATGTGACTTAGCAACTAAAACAGCGCCTGTGTTGGAGTCATTTAAATATATATTTGAAAGAACATTCTCTGTTAAGAAAGTTGTCGTAAAACTGTCATATATATGTCTTTAAAAAAGTTTAATACAATCTTTTTGACTTTGTTCATGTTTGCTATGCAGAATTTTAAAAATAGTATGTAGTAAATTTTTGAAAAATTTCTTTTATGGATTCTGAGCTATATATTTCATGCTTCATAATATGTAGCACCTTAACTGGTAACATTTTATCTCATATTTTCTTTAATTTCTCTCAGATTAGTTTTGTCTTTGATCTTAAATGGCTCATTTTTCTTCTGATTTTTAAATGTTATATTTGTCTTTTTTCCTATCTCTTTCATTTTTCCTTATTAAAAATTTCAACCTAGGCATTCTTTTCTGTTCAATATTTATATTTCAATATTCACAATGCTTTTTGCCAGTTGCTTACTGGTTACATAAGGAATACATGTCCAGTCAACTTCAAGCCAGTGCTAGAAATATAGAGAAAAAAATGTGACTGGGAGAGATGCCATTGGAGAAGTAAAGAGAGATAAATCCACTCCATTGCATCAAAAGATGTGTATGAAGTGTCATCTCAGGCAATGGAAACTATCTACCTGTGTTCCCAGCTCTGTCAGTTGGGGACCCAGGCAAAGTCGCTAAAAACATGTTCACAATTAGTCCACACAAGGCTGGGAGGTAGACAATCAACACTGGAGAACAAGAACAATCTTGTGTCATCTGTCTTCTTGAAGAAGAGGATTTAAATAATGAGGACTGGGATTTAGAGTCACATCTACTTGAAATGATTTGAAATCTGCAGCTGCCTCAGTGTTTTGAACTCTGTCATCGCTTTGTAGGACATTTTTGAACTTTTTTTTCTGTTGCCACATTGATTTTTGATGAAGTTTGTAAAAATTTACTTTAGTAACTATCCTTGCTTCTGTTGAGGGTGTAGTTGAAAATTGATTACTGTATTTCAAACATCTTGCCACTAGTTTAAGCAGAACAGGTATGGGCAGCTCTGTGGTCTAAGGTTCTTCTCTTCTCTCTCTTCTTCCTCTCCTGCTCCCTTCACCTCTCTCCTCTCTTGTCTTCTCTCAGCTCTTCTGCTCTTGATTTTCCTGGACTGATTCTGTTTTCATCCTTCTCTGAATTAAGCATTTCTAATCAACCATTTCTTTGAGCCATCAATGTTTAAAAATAATTTTATTGTGAAATATAGCAAATGTTCACAAAAGTATGTAAAACCCACAATATATATTATTTAGGTATATACAAATTTGAGACTATGGTTTTTTGCTTGTGAAATTTCTTTATGAATTTTAAAAGTTCTCTGTATTAGGGTTCCCCATAGAAACAGAATCAATAGGATTAATTCAATGTGCATGTGTCTTCATCTCTAATAATCCTATTCTGAAGGCCTAGTTTGTTATACAAGGGCATAATATGTTAGCTTTTTAAGGTAAGTGTTTATATGATATATCTTTTGCCATTCTTTTGCTTTCAAAATCTTTGGGCATTATATTTCAAGTTTGTAATAAATCTTCAGATATCCACATTCTCAAGTGTTGGTTGGCTTTCTATTTCACTGAGAAAATAGAAGCAATAAGAAAATTTTCACAAGCTCCTACACTTAGCACTTTCTAAGGTAATTCACAGATTTCCATTTCTTTCAGTTGGTTACTGGAAATTTATTTCCTGCCTTTGATTGTATCATGTTTTCTTGATTCTTTATGCATCTTGTACATTTGCTTTGTTGTGTGAGCTTTTGAAGCAGCAGGTACCTCTCCTGGTATTTATGGTCTGGTCTTAACTAGAAGAGACCTTCCTCAGTCAGCAGTGCTAAATATGAGGCAAGATAGAGACCAGTCCCTTTGGGAGTGTACTCCTGAGTAAATTTGGACAAGGACCCGTTGGTTTCCAGTCCTTTCCTTTGAAGGAAACACCTCAGTTCTATCCTTCCTCCACCTTGCAGATCAGTACTAGCTGTAATACCACACCATTCTTTTTCCCTTTGCTGCTAGCTGTTCCAGTGACCAAGCCCTGTCAGTCATTCAGTGCCAAGTATGACCTGAAGCAAGTAGAAACTGGCTCCGTGGAGGGTGCTTTGCATTATCTGGCATAAGGCCCCCTTCACTCTGTGTGGGGTTAAAACCAGTTCTGCACTGATTCCCAGTCTTGCAGGGCAGTGCTAGTTGGAGAACCACACTCTCCCTTTCCTTGTTCCTTACTATCCCAAGGGACCAGGCTCTGCTCCATCCTGAATAGGGGGAGATAGAAACCACTCCTACTCTGAAATGCTAGGAGTAAGGCCAGCTCTTTCTCCTCCCACCATTTGCTCTCTTTTCCCCTTTGGTGGAAGAACCTCAGTTCTGCTCTCCCAAGTTCACAGAGCAGGACTGGCAGCAAAAGAGACGTCCTGCATTTTCCTTTGTTGCTCACTGTCCCAAGGGATTGCTCTCTGCCTGTCATACTGGGCGGGAGGTGAGATAGAAAACCAGCCCACAGAGGGTGCCCTGAGAGGACTGAAGGTCGGGTGCAAGCTCCACTATCACTCCTCTCCCCCATGGGGGACATGATGGGCACAGGCTATCTTCTTGGTACTGAGCTGAACCCATCTGAGGGACTGATGCGGATGAAGTGAAGTTGCTCTTCTCCCCCCTGTAAATGTGACTGCTCTCAGCTTGTTCTTCCGGGAGCACGTTTACTTTTAGCTGGTTCTGCCTTGTCCTTCAAGGCATATTGTCATTAATACCGTTGTTGCATCCATGTCTGTGCAGGAGAGGGATATATGGCTTCCTCCTTTGCCATCATGCTGAGAGCCACATCACTCTTTTACATCTTTTTTTTTTTTTCTTTTCTTTTCTTTTTATTAGTTGGAGGCTAATTACTTCACAACATTGCAGTGGGTTTTGTCATACATTGACATGAATCAGCCATGGAGTTACATCCCGATCCCCCCTCCCACCTCCTTCTCCACCCGATTCTTCTGGGTCTTCCCAGTGCACCACGCCCGAGCACTTGTCTCATGCATCCCACCTGGGCTGGTGATCTGTTTCACTATAGATAATATACATGCTGTTCTCTCGAAACATCCCACCCTCGCCTTCTCCCACAGAGTCCAAAAGTCTGTTCTGTACATCTGTGTCTCTTTTTCTGTTTTGCATATAGGGTTATCATTACCATCTTTTTAAATTCCATATATATGTGTTAGTATGCTGTAATGTTCTTTATCTTTCTGGCTTACTTCACTCTGTATAATGGGCTCCAGTTTCATCCATCTCATTAGAACTGTTTCAAATGAATTCCTTTTAATGGCTGAGTAATATTCCATTGTGTATATGTACCACAGCTTACTTATCCATTCGTCTGCTGATGGGCATTTGGTTGCTTCCATGTCCTGGCTATTACAAACAGTGCTGTGATGAACATTGGGGTACACATGTCTGTTTCAGTTCTGGTTTCCTCAGTGTGTATGCCCAGCAGTGGGATTGCTGGGTCATATGGCAGTTCTATTTCCAGTTTTAAAAGGAATCTCCACACTGTTCTACATAGTGGCTGTACTAGTTTGCATTCCCACCAACAGTGTAAGAGGGTTTCCTTTTCTCCACACCCTCTCCAGCATTTATTGCTTGTAGACTTTTGGATAGCAGACATTCTGATTGGCGTGTAATGGTACCTCATTGTGGTTTTGATTTGCATTTCTCTGATAATGAGTAATGTTGGACATCTTTCCCTGTGTTTGTTATCCCATTGTGTTTTAAGAGGATTCTTTTGAGTTAGATTAGATTTCTTTAAAAATAGAGGTGGGGAAATAAGATAGGAAGTGTCTGGCCTGATATGAAGAAGAACTACACAGATCCCCTGAATAATGAGAGCCTCACCCAGACTTCTATCATTAGAATACCTTTTTGTCAGTGTGAGAGAGTGGCCATTTGATAAAATTGCTTCTAATCAGACAAGTGTTGCCATTTGATGTAAAACACACATGTACACATCAATCTATCCCCACACACATAGACTTGGACCATATGCTTCTCAAATTTTTAATTTAACTAAACTGGCAAATTTTTATTTTCATCAGTTCCCATAGTAAGGATCTATGTTTCGAATATTTCCTTGATCAGGGTCTTGAGTCCACAAGATGGCAGTGTCTTCTCAGGGACCCTACTCATGTATTCCTTCCTATGTGTGTGTGTGTGTGTGTGTGAGAGAGAGAGAGAGGGAAAGAGAGAGGGAGAGAGCAAGAGACTGAGAGAGAGAGTGAGAGAGAGAGAGAGTGAGAGAGAGACAGAGAGAGAGAGAGAGCAAGAGACTGAGAGAGAGAGCAAGAGCGAGAGAGGGAGGGAGAAAGTGGGAGGAGAGAGGGGGAGCTCAGTGGTGTGCTGCATGCATAGTGAAAAAAGTCTCTTTTTCCTTTGGTAGAACAGGCTCTTTTTATGATTTCTAGAGCAGAAGAATTGAAATGTCTGAGCTCGACTTTTTTTTTTTTTTTTTTTTTTTAGGGCTTAAAATTTGAATCCTCAATGAACCAGAGGAGGCAAGAATGATGAAATCCTCAAGAGTTTTATTAGTGATCCTGTGGCTTCAGTTAATCTGTAAGTTTGGGGCATTTCTATGGGACCATAAAATATAGTATTTGGAGTCATTGTCCCTTCTAGACTCATGGAGAAACATGAACACTATTTCCCTTAAATAAGGGATGCTAGAGGTGGGAGGTCTGTGAAAAGATAACTTGAATTCTGGAGAGGAAGCATCCACTACCTAACCAATCTTCTTTGACTGACCATTCACTGTCTTTCTGCACAGCGGTGAGCAGCCCAGAGAACACAGTGGAGCAGAGTCCTGCATCTCTGCCTGTCCCGGAGGGAGCCGTCGCCTCTCTCAGCTGCACTTACTCTGACAGTGCTTCTCAGTACTTCACATGGTACAGACAGTACCCTGGGAAAGGCCCTGAGTTTCTGCTGTATGTATATGCCGACAAAGACAAAGAGGAAGGAAAATTTACAGTGCAGGCCAACAAAGCCAACAAGCATGTCTCCCTGCTTATCAGAGACTCCGAGCCCAGCGACTCCGCCACCTACCTCTGTGCAGCGAGCACACAGTGCTCCCCAGGCACCTGCAGCCTGTGCCCAAACCTGCTGGGGCCCCAGCAGGGCCTCTTGGAGAGCTGAGGCTGCAGGGCGCAGACATCCTGTTGTCTCTCTAGATGTAAATGAGGTTAAGAGTAGAGTAACTAAAGGAGATCAGTCCTGAGTGTTCATTGGAAGGACTGATGCTGAAGCTGAAACTCCAATACTTTGGCCACCTCATGCGACGAGTTGACTCATTGGAAAACACCCTGATGCTGGGAGGGATTGGGGGCAGGAGGAGAAGGGGACAACAGAAAATGAGATGGCTGGATGGCATCACCAACTTGATGGGCATGAGTTTGAGTAAACTCCGGGAGTTGGTGATGGACAGGGAGGCCTGGTGTGCTGCGATTCATTGGGTCGCAAAGAGTCGGACATGACTGAGTGGCTGAACTGAACTGAACTGAACTGAACAGTGAAGAAGGTTTGATTGATTAGGGAAGTATTTTCATAATTCTGAAACAGTTGATTCTGAAGGGAAATTAAAGACACAGTTTGGTCTGAATGACTGAAATTTTTTCAATCTTCTCATTGTACTCTAGTTTTGTACCATAAATTTACTCACTGGAATTGGTATTATGATGCTTTTATATATGACAACAATATTTTAATATGATAACTGAGATACTCCCTCATAGTTCCTGGTACATTTGATCTTTCCCCATGTAGTTATTCAAGGTGTTTGATATGCATTGCTTTAGAAAATAATGGAAAAACATAAATGCAGAAGTCTTTTTTTAAAGTTTTTTTTTTTTTAATGTGGACCATTTTTAAAGCTTTTATTGAATTTGTTACAATATTGTTTCTACTTTATGTTTTTTGCTTTTTGGCTGTGAAGCATGTGGGATCTTAGTCCCCAGACCAGGGATTGGAAGGCACACAAGTGGAATGAGAATTGGAAAGTCCCCCTGCATTTGAAGGCCAGGTCTTAACCACTGGACCTCCAGGGAAGTCCCAGAAAGGAGTCTTAAGCAACTATTTTGAAAATGTTGTAAGTCATGAATTATTTTAGTTATAGGTCTGCCACCTCATCGTCACCTTCAACTGCAACCACATTGATGGATTAGATAAGGATACATTTGATGGATGGATGGAAGGACTAGCATCAAAAGGTGAGAACTGGTTGAAACAAAAAGCCTAGACAGTTGCAGGAATTCAGATCAGAGGTTTATGTTACCATTTTTTAGTAAAGGCTGAATAGAACTCAAAGTTCAAGGTGTGAGCCTTGTGGGAGAGTGCATTGATTCCTATGTATTTGAGTGTGGCTGGGGATGGTAGAGAGAATAAACTACAGCCATAGAATGTCCCATTCCCACAGCAGGGTGTAGGGGTATAGATTTCCTGAGAAGGATCTCTGAGTAACCAATGTTATGGTGATTAAAGACCTACATGGATCGGTTGTCAAAGACCATATGGTATTGAGGATGCTTTAGAAAATGTTGGTGAGGGGAGCTGGGAATACCAACAAGAATATGAATATCCACCCTCACCTGACTCACTGGTGCTGTGGAATTGTCCTATAACTTATGCCAAAGTCCGGGGAAAATGTTTGTGATCTGATGGAAATCAATTGATGCTTTTGAACTGTGGTGTTGAAGACTCTTGAGAGTTCCTTGGACTCCAAAGAGATTAAACCAGTCAATGCTAAAGGAAATTAACCCTGAATATTCACTGGAAGGACTGATGCTGAAGCTTCAACACTTTGGTCACCTGATGCAAAGAGTTGACTCATTGGAAGACCCTGATGCTGGGAAAGATTGAAGGCAGGGGAGAAAGGGATGGCAGAAGACGAGATGGTCAGATGACATCATCGCTCAATAGACAAGAGTTTGTGCAAGATCCAGGAGATGGTGAATGACAGGGAAGCCTGGTATGCTACAGTCCATGGGGTTGCAAAGAGCCAGACATGACTGAGTGACTGAACAACAACAAATAGATCCAGGGAAAAATTAGAAGTCACAGTCGTCACAAAGCTGGAGTCGTGGTCTGTTAGACATGACATTGTTTGTTTAGTCCAAAGAGCAGGAAAAGCTGGGAATGACTAGTTAAGATTTTTACTCAGTTTTGTTCACATAGTCACTGACTAAAAGGATGTAAAAGTATAAAAGGCTACAACCCAGGAGGTTGCACAGAATCAGACACAACTGAAGCAACTTAGCATGCAAAGAAGGATGTAATCGAATTGGAATTTGCTTCAAATTCTCAGTCTGGAAACTTATGACTCAGAAATAGTTCCAAATCATGGAAAAAGCACTTGAAAGGCAGTGAGAAAGAGCATGAAATGTATTGAGCTCAAGATACTTTAATTCCCTTTCCACTTCTGGTGCCACTGGAAAGAACCTGGTTTGTGGTGCTGGTCTGATTATCTTTTGTTGCTAATGAGAGACTTGATTTCAGGCTATACTCATATATATTTCAGGATATGTTTATGGTTAAGAGAGGTAGCATATTGTCTTAGGTTGACTTCCTTAACAAAGCCAAAGTTGGGATTTCTGACACCCATCTTATTTTGAGAAAAGCAAGTGGGGAGGGGAAGAGGGTAAAAATGAATGTGGCTGAGCTGAACTCTTGATCCAGCCTGACTTCCTGGGGGTCTCTGGAGCATGAAATGCCCCACAGAATTGGTCCCTCCCACCTTGAGCCAAGGGGGTCATACAGCTGATCTTAGAATAAGGCACTCATTGGAGCATGGGTATACTCTACTGGAGAAAGGTGATGCAAATTGGTGTAGATCAGTTTTCTGGGAAAGAGGGCAGCTATGACCCAAGCATAGCCAATGCTTGCAGCAGCTGGGAATTGGGTCCACTGGCCTGGAAAAGGGGGTTTAGGTTGAGCACCAGCAGTGTCTACTACTAGCATGGAACTCTCTTGTCATGTGGGTGCATTCAATAAATGGTAAACTTGAAAATTATTGTATTTAAAAAGTTAATTTCTTTCTCTATTTCTTGAAAGTGAAAGCGAGTCACTCAGTCATGTCCAACTCTTTGTGACCTCATGGACTATACAACCCATGGAGTTCTCCAGGCCAGAATCTTCCAGTTAATTGGGAAAAGTGAAAAGTCAAAGTGTTAGCTGCTCAGTTGTGTCCAACTCTTTGCGACCCCATGAACTGTAGCCTGCCAGGCTCCTCTGCTCATGGAATTCTCCAGGTCAGAGTACTGCAGTGGGTAGCCATTCCCTTCTCTGGGGGATCTTCCCAAGGTCTCCTAAATTGCAGGGATTGAAGCCAGGTCTTCCAAATTGCAGGTGGATTCTTTACCATCTGAGCGACCAGGAAGCCCTTTCTATTTCTTACCAATCTGGAAAAATTAAAATAATGTACGGTAAAGAACTTAAAAGAGAAAAATTTAAAAATGTAAAGAATTATTATTTAAAGCTAAGACTCCAGATTTTTTGAGAGTAG
This sequence comes from Cervus elaphus, assembly GCF_910594005.1. Classification (NCBI taxonomy): domain Eukaryota; kingdom Metazoa; phylum Chordata; class Mammalia; order Artiodactyla; family Cervidae; genus Cervus; species Cervus elaphus. The sequence goes on from NC_057826.1 coordinate 76,345,215, forward strand.
TGACCAAGGAACCATTATATTATTCTCTTAGATCTTTTGGTCATTCTCCAAATATGCATTTCCATATGAAACCGTAAAGCATGACATTCTGCCACCACCTTGGTCCTAGGTATAATGACTCTCTATTCACAGTTGATGACTTGATGCTTCAAGATATAGAAAGAGATACCATCTGTACTTATTAATGACTAGTGTTAATTTATTCTTGCTTTATATTTAAGAATGAAGAACTGGGTAGTGGAATGGACTGCTTATGTGATCGTGTCCCTGTTCGCCACAAAGTTTCTTCCTGAATGGGATTCTTGGCCAGTATTCTGGCCATGTGGACTTACCGTGTTACTTGGAAGGCTTCTTTTTAGGATGAATGAGCAGGGAACTGGTTATTAACTTGTTTCTTCCTCTCCTTTCCACCTAATATCAGTTTGAAGGTGGCTTAGCTCTGTTAAGTGCTCATAGGAAAAAATAGCATTCCAGGTGCTTTATTTCAACTTTAGTGAACATCAGGTGCCCACATACAGGCTAGCCTCCTATGCTTCTCACATACAAGCCCAGTAGCAAGGAGACTAGTATAACTATTCCACATATTGACCTTCAATTGGTCCCCACGTGCTGTCCATCCTGCCCTCCATCACACTTATCCTTTCTCAGTCCAGAATCTCTATAGGTTCCTAGGGAGTAAGTTTCCTTCACTTGCATATCCAATAAAATCTTCTCATAGTTCATTCTGGGCTGTGCTTTCTCCCTCTCTGTTTCACCCATCAGAATGCTCACATCTATTTTTTGTCTTATGGGAACTGTTCATATCTTTCATCTTTTTATTATTTTCACATTATGGATTTGGTATCATCCTATTTATACTTGTAAATTTCATCCCAGTGGGAAGTTTGGTGAGAAAGGAGGAGAGTACATGTATTTGATCAGATATTTTGAATCATATAGAATTTCAAACTGACCATATGATTTGGTCTTACATGTGAAAGAAAATCTATCAACAGGATCAAGAAGTAAATAGAAGCACAAGGGAGAATTTATTTCAAACTGGTACAAGTCAATGGAGTGCTCAGAAAGAAGGAAGTTGATTTGACCTTGTCAAAAGGACCCCCGCTGACCAGACTTTCATTTCAGCTGAGATTTCTCTGCTTAATATTTTCAACATTAGGTTTCAGTGTTCTCTATGCTAAAATAAGTTGGGTAGGGAAGTCTTTTCCCTTTAGAGTTGCATCTTATCATTAGACCACAGAAGGAGTGTTCCGTGAACAGACCCTCTCTCCTACCCGCATGGGATGCTAATTGCTTTGCTATGTTGAGTGTCTGTGTCAATTTACTGCCATGTCCTCTGTACCTACAGAAGTTCTTCTCATTTCTGCTCTCCTGGTTTCACTCCTTCCAGCTTTATTGAGTTTATGTAAGTGTACTCTTCTTTTTCTCACAGTTCTTTCCAGAATCATTTATTTGTGTGCTATATTTTCTTTACTGCTAGAATGTAGCTCAGGTTTCTCTGCAGATACGCCTCTTGACATTCTCCTTAGTGTGAGGTCCCCTTAATTTGGCGCAGTATACCTGTCTGTTCTGACCATCGACAATTGGAATGGGACTCTCCCTTTCTGCACATAAACATGTGGTGCCCACGCCATTTTTTTTTTCATGGCTTTAGCAAATATCAGAGTTGTTCACCTGAGACCGAGTCATATTTAGACTTTCTGACTGACAAAGAAAATCGTTGTTTTTTTTTTATTAATTTGCATTGATTAAATAATTAACGTTACATGTTCCATTCTGATGTTAAGTAAAAGTCTTTGATCTAATTTACTCTTCCCCTTTTAGCACCAAACAAAGGAATAATTTCTCTCCATCCCCCACCTGCTATGACACTCATATCCATCCTTCCTTTTTTGAATATGATGCTTGCTGAACCACCTGAGTCCAGCAGGGAGCGCAATCACAGAGTTTTAACATTTCTGTCACTTCATTGCATTATTTTTATGTCTCCTAAGCAAGATTTGAATATCATTCAGATTGTCTCTGTAACTTAATAGGAGAATTTGCCTATTTATATTTGTGTTTACATGCATTTATTGTTCCAACTAGTATTTTTAACTATTTGAAGCAGTGTCTTTGTTTGGACCAAAGTACAATATGCCGGGGATTATAAACAACATGGGTTTATTTGTTTCTCACCATTCTGGAGGCTGGAAGTCTGAGGTCAGGGTGCCAGCATGGTGAGTTGCTGGTGAGATCCCTTCTGTGGTTTACAGACTGCTCACCTCTTATTGTATCTTCACGTGGAGAGCAGAGAGGGAAACAGCCTGTCTTGCATCTCTTATAAAGGCACAAATCCCACAGTGAGGGCTCCACCCTAATTTCCTCTCAAAGACCCCACCTTCAAATGCAATGACATTGGGGGATTAGAGTTTCAACATACGAATTTCATAGCAAATAATGATGACATTTTAGGATTATAGAACACTCCCTTCTTGAAATTCTTTATTTAGATTTAGAGCCAGAGCACTTTCTTGGTTCTCATCCTGTTTTCAGTTGCTCCTTCTCAGTCTCTTTTGAGGGTTTTTCCTTCATCCCCCTGACCTCTAAATGTTAGAATGCCTCAAGACTTTATTCTTAGAACTCTTTACTTTCTACCAACAATTTGTTTCCAGCTAATTGTATCCATTCTCTTGGTTTTAAAAACTATTTAAATATCACCATTTATATATGAAACCCACATGGCTCCTCTGATTTCTGAACTTGTATATTAAATGCTCTATCTGACATCCGTATTTGGGCATCTTCTTCTTGGTGTATCTCCAGGTGATCTCCTGATTTCCACCACTCCAGCTACTTCACCCTCCAGACCTCCCACCTGCTTTTTGTGAACTCATCCTCATTTAGGCAAAAGGCAGCTCTGTCTCTGAAATTCTCTAATCACCTTGGTCAGAAACCTTGAAGATGCCCTTATCTCCTCAATTTTTCTCATATCACCATTTGATCTGTTAGGAAAGTCAATTAGATCTTTCTTCAAAGCAGGCCCAGAATTGATCACTTTTCACCCCCTACTCTGCTCTTACCTGATCCAAGCCACTCTCATCTCTGCCTGGGGGTGGCAATAATAACCCTCCCTAATCTCTTCTTTCCTTCTTGCCCTCTTCAGTCTGGTCTCCACCCAGGGGAGTGAGCTTCTGAGAACATAACTCAGATCATGTGGCTTCTGTGCTCACAACTCTGCTGTGGTTTTTCATCCATTGAGATGAAAAGCAGATTCTTACTACAACCTGTAAGACTGTTCCACCTGGCTCCCTGCCCCCTCTCTGCCATCAGGCACTGTCTCCTCCTCACTCTCTCCCCTTCACCACATTGGATGCTGCTCTGACCTGATACCTGCTTTCTTGCCCTGGGGTTTCTGCAGCTCTTCTTCCTGGACCTGAGTGCTTTTCCTCCAGGTAGCCACCTAGCTTACTCTCTCACTTCATTCTGGCCTCTGCTCTGAGACATGCTTGAAACATTTATTGCAGCACTTGAGAGTGGTAATAGTTGGAAAAAAGAAATACAAAATGTTTCTCAGAAAATGAGTTCAAAAGCTGTATTACAAATCTATTCTACATTAGGCCCCCTACATACAAGTGAGTTTCATTCTGAGAGCGTATACACAACTCCAATTTGTTTGCAAGTCCAACAATGTTAGCTTTGTCCTACTAACACAGCTGGTTATATAATACTGTACTGTAATAGGCTTATAATACTTTTCACACAAATGACACATAAAAGATGAATACAAAAATAAAGAAAACAAAATAAAATTATAGTACCTTGAAAATTACACCAGATATGTGAACTAACTTACATGACTGGACATGAGAATGCATGTTTGCATCTTTGAAAGTTTGAAACTTGAAGGTTCATATATAGGGGACTTCATTATCATGAAGCGGGGTGTTAGCATCAATAGATCATCAGGATGTATAACGGAGTTCCATAACTCAAGTTGCAAACTGTATACTATTACATGTAGAGAGGAGAGATAGGTTAATAATATATCCATATGTCCTTTAAAATTTTGAAATGCACAATAGAATAGAACACTTTACCTCATATCTCCCACATTACTTCCCCCTGTCTGTCCATCTCCTACTCTTTCATTTTCATCTAGAAAGGGTAGTCTTCAGTCTACTCCCAACCCAATATCTCTACTTAACCTCTGATAACATTCCTTTCCGTCATTTCCAGGAAAAAGACAAGGCAATTTTGTTCTCATTAATTTTTGTTTGACTGTTCTCTGTTATAAGAAATCTCTCCTTATTTCTGGATTCATTTTGTACTATCTCATGTGCCACTTTGTACATGAATACACACACACACACACACACATGTCCTTGTCTTTCCTATTATGTTGCAATGTCTTGTAAGTATACAAAGCTGAATTCAGTTTTTAAGTTTTAAAGACTTAGAACAAGATCTCACTCATAGAAAACCTTTGATAATTTGTTGTGGACTTACTCTGAAATAGATTGGAAAAATCACATTCAGCTTTGAAGATGCAAGTTGACAAAATAGTTTAAGATAGTAGTTTCCATTAACTGACATTTTGAAGAAGGAATAAGTTTACTTAAAAAATCCCCACCCAAGCCTACAGTTCTTTTGTTCCTGATAATTTCTAGATGATCCTCAGGAGAGATCGGGGTGGCGGGGGGGGGAGCCCGCTAGTGGCTGCTGATGAGCTAGTTGACCCCTACAATTTTAGACCACTAGGGGGCACTCTAAGCTACTCCAAATGACAAATTTTTTTCTCAAGGTTTGAAATGAATCTTGGTGAACATTTGAGTGAGGGTTTCTGGCAGTTAGGAAAACATCTGAACTAGTCAGATGCGGAACTGGGGCATCTCCATATACTCATCTGTGAGGAAGATCTGTTGCTTTGAGTGGTGTAAATCGATGATTCCCCAACAGAATTGAGCATCAGATTAGGGCCATGGTAAAACTAAAAGTTCAAGAAGAAAAGACATGCATTACCTATCTAGAGTTTTGATATTCATGACTAAAAATCCTAAAATAGGAGCCTTGCTGTCATTTCACAATTATTCCAATGATTTCTACCTTCTATTACACATCCATTTCTTTCAGAGACCAAAAAAAAAAAAAAAAAAAAAAAGGTAAAAAGGAGATGAGAAGATGAAACAGAAGAGAAGTAGTGCACAGAAAAGAGAAAAGAGAGATTGGGGAGAAAGAAATAGGAGACAGTTACTTGAATTGTGGCCCCTACTTCATAGTCACAGAGCAGAATCAGTCAGATGCACTTTCAAGGTGCGTGGGGAAAGTGCTGGATAGGAGCAGAAGGGCGGTGGGATTGAGGTCAGGTGGTCATCATGTACATGTCCTGTTTCCCTTCCATCAATCAAAATCTTGTTGGAGACACTGTATTTTTTTCATGATAATTATATCTGAGGTTTACATAATTATCCTAATTTTATTTAATTGCACTTATTCCCTCAAGAGGATTCAATAAATAAGCAATGCATTCAGTGAGATATTCCTTCTTTGTGAGAGCTTCCTTGTAAATGAATTCTCAATCACTGAAAACTTTGTGTCCTGATTTTTGGCTAGGGGAATTGGGTCACTGACCCTGATCATTTTTTAGACTTTATTTTCCCCAGATGAAGCCCTTATTTTTCTCTGAACTATCCTTTCCCTTTCTTTACTCCTTTCTGACCTGTCTGGTTGCTGGGGCACTTTAAGTGGAAGCAACGTCATGACAGTGAAATGTCTAGATACTTCTCTACCTGTAATCAGCAATGTCTTAGGCAGTAGGGCACTGGTCTCAGCAGCAATGCCAGTATCTTGCTGAAAAACTAGAAAGACATGTCTTTGCTCTCTGATTTCGTTGTACTCCTCTCCATTTAGGACAGATGGGACTCAATCTGCTACTTCCTTCTCAGCTATTTGGGAGCTAGAGAAAAGACTTTCTCAAAAGAACTAGCTTCCTTAGAGGTCCACTGATCTCTGCATGCAAAGCTTTCTTTACCACCTATAGTTTTCTGCTCTTCATCCTGAAGTTCCTTGCTACTGACCCCAGATTTATTACGAGCTCCAGTGGAAGAACTCACTTGAGCTCTGTTGGCACAGCATTGGCCGGCTTCAACAGAAAGCTCCTTGGCTAAACACAGGGGATCAGGAACATTTTTAATCTACACTGTTTCTAGAATTGCCTTCTTTTTAGTTCAAATGCTTGTTACTTTGTTAATGAACTATTTAAAAAAAGAATGTAGTTCTAAAATTCTAAGGGCCCATTCCTGGTGTGAGGAAGGTCAGAATCAATGATGAATGGAAAATAATTCGGTATGGTAATGCTTAAGCATTTCATTAACAAACCTATACAGAAGCTTAAATTTCTGTGAGGTCTGATCTGCTAATATTTTCCTATACTCTTTCTGGCTTTCATGCTTAGAAAATTCATGACTATCCTAAATTTATCAAAAAATAGCTATTACTTAAAATATTAATTATCTATATTTAGAATTTATTTAATAACAGATGCTAAGGTAGGTGTCCAAATTTATTTGTTAACCTCTAGAAGACTGCAGAGGACCTTTAGTATTGGGCATGGAAGTGCCAAGAGGCTCCCCTAGGAAATCTCCTGGGTTCCAGACATAGTCCTCTTTTTATTTGATATGTAGCAACAACCCCATTTCTCCTTGGTAACTTGTATCAACCACCCTAGTCAGTAAAGTAACCTCATTTTCTATTCATTGGTTGTAAGACGTATGTAGCCCAAATAGCCACATGGAAGTCTTATCTTCCAGTTCAGTGAAACCATTGCTGTGTTCCCTGGGGAAAGCATTATTTCTTTTAGAGAATAAGACTAATACAACTCAAAGTTACAAACATTACATGCAAAAATCTTGCTAGTGAGTTACTGAAAATAACAGTGAAGGATCCACTCCCAGTGCCACCTCCTTGATTTCTGGAATCACGCATTCTGGCGATGGGGGAGACAACACCATTACTTATCTCTACTGTAAAGCACACATTGCAGCCGATGAGACAGAGTGCCGTCTTTTCAGAGTTGTTTTTCAACCGGTGCTATTACAAAATCATTGTGTGTGAGAGTGCTCAGTCATTCATTCCCCTTTGGGACCCCATGGACTATGGTCCACCACGGTCCTCTGTCCCTGGGATTTTTCAGGCAAGAATACTGGAGTGGGTTGCCATTTCCTACCCCAAGGGATCTTACTGACCCAGGGTTCAAACCTGTTTCTTGCATTTCCTGTATTGGCAGGTGCATCCTTTACCACTGTGCCACCTGGGAAGCCCATGGAATCAATAAGCATTCTAAATTTAATCAGGTCAGTCATTTCTGGATGATAGGGTATGTGGTAAGAAAAATAATCCTGTGGGCGTGTGTCCATGGCTGTAATCTTTTGCTGTGAAAATCGTTTCTTCCTCAGAAGAAATGCTGTGGGGAATATCTTGCTGAAATTAGGCATTCTGTGAGTTTATAAGGATGACCCTGGCAGAGTACAACAGCAGGTATAAGTGTCTATTCCAGTGAGAACAAATCTCAGCCGTCTCCATCATAGGCGATATCTAATGTAATCCAGTCATCACCAGGTATCTGGGGAGTCTCTCTGGGAATGACACCACATCAGGGACTCAGTATGAGTTCGTGTCATTGACAGACTAGGCCCTGAGCAATAGCATTAGCTAGGTCAAACTTGGTAACTGCAAATCAGTGCTTTTGAGCTCAGGCATAACTTTCAGACTGCTAGCAAGGCCGGATCATGAAGTCATGAGACCAAAGTGATGAAGCAGGTTGCACTGAGGTGTTCCTTCCCCTGCAATCTCTGCAACTTTTGAGAGTAGTTTGAGAAGGATCAGTGTTAACTCTTCCTTAAATGTTTGGTAGACTGACTCTATAGTTTTGGAGTCCAGTTCTCTGACCGTATTGGAGATTCTGAGGCAAACCCAATATTAATTAACTTATTCCTTTTCTATTTAATTCAGCCAGAGTCAGTTTCTGTTACTCATAAATAAGAACCTTGACTGATACACAATCTCATTCCAGCATTAGGCAAGTTAGGAAAAAAGAAGAAGGACATGGTATCAGAAGTGACTGTAAGAAGTCTAACGGTGCTCCTCAGAGGTGTTCTGTAAATACTGGGCATCAATGTTCTTTCTTAATTGAGTTTTTAGTGCATAAGATTGTAGCTGTTCTCACTCTAGGCTGGGACTGGAGTTCGACAAAGGCAGATAACAGAACAGCTTTGCGATTTCCTCTGACCCAGCCCTAACACACTTCATCTTCCTCGAGTGGTTCTCTTTGCAGGATGATGTTGCCCCCACAAGATGGCATTGCCTCTCTCCTCAGACTCACTTTGTTTGAAATCAGCATGTTTGTATTGAAAGCAGAAGATTAAGCTTCCTTTGACTGGCTGGGTAAGAAACCTGAGACTCTCCCTGGGCCTCAGAGGGACTAGATGAGTACACCCAAGAAAAGAACTAGACTGAGGAACCTGGCATTATTTCAGGACGAGAGCTGCGTCTTCTCCCCCATAAAGAAGAAGAATGGAGAAGCTTCTGGTTCTGTCTTTGGTGATTCTGTGGCTTCAGCTGGCCAGTGAGTTGGGGCTCTTGGTGATGGGAAGAGGGTGACCAAAGTTCAGAGCCTACAAGACTGAGGCGCAAAATCTCTTTAATTGGGAAAAGTGAAAAGTGAAAGTGTTAGTCACTCAGCCCTGTCTAACTCTTTGAGACCCAATGGACTGTAGCCGCCAGGCTCCTCTGTCTGTGGAATTTTCCAGGCAACAATACTGGAGTGGGTTGCCATTCCCTGCCCCAGGAGATCATCCTGACCCAGGGATCAAACCCACATCTCCTGCACTGGAGGCAGATTCTTTACCACTGTGCCACCAGGAAAGCCTGTTAATTGGGAAATGTACCCTCATTTTATGGAAGGAAATGCAAACACTAGGGAGTGAAAATGCAGTGACTGACTCCTGGCCTCTGTCCTTGTGTTTCTGCCTAGAGGTGAATAGCCAGCAAGGAGAACAGAATCTTCAGACCCTGAGCATCCAGGAGGGTGAAAATGTCACCATGAACTGCAGTTATAAAAGTATTACTATAACTGCCTTACAGTGGTACAGACAGGATTCAAGGCGAGGCTTTGTTCATCTGATTTTAATGCATTCAAATGAGAGACAGAAATATAGTGGGAGACTACACTTCACACTTGACAACTCCATCAAAAGCAGTTCCTTGTCCATCACGGCTTCCCAGGCTGAGGACGCTGCTACTTACCTCTGTGCTGCAGACCCACAGTGCTCCGCGGGCACCCGCAGCCCCAGCACAAACCTGCCAGAGCTGTCTCTCAGAAGCCGCAACAGTGTGCAGAGTTGGTGGTTTTGTCTTCCGACAAAGGAGAGTCTGCAAACGGCTAGCAACACGAAAGGGAGCTCCTCTCAAATTCGATATTTTCGGTAGCATGTCAGACTGTAGCTAAGGGCGTGAGGTTTAGAACAGGAAACTGAAATGCCAGATTCAGCTCTGCCCATCCTGGCTGTGTCTTTAGCCGTATCATCGGTGTAGCAGCCTTCAGTTTCCTCAGTTTAAACAAAGGATTTAGACTGGATGAGCCTAAAGACCCTTCAAGTTCTAATTTTACCAGGTCACCTCTGGAGGATGAAGAAGGACTTCTCAGTATAGAAGGGCTCATCTGTTATATGTGCAGCCCCCTCAACACCTAGGGAGGGCTTTAAGATGCCTGAGATGATTTTAGTATTTCTCTAATTCCTGTATGGAAACAGTAGATTCATCAGGCATTAGAAATAAAAAGGATTTAGGACTGTTTCAATGAAACTTTTCAGTTTAAAACTGAGGAGGGAAATGTTATGTAATAATAGACACAAAGATCTCAGTCTTTGGAGTAAAAGAGACAAAGATGTGCATCTGATTCTGCCATTTATGATTTGTATGATTTCTAAGCTTCAATTTCTCCATTAAAGAGATGGGAATTTATCCGAAAGTCAGAATTTTTCCTCTTACAAGTGAGAGGTGTATGTTTTCTTCTATCAGCCCCTAAAGTATTGTTTTTTGAAAGTGGATACTTCTGTTTATTATCACATATATAACAGTTTTCCACCCACTGTATTCTTGTTCCTGGTAAGAATAGTTTTCTTGAAACAGTTTTGATGCTACTGAAAATATATTTGTGGACAAAGGGCATTTGTATTTATGTGACACTTGGTGGAAAAGGTAGGAGGGCAGGGGAAAGGTTGGTAGGACTGTGGTTCCCACATTCCAGACCTTAAACCACCACCATCATCTATATCAGAATCACCTAGAACACCTTTGAAGATCTGGGTTATTAGGAGCTTACTCAATCAGACTGATGCAGTGATGTATTTTTAATGAACATCATTTATATCAGATATTGGTTCAGTTTCACATCACAAAAAACTCAGATAACGTTTTTAACAAGCTGGAATTCACTTCCCTCTCATATAAAGAAGCTCTATCGCATGGACCATGTGCAGTCCAGGACTGGTATACTAGCTTCATAATTTTGTGAGGAATCAAGGGTCTTCTTTCTGGCTGTTTCTTGTCCTTAAATTGTCACTTTGGTTTATATACTTTGCCAAAACAGCAAGAAGTCTATCCATTTCATCCACCTTCCAGGAAGAACGTCAAGAGGCAACTGAGCACATGCTGGCCACATCAACCATTTTCAGAAGCTTCACCCTGCAGCTCCTACTTGCATTTCACTCACGAGTGTTAGTCCGTGTCTGCACATTTCTTCCATCGGCATAGGAGCCTGGGATATCAGGATTTTTTCAGTCTCTGCATGTTGTCGCTCACAACAAAATTGTTGTTCTCAGTTCAATTCAGTTTAGTCACTCAGTTGTGTCTGACTCTTTGCGATCCTGTGGACTGCAGCATGCCAGGCTTCCTTGTCCATCACCAGTTCCCAAAATTTGCTCAAATTGATGTCCATTGAGCCTGTGATGCCATCTAACCATCTCATCCTCTGTAATCCCCCTCTCCTTCCGCCTTCAATCTTTCCCAGCATCAGGGTCTTTTCCAGTGAATGAGTTCTTCACATCAGGTGGCCAAAGTATTGGAGCTTCAATTTTAGCATCAACCTTCCAATGACTATTCAGGACTGATTTCCTTCAGGATTGACTGGTTTGATCTCCTTGCTGTCCAAGAGACTCTCGAGAGTCTTCTCCAACACCACAGTTCAAAAGCATCAGTTCTTTGGTGCTCAGCTTTCTTCGTGGTCCAACTCTCACATCATACATGACTACTGGAAAAATCATAGGTTTCACTATATGGACTTTTGTTGGCAAAGTATTGTCTCTGCTTTTTAATATGCTGTCTAGGTTGGGATATCAGGATCTTTTCAATCTCAGCATGCTGTCACTCACAAAAAAATTTTGATTCTACCATAATTGAAAAAACACATGTACCCCAGTTTATTTAAGCACTATTTACAATAGCTAGGACAAGGAAGCAACCTAGACGTCCATTGACAGATGAGTGGGTAAAGAAGTTGTGGTACATATGCACAATGGAGTATCACTCAGCTATAAAAAGGAACACATTTGAGTCAGGTCTAATGAGGTGGATGAACTTAAAGCCTATTGCACAGGGTGAAGTAAGCCAGAAAGAGAAAGACAAGTATCATGTATTAATGCATATATATGGAATCTAGAAAGGTGGTGATGATGACCTATTTGCAGGGCAGCAAAGGAGACACAGACATAAAGAACAGACTTTTGGTCACAGTGAGGAAGGGAGAGGGTGGGAAGACTTGAGAGGGTAGTACTGAAATATATACATTACTATATGTAAAACAGAGAGCCAGTGGGAATTTGCTGTATCACGCAGGGAACTCAAAGCTGGTGCTCTTCTAACAACCTAGAGGGGTGGAAGCGGGAGGGAGGTGGGAGTGAGGTTTAAGAGGGAGGGGACATGTGTACGCCTGTGGCTGATTCATGTTGATGTATGGCAGAAACCATCGCTAGAGTATAAAGTAATTATCCTCCAATAAAAAAATAAAAAGATAAAGTATATAATCAACAAGGACCCACTGTAGAGCACAGGGAAGACTGCTCCATGTTCTGTAATAACTAAGTGGGAAAAGGTTTGAGAAAGAATAGGTCCATGTTTATGTAACTGAATTACTTTACTGCTCACTTGAAACTAACATGACACTGTCAATCAACTATACTCCAACATAAAATAAAAATGAGAAAAAAAATTGTAGTTCTATTAGAAGTAGTAGAAAATGAGCATTCTATAGGCAAATAGCAGTTTCTGCTGTACTCTCAATGTGGGGTATATTAAGACTCATGTAGGGTTTTTTTTGCTGGTTTAGTGATGTTCAGTTTTGAAATACTGTCTCCAGTCTGCTTCCCAGCTCTGTTGACTTTGTTTCCTAAAAGTCCTCTAGAAGATGTCACAAGCCCCACAAGCCAACTCACCTCCACAGTCCTCATTAAAAATCCATCTTAGTCTCTTGTTCAACACTCGACACACCCCATCACTCTTCCATGTAGTCCCTTATACCATGGTGAGAGCGATTTTGTCAGAGTGCAAATTTTAGCCTGTCAGTCACCTGGATCCGCATTTGCTCTGAGGATAAAGAAAAGCTGTGTCTCCAGCTTCATTTCATTGTGTCCTAATTCCCATCTCTGTCTCTCCCTCTCTCTCAACAGAACTGATACTACGTTTGTCAAAGGCACAACTTTCCTCTTATATAACCCATTCATAGAAATTTTAGGTGATTTTTTAATTTTTTTTCTTTTCCTAAGATTCTTTTCCTTGCTTCAAAAGAGTTAGAAGAGAAGTTGCTCAGTCGTGTCTGACTCTTTGCCACTCCATGGGCTGTAGCCCACCAGGCTCCTCAGTCCATGGGATTTTCCAGGCATGAATACTGGAGTGGGCTGCCATTTCCTTCTCCACAAAAAGAGTTAAAAACATAGTAAATGCCTACTCATTCTTGTATACTTGTCCAAGAGTCAGTAGCTAACGAAAGCTTAGTGGATATTTTTAGAATTACAGACCTCTGCATTTTCAGGTTTGTGATTTATTTTTCTTTCTTTCATTATTTGTTTAAGGTCTATTTTCAATCCTACTCTGTGATCTCCTTAATGGTAGTGTCCATATCTGTGTTTCTCATTCTTGAAAACTCAGCATCACTGTATCTTAGGCATTTGTTGTTGTTGTTTAGTTGCTAAGTCAGGTCCAGCTCTTTGTGACCTCATGGACTGCAGCCTGCAAGACTCCTTTCTCCATTGGATTTCCAGGTGAGAATACTGGAGTGGGTTGCCATTTCCTCCTCCAGGGGATCTTCCTGACCCAGGCATTGAATGCACATCTCCTACATTGGCAGGTGGATTCTTTACCACTGAGCCACCCGGGAAGTATCTTTGGCATTAGCATCATTCACTTTCCTTCTTCTTTTCTATCTATTAATATGTTCTTCATTTTAAGCCTCCTTAAAAAGCTATGATAATATTTAGTGAAAAAAGTAATCTTTAGAGGTTTATGGATAAATTCTTGGAGTATAGAGGGGATTGGCAAAGGATAGCCACAGGGCAAAGTAGCTTGATACTTATGTTTGTAAATAAAGTTTTGTTGGAAGACAGCCATGCTCATTTATTTATGCATTGACCATGGATGCTTTGTGCTATACCAGCATAGTTGTAGCAGAGACTGTACGACTTCAAAACCTAAACTATTTACTATTTGACCCTTTATGGACAAAAAAGTCTGCCAACCTATAGGGTGTAGGAATTACATTAGAATTTTTCAATTTGGATTTTTTTGTTTAATGACAACAAATTAAATAATAAAGGCATATTTCTAATCATCTGTTGGGTCAATTTAGAATACTCCCCATCTTTCTGAAGATTTTGTGTTATGTCATTTTTTTAATCTAATTAAAGACAAATGGAATAATGACACTTTACAAATAAAAGCATCATAGGTCTTTAAATAGGTAAAAGTTTTAAGAATATTTTTTACACATTTAAAAAGTTTGAATGCATCAACATGGAATTCAGTAGAAAAAAGAGTAGCAGTAAATGCACAATATTTTTTTCATTGCTGATTTTTTGATGCTTTGTTCAATAATAGAGTTACATAATGCTGACTTAAATGGATATTTTTGAATAGAAGTAAAAATACTGGAAATCAATAATCACAGTAATTCAGACAACAGTGTGGAGAAGGCAATGGCAACCCTCTCCAGTACTCTTGCCTGGACAATCCCATGGATGGAGGAGCCTGGTAGGCTGCGGTCCATGGGGTCGCTAAGTGTCAGACACGACTGAGCGTCTTCACTTTCACTTTTCACTTTCATGCATTAGAGAAGGAAATGGCAACCTACTCCAGTGATCTTGTCTGGAGAATCCCAGGGATAGGGGAGCCTGGTGGGCTGCCGTCTATGGGGTCGTGCAGAGTCGGACACGACTGAAGTGACTTAGCAGCAGCAGCAGCAAATGTTGTACTAAGCTCCAAATCATCTTAATCAGGTGAATTGTTGACTGACACAATCTATAGCTTTCTACTAATGAGTTTTCACCACCTCTTTAGTTTCATCAAAATATCACTCCTCACATTAATGTTTTAATATGAATTTTATTAACTTTATATTTTATATGCATGGGTTTCCCTGATAGCTCAGTTGGTAAAGAATCCGCCTGCAATGCAGGAGACCCTGGTTCGATTTCTACATCGGGAAGATCCGTTGGAGAAGGGATAGGTTACCACTCCATATTCTAGAGCTTTGCTTGTGGCTCAACTGGTAAAGAATCCATCTGCAATGCGGGATCTGGGTTTGATCCCTGGATTGGGAAGATCCCTGGAGAAGGGAAAATCTACCCACTCCAGTATTCTGGCCTGGAGAGCCCCATACAGTTCATGGGGTCACAAAGAGTCAGACTCGACTAAGCGACTTTCACTTTAGTGATTAAGAACTGTGAACTGAAGACATTTATACTTAACCTGAGTTTTGTATGTATAAAAGTGCTATAGTATTTTTTAAATAGTCAGTATGAGAGTGGTCTCTTACATGAAGAACTGTGCTTTAGTTTGAGAAATACCTAATGCCCCTGTGTTCAGACCCTAGACATGCCGCTGAAGAAACTCATCATACCGCGGGCCTGAGAACTATTTCTCATAGAGACTATACTTTATAAACAGATCATTGTACACCTGGACATGTCCACTCATTCACTTATTCATTCATTTTTCAAATATTTTTAAACCATTTGCCCTGAACTAGTGTTCTGTGTATTTTGAGAAGTTGGCCACTGAGATTAATAAGATTAAGTTCCTGATCTCAGGTGCATCAAACCAAGTTTGAAAAACAACACACAAATGCTACTGGATTGATAGCGCTGCCCTGAAAACCCATGTAAGGCAACCTCACACCTGACTGCAGCCACAAAGTCTTCATGCCTTAAAATGGTTAATGTCAGCAAAGAACAATGTTTTGACTTCTTACCATAGTACAACCATACTTTCCATAAAGTAAGTCCTAGAAAAAGAAGCAGCTATGAAATGACTTTGTTATATCTTCTGCTGGGTTCACTTCACTTGCACAAATTTGCACAGGAACCTAGACAAACAAGCTGACAGACACTGAGCAGACAGTTCTTCCCACTGAGGTTCCTGAATCTCTAATAAAATAAATACACAGGAACCTGATAAACACCACACACATGCCTTTGAAATGAAGCAAGCCTGGTTAATATATTAAGCATCTGAACTTCATTTTCTAAAGACTCTACCAGAAAATTACTAGAGCTAATCAATGAATATAGTAAAGTTGCAGGATATAAAATTAACACACAGAAATCCCTTGCATTCCTATACACTAACAATGAGAAAACAGAAAGAGAAATTAAGGAAACAATACCATTCACCACTGCAACAAAAAGAATGAAATACTTAGGAGTATATCTACCTAAAGAAACATAAGACCTGTACATAGAAAACTATAAAACACTGATGAAAGAAATCAAGAAGGACACAAATAGATGGAGAAATATACCATGTTCATGGATTGGAAGAATCAATATTGTGAAAATGAGTATATGACCCAAAGCAATCTATAGATTCAATGCAATCCCTATCAAGCTACCAACAATATTCTTCACAGAACTAGAACAAATAATTTCACAATTTGTATGGAAATACAAAAAACCTTGAATAGCAAAAGCAATCTTGAGAAAGAAGAATGGAACTGGAGGAATCAACCTGCCTGACTTCAGGCTCTACTACAAAGCCACAGTCATCAAGACAGTATGGTACTGGCACAAAGACAGAAATATAGATCCATGTAACAAAATAGAAAGCCCAAAGATAAATCCACGAACCTATGGACACCTTATCTTTGACAAAGGAGGCAAGGATATACAATGGAAAAAAGGCAACCTCTTTAACAAGTGGTGCTGGGAAAACTGGTCAACCACTTGCAAAAGAATGATTTTCTAAAAAAAAAAAAAAAAAAAAAATACTTAGTTGAATTAAAACAAGAATGTGACAAGTGCTATCATCCAAGTATGGTCCAGGGGCTCCAAAGGAGATCTTTTCAGGGAGGTTTACCAAACTCCCTGAGGTTTCTCTCTTTTACTGTAGATTATTACTCAGCCTAAGATTCACCTTGGATCTCCGCCCTCCACATGCTACCCCCTTGCCCCATCTCTCTCTCTCTCTCTCTCTTTTTGCCCACATCTCTCCTTTCTTGTCCAGTGGTCCACACATTTCTAGGTTCCATCTCAATCCCACAGGGAGACAGTTTTGGTAAACCCCGCCAGTACTGGTGCCTGGAAGCTGCCTCCATGAAGTAAGCTGGGCAGTGTTAGCCCTCATCTCATCTGTCTTCTTTATCTTTGTGCTACCTTATGTCCAAGGTCCAAAATTTGTTTCATGTATCTTGTCCAGTTTTCTAGTTGTAAGGTCAACTCTACCTTTAACTGTGAAAAAGAAGTAATGGTAATTTTTTTTTTTTTTTTAGTATTTTTACAAATGTGTCATTTTGTGATGGTAGGGTATGTAATAATAACCTTATCATTCAACCACACATTATTTGAGACCCGCTGTAGATAAAGTTTCCTCCATGGCATGTTGACTGAGTCTTGGGGATGAACAGAGCTAATTCAGGTAAAGAACTCGAGTAGAGCAGGGATCACTTTCCATTCAGGAGGATCCTTCTCTGATTCATGGGTATCTTGGAGACACATTGAAGGAAGAAATCTCTGACTATTCCATCTAGAAATTGTAACTGGGGTTTCTTGAGAAGCTAGAGATACCTGTACCATGCAAAAAATCATGGAAGTAATGATAGTTTGCCTAAGCACGCTTATGTTTAGGACTTTCTTCTTAGGGTACTGTCCCATTTTCCTGCATGTAATCCCACAAGCTATTATAAGGAAAAATAGGTCAGAACGGACTGTGGTGCAATTCTCACGATCACCACCAGAGGGCGGGGCTTCCTTCAGATGCGATTCCTCATTGTGTTCAGGAGCTGGTTCGACTTGCCTACTCTGTAGCCACAAGACAGAATACTGTTATGGTGCGATGGAGACTAGATTCGTTAGACTGGTGTATTCCAGGGAACAAGGACCGTTTTCTTTTGCCAGCATGCATTCTGCCACTCACTCAGTTCTTCTGATCATCTTAATATTCAGTAAGTAACATTTTAGCCAAAATGTTAATGATTTTTCATTTTCCTATGATTATAGGTAAGTTTTATTTTTCTTCTCTGGCTGAAAACTCCTCTCCTGTGCATTTCTACGATAACAAAGTGATTTTCTTGTAGGAGGGACCAATGGTGACTCAGTGAACCAGTCAGAAGGCCCAGTGACTGTCTCAGAGGGTGCTCTCATGACCCTGAACTGCACTTACCAGACTGCTAGTTCAGCTCCCTATCTTTTCTGGTATGTCCAGCATCTCAACAAAGCTCCTCAACTCCTCCTGAAGGGCTCAATGACAAACCAGAGGCCCGAGCATGAAGGTTTTCAGGCCACTCTTGTAAAGAGGGACAGCTCCTTCCACCTGCAGAGACGGGCAGTGCAAGCATCAGACTCAGCTGTGTACTACTGTGCTCTGTGGGACACAGTGGTGGAGGGCTGCAGGGGGAGCTGAGCACAAACCCAGATGCAGATGGGGCTCCGGCTGTGGGCAGACCCAGAAGAGGGTGTTGCTTCTCTCTCAGAGGTGCTGTCAAAGCACTTCCAGCTCTGATACTCCGGGCCAAGGACCTTGGAATTCTTGGATTGCCCAACAGAGGAATTTGGGACAGGACAGTGTAAAGAAGAACCTAAGCGCTTTTCTCCAGAAATGCCTGTTTTCAGCCCATCCACATGCCACCAGATGGCATAGAATCCCTTAAAGTGACATTAACTCTTCAGCAATTCAGATTATATGCGCTGAAAATTTTTACAATGTGTTTTGAAAATTCCAGGTCTCACTGTTGATGGATGACTGTGTGATCAGGAAGCTAGTCTCTGGTTTTTAAAATTCAGGCCAAGATTGTGTACCCTGCTGAGTTTCACCTGCAGACACTCCATCTTCAGTGACTGGAGCTTTATTTTCTCTTTTCTTGACTTTTCCATCCCTGCTGGTTGCTCCAGAAATGCTGCTACCTAAGTAAGTTCCAAGAGGAGAGTGTCTGACAAGACATTCTTTCTCTCAAGGGCCCTGTGGATCAGAGCAGCCCTCTCTGTAAATATTGCAGGTGTTGTGTGTATTGTTTGTATTCATACTGAGTGCTGGATATTCTCTTTGCTAATAACCTCATCTCAGGGAAATGAATGCCAAAGAATGTTCAAATTACCATACAACTGCACTCATTTCACATGTTAGCAAGATAATGCTCAAAATCCTTGAAGCTATGCTTCAGCAGTACATGAACCGAGAATTTCAGATGTACAAGCTGAGTTTAGAAAAGGCAGAGGAACCAGAGCAGATCCAATATCTGCTGGATCACAGAAAAAGCAAGGGAATTTTAAAAACAAATCTACTTCTGCTTCATTAACTATGCTAAAGCCTTTGACTGTGTGGATCACAACAAACTGTGGAAAATTCTTAAAAAGATGGGGATACCCAAGAATCCTGTATGCAGGACAAGAAGCAACAGTTAGTACTGCACATGGAACAATGGACTGGTTCAAAATTGGGAAAGGAGTACATCAAGGCTATATATTGTCACCCTGCTTATTTAACTTATATGTGGAGTACATCAGGTGAAATGCAGGGCTGGATGACTCAAAAGCTGGAATCAAGATTGCCAGGAGAAATATCAACAACCTCAGATATGCAGATGACACCAGTCTGATGGCAGAAAGTGAAAAGAAAATAAAGAACATCTTGATGCAGTTAAAGAGGAGAGTGAAAAATCTGGATTAAAACTCAACATTTAAAAAAAAAAACCCAAGATTATGGCATCCAGTCCCATCATTTTATGGCAAATAGATGGGGAAAATGTGGAAACAGTGACTTTTCTTGGGCTTCAAAATCACTGCAAATGGTGACTGCAGCCATGAAATTAAAAGATGCTTGCTGCTTGGAAGAAAAGCTATGACCAACCTAGACAGCATGTTAAAAAGCAGAGACATTACTTTACCGGCAAAGGTCCATATAGTCAGAGCTATGGTTTTCCCAGTAATCATGAATGGATGTGAGAGTTGGACCATAAAGAAGGCTGAGTGCCAAAGAATTGATGCTTTCTAGCTGTGGTGGTGGAGAAGACTCTTGAGAGTCCCTTGGACTGCAAGGAGATCAAACCAGTCCAACCTAAAGGATATCAACCATGAATATTCATTGGAAGGACTGAGGCTGAAGCTATAAGTTCCAATATTTTGGCCACCTGATGTGAAGAACCAATTCACTAGAGGAGACCCTGATGCTGGGAAAGATTGAGGGCAAGAGGATAAGGAGGTGACAGAGGATAAGATGGTTGGATGGCATCACTGACTCAATGGACAGGAGTTTGAGCAAATTCTGGAAGATAGTGAAGGACAGGGAAGCCTGACGTGCTGCAGTTCCTGGGGTCGTAAAGAGTCAGACATGACCTAGGGACTGAACAATAGCAAAAGCAGGGAAATTAATTCATCAGTCAGTCATACTTCAGACACGTGGGGAAAGTATTTATGTACTCTTATAATAGGCTATCTTGGCAGTGGAGTGGGCTTTTCACCTGCTCAGGAGACTAGGAGAAATTACCACCCACTCAGCGAGCAGGAGCATCTCCACACTCCTCTGCTCATGAGCGGAATGCGGAGCCACTCTGGTCCTTGCTCTGTGTCCCTGCTACAGTTGTGCCCATTGACAGAGAGTCCCCTCATCTTCTCAGGCTGAACTCCTGTCTGCAGCTTCCAGGAGCAGACTTTCTGGAAGGACAGTGTTGGGCAGAGCAAGTGGGCAGAGATGGATGTTTTACTGCTGGGCAGTCTGTGAGGTATGACCAGGATACTGAATCCTTGTCATTTCATAATTTATAGGCCTGTGTGTATTGTGTCTGGTGCTCAGTTGCTAAGTGGCGTCTGACTCTCTGCCATCCTGTGGACTGTAGCTGCCAGGCTCCCCTGTCCCTGGAATTTTCCAGGCAAGAATACTGGAGTGGGTTGCTATTTTCTCCTCCAGGGGATCTTCCTGACCCAGGGATCGAACTCTCATCTCCTCAACTGGCAGGCAGATTCTTTACTGCTGAGCTACTGGGGAAACCCAATTTATAGACACAACTACTTAAACGCAGAGTTTAATAGTTACAGAAGTTTTATGGTCTTGGCAGATGTAGTCACCATCATCACTTAGGGTGGGTCTGGACACCCGCCTGAAGGTGAGCGCTGCCTTCCTCCCTGACATCCTAGAGTCCTGCACACTGGGGTCTGGCCGCCTGTGCCCTTGGGGTTCAGCATCTTAATAAAGAGGCCTAGAAATGGAGAGGGAGATGAAAGAACAAAAATAAATCTTAACGGTGGGGAGAAAAGTATTCTAGCAAGTTTAATTTCCCTGGTGGTAACTGCATCAGTTCTCTACTTCCAGTCTGATCCCTCATTTCATGTATTGGGGTCCAGGCTAGTGGGAGTGCAGACCTGGCATAGGATTTTTTTTTTTTTTTTTTTTTTTGCTTACTTGCTTCTCAATCAACTGAAAGCAATTTGAGATAGGAATTGGATCTGATTTTGGTTTCCACATTGCAGACAACCCTGTAAATTTCCAGAATGAATGCTGGAAGCTAGGGATTCCTGAAAATGCACAAGAGTTTAAGAGAATCTATGTGATCTGCTGAGCCAGAGAGTCCTGCCAGCATGATAACTTCAGCTCAAGATTCTAATTTTAGGTGGAGGGTTGTTTTGGTGAGTAGGACTCTACACCCACATTGCTGGAGGCCCAGGTTCGATCCCTGGTCAGGGAACTGGATCCCACAAGCCTAACCTAAGACCTGGTGCAGACAAAACACAAACAAAAAGAACAGCTCAGCAAACAGTTGTGCATTAAAAATGATCCCAGTTTTGGTAAGAACTAACAAAGTTAATTTTAACTGGTGAGAAAATCTCTGTAGAGATTTGAAGAAGGCTGTTCTTGAGTTCCGGAAAAGGCAATGGCTCCCCACTCCAGTACTCTTGCCTGGAAAATCCCACAGACGGAGGAGCCTGGTGGGCTGCAGTCCATGGGGTCACTAAGAGTCAGACATGACTGAGCCACTTTACTTTCACTTTTCACTTTCATGCATTGGAGAAGGAAATGGCAACCCACTCTAGTACTCTTGCCTGGAAAATCCCATGGACGGAGGAGCCTGATGGGCTGCCGTCTATGGGGTCACGTAGAGTCGGACACGACTGAAGCGACTTAGCAGCAGCAGCAGCAGCAGCAGCAGCAGCAGCAGTTCTTGAGTTCAACTGACTTAGTCAGAACCATTGTTACTGGATTGACAGCACTGCCCTGAGAGCCCGTGTAAGGCGACCTCACAGCTGTCTGCAGCCACAGCGTTTCCATGCCTTAACATGGTTTATGTCAGCAAAGAACAATGTTTTGACTTCTTACCATCATAGATTCAGACTTTGCATAAAATAAGCCCTATCCTAGAGGAAAGAACAAGCTATGAAATGACCCCACTAAATCTTCTGCTGGGTTCACTTCACTAGCACAAATAATTGCACAGGGAACTAGACAAACAGGCTGACAGACACTGAGCAAACAGTTCTTTCCATTGAGATTCCTGAATCCCTAATAAATAAACAGAAGACAGATAAATACCACACACATGCCTCTGGAATGAAGAGTGCCTGGCTAGTATATTAAGCATCTAAACTTGACATTAAAAAAAAAACTTAGTTGAATTAAAACTCTTGCTTTAAATGTGACAAGAGTTAAAAAGATGTTTCAAGAACCAGGTTTCATAAGTAAGGTCACCCTTCCCTCATGAGGCTAAAGGTGTGAGGTGGCGGTCATCCAAGTAGGGTCCAGGCCCCAAAGGAGGCCCCTTCAGGCAGGTTTACCAAGCTCATTGGGTCTTCTCTCTTTACTTACAGGTCAGTACTCAGTCCAAGATTCACAGTGACTCCTCCCCCCACCTCTTTACCCTCATCTCTCTCCCTCTCTCTCTTTTGCCCACGTCCCTCCTCTCTGGTACACTGGTCCACAAATTTCTAGGTTCCTCAGTATCCCCAAAATATTAGTCCATCTCACAGTGAGACAGTTGGGCCATTTTTGTTAAATCCCTCATGCACTGGTGCCTAGAAGCTGCCTCCGTGAAGAAAGCTGGGCAACGTCCTGGCTCTTCTCATCTGTTTTCCTTATCTCTGTGCTTCCTGATGTCCAAGATCCACAACTTGTCTCATATATTTTGTCCAGTTTTCTAGTTGGAAGGTCAACTCTACCTTTATGAGTAAAAAGAAGTAACAGCAATTTACTTTTTAATTTTACAAATATGATATTTTATGATGGATAGGGATAATAGCCTGCTCATTCAACCACACATTAGATGAGAGCTGCCTTAAATGATCAGGTGGCTCAGATGTGTGAAGAATCTGCCTGCAATGTGGGAGATGCAGGAGATGCTGGCTCAATCCCTGTGTTGGGAAGATCCCCTGTAGGAGGGCATGGCAAGCCACTCTAGTATTCGTGCCTGGAAAATCCCATGGACAGAGGAGCCTGGCAGGCTGTAGTCTCTAGGGCCACAAAGAGACAGACACGACTGAGTGACTGAGCCCAGCACAGGGCACAGGGATCATTCATTCACCTGATCCTTCAGCCACACATTGTTTGAGACCTGACTTAGATAATGTTTCCAACATTATGTAACATTCCAACATTCCAGCAGCATGTTGGCTGTGTCTTGGGGATGAATAGAGCTAATTCGGGTGAAGGTCTTGGGGAGAGGAGGGAGCACTTTCCATGTAGAGGGGTCCTGTTCTGATCCATGGAAATCATGGAGACGTATGTAAAGAAGAAAGTCTCTGACTATTCCTCCTAAAAATTGTTAACTGTCATTATTTGCAAAGCTAGTGGTATCATACTACACAGAAAATAATGGATGTAATAATGGAACGTTTCCCAAAGCATGTTTGTGCTTAGAGCTCTCCTCTTAGAGTCCTGTCCCATTCTCCTGTGAGACCCCACAAAGTCTCACCAGGAGGACTAGGTCAGGAGTAGGTCAGAATGAGGAGAGTGAAAAAGCTGGCTTTAAACTAAGCATTCAAAAACTAAGATCATGGCATCCAGGCCCATCACTTCATGGCAAATAGATGGGGAAACAATGGAAACAGTGACAGACTTTATTTTCTAGGGCTCCAAAATCACTGGCAATGGTGACTGCAGACATGAAATTAAAAGACACTTGCTCCTTGGAAAAAAAGCTATGACCAACCTAGACAGCATATTAAAAAACAGAGACATTACTTTGCTGACAAAGGTCCTTGTGGTTTTTCCTGTAGTCATGTATGGATGTGAGAATTGGACCAAAAAAGAAGGCTGATCGCCGAAGAACTGATGCTTTTGAACTATGGTGTTCAAAGAGAAACCGTTGGCTCTTGAGAGCCCCTTGGACTGCAAGGAGATCAAACCTGTCAGTCCTAAAAGAAATCAGTTCTGAATATTCACTGGAAGGACTGATGTTGAATTTGAAGCTCCAATACTTTGGCCACCTGATGGGAAGAGCCGACTCATTAGAAAAGACCCTGATGCTGGGAAAGATTGAAGGCAGGAGGAGAAGGCGACGGCAGAAGATGAGATGGTTTGATGGCATCACCGACTCAGTGGACATGGTGATATCACTTGCTCAGTCTGAGCAAGCTCCGGGAGCTAGTGTTGGACAGGGAAGCCTGGCCTGCTACTGTCCATGGGGTCTCAAAGAGTTGGGACACCACTGAACTACTGAACTAAACTGAGGTCAGATATGACTGTGGTGTAATTTTTAACATCACCACTAGAGGGCGGGGCTTCCTTCAAATGTGATTCCTTTTTGTATTCAGGAGCTGGTTTGACTGGCCCTACACAGATGACTACTGCTGTGCAGAAAGGAGTCCCCATATTCTGAATGAGGAGCTTCTGTAAGATCGAGCTGAGACTAACTTTGTTAGATTTGATGTTTCTAGGGAACAAGGACTGTCGCCAGAATGTTTTCTACTACTCACTCAGTTCTGTTCATCTTCTTAATACTTGGTAAGTAGCATTTTATCCTAAAATGATTTCTCATTTTCCTATGATAACAGGTAAGTTTTATTTTTCTTCTCTGGCTGAAAACTCTCCTCCTGTACATTTCTACTATAACGAAGTGATTCTCTTGTAGGAGGGACCAATGGTGACTCAGTGAACCAGACAGAAGGCCCAGTGACTGTCTCAGAGGGGGCTCTCATGACCCTGAACTGCACTTACCAGACCAAGTATTCAGATTCCTATCTCTTTTGGTACATCCAGCGTCTCAACAAAGCTCCTCAGCTCCTCCTGAAGGGCTCAATGACAAACCAGAGGCCCGAGCATGAAGGTTTTCAGGCCACTCTTGTGAAGAGGGACAGCTCCTTCCACCTGCAGAAACGGGCAGTGCAAGCATCAGACTCGGCTGTGTACTACTGTGCTCTGAGGGACACAGTGATGGAGGGCTGCAGGGGGAGCTGAGCACAAACCCAAGGGGAGCAGGAGGCTGAAGTCAGGAAGACATATATTCTCTCCTTGATCAGAGTTCAGTGTACATTTAGAGTTTTTCAGGAAAACCAGTCAAGCTCAGGTCTAATCCTAGAAACTCAGGGGGATGGGAATTGCTCTACAGGGATTGTAGGGTGGATGTCAGTCTTAAAGAAGACCGAAGCTCAGTCCCCAGAAGCACCCCTGTTCAGCCAGAAAGATTCCTCTCTTCTCTAGGCTGGCCTTAAAAAAAAAAAATCTATTTTTCTCATAATGTAAGATGGATATTAGATGCCACAGAATTAATAATTCATTTACTGAAAAGAAATAGATGATTAAAAGCGCATCGCCTGAATCATAATCATAAACCAACACAGAGGTACCAGGCAAATCACATAGCAGTCTGCGTGTGGCTGAGACGTAACGCTATTGAGGTGCTGTTTGCAGTGAAAGCCTTTGAACTGGAGCAGTTGCAGCCGTGGGATGAAAAAGCGTCTGTGACTTTTGAGTGGCCATGTTTCTTTTATTACTTATTTGTTTGTTTTATTTTTGGTTCGGCTGGGTCTTTGTTACTGACCTTGGGCTCTCTCCAGTTGCAGCGGGTGGAGGTTGCTTGTCATTGCGGTGCACGGGCTTCTCACCGCAGCGGCTCCTCTTGGTGCGGAGCGCGGGCTCCGGCTGCACCGGCTTCAGTAGCGGAGGCGCACGGGTCAGTAGCGGCGGCATGCAGCCTCTAGGGCTGCATTTCTGATGTAAGGAAATAAGGATGCTTGGTCTGGTGAGCTTGTACTCATTTTGGCTATAGGGTGGATATTTAAAAGCAAGATTATTTTAGCACACATTATTGATTACTGTTAGACACATACAGCTGGACAAATTTTGTCCATCAGGAAGCTTGCTGTGATTGCATTAAACAGACAAGGAACTTTATACAGTGTAAATTTCCACAGAGACCCATGCCTTGGAGTGTAGGAAGAAAAGTTATGACGATTGAGAGTAAACAGTTTTATCTTCCGGTATGAAAGAAAAACTTGCGAGCTTATTTCACTGTAGATTTGGGCTGCAGATCTCTCCTCCACCAAAAAGAGCTATACAAAAATGGATGCCTATTTGTTCTCAGAGGTCACTATAATCATAATAAATTGTTTTTGTCACAAAACATATGTCTATCCTAGATGCATTGACTGAATATGCATGCAGCCCTGATGTGATTGTTGTTAATTTAATTACAGCATGGCAACCTGCTCCAATATCCTTGCCTGGAGAATCCCATGGACAGAGGAGCCTGGTGGGCTACAGTCCATGGAGTCACAAAGAGTCAGATATGACCAAGTGACTTTCCAGTCTAAATAGGCAGCTTACAATCACCAACCACATCAACAAGCCATGACATGATGCAGGCAAACTGCTATCAGCCAGTTACATCTCCTGTTCTGATGCAGAAGCGTCTCACAGTTCAGTCACTGTGTGTGTGCCCTCAGGCACGTGTCAGGCATCTACTCAGAGGAAGAACTTCCCACATGGGGCTCCCTGGCCTGCTCAGAGTTCTCATAGCCTCCGTCTGCCTTGGTAAGGCTGGTAAGGATGACCGCCAGCAGACTCAGCTCTGCTCAGCTCCCGTGTGTAGAGGTAGGGCAGGTGATTATTGTCTGTTGGGGTTTAGGAGAGTTGGTTAACTGGCAGAGGGATTAGGACTCTTAATCCTCTGTTTGTTCCTTGAAGCCCTCTGAGTTCCACCAGGAGAATCAGCCTCTTCCTTTCTGTCTCTCTCACTCTCCATATAATATATACATACATACATATATATATATATATATTTTTTTTTTTCCTTCTTCTCTCTAGGATCCATCATGGCCCAGAAAGTAACTCAAAACCAGTCAGAAATTCCTGTGCTGGAGAAGGAGGATGTAACCTTGAACTGTGCATATGAAGCTAACAGTTATTCTTATTATTTATTCTGGTACAAGCAACCACCAAGTGGGGAAATGATTTTCCTTATTCATCAGGAGTCTTTCAATGAGTTGAATACAACAAAAGGTCAATATTTTTTGAACTTCAAGAAAGCAACGAGTTCCATCAGCCTCACCTTCACAGACCTACAGCTCGAGGACTCAGCGGTGTATTTCTGTGCTCTGAGAGACCACAGTGATGCCGGTGCCTGAGGGAGCCCCACAGAAACCTCAGATGTCAACATGTGGAGTCCCCCAGCTATGAACACCTTCGTGAGATTCTCAGTAAGGACAGGAACAGGTAGAGGGGTTAGAAGTGAAAACCTCACTGTAAGGAAAATGCTATCTCTTTGGCTCCAAAAGTTTATCTCAAAGTGTCATTCATCAAAAATACCTTTATCTTCAATTCTTTATCTTGCATCATTTGCCAAATTAAAAAAAAAAAGAACTTTTAAATGGTGATTTTATTGAAACATGAAATTTGGCTTTAAAAAATGCAATAGTACTTGACTAAATCTGCATCTGAGTTGTTAGAGATTTAAGTTCACTGCACAAATATTTATGCATTGCTAAGTCTGGCCATCATTGTGGGTCTGAAATATCTCTGAAAGGACACTTCTTGGAGCCTCCCTGTGCCCTGCCTCACCTGTGCCGTGAATGACTTGGAATGATGTGCATAGAGTAACTGTTACCACAAACCTTCACCCCAAGGGGAAACGAAACCCTACAGTTTGCTCAGAACTAACCTCATCACCTGGTCACATTCTCTATATGTGATTACAGAGTTATGTATGTTTAAGGTAGAAAATAGAATATGCAAAGAAGGAATGCTAAAAACAAAATAACTCACCAATTTTACTAGTCAAAAAATCTTTATTAGAGATTCATACCTTGTAGGATATTTCTATTCTGAGTTTTTACCTGACAGTGTATTGTGAAATAATTATTTCACAACAATATTTACAGGTCAACATCACACATTCTAATGGTGATATTCCAATGTGTGATTTTATCATACTTTTGGGCTAATTCCATTTTACTAGCTTTTTAGATTGTTTTACTGACTGTAGTAAACAATACTGGAATAAACACAAAGGTATTTGGTGATTTTCTTGATGACTCCTAGGAGTTTAATAGGAGTTTACCATTAAATCTTTCTGATGTGGCTCCCTGCTCATTTCTGTGACCCTGGAGTATAGAGCATTTTCACTCTGCAATTACTGAACAGTCATATTTTCCTTGTTTCACAAAACTCTTTTATACAAAGGCTTTGCTTTATACTTTAGTCCCAGTTAACTCCAGAAGGCTTCATTTTTGGATGATTCCACACCACGTGTGTGCAGAGTAGCTGTCATATAACATCTAAAAGAGTTAAGTCTCTGCACTATTCTTGGTGACTTTAGGTGGGAATTAACCTAGTAGATGTGCTTTCATCTGGAATTCCAAAAAGGAAGATACTACTCTTCCTTGTGTAAGGATGTTCTATCCCTATTGTACAAATAACAATGATCCCAGTAAAGAGCAACTTTCCAGAAAAGAAAGTATAAGTGTGTGTGTGCATGACACGCAAGTGTGTGAAGGAGAGAGAGAGAAGAGAGAGACAATAGACTTACATAGCCAAGTCATCAAGTAATTAGTTAAAAGAGTTGAATTTTGTAAAACATTGGAAAGAAGGAAGTAAAGTCACCTAGAGACCAACTTTTAATGAAGAAAATAGATGTAAGCAGTTTCAAGGAATAAATCAAACATGTGAAAGAAGAAAAATGTATCCTAGAATTGACTCTTTGCAATCCCATGGACTGTAGCCCGCCAGGCTCCTCTGTCCATGGGATTTCCCAGTAAGAATGCTGGAGTGGGTTGCCATTTCCTTCTCCAGGGCATCTTCCCGACCCAGGGATTGAACTCGCATCTCCTGCATTGGCAGTCAGATTCTTTACCACAGTAAAGTGAGAGAAGTTGTCATTGCAACCTATTGTGAGCCTCAAAATCCTCCAGACTCCAGGGGAATATTTCAATCCTTTCAATCTCCTCTAACTTGAGGAAGATTGAAAAAAACACACACTACCACAGCTTCACTTTTTTCTCTTTTGTTTTTAATATTTTTAAAATTTATTTGGCTGTGCCAGCTCTCATTTGCAGCACATGGGATCTAATTCTCTGTCTGGGGTCAAACCCAGGTCCCTAGCATTGGGAGTTCAGCGCCTTAGCCACTGCACCATCTGTGAAGTCCCTATTTATTCTAACTCTTTAGTGAATTATCAATTTCCTCATGTATCCTCATTGTGCAGAATAGGCTAAGGAAAGTTAAAAAGTGGGCTTTATATAAGTTTTGCAAGTGTTTTCAACCATGCATTGTGGTCTCTCTCCATGAGTTCTCATGTACTGCAGGCTGTCTTCAAAGTCCAAGTCAAAAGGGATATTGCAATTAATATACTTTTATGTATCTACAGCTATATCTATAATTATGTATTGTATTTTTCAGTAGCTCAGTCATGTCCGACTCTTTGTGACCCAATGGACTGCAGAACATCAGGCTTCCCTGTCCTTCGCTATCTTTCAGAGCTTGCTCAAACTCATGTCCATTGAGTCAGTGATGCCATCCAACTATCATCCTCTGTCATCCCCTTCTCCTCCTTCAATCTTTCCCAGCATCAGGGTCTTTTGCAATGAGTCGGTTCTTCGCATCAAGTGGCCAAAGGATTGGAGCTTCAGCTTCAGCATCAATCCTTCCAGTGAATATCCAGGACTGATTTCCTTCAGGATTGACTGGTTTGATCTCCTTGCAGTGCAAGGGACTCTCAAGAGTCTTCTCCAACATCACACTTCAAAAACATCAGTCCTTCGGCACTAAGCCTTCTTTATGGTCCAACTCTCACATCCACACATGACTACTGGAAAAATCATAGCTTTGACTATATGAACCTTTGTTGGCAAAGTAATGTCTCTGTTATGACTATAACTGTGAGCTCTGTAGGGTCAGGAAACATGAATGCATTGTACATTACCCAGTACATAGCACATAGTGGTTGCATATTAAATATTGGTTGACTGAAGAAGAATAATTAATTCATAAAATCAACAGATATAGAGCTTCTACCCTTTGGATGCTGTTAGGTAATTGTGGATCTATTTTTTCTTGTAGTTCGTTTCTCATCACCATAAGAATAGTTCTGTTTATATGTGTCATAAATTCCCTTTCTGTTTGAACAGATTTTCTTCATATGGTACTATTTTCAGGCTTGCAATTAAATTAAATGGTCTCCCTCCTGTTGGCATAGACAGAGCCATCTTAATCACCTGAGTGAGTCTATAGTGAGGTGTATAGACTTGTTCTCTTGTAAACTTGGAAGTCCCTCTTATCAGTGATTCTTCTAGGTTTCAGCCAATGTTAATGTACCCCTGTATTATCTCTTTCTTGCTTTCATTTCTAGACTTTTTAATCTTCGAATTTTAGCCTCAAATATTTACTTGCTGTGGCTAAAGATACGGATCCTATTAAGCTAAGGATGGTAGTGGGCAAGGAGGGAGCAGTGGTCCAGACTGAAAGAAAGTCACAGTTACCTTAGTTCTCTTTGAGTCCCAATACTTTTCCTTTCCATCCTAATTTCTAGGGTTCAAAGGAAGTGACCTTTGTATAACAGGTAGTCTCCATACACTAGATTTTGCCCATGAGTACAACTGATGGTGTCAAACTATCTGTTTCTATTTATCTTTACCATTGCCATGACTTGTGCTGCTTCTTTGTATGTTTTTCCTTTCAAATCTAAAGACCTGGTTTAGGGATAAATACTCTTACCATTGGGAGTCCTAGCCTAAGACAAGAAAAGTGCTTTGTCTGTTTTTCTAGTTTCTGTTTTCAAGGGCTGACTTATTTTGATCAAGAACAATTTTAAGCTCCTGGATTCACAACACTTAAGAAAATTTTTAGAAAGTGTTATCCTCAATTATAATATTTGTATTTTAAAAATTGGTATCTAAAAGACTCTGCCCCTGGGACAGTAGAAAGAAGAATGACTACATCCTTGGAGAAATTAGCTGTTTGACCTTGGAATGCTGACTGTGAAAAAAGGTCAATGGAAGCCTGTAATTTTAGCAAAAAGTAATAATAGAAAGAGGGAATTTTCATTCTTGGGACAATTTGTAAAGAATATTCTCTTCTTCAAGAAGCACATGCTCAATTATAGGAAAGAAGTATTAGAAAAGGAAGGAGATTCTGACGTTTAGCTCAGTTTGATGACTTAAAGATTGATAGGCATTTTTGTCAGAGAACTTTAAAGAAATGTGAATGTTAGAAATATCAGTTATCTTTAATCATAAGACAGATGTAACCATTTTCTGAATCTTTACTAGAAAGCATTGTCCTGTAATACATGATAGAGGATTTCAGAGGTGATGAATTGAGAAGGACTTGGCTTTTTACTACAGTTTTAACTTTACTCTTTAGGTAGAGAAATTACACTAAGTGTAAAAAGGGAAAGCCACAGGCTCAAAGAATGAATTTTTTTTCACTCCCCTATGAGAAGTCTTCAATCCACACTTTGGTCATGTTGCTTTGAACTAGTTACTTGATAACAGCCAATAGGTAAAGCCTGAAACAAAGATGATGACACAGCCCTTTAAATATATTAAAATATATATACATTATAAAAGTTAGCTCAAAATGGATCATGGACTTAAATGTAAAATATAAAACTATGCAACTCTAAAAAAACATAAGAGAAAATCTCAGGCTTGCAGCTAAGTAAATCTTAGATTTGACACTGAAAGCATGATACACTCACACACACATTCACACACCAAACTGAATCAAAATTAAAAACCTTTACTCTGTAAAAGACCCTGCTAAAATATGAAATGATAAGTTACAGAACTGGAGGTGAAAGTGAAAGGTGCTCAGTCGTGTCCAACTCTTTGCGACCCCTTGGTCTATACAGTCCATGGAATTCTCCAGGCCAGAATACTGAAATGGGTAGCCTTTCCCTTCTCCAGTGGATCTTCCCAACCCAGGGATCGAACCTAGGTCTCCTGCATTGCAGGTGGATTCTTTACCAACTGAGCTATGAGGGAAGAAAACGAGCATCGGATTCAAACAGGTGTTTCACCAAAGAGGGGATATACAGATTGCAAATTAGCACCTGAAAAGATGTTCAACAATATTAGCCATCAGACAAATGCAAATTAAAGCCAAAATGAAATATCACTACACAAATCTCAGTGGGGCTAAAATAAAAAATAGTGATAACACTAAATTCTGGCAAACATGTGGGAAAAACTCAATCACTCACAAATTGCTGATGAAGATATAAAATGATACGGGCATTCTGGAAAATAGCTTGGAAGTTTCTCATAAAACTAAACATGCAATCACACATTTGGACACTTATTCTAAATAAATAAAAGATTTTATTCACATAAAAACTTGTACCTGAATATTCATAACAGCTTTATTCACGGCAGCCGAAGCATGGAAACAACTGTGTCCCTCAGTGGGTTACTGGTTAAGCAAACTGTGAAACATCTACACCATGGAATACTCTTCAGAAATGAAAAAGACCAACAAGTTGGATACATACAGTAACTTGGATAGATCTCATGTTTTTACTACTTATGCTAAGTGAAAAAAATCTCATTGGCTACTTCTATATAATTCCATTTCTAGGTCATTGTTGTTGTTTAGTCAATAAGTCAGGCCTGAGTCTGCAATCCCATGGACTCCCACCAGGCTCCTCTCTCCATGAGATTTCCCAGACAAGAACACTGGAGTGGGTTGCCATTTCCTTCTCCAGAGGCTCTTCCTGACCCAAGGACTAAACCTGCATTTCCTGCAGGCAGATTCTTTTACCATTGAGCCACCAGGGAAGCCCCTCTATGACATTACTAAGCAACAAAATTGTATGGATGAAGAACAGATGAGTGATTGTCTGGGATTAATGATTAGGGAAGGGGGTCAGTGTGGCTACAAAGGTGTGCATAGCCTAGGGAAAACTTGTTATGATGAAGCAGTTGTGCATCTTGATTGTGGTGATGAACCTATACATGTGATATACATGAATACATGAATCTGTACATGTGTAAAACTGAATAGAACTACACACACACACACACACACACACATGTATCTGCATGCAAAACTGAGGAAATCTAAAAACTGAAACCTGTGGATTTTACTAATGTTAATTTCCTGATTTAAATACCATGGAGGAGACCAGGTAAAGAGTACACAGCCTCCTTGTACATTTTTGGAAACTTTCATGACTCTATAGTGATTTAAAATTAAAAATATTTTTTAAATGACATGCAATTTTCATAAAGTTCACAACTGTAAATCATCTCTTGAGCTTAATTACACATCACTCATCCAGCTCCCGGATTCATTTAGTGTCTGTTCTATAAAGAGCTCCTGCATTTATCTTGCAGTTATCTTTCTCATCTTCTTTCTGAGATACCCATTCAGAAACAAAGAAAAGCTGCCTTCTAACTATGATTGTAAGAGAGCTTGCTAAGTCTGGGTAAAATGAATTATATGAAAGGATGCTAAAATTGATATAAGTTAATTCAAGGACTTTTAAATCACTGAGAAATTACCAAATTTTCAAATAAAAAGTCTAAGAACAACAAACTCCAAACACTGTTAGTGTAAGAACTTCTGTGCTGCTTATTCTTTCTTGTCACTGAGTGGGTAAATGATAAAGTGACATCAAAACAGTGCAGCTGAGAGCTGATGTTCTTTTTCCACATGCTAATGGGGTTGGGGCAGAGTGTGCTGTTCAGACAAGTCTTAAGAGAGCTCCTATAAATGGTGGTCAACTCCACAGCATAGACACACGTTCAATGACAAAATCCAATGGGGTGTCATAGAACCAAGCAAATTAAGCAAGGCTAGTTTTGCTATACTTATCTTCTGCTACCCACTCTGCCCTGTGGCTTTCTGACCTGTCTGATGTCTACATTGGAGAGCTCTTCTTTCCCTCTGCCATGATCGCCCATTCTGTCCTCCCAAGATCTATCAAGTTCTTGACCCTGAGTTTTAGTTATGCTTGGTCCCTGAAGCCAGACATAAAATTATTTGAAGAAATGGATTTCTTAACTTACATTCCCAATTCTCTGTCAAAGAGGTTTCCAGACAGATGCACACCTATTCTATCCCTCTGCTTCTCTCGGCACTCTGGTCTTTTTAAGGTCTCCCCTGCTGAGACTCTTGTGTACCGTAGAGGGAAACACAGTTCATTACACCAATACCGCTGCTACTAAGCCCCTTCATTCGCATCTGACTCTGTGCGACCCCATGGACTGTAGCCTGCCAAGCTCCTCTGTCCATGGGATTCTCCAGGCAAGAATACTGGAGTGGACGGCCATGTCCTCCTCCAGCGCACCTTCCCCACCCAGGGATTGAACCCACGTCTCTTACATCTCTTGCACTGGCAGATGGGCTCTTTACCAGTAGTGCCACCTAAGAAGCCCCATTACACTGATGCTTGGGCTCAACTCCCATAACCCTTGGTAGCAGTTTAGCTTTAAAGTACATCCAAGGAACAAATACATGATTAAAATCGCAGGCAGAGAAGGCTTTTCTGATTACTGCTTTAGACCTCCTATGTACTGTGCCCACCAACATAAAAGATGTCCTTCCCTCAATATTTGTCTTTGTAGGTGGCATAGTTGTCCAGTGAGATGTTTGTGTTTGTAATTCCATTCCTTTCATTTTCCCAGCGTCTTAAAAGTCAAAATCATGAAGCTACTTGAGGATTTGCTCGTGACTGGCTGAGCCCAGCAGAAAGGCTCTCTTGTGCATTAGAGAAGAACTAAGACACAGGAGCAGCCCCTCAAGGGAGAAGATTTGGAATCATTAAAATTGCATCAAGAGTGAGGTGGCAGGATGGAGAACATGCTGGAATGTGCATTCATGGTCTTGTGGCTTCAGCTTGGATGTAAGTTGCCGGTTAAGAGGTGAGAACTTATGGGCACATTTTTCCAAAGACGGGGAGGAGAGAGAGGAGTCTAGACACTGCTCATCCCAGGCTTTGTGTTGGGATTTTAAGCACTGCTGAACTGAAAGCTTTGTGTTGTTTCTGACTTTGTTCTCCTGAACAGGGCTGCATGGAGAAGACCGAGTGGAGCAGAGTCCTCAGACCCTGAGAACCCAGGAGGGGGGCAGTCTCAGTCTCAACTGCAGCCACACCGTCAGCGGTTTCAGAGGGCTACAGTGGTATAGACAAGACCCCGGGAAGGGCCCTGAACTCCTCTTCCTTCTTTACTCAGCTGGGGATGAAAAGCAGAGAGAAAGACTGAGAGCCACCTTGTTAAAGAAGGGAAGTTCTCTGCACATCGAAGCCCCCAAACCCGAAGACTCAGCCACTTACCTCTGCGCTGTGCAGACACAGTGCTCCCCAGGCACCTGCAGACAGTACCCAAACCCTGAGGCTGCAGCTCTAGAGTAAGGGTGTCTTTGCTGTTTTCCTTCCTCCTGGGCACCAGGCCTCTTCCCAAGTGGTCCTATGGAGAAGGAACTCTTGTGACGCAGCCAGACAGCAGAGATTACTGGGCATTCTGTCCAGGATCCTAGACAGTCCCTGCCGTGTGTCCATGGATCAGGCTGCTCTTTTAAACAGCCCAGAGCTTCGCCCGTGTAGATTCGAAAGGGATAGTGGTGGTATGGAGTCTTGGTTTCCAGTCTTGGGCCCCTTGAAAAGATGCCACAGGAACCTTCTTCCCTAAAATAAACATTTTGGCATTCTCTTATAATAATCTGGCCACACATCTGTAAGAGAATCTTTCCCATTTTAATATACTCTCGAAGGTTATATCTCCACCAGCCCAATACTACATTTCTCTTCTCCTTAATAATCAAATTATTTGACTGTCTAGACTTACTGTCCCCTCCTTGAACCTGACTTCTGTGAGCATTACTCCGTGAGAAGCTCTCACTTAAACCAGTGGCTTTGGTGGTGATAAAGCCAATGATTATTTCTCAACCTCATCTCATCTGAGATTCTCACTTTTTCATCCTTTTTAAAAATAAAATTTCTTATTTTTTAATCAAAATAATACTCCCATTTACAAAATCAAATAGCACTCTCTTTTTCTTCCCACTCTTCCACATAGTCTATTTTTGCCTCCCCAGAGGAACCACTTTTTATTCTCAGGTGATGACACTGACATTTATCTCCACATTCAAAATGCTTCTTGGCTTTCTCTTCTCTCTCTCTCTGTAACTGAGGTACAACACATATAATAACGTGTACAAAACGGAAGCTTAGAACTCAAAGAAATTTTACACTTGTTAATATCTACATGCATAGTGTATATTATCTCTGGCTTTTTTCACTCAATAATATCTTTGCAATTCACTGGTGTCACTTTGTGTATGTCTTGTTTGTTCTTTTTTTTAATTGATGCGTAGAGTTCCTCTATATGAATATCTAACTAATTATCCATCCTCCCAGAAGTAGATATTTGGGTTGTTTGGATTGATTACAGTCTTGTGCTATTGTGAAAAAACCTGTGTGTGAGGGAAAAAAAACAGATTTTTTTCCTTCTTGTGTAGGGAAAAACCCAGTT
The DNA here is from genome assembly GCF_910594005.1 of Cervus elaphus. NCBI lineage: Eukaryota > Metazoa > Chordata > Mammalia > Artiodactyla > Cervidae > Cervus > Cervus elaphus. Next base: position 76,381,844 of record NC_057826.1, read on the forward strand.
CTGCCCTATTATGTCCTTCTTTCCTATGAGTCTCCTTTACTACTCGCACAAAACATTTCTGGTCAACAAATGTGTTTTTTCCCATAGTAAGCAATCCCACCTGAGTATCCTATCATTCTAGTCAGTTCTGACATTTTCTACCTGAAAAAGGCATGCCAGTCACAAGCCCAAGTGATCAACTATGCTTCTGAACAAAAGACTGTAGATAGAAGATTCCCAAAACAAGATAAAACAAAACAAAATCTTGGGCTCAAGTAATTCCCTAGAGTGACTCACAGAACTAGGAGAAATATTTCACTTACTTTTACCTGTTTATTATAAAAGGCTATGATAAAGGATACAGATGAATATCCAGATGGAAGAGACGTGTAGGGTCAGGTTTGTGAGAGGAACTGTAGAGCTTCCATGTCCTTTCCAGGGACCACTTGCCTAGCACCTCTGTGTGTTCACCAACAGAAAGTTCTTCAGTAGGTCTGGGGTCTGGGCAGTGGTCCTACGAGGTGACTCCCCAGCCCACTTGGCGTTCTGCATTTTCATTTTAACTGCACCCCACAAATCATATAGCAAGTTCTACTTAACTGGCTAAGATCACCTATAAAATGTTGAATAGAATTCTTCTTATTCTCAAACTCAGAGGTAAAGCATTCAATATTTCACTGTGATTATTAATTATAGTGTTTTTGATAAATATTCTTTATTTATTTAAATTGATTTTTAAATGTGAAACCAACGTTCATTTCTAGAGTTGTGCCCTTAGGAATGTTGTTTTGTCCTTTTTACATAATGAAACATTGATTTGCTATTATTTTATTGAGCACTTTCCCCCCATTTTCCTGAATGATACTAGTATTCAACTTTTTCTTTTCCATATTAATGTCAGATTTTGGTATCAAGATTGTAATGGTTCATTAGGTAACTTGCAATTCATGGCTTCTTTTCTACCTGTAGAAGAATTTGTGTAGGGTTTTTAATGATTTAGAAACAATTTTCAGAAAGTTTACTATAGTGAGGCCATGTAAGCATAGCCTTATGGGAGAAACTTAATAATCCTGAAATTATGGATTCAGTTAGTTTAACAGATAAAGGTTCTTTATATATTTAGTTTTCCCTTACGATGGTTGACAAATTGTGTTTTTTTCTGCCCATGTTTTATTATTTGCTACCTTTACTTTCTTTTATTTTAACTTGCTACTTTTTCCAGTTCTTTGAGTTGCAACTTTGCCTATTAATTCTCAACATTTCTTTTTTCCTGACAAATATAATTCAAATTCATAAATTTGTCTCTAATTACAAATATTCCTTGACTTACAATGGTGTTATGTGCCAAAAAACTTATCATAAGCTGATAATATCTTTAGTCAAAAGTTCATTTAATATACCTGAACTCTGAACATCATAGCTCATCCTAGCCTACCTTAAACATGTTCAGAACACTTATATTAGCCAACAGTTGGGCAAAATTATTATTATTACCTCCAGGACCTAATATCACTGGTCCTCTGATCACCTCTAGGAAAGGTGAGTTTGAGGTTCATGCCTAAGGAGAGTTTCCTACTTCCTTCTGAATCCAGAATAGCAAGCTCAGAATTCCAACAAGGATGAGGTGGAAAGATAGGACACACCTCAAATTGGCCAAGAGTTGATTTACTTTTCAGGCATCTGGGCTGAAATAGAAAGAAGAGGCAGCCCATCCCACGGCACTAAATTAGCCCTCTATAGAACTGCATTTATCACAGGTGGCAAAGACTTCAAAATGCAGGAGCTGTAAGCAGAAGAATTGAGCTCTGGCGTCCTGTGTTTAAGTTAGACTGAGAACTGATCTCCCGGGCTTCTCTGGGGGCTCAGATGGTACAGAGTCCGCCTGCAGCGCAGGAGACACTGGGTCAACCCCTGGGCCAAGAGGATCCCCTGGAGAAGGGACTGGCTGCTCACTCTAGTATGCTTGCTTGCAGAATTCCATGGACAGAGGAACCTGGCAGGATACTGTCCATGGGATCGCAAACAGCAACTAGCATTTTCACTTTTTTTTTCAAGCTCCTACTCATAAATGGACTCTGAATGACAGAATCAGCCCTCCTCACTCCTCCTTTGTGGGTAGAAGAAGAGGGGGGTTTACAAAGAAGGAGAGAAGTGGAAGCCTCCTGATTCAAGGAGACAGACACAGTATTCTTATCCATAACTCCTGGTTTTGTTCAGTTTTGATCTTTTGGGTTTTTAGCTTTATAGTCTGCCCAATGTCTTCAGTGGAATAGATCCGAGAATTATCATGAGATTCTTGTTTCTGCCTGCTGTCTTTTTGTCATTCTCATCTTCAACATCAGAGTCTTTATTATCATTTATTGAACCACTACCATATGTCAGGTCCTTTGGTCAGCACTTTAGATACTCGTTCTGTAATCTAAAACCCACAAAATAATATTAATCTATCCTCAGGTAAGGAAACTGAGCCTTAAACGTGTTTAAAGACGAAGGGATTTCTGAGATAAATGCTGCAGGCAACATAAAATGAGAATTAAAAATTAAAAACTCCAGAGTTAAACAGTTCAAAAATTTTTTCTGCTACACAGCAGAAAGTAACATAATATTGTAAATCAGCTATACTCCAACAAGAATTAATTTAAAATGTAAATAACCAGTTTGAATAAGTCCAAAAAATCTTTGCAAGTCAGAAATAATCTACTTACTCTTTTGACAACTCGATAGTATATTATAATAGAGATCTATCCTAACATATTGAGTATTTGTATTGAAGGATATTTAAATATCCTTGCTACATACAATATGCAATTTTATAATGTATTTATAAGGTTATTTCTTTAAAAATTCTCAGACAAGTGGAATGTCTGGCCAATGACATGAAAATAGCACCTATGAATCTTATTTAGCTTATACTTCAGTTATAGGATGTGAAAGTGGCCATTTCCTGATATATCACAAACATTGAATGTGAATATTATGATTAACTCTTTTTGCAATCTGATGGCTGAGAAAGGATAGAAAGGGATTTTCAAAAAAGTGTGAATTAAAGAAAAACAATTCTTAAGAACTGAAGTGGCAAGAGGAGGGAGCAGTTCCAGGAATGTGAAGAGGTTCAGCTGCAGCTGTGCAGTAAAACTTATGATTTCTTCTTTTCAAACATAAGCATTTATGCTTACATTTCTCTCTAGGTACCTGTGTGTATGAGTTACTCAGTATTGTCTGAGTCTTTGCCACCCCATGGACTGTAGCCCACCAGGCTCCTCTCTCCATGGAATTTTCCAGGCAAGAATACTGGAGTGGGTTGTCATTCCCATCTCCAGGCGATCTTCCCCAACCAGGGATCGAACTTGGGTCTCCCGCATTGCAGGCAGATTCTTTGCTGTTTGAGCCATCAGAGAAGCCCCTCTAGGTGCATACTTAGCCACATTCTGCAAATCTGATGTTGTAAAATTTGTTTTCCCTAGGAGGAGGGGAAGAGATAAACATTTCTCTGGCAACGCTGGGCTTAGCCCTGAGATGATGGTGTTTCCATGGCAACCTCGCACTCCTGGCAGATGGGCTTCTGGCGCGTCCTCCTCTGTGCCTCTGTGACTTGCTCTGATTGGCTGGGCTGACTCTGTGTTTCCTGTAGAAAGTTTTGAACACAAGAGGCAGCAAAGCAGGTCTTTTATCCTGCGAGTCCTTGAATATTTTACAGACACAAGAATTCAGTTCTCCAGTGAGTCTAAAGGACAGAAGGAATGGACAAATTCCTGAGCCTACTCAACCTTTGGTTACAATTAAACTGTGAGTTAGAGGGATTTGGAAATGGGCAAAGGATGGGCGACTCCCAGATATTCCTCCCCAGGGAAGACAGAAAGTCAGGGAGTTGTACCTGCATGGTTTCTGGGAGTTCCTGTGGAGAGCGAAAAAGTAAACTTAAGTTAGTTTCCAAGAATAATCAGCCGCTAACCAGCCTGTCTCTGTTTTCTCTTTCTGAACAGGGGTGAGCAGTAAGCAGGACGTGAGTCAGAGTCCTGAAGCTCTGAGCGTGAGAGAGGGAGACAGCGTGGATCTCAACTGCAGTTACCCCGACAGCGCTCTGTACTTCCTGCAGTGGTTTAGGCAGGATCCCGGGAAAGGACTCACATCCCTACTGTCAATTCAGGCGAATCAGAAAGAGCAAACAAGTGGAAGAATTACAGTCTCGTTGGATAAACCATCAGGACACAGTGCTTTACACATTGCGACTTCTCAGCACGGTGACTCGACCACCGACCTCTGAGCTGTGGGCCCCAGTGCGCAGAGGGAGCCTGTTCCCAGGACTCAGACTGCAGATGGGGCTCCAACCACGTCCTGGCTTGGCGCTGAGGAAACTTCTTCCATTAAGGGGTTTTCTGTATTGACTTTCCTTCCAGATAGAGGCAATTAGCAAGGGAAGGATGATTTGAGAGAATAGCACTGAATCATGTACATTACCACAGGTAAAACTGATGACCAGTGCAAGTTCCATGCATGAAGCAGGACACCCAGAGCCCACGCTCTGGGACAACCCGGAGGGATAGGGTGGCAGGGGAGGTGGGAGGGGTGCTCAGGATGGTGGGGACACAGGTGTATCTGTGGCCGATTCATGTTGCTGTAGGGCAAAAACCATCACAATATTGTAAAGTAATCATCCTCCAATTAAAATAAATTAATTAATTTTAAAAACTCTTTTAAAATGATCTAAAATTATATTGTGAATTCTTTGATTGTTAGATTTTCATCAACTTCAATTTAAATAATAGTTTTACAATCTAAATGGGAAAAGAATTTGAAAACAAACAGATACATGTGTATGGATAACAGAATCACTTTGATGTACACCAGAAAATAACACAGCATTGTTAACCAGCTCTTCTCTAATACAAAAGAAAAAGTCAAAAAATAGTAGTTTTGTTGAGATTAAGCAACATTTCACACAATTCTCTCTTTTAAAGGAACACCTAAGTGTGCGTCTAGTATATTCACAACATGGCACAATCACTACCTCTATCTAGATTTGAAACCTTGTCATCACCCCGAAAGGAAACCACAGGCCTGTGACATAGTCACTCCCAGAGCTCCCCAGGCACACATCCTTGGGAGCCACCCACCTGCTTTCTGACCACGGGTTTGCTTATTCTACGCATTTCATGCAAATGGAATCTTACAATACATGGCATTTGGGCATTGTTTACTTTACTTAGCATAATACTTCGGAAGTTCATTCAACTCAGGACCACCTGCTAATGTTAGTTAGTGAAATGCTCTCAGTTGAGTCCAACTCTTTGCGACCCCATGGACTATACAGTGCGTGGAATTCTCCAGGCCAGAATACTGGAGTGGGTAGCCTTTCAATTCTCCAGGGGATCTTTCCAACCCAGGTTTCAAACCCGGGTCTCCCACATTGCAGGCGAATTCTTTACCAGCTGAGCCACAAGGGAAGCCCAAGAATACTGGGGAGCATATTCTCCAGTGGATCTTCCAGTGGATCTTCCCTACCCAGGAATGGAACCAGGGTCTCCTGCATTGCAGGCAGATTCTTTACCAACTGAGCTATGACAGAAGCCTAGGACCAACTGGAGAAAGGCAAATGTTCATCCTTAGCCAATCACATGGGATGCCATACTGCTAATTAGCCTGCTGACATTGTCCCTGTTCTTTCCACTCCCCTCCACCTGTCTGTTTTGCTAGAACTTTGTCAGTTTTACTGATCCTCTTAAAGAACCAACTCTTTGTTTCATTGATTTTCTCTATTGTTTATCTCTTTTAATTTCATTGATTTCTCCTTTTATCTTTATTATTTTCTTATGCTTGTTTTTGATTAATTTATTTTTTCCTTGTCCAGATTCTTCAGATAGAAGCTTAGATAATCTATCTGAGATTTTATTCTTTTTTAATATTTGCATGTGGTGCTAAAATTTCACTCTAAATACTTCTTTGGCTGTGTCCCCCCAGTTTTGGTATGCTGTTATTTTCATTTTTATTCAACTCATGGGAAATTCAATGATTTCCCTTGAGACATTCTCTATGACCCATAGATGATTAAGAAGTGTGTTGTTTGGTTGCCAAATTTTGGGAATTTTCCTGTATCTTTCTGTTATTTATTTATGCTATTATTTCATTGTGGTTGGAGAACATACTCTTTATATTTCAGTTCTTTTACATTAGATTTGTTGAGTTTTTTTAGGTCCCAAGATTTGGACTTACCTGGTATATATTCCACGGACACTTGGCAAGAAGTATAGTCTCCTCTGGTTGGGTGGAGTGTTGTATACCTGATAATTAAATCCTACTGGTTAGTGGTGTTATTGAGTTCTTCTATATATCTGCTGATTTTCTGGCAAGTTATTCTACCAGTTGTTGAGAGAGGAATATTGAAGTATTTAACTATATTTCTAGATTTGTCTCTTCTTTTTAGCTTTAATTTTTGTTCCACTTATTTTTCAGCTCTGTTAGTTGGTACATATACATTTAGGATTACTATGTCTTCTCAGTAAATTATCCTCTTCATCAGTAGAGAATATTTCTCTGTCTCTCGTAATGTTCTTTGTTCAAGAGTCTGTCTACTTTATCCGATGTTAATATAGCCATTATACTTTCCTTTGATCAATGTTTGCATAATACATCTTTTTCCATCCTTTTACTTTCAGGGTGACTATGTCTTATTTGAAATTAATTTCTCTCAGACAGTCACAGTTGGGTCGTGTTTCTTAACCCACTTCTTGTCTGAGCTGTTTTGTCACTGGTGTGTTCAGGTCAACTTCTGTGTCTTAATTTCTGTGTGTAGATCACTTGTGCTTTTAATGTCTTGATATTTTAGGGCTTAGCCTTCCATTTTATTTGATTTTTTTGTGTGTGTGCTTTTTTTTTTGTCCCCTATGTTTTTCCTTATAACCTCCTGTGAATTAGTCAACATTTTCTAGGATTACACTTCAATTTATCTGCAGTGTTTAGTGTGTGTATGTGTGTGTCTGTTAGTTGCTCAGTTGTGTCTGACTCTTTGTGACCTCATGGACTGTAGCCTACCGGAATTCTCTAAACAAGAATACTGGAGTGCATAGCCATTCTCTTCTCCAGGGCATCGTGTCGACCCAGGGACTGAACCCGGGTCTCCCACATTGTAGGAAGATTCTTTTATGGTCTGAGTCACAAGGGAATCTCCTATAGCATTTCAGTCAGTTCAGTTCAGTTGCTCAGTCGTGTCTGACTCTTTGCGACCCCATGAATTGCAGCATGCCAGGTCTCCCTGTCCATCACCAATTCCCGGAGTTTACTCAAACTCATGTCCATTGAGTAGGTGATAACATCCAGCCATCTCATCCTCTGTCGTCCCCTTCTCCTCCTGCCCCCAATCCCTCCCAGCATCAGGGTCTTTTCCAATGAGTCAACTCTTCGCATGAGGTGGCCAAAGGATTGGAGTTTCAGCTTCAGCATCAGTCCTTCCAATGAACACCCAGGACTGACCTCCTTTAGGATGGACTGGTTGGATCTCCTTGCAGTCCAAGACACTCTCAAGAGTCTTCTCCAACACCACAGTTCAAAAGCATCAATTCCTTGGTGCTCAGCTTTCTTCACAGTCCAACTCTCACATCCATCCATGACCACTGGAAAAACCATAGCCTTGACTAGACGGACCTTTGTTGGCAAAGTAATATCTCTGCTTTTTAATATATCTAGGTTGGTCATAACTTTCCTTCCAAGGAGTAAGCATCTTTTAATTTCATGGCTGCCTATGGCATTTAGATGTGTCTTATTGTATAGCTGTTTTTATATGGTTGCTCCAGTTACTGCATTTATATAACACAGTCTATTGGTAATATTATTTTACCTATTTGAATGTAATGTATAAGTATTGCCTCCCTTTACACTTATTTATTCTCCCCATTCATAAAATAATTTTCTTTAGTATTTCCTCCATGTGTGTCTAGAGCCTCATTAGACAGTGTTATAATTTTTCCCAGATATATAATTATATTATTGTGTATATATTATTATATAACACATCTAATATGCTATAAAATATTTCCGCCAAATATAATTTAGGAAATTCAAGAGGAAAAGTCTATTGTATTTATCCATATTTTTGCTTATTGTATTCTTTATTCCTTCTTGTTGTTTCAAGACTCCTTCCTTTATAATTTTATTTCTGTTTATAGAGCTTCCTTTAGACATTATTTTAGGATAGGTCTTCTGGTGACCACTTTTCTCAGTTTCCCTTCAACTGAGAATGTCTGAATTTCACCTTTATTACTGAAGGCTTCTGGATTAATGGCTCTTCTCTTTCTGCAGTTGAAATATATTGGATTATTTCCTTCTGGCTCAATTAAATCTGGAAACTAAAAAAATTGTAACATTGTGATTTTATGTTTCATTCTAAAAACTATTTTGTATCCAACACTTAAAGTTGAAGGATAGCTGATTGACAATGTTATGCTAATTTCTTCTGTAGAGCAAAGTGACTCAGTTATACATATATAGACTTTCTTTTTTATTTTCTTTTCCATTATGGTTTACCCCTGGATATTGAATATAGTTCCCTGTGCTATACAGTAACACAGGAAATTTTTACCTCACAATTCTGTTTTTTTAAAAAGCCAAATAGTTCAAGGCTGACAACATATAAATCCTCTTCTGTACATAATCATAATGCTTTGAAAGTCAACCACAGAAGGGCAGTAAAAGGGTGGGGCATGTTAATGAAAAGTGAACTTCTCCGTAGTTCTCTATTTGGCCTCTGGAGGGCACTGCTGCCTAAATTGGAAATTGCTTTTCTGCGAAGGATCAGAAGAACCTCACAAAACCCTAGGTTTTAAAGAGATATTCTGACCATTTTTTACACAGTGAGATGTAAAGCATCTCAGACACCAGAGACAGCCACTTTATTAAGACAGCTTCTCTTCCTAACAACCTCCCTACAATCTTCATCAGAAGAAATATATATCCTTTGTCATTCTTAACTTCAGAGAAACCTGGGTTCAAGTCAGCCAGTCTTCAAACTTATTTGTGGGGAACCTGTTAGAAAGGAGCTCACTGCCTCTTCACTGCTCCACTATGACCTTGGTGTTCACCTTGATGCTTGAGATGCTCCTGTTTCTGAGTATTACTCCACTTTACTCCTTTGTCCACACATGGAATATTGTGCCATGTTGAATAGAGACTTTTTGTGTTAGCTGAGTTCACTGATTCAGCACTGATGTTTCAGTAGGAGCTGGAGCCCAGTCAGTGACCCAGCCTGATGACCACATCACTGTCTCTGAAGGAGCCCGTCTGGAGCTGAGGTGCAACTACTCATCTTCTGTTTCACCATACCTCTTCTGGTCCATGCAGTACCCAGACCAAGGACCCCAGCTCCTCCTGAAGTACGTGTCTGGAGACAATCTTGTTTCAGGCATCAAAGGTTTTGAGGCTGAATTTAGGAAGAGTGAGAAGTCCTTCCACCTGAGGAAAACACCAGCTCATTGGAAAGACTCGGCCAAGTCCTTCTGTGCTCTGAGTGACACAGTGCCTGGGGCTGCAGGAGGAGCTGAACACAAACCTCCTGGACACTGTAGCTCAGTCTTTGTTATATTAGGAAGTTGGCATGTTCTGTGAAAGCAAACAGTACAGACAATACAGAATCCTGGAAGTGTTTGGTTCCCATGGTCATCTTAGATTTTTCTTTTCTTCATTTTTTCTTGTCTTTTCTATTCTTTTTTTTTTTTTTTTATCATTTTGCAAAGGAAAGACTCCTGTTTTCTGAAATTTGGCATTTTCGTCCTCTAGAATCAGAATTCTAGGGAAAATGAGGCCATAGAATTTTCAACAAGCTGGAGAAAGCTACTTACTGCCAGGTCATTTGGAATAGTGATGGGCTGAGATATAATAGCTTGAGATTGACCATGTGAGTTGATATAACACAAGTCAGAGAATTTGCTTTACAATATTAATCTCATCTCTCAAGCAAACAAAAAACCCAGGACAATGCCTTATTTCTAACTGCATTATCTCCAGACTATTTTGCTAGTATCCTAAGAAGCTTCTTTCCTTAAAGGATTTCAACTCTTTGACTAAAGCGTTTGGGACTGGTTGAGCTAATTACTGTTGGCACTTAAGGATGTATACAGGTGACCTTTCCAAACACAATATAGTGTGAAGCAAAAAACGTTCTCCTTTATTCATCAGTCTCCATTAATAGGCTTCCCAGGTGGTGCAGTGGTAAAGAATCTGCCTGCCAATGCAGGAGACACAAGGGCATCCTCCCTAATGAGGAGGAAGATGAGGAGTGCAGTGAAGAGGTGGTTAAGTCATCCATAGGGGGCAGTTCTTCTGGGTCTGTGTTTATCTTTGGCCAGATATCTCTCTCCTTTCCCCACAGCAGACCTGTTTTAGGACACTCCTGAAAGATGCATGTGCATCTTTTTGCCAAGATGGACTCCAGCGCAGAGCTTTGTGGGATGCTTGGCATCATCTGTTATGAGGCGGTGCCACCTCCTTTTTGAGCTCTGAGGAGTCTCTCTGTGCCTGCAGTTTTCCTTGACCTTTTGACCTCAGAAGTGGTCACTTTTTTACTCTAGTAGAGCTCAGCTCCTGCCGTTAATTGTCTTGGTTACTGAGGCTAATTAGCATGATAGGTTAATGAATCTGAGAGAAGAGGTGTGTGGGCAAGGAGTTTATTTGGAAAGCTGACTGACCAATAAGATGGCAGACTAATGTCTCAAAATAATCATCTTGTTTGGGTCTGGATGGCAGGTTCTTTTACAGAACAGGGTAGGGGAAGGTGAGGAAACAAATTAAAAAGGCAAAATTAATCTTGTAAACATCTGCTAGAATGGCAAGCCTCAGGCAGGGGATGTATTAATTTCTTCTTTCCTACCATCCACAAGTGGATAGGTCATGAACAAAAGCCTTTTAGCAGTCAGGCCGAGGGGCTGATTCTCTGAGGCAGCCCATTATGTACGATTATTATAACAAAAGCAGTGAAAAGCAAGTCAAAGGAACAGTTCCAACAAGGTAGAATTGGTTCTTCCCTCAGTATTTGGAGTCTGTAGGGAAAACAAAGCTTGAATTTTACTCTGCTTGACAATTACCAGCCCATCTACCTCCTACCTCTGAAACTCATTCTGAGTTTTCACGTGCTCAGTCGTTCAGTCGGGTCTTACTCTTTGCCATCCCATGGACTATAGCCCACTAGGTCCCCCTGGCAATCGGATTTTCCAAGCAAGAATACTGGAGCTGGTTGCCATTTCCTTCTCCAGGGGACCTTCCTGACTCAGATCGAATCCCCATCTCTTTTGTCCCCTGAATTGGCAAGTATATTTTTTACCGCTCCATCCATCCCCTGGAAAACTCTATCAAATGGGGGTTAGTAATAATAGAGGAGGATAATTTTGTGTGAAGAAAAGCTAAATCATTATCGGCATATAAGAAGCATGCTTTTTGATGAATATTCCTTTCAATTAATAGCTCTGTCTTATTCCCTGATTCAAGCACTAGACATTTATGACCATAATGCAAAATATCTATATTTACATTGATTGTTATCATCTTTATCTGTCATTATCTTTATCCATAGCTCTCAGGAAAGTCCCCTGGATCAAACAGGGCATCATAAACAAAAGGTAAGATGGAAAATTTTGAAGTATAGATACCAGCTTTTTCTGATTTTTTTCCACTTTTATTGTCCAAGATTTATTTATTAATATATATCAGGAAAAAATAGGAACTTCCATTTCACAAGTTCAAAATTATGTACAAAACATTGAATGTCACCTTTCCCTCCACTCTCACCCCTCTTTAACCTGTTTTTAGTTCAGTTGAGACCAGAGGGTGGGGCTGCCTGTCACAGTGTCAGCTGAGCAGGGTTTGTTGGTTGAGCTGATTGGTTGCAGGAGCTGAAACATCCAGACAAGTCATGACACTCACCACCCAGGGTTTGCTATGTATCTTGTGAATGTTTTCCAGCAACAAGGCAAAGCGTCATGAAAAGGCTAGTGGACACTGTACTGGGGCTTTTGTTTGCCCAGGTTTGCTGTGAGTTGGGGCTGCCCCACAGGGGAATCTGAAGGAATGAGCAGCTTCTCTTTTGTTGAAGGAGGAAGAGGAGCTGACAAGTCCTGCAGACTTTCTATCCTTATCATTTATGTGGTTGGGGGTGTACTTTCCGGGTTTTGCAGGCGCTCTGTGACCCTCACCTGTGACTGTTTCCCTCCTTTTCATCAGGTGTGCGAGGGATGGATGTGGTGCAGAGTCCCCCAGCCCTGAGTCTCCAGGAGGGAGCCAGCTCTACTCTGCAGTGTAATTTCTCCACCTTCCCAAACAGCGTGCAGTGGTATCTTCAGAACCCTGGGGGCCGCCTCATCCACCTGTTTTCCGTTCCTTCAGGGACAAAGCAGGAAGGAAGATTAAATGCCACTACAGTCCCCAAAGAAGGCCGCAGCTCACTGCACATTTCCTCTCCGCGGACCACAGACTCGGGCACTTACTTCTGTGCTGCGCAGCACGGTGCTCCCCAGGCACCTGCAGCCTCTACATGAACCCTCCCGGGGCTCAGCCCCTCCTCCAGCCTCAGTCACACCGTGAGGCCCCACAGGGCATTTGCAGTGCTGATTGTCTCTTACCTGCACTGGTACAGTTTTAATCACAGACACTTTTTGGCCCTACAGATTATGAACTTCAGTCTTTTTTTTTTTTTTCCAATTATTTTTATTAGTTGGAGGCTAATTACTTTACAATATTGTAGTGGGTTTTGTCATACATTGACGTGAATCAGCCATGGAGTTACATGTATTCCCCATCTTGATGCCCCCTCCCACCTCACCCCCTACCCGATTCCCCTGGGTCCTCTCAGTGCACCTGGCCTGAGCACCTGTCTCATGCATCCCACCTGGGCCAGTGATCTGTTTCACCATAGATAATATACATGCTGTTCTCTCAAAACATCCCACCCTCGCCTTCTCCCACAGAGTCCCAAAGTCTGTTCTGTACATCTGTGTCTCTTTTTCTGTTTTGCATATAGGGTTATCATTACCATCTTTCTAAATTCCATATATATGTGTTAGTACGCTGTAATGATCTTTATCTTTCTGGCTTACTTCACTCTGTATAATGGGCTCCAGTTTCATCCATCTCATTAGAACTGATTCAAATGAATTCTTTTTAATGGCTGAGTAATATTCCATGGTGTATATGTACCACAGCTTCCTTATCCATTCATCTGCTGATGGGCATCTAGGTTGCTTCCATGTCCTGGCTATTATAAATAGTGCTGCGATGAACATTGGGGTGCACATGTCTCTTTCAGATCTGGTTTCCTCAGTGTGTATGCCCAGAAGTGGGATTGCTGGGTCATATGGCAGTTCTATTTCCAGTTTTTTAAGAAATCTCCACACTGTTCTCCATAGTGGCTGTACTAGTTTGCATTCCCACCAACAGTGTAAGAGGGTTCCCTTTTCTCCACAGCCTCTCCAGCATTTATTGCTTGTAGACTTTTGGATAGCAGCCATCCTGACTGGCGTGTAATGGTACCTCATTGTGGTTTTGATTTGCATTTCTCTAATGATGAGTGATGTTGAGCACCTTTTCATGTGTTTGTTAGCCATCTGTATGTCTTCTTTGGAGAAATGTCTGTTTAGTTCTCTGGCCCATATTTTGATTGGGTCATTTATTTTTCTGGAATTGAGCTTCAGGAGTTGCTTGTATATTTTTGAGATTAATCCTTTGTCTGTTGCTTTGTTTGCTATTATTTTCTCCCAATCTGAGGGCTGTCTTTTCACCTTGTTATAGTTTCCTTTGTTGTGCAAAAGCTTTTAAGTTTCATTAGGTCCCATTTGTTTAGTTTTGCTTTTCTTTCCAATATTCTGGGAGGTGGGTCATAGAGGATCTTGCTGTGATTTATGTCAGAGAGTGTTTTGCCTATGTTCTCCTCTAGGAGTTTTGTAGTTTCTGGTCTTACATTTAGATCTTTAATCCATTTTAAGTTTATTTTTGTGTATGGTGTTAGAAAGTGTTCTAGTTTCATTCTTTTACAGGTGGTTGACCAGTTTTCCCAGCACCACTTGTTAAAGAGGTTGTCTTTTTTCCATTGTATATCCTTGCCTCCTTTGTCAAAGATAAGGTGTTCATAGGTTTGTGGATTTATCTCTGGGCTTTCTATTCTGTTCCATTGATCTATATTTCTGTCTTTGTGCCAGTACCACACTGTCTTGATGACTGTGGCTTTGTAGTATAGTCTGAAGTCAGGCAGGTTGATTCCTCCAGTTCCATTCTTCTTTCTCAAGATTACTTTGGCTATTCGAGGTTTTTTGTATTTCCATACAAATCGAGAAATTATTTGGTCTAGTTCTGTGAAAAATTCCATTGGTAGCTTGATAGGGAATGCATTGAATCTATAGATTGCTTTGGGTAGAATAGCCATTTTGACAATATTGATTCTTCCAATCCATGAACACGGTATGTTTCTCCATCTGTTTGTGTCCTCTTTGATTTCTTTCATCAGTGTTTTATAGTTTTTATGTATAGATCTTTTGTTTCTTTAGGTAGATATACTCCTAAGTATTTTATTCTTTTTGTTGCAATGGTGAATGGTATTGTTTCCTTAATTTCTCTTTCTGTTTTTTCATTGTTAGTATATAGGAATGCAAGGGATTTCTGTGTGTTAATTTTATATCCTGCAACTTTACTATATTCGTTGATTAGCTCTGGTAATTTTCTGGTAGAGTCTTTAGGGTTTTCTATGTAGAGGATCATGTCATCTGCAAACAGCGAGAGTTTCACTTCTTCTTTTCCTATCTGGATTCCTTTTACTTCTTTTTCTGCTCTGATTGCTGTGGCCAAAACTTCCACAACTATGGTGAATAGTAGTGGTGAGAGTGGGCATCCTTGTCTTGCTCCTGATTTTAGGGGAAATGCTTTCAATTTTTCACCATTGAGGGTAATGCTTGCTGTGGGTTTGTCATATATGGCTTTTATTATGTTGAGGTATGTTCCATCTATTCCTGCTTTCTGGAGAGTTTTAATCATAAATGGATGTTGAATTTTGTCAAAGGCTTTCTCTGCATCTATTGAGATAATCATATGGTTTTTATCTTTCAATTTGTTAATGTGGTGTATTACATTGATTGATTTGCGGATATTAAAGAATCCTTGCATTCCTGGGATAATGAACTTCAGTCTTTATCTTCCTTTCTCAATCTATATTTCCTTCTGTACTAGACACTTCTAACTTGGAACTAGCAGAATAGCTGATAAGAGGACAAAATAAAATAAATATTTAACCATCATATGCTGAACTGAAAAATGGTAAAAAAGTGAAAAGAATTCAAAGGAAAAAAAAAAACTCCAATAAAGTTTTTATCCTGATTAGTTAAATGACTCAAGAATGTTCAGATCTGCCTCACCAGAATGTGTCCCAACAGACACTTGCATCATCCCATCCTACAAGTACAGCGAATTGAACATCAACAATAAACCTTACTTAATGTTCAATATGAACTTGGTAACTTAGAAGAAAATTATTCTTGATGCAAGAAATCTTAAATCCATTTCACTGTCTATAGTCAAGTTCTTGGCAGAGTTGATTCCTTCTTGAGATCTAAGGGATGATTCATTTTTGCCTTTTTTAGCTTTTGAAGGCTAACTAAATTCTTTGGTTCGTGACTCCTTCTTGAATCACTAGACCTTCTTCCTCCCATCACCATAGCTCCTTCTTCTTTTGGAGTCAAATATCTTTCTGTCTCTGTCCTATAAAGTCTGCTGCTGCTGCTAAGTCACTTCAGTCGTGTCCAGCTCTATGCGACCTGATAGACGGCAGCTCACAAGGCTCCCCTGTTCCTGGGATTCTCCAGGCAAGAACACTGAAGTGGGTTGCCATTTCGTTCTCCAATGCATGAAAATGAAAAGTGAAAGTGAAGTCGCTCAGTTGTGTCTCACTCTTTGGGACCCCATGGACTGCAGCCTACCAGGCTCCTCCGTCCATGGGATTTTCAAGGCAAGAATACTGGAGTGGGTTGCCATTTCCTTCTCCAGGGGATCTTTCTGACCCAGGGATTGAACCCAGATCTCCCTCAGTGTAGGCAGATGCTTTACCATCTGAGCCACCAGGGAAGTGTTGGGAGATGGGGGAAATTCTCATGGCTTGTGGACATAGTGGAGGGCAAAGGGAGGATGAGGATGCCTTTATCCTTTCCTGGCAAGGACTCAGCCAATGAAAAGCTGTGGGCTCTTGTTTACTGTAGCCCTCTCAGCTTCCTTTTTCAATCTACATTATCTTAAATTCTTTTCATCAATGTCTTACAGTTTTCAGAGTACAGGTGTTTCACCTCATTGGTTAAATTTGTTCCTGGATACTTTTGATTCTTTTTGATTCAACTAGAAATTGGATTGTTTTCTTAAATTCTCTCTCTGATAATTATTATTAGTGTATAGAAATGCAACAGACTTCTGTATATTAATCTTGTATCCTGCAACTTGTAATTAACTTTGTTGATTGTTTCTATTAGTTTTTTAGCATCTTTACAATTTTCTATATGGAGTATCATGTTGTCTGTAATTAGAGACAGTTTACCTCTTTCTTTCCGACTTGGATGCCAATTATTTCTTTTTCCTGTCTGATTTCTGAGGCTAGGACTTCCAGTACTATGTTAAATAGAAATGGTGAGAGTTGCATCCTTGTCTTGTTACTGATCTTAGAGAAAAAGATTAGTTTTTCACCATTTAGTATGATGTCAGCTGTAGATTTACAACAAGTAGTCTTTATTATTTTGAGTCATGCTCTCTTTATACCAAATATGTTGACGGTTTTTATCATGGATGTTAAATCTTCTCAAAATATTTGTCTGCATCTATTGACATAGTCATATAATTTTTATCCTTTATTCTGTTAACATGGTATATCGTCTTGCTTGATTTGTGGGTTGTGAACCATCCTTGCACACATGAAATAAATTTCTCCTTATCATGATGCATGATTCTTTTCATGTTTCATTGAATTTAGTTTGCTACTATTTTGTTAAGAATTTTTGCATCTATATTCATCAGCAATATTGGCCTGAATTTTCTTTTTTGTAGAATCTTTGTCCGGTTTTGGTACCAGGATATCGTCGGCCTCAGAGAATGAGATTGAGAGCATTTCCTCATCTTTGATTTTTAGCAATAATATGTAAAGTGTGGGTACTAATTTTTCTTTAAATATTCAGTTGAATTTCTTCTTGAAGCATATGGCCCTGGACTTCTGTTTCTAGGGAGTTTTTTGATTACTGATTCAACTTCATTACTAGAAATTGGTCTGTTCAAATTTTATTTTTCTTTCACATTCAGTCTTGGAAGACTGTATGTGTTCAGAAATTGATCTGTTTCTTTTACAGTCATATTTTTAAATTCCAGGAATTAGGACTTGAATAACTTTGGGAGGCCTTATTCAGGCCACCACATTTTTTACAGCTATTCTGTATATCCATTTTCCACCCCTCTGGCACTTGCTGTTGTCTGCTTGTTTATTTGCCTAGTGACTTGACTATTTCAGTTAAGTTCATTTTTCCCACACTGTGCAGCCTATGATGTTGTTCTTCAAAGAGTATAGTCTTGGGTATTCTTAGACATCCTGATGTGGTAGTGGTTTAGCAAGGCTCTTTGACAGTCTTTTTCTCTAATTGCTATGTTAAACTATTTGCTTCTGTTTGTATTACACCTAGGCAATAGACTCCATTAATTGCTGGCTGATTTTTTTCAACAATGCTATGAATGCATAAATTGTTCCCAGGTCTCATCTAATTAGATCAAGTCTGTTTGCAGAGACAGTCTTTGAAACTTTTCTTTGAGGTCTTCTGATCAGAGAAAACTTTTCCTAGCTATCCCCTTTCCTGTATTTTCTGTTAAGATTTTAAGTAGTTGTCTATGAATTAACTTGTTGCTCTCATTGAGTTGCCAGCCTCCTCTTAAATGTCTACCATAAGCATCTCCATTGTTTTCAACACACCCTTAAACCTGGGCTTCCCAATGATGGTTTCGATTAAAGTCTTCTCAAAAAGAAACTGAAACTGAAGTCGCTTAGTCATGTCTGACTCTTTGCGACCCCATGGACTGTAGCCTACCAGGCTCCTCCATCTATGGGCTTTTCCAGGCAAGAATACTGGACTGGGTTGCCATTCCCTCCTCCAGGGGATCCTCCCGATCCAGGGATCAAACTGGAGTCTCATGTCTCCTGCCTTGGCAGGCAGCTTCTTTACCACTAGCACCGCCTGGGAAGCCCACTGACTAGGGAAAAGGCAAAGGCCAAACAAGAGGAAGATTTCAGATGTTCCTGATGTTCTGTCTGCCTGATTCTGTGGGGAGCGCTAGAGCACATATCAGACTATATTGTACCACTTAGACAAAAGAATTGGATAGTCCCAGAAATCAGTTATTATCTAAGCTGCTGGCAGCAAGACACAAAGAACTTGGGGACTGAGCACAGATGAGGTTTCTGAGAAAATTTGAGCAAGGTACCAACAATGTCTAATGTAGCCACTGTAACATTTATTCCTTGGAACAGTCCTGCAGGTTTCACTGCTTTTGCTATTATTCAAATCAAATTCTCCAATGTTCACATTTGTCTTTGAACTTTCTTTGCCTATCCAACCAACCCTCATCTCTTTCTAGCCACGTCTACACATGTCTTCCTCAGTACTATCCGCTTTAATCTTCACACTTCTCTGCTCCCTAAGTGATGAAGGACATTTTTTACTCACAAACCCATGTTTCTCTCCTGACCCTGGATATTTCCTTCCCAACCTTTCCTTTAGACCTCTAACTCTTTGACCCTTGATATTGTTTCTCTTATTCACTATATTTTCCAGAATCATCTTCACCATCCAGAGGTGGTGGATTGTTTTATTCTCTCTCTGATAAAATATCAGCAAAAATGGTCATGTGATCTTAATGACATCAGAAGCTAATGGACATCTGTGATACCAATGTGTGTGAAGGAAGAGACAGAGTATGCAGATGTCTTAAATCTGTACAGATCCATAATTTAAAACTCACTTTTTGTATTTAACCCTTATCAAAAGTATTCTGAGCAACCTGAATGTCAGCTCAAGATCCACAATCACCTTGGAAATATTCCATTTGCCTAATTTAAGTTTTAGGAAAAGTTTAAGTTAAACTTGATTGGTTTTCTATCATTTTTTAGAAATGTGGACACATCTGAAAGATTGTGTCAAAACTGAAGTTCCATCATGGCAAAAGGGCTATATGTTCTCTCTGTTCGGATCCATGACTTTATCTTGTAACGATATATATTATGCTTCTGTGTATCTTCAATAGGCTTTATTAGTATTTATAATAAAAAATAAATATCCCTCTGCACACTAATTTGTAACTTCATGGGAGTCTCTCTTTCCCTTTGTAAAATCATGTAATCTCCATTAACATATCATGCTGTCCTGATATATGAATTTTTCTAGGATGTGTTAAGAAAAGGAAGAGGTGGAGAGCGGGAGAGAAATTCTAACTTGCTCTGTACGCATGTGTAAGCAGAGTATCTCTGATTCCCAGTGAAATTAATTTACAGCAATCCTATTCTCAATATGGGGAATACTTTCCTTGAGAGAGATAGGTTTAAGTGAAAGCACTTGTAAAAGGATGGGGTCTGTTGAAAGCATTAAAGCAGATGTGAACTTAAAGTCAGAGTTCTAGCTGGTTGAGAAGACCAGAAGAGGAAGGTGAGTTATCACTGACCTTTGGTGCCAAGAACAACGGACAAGATTCTGGGAGCATCATTTTTACTTCTGTGGTTTCCGTTAGACTGTGGGTTGTGGTGGACAAAAACTAAGATATCTCATTAATTAGGGGGAATGAGAAAATTGGGGAATGGACAAATTCATGCAGATGAGAACTTTAAGAAGGAAATGTTAATTTGCGGACCTAATGGCTTTTTATCTCTTTAAACAGGGGTGGGTGGACAAGAGAAGGAAACAAGTGACCAACAGCAGGTGAAACAGAACTCTCAATCTTTGATAGTCCAGGAAGGAGGGATTTCCATTCTGAACTGTAGGAGAGGAGTACATTTGACACTTCTTATGGTACAGTCAATACCCTGGTAAAGGCCTTGCATTCTTGATAGACATAGGTTCAGTTATGAATAAAAAGGAAGATGGAAGACTCACAGTTTTCCTCAGTACGAGTGCCAAACAGCTCTCACTGCCCATCACAGCTTCCCAGCCTGGAGACTCAGCACCTACTTCTGCAGCAAGTGCAGAGTGCTCCCCGGGCACCTGCAGCCTGTGCCCAGACCTGCAGCCGAGGTCCCAGACACACCCTGCCATGTAGATAAACACACACACACACACTGGTTTGTGCATGAAAAGTCTTAATACATTTGAGAAAACTGAAATTATATAGCATTTATTATTTGATCAAAATTGGAATTGACTTAGAAAATCAATAGCAAAAAGATATCTTTAGGAATTCCCAAATATTTGGAATTTAGGCATTAAACTTTAAAAAAAAAACTCCATAGGTTAAAGAAACAATTAGTGGGCTATAAGAAAATATTTTGAAAGAAAATATAGTGAGAACACATACATACAGATATTTATGAGATACAGTTAATATTTTACATAGGAGAGATTTATCTTTTTAAATGCTTATACTGCTAAAGAAAAAAGGCTGAGAAAACAATTATGTAAGCTTTCAACAAAAAAAAAGAAGAAAAATTACAACTAATGCAAGCTGAAACAAGAACATAATAAAAAATGTCAATTTGTTAAATAGAAAGAAAATGATAGAAATAACTATGAGATACCAAGTTAATTTTGCTAAAATGATTAATAAAATATACAGTCCTAGGTAAAATCATCATGATGAAAAAAGAGAAAGCACAAATTATAAATACAAGGAATGAAAAGTAAGCAATAATACAGATGCTACAGTGTTAATCAGATAGACTCCCTCTGGTGTCCACCGGAAACTATTACAGCATTAATTGGCTATACTCCAATATAAAATAAAAAGTATAATAAAAAATACAAAAAGGATCATAAAATTCATTAACAAGTATATGCTACTGAGTTATCCCAAGTGGGGATGTGGGGAAAGTTGGGAAATCTGACTTTTTTGCAAAGGTGCAATGAAATTCAGTGGAGGAATGATAGAAGCAAATGGTTTGGGGACAACTGGATATGTTCACAGGCAAGTAGCTGAAACTTGGCCTAAACCTCACACCTTATACAAAAGTTTAAGGAGAATCTCAAAATGGACCATACCTCCATGTGTGAAATATAAAACTATGAATCTTTTTGAAAAAAAGAAAATCTTCAGGACCAACTGTTAGACAAAATGATTTTTGTCATGACACTGAAATCACAATCCATAAAAAATAAACTATTTCATCAAAATTAAAAATGCTTGCTCTGTGAAAGATACTATTTAAGAGAATGAAAAAGACAAACCACAGAATGGCAGGAAATATTTTCACAATGTATTTTCATCAAAGGATGGTATTCAGAATACAATGTACTCTCTAAACTCAGCAGGAAGAAAACAAGCAATCTAACTGAAAAACGAACAAAATATTCGCCCAGACACTTCATGCAAGAACTTTGGATTAGGGAAATAAGCATGTAAACAAACATGTAAGCAGATGTTCAACATCATTAACCATCAGGGAAATGCAAATTAAAGGCACAATGAGATACCAGTCCACATCTTTCTTAATGGCTAAAATGAAAACTACTGATGATACCAAGTTCTGGCAATGATGTAGAGAAACTGGATCACTCATATATTGCTGGTTGGAAAATGGTACAGTCATTCTGGAAGAGAGTTTAGCAGTTCCACATAAACTTAAATATTCACTCACCTTATAGCTAAGCAATCATACTCCTTTATGAGCATTTATACTTGAGAAATGAAAAACATGTTCACACAAAAATCTGTACATGAATACTCATGGCAGCTGTGTTTGTGATGGCCAAAAGTTGGAAATCAGCCAAATGTTCTTCATTGTGTGAATAGATAAATATGCTGTGGTACACCCATACAATAAAATATTACTTATAGACCTATCTCAACTTGAAATAGGGTTAAGTCTCAATAAACCAATTTAAGTTGAAAATATCATAAGTAGAAAATGAATACAACAAGCATTGTGAATCAGAGTTTAGCCTAGCCTAAACTTAAGGGGTTGTACTGAAAGTGAAAAACAGAGTGGTTGTATGAGTGCAGAATGGTTGTAGGTGCACCAGTTGTTCACCCTCGTGATCCCAGGGCTGACGGAGGCTCAGCTTGCTGTTGCTGTTCAGCATCATTAGAGAACGTCACACAGCATGTTACCAGCATGGGGAAAGATAGAAATTGAAAATACAAAGTATGGTTTCTAGTGAATGTATATATACCTTTCTCATAACCATAAAGTCAAAAATCCTAAGTTCTTCCATCATAAGCTGGGGACAGTCTGTAGTGATTAAAAGAAATATACTATTGATACATGCAATAGCCTAGATGGATCCCAATGGTGAGTGAAAAAAGTATCTTGGAAGACTACATGGTACATGCTTACACACTATATTATTACAATTGCATACATAATGTATGAGTTTACTTTTATAGCATTCTCAAAAGGACAAAATATAGAGATCAAAAGATCAGTAGTTTCTGGGGGTTATCACGAGTTGCAGGGGTGGAGATAGTATGAAAATCATTTTCTCTAGAGATGGAACAATTCTGTATCATGATTTTTGTAATGGTACAAAAACCTACATCTGTGATAAAATTTCATAGAGCTATGCATAAAAAAGTGCATATAAAACTGATGTATCAGATTATCATTTGTATTTTAAAATCTTTTATCAATATCAATTTTCTGGTATATATAATGTATATAATTGTTATATATAAATATATATGCTACATGTTCAATCTCATGCTGCTGCCCAGGCTGCTGTGAGCATTCATGATCTCTTCTTTGAAGATACAAGCGAACCAAGGCATCAGCTGCCTGACAGCACTCAGAGGTGAGATGGGACTGAGCAGAAGACGTCTCAGCTAAATACTCACTCTCCTCCATGTATCAGTCATTAACGATACCACTCAAGGAACTTAAAACCAAGGAGCTGACGCTGTTTTAAAGACCTTGTCTGTACGTACTTTTCTATTATCTATATGCTTTTGATTCTTTTTATTAATTCATCCATTAAAATGATGAAACCAAATGGAAGATTGACAGCTATATTCTAAATGAACATGTCAGTTCAACTCAGTTCAGTCACTCAGTTGTTTCTGACTCTTTGCGACCCAATGGACTGTAGCATGCCAGTTTTCCCTGGTCATCACCAACTCCCCGAGCTTACGCAGACTCATGTCCCTTGAGTTGGTAATGCCATCCAACCATCTCATCCTCTTTCATCCTGTCTCCTCCTGCCTTCAATGAACATGTAACAGTTTACAAAACTTCATGCATCACCATCTATGGTGTAGATACTGCTTGTAGATACTAAGTTTTGTTGGTCTGCATTATAATACTATGGCAGAGAAAGATCCAGCATGCTTATCTAAAGTGTATTTTGCAAGAAGAAAAAATAATAAGCAACTAACTAGTGAGACTGAACAATTTGGGCCAGCGGGATAGAAAATGTGACATGAGGACAATTCCAAGACACATGATCTAATAAGTACAATTCTACTTGTGGAGGCAATGAGACTGAATATTCTGATCCTTCTCAAAATCTAATAAATAAGACTCAATATCAGGTTTCAAAAGTATAATTATTTTATTCCTGTCATAAATTCATATAAACACAGTCAGTAGAATATACTCTTAAAGTCAGAAGGACTGATTTTTTGTTATCATTTGATGTCAAAGTAATTTTACATATTGAAAAAACTAAGCAGAGCCTTAAAACTCATAAAAAAATACATTAAAATTTTTGGATAAGACTACATTTCACCAAGTAGAGCAAAGATCTGTGAGTTTTTAAATAAAGTACTTAGATTCTGGATGGAGCAATATAACTGTAGGCTAAATAAATGACTAGTAAGTAGATTACAAGAAGGGTTTATAGCTTACACTAAATTTTATTTTCAATCTGTTCATCTTGCAGCAAATGGCATTATTTTATTCTTTTTTTATAGCTGAATGATTTCATCATGGGTTTCCCTGGTGGCCTGGTTGTAAAGAATGCATTTGCCAAGGAGGAGACAGGGGTTTGATCCCTGGGTCAGGAAGAACCCCTGGAGAAGGAAACGGTACCCGACTCCAGTATTCTTGCCTGGGAAATCCCATGGTCAGAGCAGTCTGGAGGGCTACAGTCCATGGGGTTGAAAAACAGTGGGACACGACTTAGCAGCTAAACAACAATGCAACAATTTCATTAGACACATGTTCCATCCACTCCTCTGTTGACGGGTATCTCATTATACACATGTTCCACCCACTCCTCTGTTGACGGATATTCCATTGTGCTGTACAGCAGAAGCTAACACAATGCTATGAATCAACTATACTCTAATAAAAAGTTCAAAAACAAAAAGCAAATGCTGTTTTAAATGGGATGGCAAAATTACTGTATTGAATAATTATCAGTGAATGTCACCTGTTTGTTCCTCAATTCCCCTCAGCTCAAACCTTTATTCCTAATTGTTTTTGTGAAGCCACCTTTCAGGATCAGCCTGACTTAATTACCAGTGAAAGAAAAATTGAGAAAGTAAAAGTTTGTGGTGAGCCAGACTTTTTTTTCCCACCTGTGCACAGACCACATGACGTATGTAAATGACAAATCCCACTTCCTGTTTCAAGGAGTCACACAGGACCTGAGGTAATATGTATATGTGCTGCCAGGAACACAAAGACACTCTCAGCTTGAGGCAAAACTGAGCACAATTGTGCAGGGGAATCCATGCCTCATGGCGCTCTCCAGCCTGCTGTGGGTGTTCCTGGCCTTCACCTTCTCTGGTAGGGATGCTCCCACACATGGGTGCGCGTGTTCAGGGTGAAAGGACTGCACACAGGCACGCGGTGCTTCACAGGGACTTGGGGAGGAAAGGAGGACTGGAGAAAAGCAAGCGTCCTGTGATTTCAGTTTGATTTGGGGGGCAGTGGTCCTAAATGAGTCTAATTCCTACATTATTTTAATCACTGTTTCATCTCTGTTTTCTGATTTCCCTCACAGGATCCAGTGTAGCCCAGAAAGTTATTCAAGACCAGCCAGACATATCCAGTCGAGTTGAGGAGTCAGTTACCCTGAATTGTCGGTATGAAACAAGTAGGAGCAGTTACAGCATTTTTTGGTACAAGCAACTTCCCAGTGGAGAGATGATTTTCCTTACAAGGGGTGGCCGTTACTCTATAAATGTTGAGAGATCACGTAAATCATCCAGCCTCACCATTTCAACCTTACAATCGGAAGATTCTGCAAAGTACTTCTGTGCTCTCTGGGAACTCACAGTGCTTGAAATAATAGGAAAAGCTGAACAAAAACCCCAAGCTTAATAAGAGAAAGCCTCTCTCTGATGTAGGACCCAGGCTGAAATACACACCTGCAGATCCCAGACAATAAATGGTAGTCCTGTGGTTGCCTCATCTGTGGTCTGGATCAGAAGATTTAATTCTAAATAAAAGCTCTTTCCGTGTCAGGTGGAAGCAGGTGTCCAGAGTAACTTTCTACAGATACATTCTCCTCTTGAATTTTTGACTTTAAATCAACCATACAGAACATGTGTAAAGTTGTCTAAATTTGAAAACTTGCCCCATAATAATGTAAAATGACACTTTCACCTAAAGATCTTTACATCACAAATCTTGATATAATATCTGAAATTGTAATGAAAATCCATTCCTTAGTTCTTTCCTTTCAGGGTTTCCCAGGCACTAGGGGTAAAGAACTTGCCTGCCAATGCAGGAAACATAAGAGACACAGATTTGATCCCTGGTTTGGGAAGTTCTACTGGAGGAGGGCATGGCAACCCACTCCAGTATTCTTGCCTGGAGAATCCCTTGGACAGAGGAGCTTGGTGGGCTACAGTCCATAAGGACACAAAAAGTAGGACATAACAGAAGCGACTTATTATACAGCCCTTTCCTCTTAGATCGTATCAAGTCATATTCAGAGACAGAGAACTACCAGTGATGTAGAGTAAGAGATAAGTTATAAGGATTATTCTGCTTCTCTTGTGGCTCAGCTGGTAAAGAATCTGCCTACAATGCAGGAGACCTGGGGAGAGTCCCTTGGACTGAAAGATCAAACCAGTCAATCCTAAAGGAAATCAGTCTTGAATATTCATTGGAAGGACTGATGTTGAAGCTGAAACACCAATACTTTGGCCACCTGATATGGAGAACTGACTCATTGGAAAAGGCCCTGGTGCTGGGAAAGATTGAAGACAGGAGGAGAAGGGGATGACAGAGGATGAGATGGTTGGATGGTATCACCATCTCGATGGACATGAGTGTGAGCAAGCTCTGGGAGTTGGTGATGGTCAGGGACGCCTGGTGTGCTGCAGTCCATAGGGTCACAAAGAGTCAGACACCACTGAGTGACTGAACTGATAAGGATTATTCACTGGCAGGGGCTAGAGCTGGTGGAAGAGTCTGTTCCATTTGTATTCCAACACTAAATACAGATGATAAATGTTATATCTGTATCTGGTGTTGTGTCTGAATTCACTGAAAGTCAACCAGAGTAACATTTGTGAAGGAAAGTTGGATGTGGACAAAAGCATGGACAAACTGTGACATGTATGGAAATATATAAGGACAATGGAACCCACAAGATACACTGAACCTTGTCTTTTTATCTTACCTCCTTTAGGCTTAAAGTACTGGGTGACATTAGGAGAAGTGGATGTCATTTGCCATCATGCTACAAGCATACTTAGTCAAAAACAAAGATAACATGAGTAAGAGATCTGGTGGAAGGTCGAGGAGTTGTGAGTCAACAATAAATTGAACTACCTGATCAGCAACAACATTATGAGTTGCCATAGCCCCTGGAGCCCTGCACCAACCTGTGGAAAATAGAAACATGGCTACTGCATCACAAGTACTTTCCAAATCTTACACAGACCTCTTTCATGGCCAACAATAAATGAGAACAATACAGAGAAGCAAGTTCTGGGAAACAGATTTCCAGATAGTTAAGTTGAGACAGTACAAAGCCACCATAATAGCTTAACAAGTTATCCTCATTCCTTGTTAACTAAGAATTCATCATTACCTTTTTGAAGAATAAAACTTTGTGATAAGAAAAACAGGAAAATTATGATTCCTGTTCATTGCAGTTCAGTCGCTCAGTCATGTCCAACTCTTTGCGACCCCATGAACTGCAGCACGCCAGGCAACCCTGTCCATCACCAACTCCTGGGGTTTACCCAAACACATGTACATTGAGTCGGTGATGCCATCCAACCATCTCATCCTCTGTCATCCCCTTCTCCTCCTGCCCTCAATCTTTCCCAGCATCAGGATCTTTTCAAATGAGTCAGCTCTTCACATTGGCTGGCCAAAGTATTGGAGTTTCAGCTTCAACATCAGTCCTTCCAATGAACACCCAGGCCTGATCTCCTTTAGGATGAACTGGTTGGATCTCCTTGCAGTCCAAGGGACTCTCAAGAGTCTTCTCCAACACCACACTTCAAGAGCATCAATTCTTCAGTGCTCAGCTTTCTTTATCATCCAACTCACATCCATACATACCACTGGAAAAGTGATAGCCTCGACTAGACGGACCTTTGTTGACAAAGTAATGTCTCTGCTTTTTAATATGCTGTCTAGGTTGGTCATAATTTTCCTTCCAAAGAGTAAGCGTCTTTTTATTTCATGGTTGCAGTCACCATTTGCAGTGATTTTGGAGCCCAGAAAAGTAAAGTCAGCCACTGTTTCTGCTGTTTCCCCATCTATTCGCCATGAAGTGATGGGAGCAGATGCCATGATCTTAGTTTTCTGAATGTTGAGCTTTAAGCCAACTTTTTCACTCTCCTCTTTCACTTTCATCAAGAGACTCCTTAGTTCTTCTTCACTTTCTGCCATTAGGGTGGTGTCATCTGCATATCTGAGGTTATTGATATTTCACCCAGCAATCTTGATTCCAGCTTGTGCTTCTTCCAGCCCAGCATTTCTCATGATGTACTCTGCATATAATTTAAATACGCAGGGTGACAGTGTGCAGCCTTGACGTACTCCTTTTCCTATTTGGAACCAATCTGTTGTTCCATGTCCAGTTCTAACTGTTGCTTCCTGACCTGAATACAGGTTTCTCAAGAGGCAGGTCAGATGGTCTGTTATTCCCATCTCTTTTAGAATTTTCTACAGTTTATTGTGATCCACATAGTCAAAGGCTTTGGCATAGTCAATAAAGCAGAAATAGATGTTTTTCTGGAACTGTCTTGCTTTTTTGATGATCCAGAGGATGTTGGCAATTTGATCTCTGGTTCCTCTGCCTTTTCTAAATCCAGCTTGAACATCTGGAAGTTCATGGTTCACATATTGCTGAGGCCTGGCTTGGAGAATTTTAAGCATTACTTTACTAGTGTGTGAGGTGAGTGCAATTGTGCGGGAGTTTGAGCATTCTTTGGCGTTACCTTTCTTTGGGATTACAATGAAAACTGACCTTTTCCAGTCCTGTGGCCACTGCTGAGTTTTCCAAATTTGCTGACATATTGCGTGAAGCATTTCCCAGCATCATCTTTTAGGATTTCAAATGGCTCAACTGAAATTCTATCACCTCCACTAGTTTTGCTCATAGTGATGCTTCCTAAGGCCCACCTGACTTCACATTCCAGGATGTCTGGCTTAGGTGAGTGATCACACCATCGTGATTATCTGGGTCATGAAGATCTTTTTTGTACAGTTCTTCTGTGTATTCTTGTCACCTCTTCTTAATATCTTCTGCTTCTGTTAGGTCCCTACCATTTCTGTCCTTTATTGAGCCCATCTTTGCATGAAATGTTCCCTTGGTATCACTAATTTTCTTGAAGATATTTCTAGTCTTTCCCATTGTATTGTTTTCTTCTATTGCACTGATCACTGAGGAAGGCTTTCTTATGTCTCCTTGCTATTCTTTGGAACTCTGCATTCAGATGGGTATATCTTTCCTTTTCTCCTTTGCTCTATGCTTCTCTTCTTTTCACAGCTATTTGTAAGTTCTCCTCAAACAGCCAGTTTGCTTTTTGCATTTCTTTTTATTGGGGATGTTCTTGATCCCTGTCTCCTGTGCAAGGTCACAATCCTCGGTCTATAGTTCATCAGGCACTCTGTCTATCAAATCTAGTCCCTTAAAACTATTTCTCACTTCCACTGTATAATCATAAGGGATTTGATTTAGGTTATACCTGAATGATCTAGTGGTTTTCCCCACTGTCTTCAATTTAAGTCTGAACATGCTTCCTATTAATATGATGCAATTATTCTTCATTCAACCAAAACAAGCTCTCTCCTTCAAAGAGAATACCAAGTTCATTTATCCATTTACAGGTGATATTCTTTCCTCATCTAGCTGAATCACACTCTCCCATTAAATTCTGTATCTTAACTACTGAGATACACTGAGATGTAAGATTAAATTGTAGTGGCATGTTTTCTTT
Source organism: Cervus elaphus (assembly GCF_910594005.1). NCBI lineage: Eukaryota > Metazoa > Chordata > Mammalia > Artiodactyla > Cervidae > Cervus > Cervus elaphus. Next base: position 76,411,355 of record NC_057826.1, read on the forward strand.
CACCACAGGCAGGCAAAGAGGAGAGAGAAGCTAAAAAATGGTTAATGTATACATAAATATATTCATGTAAAATGAAGATAATTTTATAACTATTACAGCTTTTGTTACTGCAAATGACCACATGATTGTAACTGATATTTATAACTACCTCATCCATTACCCATCCCATAACCTCTTTATCATAGCAGGAACCTCCACTCACTGTTGTACTTGACTTCCTATAAAGCAAGCTCCTTATTCAGGAGCAATGCTATGTGAAAAGTCTTAAAGATGAATAAAGAATTCTGCAAGTTCACCACTGTGGTTTTGGCAGAAGTTTGCAAGGCATTGAAGATAAATCCAACGGTCTAATTTAGTGGAAGAAAATCTTGCTAATAGTCAGGAGAAACAAATATGCTGTGTTCTGGGAAACATTATTAAGAATGACGCCTGAGTTCTCATCACAAGCAATGGCAGTCACAATAGGAAAGCATTCTAAAAGTTTTTAAAGAAAACAAAACTGTCAAGGAAGCTTCTTATGAGCATGAAAGTATATTTTTAGATTGTCATTTTTGTTAAAAATCACTGCTAAGAGAGTGCAAAGTCAATGCAATTGGAAGGCTATATATGCAACCTACATTACTGAAATGGGAATCAAATGCAGAATATATTAAAAGCTCATAAATCAATATGAAGTGAAAATAATTAATATGAAAGGCAAAATCTTGGAGATTCAATTCAGAAATATTATATCCAATAGTAGCTAGTAAACATGCAATATGTCCTTGATTTTACTATTTTTAAGGAAACCAAAATCAAGCCTCACCAGATTCATCTGTGTCCTTTCAGCACCCTGAGTGTAGCAGTGTAGCTAGCTGGCTATCACTAGAAAATAATGACTATCTCCAGGAAAGTAAGTGATTAAGTAAATGTCCTAGAAGCTTCCACTACTGAACTGATGTGGGGGGGGGGAAAGCAGGTCACAAGCCTGGCCATTGAAGGAAAGGAAGGTTTTAGTGGAATAAAGAGAGTTGATATTTATTGAGCTTACTCTATGTAAGGCACTGTAGGATGCATTTCCAATTTATTATCTAATTTAAATATCAAAACCTTATGGGGCAGGTTTTTATTATTCCAATTATTATCATCTTTGAGAAATGAGACACAACTTTCCTATCTGTGAAAAGTGTCTCTAACCTTTATTGTCATCCAGAGTGTACCATTTACAGGGCTCCTTGGAGAAGATTTGGATATGAGGAAGGCTTGACCCAGCACAGGATGAATGGATGTCTCAGTGCCAGTGACAATATGAGTTTAAACTGGAACCTAAAGAGATCTGTGATGAATGGTTCTATCAAGATCTACAAGACTTTCTAGAACTACAACCAAGAAAAGATGTCCTTTTCATCATAGCGGATTGGAATGCAAACATAGGAAGTCAAGAGATACCTGGAGTAACCGGCAACTTTGGCCTTGGAGTACAAAATGAATCAGGACAAAGGCTAGCAGAGTTTTGCCAAGAAAACACACTGGTCATAGCAAACACCCTCTTCCAACAACACGACAACCCACCCTACACATGGATATCACTAGAGGGTTAATACAGAAATCAGATTGATTATATTCATTGCAGCCAAAGATGGAGGAAATCTATACAGTCACAAAAAGAAAATCTGGAGCCGACTGTGGCTAAGATCATGAACTCCTTATTGCAAAATTCAGGCTTAAGCTGAAGAAAGTATGGAAAACCACTAGACCATTTAGGTATGACCTAAATCAAGAACCTTATGATTATAAAGTGGAGGTGACAAACAGATTCAGGGGTTAGATCCAATAGACGGAGTTCCTGGTTGGAGATTCATAACACTGTACAGAAGTCAGTGACCAAAACCATCCCAAAGCAAAAGAAATGCAAGAAGGCAAAATGTTTCTCTAAGAAAATAGCTGAGAAAATAAGTAAGAGATAAAGAAGAAGGGGAAAGATATAGCCAAATGAATGCAAAATTCCAGAGACTAGCAAGGAGAGATAAGAAATCTTTCTTAAGTGAGCAATGCAAAGAAATAGCAGGGAACGATAGAATGGGAAAGACTATAGACCTCTTCAAGAAAATTAGAGTTACCAAAGGAACATTTCATGCAATGTTGGGCACAAAAAAGGACAGAAATGGCAAGAATCTAACAGAAGCAGAAGAGATTAAGAAGAGGTGGCAAGAATACACAGAAAAACTGTACAAAAAAGGTCTTAATGACCCAAATAACCACGACGCTCACTCACCTAAAGCCAGGCATTCTGGAGTGTGAAGTCTAGTGGGCCTTAGGAAGCATTATTACAAACAAAGCTAGTGCAGATGAAGGAATTCCAGATAACCTTTTAAAATCCTAAATGATGATAATGTTAAAGTGCTGTACTCATTCTGCCAGCAAATTTTGAAAACTCAGCAATGGTCACAGTAGTAGAAAAGGTTAGTTTTCATTCCAATACTAAAGAAAGGCAATACCAAAGAATGTTCAAACTATTGTACAATTGAGCTCATTTCATAGATTTGCAAAGTAATGCACAAAATCCTACAAGTAGGTTTAAGCAGTTTGTGAACCGAGAAATCCCAAATGTGTAAGTTGGATTTAGAAAAGGCAGAGGAACCAGAAATCAAATTGCCAACATTCATTGGATCATAGGAAAAGCAAGGGAATTCCAGAAAAGCATCTACCTCTGCTTCACTGACTACACTAAAGCCTTTGAATGTGTGGATCACAGTAAACTGGAAAATTCTTAGATAGATAGGATACTAGTACACCTTACCTGCCTCATGTGAAACCTGCGTGCAGGTCAGGAAGCAACAGTTAGAACTGGACATGGAACAACAAACCAGTTCAAAATTGTGAAAGGAGTAAATCAAGGCTGTATACTGTCACTCTGCTTATTTAAATTGTATGTATAGTACATCACACATCATGTGAAATGTTGGGTTGGATGAATCACAAGCTGGAATCAAGATTGCCAGGAGAAATACCAACAACCTCAAATATGCAGATAATACCACTCTAATGGCAGAAAGAGAAGAGTAACTAAAGAGCCTCTTGATGAGGGTGAAGGAGGACAGTGACAAATTGACTTAAAACTCAACATTCAAAAAACTAAGATCAGGGCATCTGATCCCATCACTTCATGGCAAATAGATGGGGAAAACTGTAAGCAGTCACGGAGTTTATTTTCTTGGGCTCCAAAATCACTGTGGAAGATGATTGCAGCCATGATATTAAAAGACACTTGCTTCTTGGAAGGAGAGATATGACAAACCTAGACAGCATATTAAAAAGCAGAGAAATCACTTTGCCAACGAAGGTACATAGAGTTGAAGCTGTGGTTTTCCAGTAGTCATGTATGGATTTGAGAGTTGGATGCTCAAGGAGGCTGAGAGCTGAAGAATCGAGCCTTTCTAATTGTGGTGTTGCAGAAGACCTTTGAGAGTTTCTTTGACAACAAGGATATCAAACCAGTCAATTCTAAAGGAAATCAACCCTGAATATTCAACAAAAAGACTGATGCTGAAGCTGAAGCTCCAATACTTTGACCCCCTGGTGTGAAGAGCCGACTCATTGAAAAGACCCTGATGCTGGGAAAGATTGAGGGCAGGAGGAGAAGGGGGTGACAGAGGACGAGATGACTGGATGGCATCATCCACACAATGGACATGAGTTTGAGCAATCTCTTGGAGATAGTGAAGGACAGGGAAGTCTGCTGTGCTGCAGTCCATGTGGTCACATAGAGTCAGACATGACTGAGTGCCTGAACAACAATAAGACTTCCACTGAGCATTTATGAATGTTTGTTAAATGAACAAAGCATGATTACCATAACATTTACTCCCACGTCTTCAATAGAGTTTTCCTGAATCCTAGACTTGGATTTATTGTTTATTGCCCATTTTGTTCACAATTTACTGCTCATTTTGTTCACAATAATAACCCCCTGTTTATACTATTGGAGCCTTTTGTTTGGCATGCATTCCATAAAATTGGAAGCTTGTTTTCAGAATAATTTAAACAATTGTTCAACATAATTTTTTCATTAAATTTATGAATAATGATTCATCGGCTCATTCAAGATACAAGTAATTCTTGAGTGTCTACTGTGTACCAAACTCTCTTATAAACATTGAATTACATGGCCTTTGAAGTAAGTTTTAAATATAGGAAGGTTAGAGACAAAAATGAATACTTAAAGAGATCAACAAATGAGAAGCATATGACTGCAGTAAAGCAGTCAAAGATAATTAAAACACTTCTATGGAGTGGTTGGAGAAGGAAATGGCAACCCACTGAAGTACTCTTGCCTGGAAAATCCCATGGATGGAAGAGCCTGGTAGGCGACAGTCCATGGGGTCCCAAAGAGTCGGACACGACTGAGTGACTTCACTTTCACCTTCACCTTCATGGAGTGTTTAGGACCAAGAAAATACAGATGAGTACAGAGGTATTACAGGTAAGATGTGTGAAGTGTGTGCTAAGATGCTTCAGTCGTGTCTGACTCTGCAAGTCATGGACTGTAGCCCACCAGGCTCCCCTTTCCAATGAATTTTCCAGGCAGAATATTGGAGTGGGTTGCCATGGGCCCTTCTCCAGGGGATCGTCCTGATCCAGGGATTGAACCTGGGTCTCTTAAGTCTCCTGCATTGGCAGGTGAGTTCTTTACCACTCATGCCACCTGGGAAGCCCATTTACCTGCAAACTTGAGGGTTTTTTCAAAAAGTTGCTTGCTGACTTTTGGTCCAAATTTAGATCTGCAGTTCTATTCAGTCACAAGAGGGGGCTGATTCATCTGAAAACAGTGTTTCTGGAAGAAGGGAACAGAAATTTATTTTCCATTGATTTGCCCGCCAAAAGGAAAAATGACAGACTTTCATCTTCTTTAGACAACTTGAGCTTTATTATCCCTTGTTGAACGTGTGTGGTCAAGGATTCAGGTTAGCCCAATAGCATAAGCCCTTTCCAAGTACCTTCCTAACACACTTTCCCATTTCCCTGCTCTGATTATCCCTTCTCTTTTCTATTCCTGATACCTTTTTTCCCTCCTCCAACTTTTTCTATCATTCACACCTACCTCCATGCCACCTCCACTTTTTTTTCCTTCATTTCTGTCAATTCCTCTGCCTTAGCATCCTTGCTACACAACATCCACAAGCATTGGCATAGGGAACATGAGAATTAAGGGCCACTGTTCAAGGAGGAGGTGAACACCATCTATGTCAATCAGTTAGTTTATTAAGAACAAATGCATGGAAAATGTTTACTTAGTTGGCAATAGATGCAAGATTCCAAGAACCCTCACGAGAGCTGCTGCAAGTTCTAGGATGTGTAGCTATTAGTCTCAATGTTATTAGTTTTCCTGTCTCCCAGAGCACATCACTGCCTACTTTTGAATCTCCCATTAATTTTCTGGAATGTGGATGGAAATTTTCATCATTTTACAACACAGAGCTCAGTACATTTTTCTGGGATTAAGCATTGTATTCCTCAGGCTTCATGGAGCATCAGCCAGTTTCCTAAGAAACAAATGAAAGACCAATAACTGTGCACAGACACGTCATTGTGATCGGTGTTCTTTATCCAGAGCCAGACTTTAAACTTCATAAATGATTTCACTGTGAGCTGGGGATGCTTCACCATTTTTGGGGACATGACTAAAACCAGGGAGGAAGACATAGATAAGGAACTGCTTGATCATTGGCTGAGAAGGTCCTGACAACAACACAGCAGTATCTGCACTGGTTGCAAGTTTTTGCTGACAGCTGTTGCCTCTGTTCTCTGGAACCTCCTCAAGCCAAGGATCAGACACAAGCTTGAGCTCTGGGCCCATGGTCGTAGCTTGTCCTTGAAGTATGAGACTGGTGACTGGAGCAACTGTGTTTCTGACTTTGGGTAAGTGCTCTGTGTCTACAAGGGGTGACTTGAGGGCAAAGGGCCACAAAGATTCACTTACTCTCCACTCCCCTCCCTGAGCTGTATTCAGCATCACAGTGATGGGACTGAGAAGTGATCTGTGGGTTTGCTAAAGAGGACAGACTTCTACATTACAGTTTAAATCATAGCCACGATACAAGAAGAGTCCTTAGCAGTAAGCAGGTTGTAAGAATTCTCTGGTCTTATTAAGCCAAAGACCCATGGAACAAAGCCTATGGAATCTCTGATTCTTGCCATGTATCTTTGGTCTCTATAATTTTGTTGTTGTCCAGTTGCTAAGTTGTATCCAACTTTTTATGACCAAATGGACAGAAGTGTGCCAGGCTCCTCTGTCCTCTACTATCTCCTGGAGTATGCTCAAATTCATGTCTACTGAGATGGTGATGCTGTTTAACCATGTCATCCTCTGATGCCCTCCTCTCCTTTTGCCTTCACTCTTTCCCAGAATCAGGGTATTTTCCAATGAGTCAGCTCTTCTCATCAGTTGAACAAAATATTGGAGCTTCAGTTTCAGCATCAGTCTCTCCATGAATAGTTAGGGTTCATTTCCTTTAGGATAACTGGTTTGATTTCCTTGCAGTCCAATAATGAACATCAACAATATTTTTACAGGACATAAGTAGAAACACTTGAGTAGGAGTTAGGGTCAGACAGTTACAGGAGGCTTATGCCTTTGATCCATAGAATTACACTGATTTGTGCTCTGAAGTTAATTTGATTTCTTAACCCCCCAGGGACTGTGATTGATGCTAAGACCACTCAGCCCAGCTCCATGGATTGTTGTGAAGGAGAGGATGTGAACCTGCCTTGTAACCACTCTACCATTGGTGGAAATGACATTGGTATCGGCAAAATCCCAATCAGAGTCCACAGTATGTCATTCATGGCTTACGAGGCACAGTGAACAACAGCATGGCCTCTCTGACCATAGCTTCAGAGAGAAAGTCCAGCACCTTGGTCCTGCCCCAGGTCACCCTGAGAGACACCGGTGTGTACTACTGCATCCTGAGGGGGGCCCACGGGGACAGATGGGGCTGCACCTGTGCAGTATTTCTGGTGGGAAGAAGGGGGGACACAGTGGGGGAGCAGTCACGAGAGCAAATCTAGAGTCATCTGGAAGGAGAGTCAGAGAGCAGTAAGAGATGAGGAAAATGAAGGAAAGGAAATGGGGAGAAGACGCATAAAGAAAAGGATAAGGAAGAAGTGCTTCATTGATTGATGTGGCTGAGACGAATTATGGGAATACTAAGAATCCTAATTGCAACATAGAAATAACGTGAGAAACATTAACAATTTTTCATGGTTCTTTCTCATGTCAATAAAACAGTTCCAGTGTGTTAGTCTTAACCTATAAGTGAGAAAAATACAAATAATTCTTGTTGTTCCAAAGACTTCTTTCATGTCCGACTCTTTGCCAACTCAAGAACTGTCATTAGTTCTATCACTAATTCTACCAATAGAGATTCAGCATGAGTATATGATCTCACAAGAAAATTGATAGGAGTTAGTAACTTGGAGCTCCATTGGCTCACTGTGTCTTAACTGTTTTTCCCTACAGCTAATGCATTAGTAAACTGAATCAGGAAAGACTGTTGGCAGTGCACACTGAGGATTCTAATGTTTCACAAATTCTACCTGTTTGCACATCTGAGGGACTCAATCTAAAGTGAGAAGAATATCTAATTTGTTTGCTACACCAGAATTGCATAACATACAACATACTAAGTGATGTTTAAATTAATTAATAACAACATACTAAGAATTGCATAACATTGGCAACATACTAAGTGATGTTTAAATTAACTAATAACAAGTGTATACACAATACAGAACATAGAGAAGAAAGTATCCTGGGCACAAAGAGGATGAGAAAACTTCAGAAAATAATTCATTTTAGTAGTTAGAATGAAAGTTTAGAAAACTACGTCACCCATGTAATAAATACATGATAATATGAAAGGTAAAGAAAAATTTTAAAAATAGAAGAAAACCTGAAATAAAGGAGAATGATATGACCAGATGGAGAGGGTGACAAAGTAAAATTTTGTGATAAAATTAATACTGGAAAGGTATTACACTAAAAATTGGAAAAACATTTCCATCCATGTGCCAAGGATAAAGGATTTATAAATAGCAGTCAGAATGCAGAATAATGCATGAAGTTAAAAGGAAAAACTCAGAACTTGTTCATTACTTTGTGATAGATACACATTTCTTAGACAGGACACAAGTATCACTAAGCTTCAAAACTAATCTATATTCATATATAGATTCATGTTTTGTCACTTTCCTGTACAGCAGAGATGGGCACAACATGGTAAACCATCTACCCTTCATTAAAAAACTGATCTACATTAAAATTATTTCAAGAGTTAAAAGTGTCCCGCCCGTAGTCCGAGTCCCCGGTCGGGAAAGAAGACTCCTTGAAACAATGCAACTTGCAATAGGGGAATTTATTACTGACTCGAGCCAGGGCCTCCCGCCCTCACCAGGTGTGTGAGGATGAAAGGCCCTGAGCCCCAGTTCTCTCAGGTATTTATTAGGTCAAAATAAGCAGCAGGTATTTGGCACAATCGGATTGGTTACACAGTGGGTAGTTGGCGCAAGCTGATAGGTTACACAGTTGCAAGGTAATTTCTGTTGGCCCAACGTGGGGCTTTCAGCTTTCCCCTGATAGGTTCCCTTTTTTTCTGGCTAGGCATATGTTGATTGGCTGGCTCCAGGAGGCCTGATTATTGTGTTACCCTGGGAAACCAGGCCTACTCCTAATCTAGGCTGCCTGCCATGGCGTTAGCCGTGACAGCCTCACAAAAAGGATAACTAGAAAATCTATTAAAGGATAACTAGTGGATATATTTGCAATATTATTATCTTATCAAATTTAATATTGATTATCAAAAATAATATATTACCAAACATTATCTATCATATATATCATCAAAGGGATCATTTTGATTTAAAAATATCTCTTTCAAATCAACAAGAAAACAAGCAAATTGATAGAAAAGACAAAAGTCTGAAGTAGGTTTTCGACAACAGCAGATATTCAGATAGTCAATAAACATGTCATTCCTATAGGATACATAAGCTGACGTAGCTCATTTACACTGGCAGAAATCAGAATACTGTTATATGTGGGGCAATATCATAAAGAGAGCAATGTAGGGCTGGTAATGCTCTGTTTCTTGATCTCAGTGCTGGTTAAAAGAGTGTTGGTTTTTTTCCCATTGTATATCCTTGCCTCCTTTGTCAAAGATAAGGTATCCATAGGTTCGTGGATTTATCTCTGGGCTTTCTATTCTGTTCCATTGATCTATATTTCTGTCTTTGCGCCAGTACCATACTGTCTTGATGACTGGCTTTGTAGTAGAGTATGAAGTCAGGCAGGTTGATTCCTCCAGTTCCATTCTTCTTTCTCAAGATTACTTTGGCTATTCGAGGTTTTTTGTATTTCCATACAAATCGAGAAATTATTTGTTCTAGTTCTGTGAAAAATACCGTTGGTAGCTTGATAGGGATTGCATTGAATCTATAGATTGCTTTGGGTAGAATAGCCATTTTGACAATATTGATTCTTCCAATCCATGAACATGGTATGTTTCTCCATCTGTTTGTTTCCTCTTTGATTTCTTTCATCAGTGTTTTATAGTTTTCTATGTATAGGTCTTTTGTTTCTTTAGGTAGATATACTCCTAAGTATTTTATTCTTTTTGTTGCAGTGGTGAATGGTATTGTTTCCTTAATTTCTCTTTCTGTTTTTTTCATTGTTAGTATATAGGAATGCAAGGGATTTCTGTGTGTTAATTTTATATCCTGCAACTTTACTATATTCATTGATTAGCTCTAACCCTAACCCTAAAAGGATGAAACTAGAACACTTTCTAACACCATACACAAAAATAAACTCAAAATGGATTAAAGATCTAAATGTAAGACCAGAAACTATAAAACTCCTAGAGGAGAACATAGGCAAAACACTCTCCGACATAAATCACAGCAAGATCTTCTATGACCCACCTCCCAGAATATTGGAAAGAAAAGCAAAAATAAACAAATGGGACCTAATGAAACTTAAAAGCTTTTGCACAACAAAGGAAACTATAAGTAAGGTGAAAAGACAGCCCTCAGATTGGGAGAAAATAATAGCAAACGAAGCAACAGACAAAGGATTAATCTCAAAAATATACAAGCAACTCCTGAAGCTCAATTCCAGAAAAATAAATGACCCAATCAAAAATGGGCCAAAGAACTAAACAGACATGTCTCCAAAGAAGACATACAGATGGCTAACAAACACATGAAAAGATGCTCAACATCACTCATTATCAGAGAAATGCAAATCAAAACCACAATGAGGTACCATTACACGCCAATCAGGATGGCTGCTATCCAAAAGTCTACAAGCAATAAATGCTGGAGAGGGTGTGGAGAAAAGGGAACCCTCTTACACTGTTGGTGGGAATGCAAACTAGTACAGCCACTATGGAGAACAGTGTGAAGATTTCTTAAAAAATTGGAAATAGAACTGTCACATGACCCAGCAATCCCACTTCTGGGCATACACACCGAGGAAAGCAGATCTGAAAGAGACATGTGCACCCCAATGTTCATCGAAGCACTGTTTATAATAGCCAGGACATGGAAGCAACCAAATGCCCATCAGCAGACGAATGGATAAGGAAGCTGTGGTACATATACACCATGGAATATTACTCAGCCATTAAAAAGAATTCATTTGAATCAGTTCTAATGAGATGGATGAAACTGGAGCCCATTATACAGAGTGAAGTAAGCCAGAAAGATAAAGAACATTACAGCATACTAACACATATATATGGAATTTAGAAAGATGGTAATGATAACCCTATATGCAAAACAGAAAAAGAGACACAGAAGTACAGAACAGACTTTGACTCTGTGGGAGAAGGTGAGGGTGGGATGTTTCGAAAGAACAGCATGTATATTATCTATAGTGAAACAGATCACCAGCCCAGGTGGGATACATGAGATAAGTGCTCGGGCTTGGTGCACTGGGAAGACCCAGAAGAATCAGGTGGAGAGGGCAGTGGGAGGGGGGATCGGGATGGGGAACACATGTAACTCCATGGCTGATTCATGTCAATGTATGACAAAACCCACTGCAATGTTGTGAAGTAATTAGTCTCCAACTAATAAAAAAATTAAAAAAAAGAGTGTTGGTTCTGTGAAAATTTACCAGGCTGTACCCTTATATTACATTTTCCTATATGAATATAATACTCCAATGAAAACTAAAATGATACATGATGACCTCCTACTAATTATAAGGTAACAATGAACTAAAACTGAAATTTCAGGTGCTTTCATTCTAGTTTTTCTTTTCTGCTTCTGAAATATTTAAGTAAGAACAAATTTGTGAAATAAGCATGACTTCCGACCAACGGTAAGCCTTCTCTTAATAGACCGTAGATGAGAAATGTGTTATTGGTCTTCTTCATCTCTCCGGGATACAAATGTGACTTTTGACCTTTGATATGTAGTATCAGGGGTCGCCTGGTGGCTCAGCGGTAAAGAATCCTCCTGCAATGCAGGAGCCTCAGGAGTCTCAGGTCCGATCCCTGGGTCGGAAGGATCCCCAGGAGAGGGTATGGCAACCCACTCCAGTATTCTTGCCTGGAGAATCCCATGGACAGAGGAGCCTGGAAGGCTACAGTCCATGGGGGTCAGAAAGAGGCCAAAGAGTCGCTTCATGACTGAAGTGACTTAGCACGCATGCACTCATGTATTAGCAAGGTACTAACCCATTGACTGGAGAAGGAAATGGCAGCCCACTCCAGTGTTCTTGCCTGGAGAATCCCAGGGACAGCAGAGCCTGGTGGGCTGCCGTCTATGGGGTTGCACAGAGTCGGACACGACTGACGTGACTCAGCAGCAGTAGCAGTAGCAACCCATTGACATTTGGCATTATTAGGAAAAGTAGAAAAGTTTAGTGAATAGGGAAGAGTGATAAATCTCTCAGGATGCTTACATCTTACTGATTAGAACAGAGTTCAAGCTGATCTCTAGCTATGAAAGTCTGGGGAAGGTATACATTTTTGTCTAGAAACCTTGCTGAAAAACAGAACATAGAGATTCTAGTAAGGATGAAGAAGTAAATCTACTTCTAGTCAATGAACAGTACCTGCCATAGCCTTTCACCTAAACATTAAGGTGAAAGTGAAAGTCCCTCAGTCGTGTCCGACTCTTTGAGACCCCACGGGCTATACAGGTCATGGAATTCTCTGGGTCAGAATACTGAAATGGGTAGCCTTTCCCTTCTCCAGAAGCTCTTCCCAACCCAGGTTTCAAACTCAGATCTCCCGCATTGCAGGAGGATTCTTTACCAGCTGAGCCACAAGGGAAGCCCAAGAACACTGGAGTGGGTAGTCCATCCCTTCGCCAGCGGATCTTCCCGAACCAAGAATTGAACTGGGGTCTCCTGCATTGCAGGTGAATTCTTTGCCAACTGAGCTACCAGAGAAGCATTTAAGGGCTCTTGAAACACTGTGGCATTCTGTGCAGTCAATGAGATTTGTTAGCCAACATCTTTATCCTTAACATTATCTCAGAATCTAGTGCGTGGTTCCCATTTGCTGTAAAAACAGAAAAAGGAGTTCATCTTATCTTTGGATTCCAAAGGCTGGTGAAATGGAAGATAGAGGGGAACATTTATAAAGGAGCTTTGGAATGATTATCTTTACACCCCATGTTAGTTAAGGAAGCAATAACCTCTGTGAAAATTCCTTCCACATGGCCTTAACTAAAAACTGAACATTTGTAATACCTTTCTCTCTCTTGAAGTTGCTCCTCATTCTTTCTCATCTAAAACACTTCCAATTTAGTGATGGGAACAGCATTCTTTTCACAACCACACCCGTGCAAAAACAGACTCTTGTCTTTGCTCTCAGTCTCAAACAGAGCCCTCAATCATGGACAATCAAGGAAGGAGAGATTTCCATTCAGAACTATACTTATGAGAAGAGTGAATTTGACTACTTCCCATGGTATCAGCAATACCCTGGTAAAGGCCCTCCATTCTTGATAGCCATACATTTGGTTGTGAATAAAAAGGAAGATTAACAGATTTCCTCAGTACAGTGCCAAACAGCTCTTACTGCACGTCACAGCTTCCCAGCCTGGAGACTCAGCACCTACTTCTGCATCAAGTGCCGAGTGCTCCCCAGACACTTGCAGCCTGTGCCCAGATCTGCAGCTGAGGCTCTAGCCACACCCTGTTGTGTAGATTAAATACACATGCACACACACAATTTTTTTGTGCATAAGAAGGTTTAATATATTTAAGAAAGTTGAAATTATACAGAATTTATTCCTTGATCAGTAGTGAAATTGACTTAGAAAATCAGTAGCAAAAAGATATCTTTAGAAACTCCCAAATATTTGGAATTTAGGCATTAAATTTTAAAGTAACCCATAGGTTAAAGAAATAACTACTTGGCTGTTAGAAAATATTTTGAAAGAAAATATAGTGAGAACATATACATACAAATATTGTGAGATACAGGTACTATCTCATAATATAGTATCTCATAATAGATTCTGGTAAAGAATCTGCTTGCAATGCGGGAGACCTGGGTTCAATTCCTGGCTCGGGAAGATCCCCTGGAGAAGGGAAAGCCTACACACTCCAGTATTCTGTCCTTGAGAATTCCATGAACTGTATAGGCCATGGGGTCTCAAAGAGTCCAACATGATTAAGCTACTTTCACTTTCAATTTCATAGGTAATGTTTTACATTGGAGGAGTTCATCTTTTTAAATACTTACATTCAAAACGATCAACTTCACCTTTTTCTCAAGTGCACATGGAACATTCTCCAGAATAGATCACATCCTGGGCCATAAATCTAGTCTTGGTAGATTCAAAAAAATTGAAATCATTCCAGTCATCTTTTCTGACCACAGTGCGGTAAGATTAGATCTCAATTACAGGGAAAAAAATTGTTAAAAATTCAAACATATGGAGGCTAAATAACACACTTCTGAATAACCAACAAATCATAGAAGAAATCAAAAAAGAAATCAAAATATGAATAGAAATGAATGAAAATGAAAACACAACAACCCCAAACCTATGGGACACTGTAAAAGCAGTTCTAAGGAGAAGGTCCATAGCATTACAGGCTTACCTCAAGAAACAAGAAAAAAGTCAAATAAATAACCTAACTCTACACCTAAAGCAGCTAGAGAAGGAAGAAATGAAGAACCCCAGGGTTAGTAGAAGGAAAGAAATCTTAAAAATTTGGGCAGAAATAAATGCAAAAGAAACTAAAGAGACCATAGCAAAAATCAAAAAAGCGAAAAGCTGGTTTTTTGAAAAAATAAACAAAATTGACAAACTGTTAGCAAGACTCATTAAGAAACAAAGGGAGAAGAACCAAATCAGCAAAATTAGAAATGAAAATGGAGAGATCACAACAGACAACACTGAAATACAAAGGATCATAAGAGACTACTACCAGCAGCACTATGCCAATAAAATGGACAACTTGGAAGAAATGGACAAATTCTTAGAAAAGTATAACTTTCCAAAACTGAACCAGGAAGAAAAAGAAGATCTTAACAAACCCATCACAAGCAAGGAAATCGAAACTGTAATCAAAAATCTTCCAGGAAACAAAAGCTCAGGACCAGACGGCTTCACAGCTGAATTCTACCAAAAATTTAGAGAAGAGCTAACACCTATCTTACTCAAACTCTTCCAGAAAATTGCAGAAGAAGGTAAACTTCCAAACTCATTCTATGAGGCCACCATCACCCTAATTCCAAAACCAAAGATGCCACAAAAAAAGAAAACTACAGGTCAATATCACTGATGAATATACACGCAAAAATCCTTAACAAAATTCTAGCAAACAGATTCCAACAACATATTTAAAAAATCATACATAATGACCAAGTGGGCTTTATCCCAGGAATGCAAGGATTCTTTAATATCCGCAAATCAATGTAATACACCACATTAACAAATTGAAAGATAAAAACCATATGATTATCTCAATAGATGCAGAGAAAGCCTTTGACAAAATTCAACATCCATTTATGATTAAAACTCTCCAGAAAGCAGGAATAGAAGGAACATACCTCAACATAATAAAAGCCATATATGACAAACCCACAGCAAGCATTACCCTCAATGGTGAAAAATTGAAAGCATTTCCCCTAAAATCAGGAACAAGACAAGGGTGCCCACTCTCACCACTACTATTCACCATAGTTGTGGAAGTTTTGGCCACAGCAATCAGAGCAGAAAAAGAAGTAAAAGGAATCCAGATAGGAAAAGAAGAAGTGAAACTCTCGCTGTTTGCAGATGACATGATCCTCTACATAGAAAACCCTAAAGACTCTACCAGAAAATTACTAGAGCTAATCAATGAATATAGTAAAGTTGCAGGATATAAAATTAACACACAGAAATCCCTTGCAGTCCTGTACACTAACAATGAGAAAACAGAAACAGAAATTAAGGAAACAATATCATTCACCATTGCAACAAAAAGAATAAAATACTTAGGAGTATATCTACCTAAAGAAACAAAAGATCTATACACAGAAAACTATAAAACACCGATGAAAGAAATCAAAGAGGAAACAAACAGATGGAGAAATCTACCGTGTTCATGGACTGAAAGAATCAATATTGTCAAAATGGCTATCCTACCCAAAGCAATCTATAGATTCAATGCATTCCCTATCAAGCTACCAATGGTATTTTTCACAGAAACAGAACAAATAATTTCTCGATTTGTATGGAAATACAAAAAACCTCGAATAGCCAAAGTAATCTTGAGAAAGAAGAATGGAACTGGAGGAAACAACCTGCCTGACTTCATACTCTACTACAAAGCCAGTCATCAAGACAGTATGGTACTGGCACAAAGACAGAAATATAGATCAATGGAACAGAATAGAAAGCCCAGAGATAAATCCACAAACCTATGAACACCTTATCTTTGACAAAGGAGGCAAGGATATACAATGGAAAAAAGACAACCTCTTTAACAAGTGGTGCTGGGAAAACTGGTCAATCACCTGTAAAAGAATGAAACTAGAACACTTTCTAACACCATACACAAAAATAAACTCAAAATGGATTAAAGATCTAAATGTAAGACCAGAAACTACAAAACTCCTAGAGGAGAACATAGGCAAAACACTCTCCGACATAAATCACAGCAAGATCTTCTATGACCCACCTCCCAGAATATTGGAAAGAAAAGCAAAATTAAACAAATGGGACCTAATGAAACTTAAAAGCTTTTGCACAACAAAGGAAACTATAACAAGGTGAAAAGACAGCCCTCAGATTGGGAGAAAATAATAGCAAACGAAGCAACAGACAAAGGATTAATCTCAAAAATATACAAGCAACTCCTGCAGCTCAATTCCAGAAAAATAAATGACCCAATCAAAAAATGGGCCAAAGAACTAAACAGACATGTCTCCAAAGAAGACATACAGATGGCTAACAAACACATGAAAAGATGCTCAACATCACTCATTATCAGAGAAATGCAAATCAAAACCACAATGAGGTACCATTACACGCCAATCAGGATGGCTGCTATCCAAAAGTCTACAAGCAATAAATGCTGGAGAGGGTGTGGAGAAAAGGGAACCCTCTTACACTGTTGGTGGGAATGCAAACTAGTACAGCCGCTATGGAGAACAGTGTGAAGATTTCTTAAAAAACTGGATATAGAACTGCCATATGACCCAGCAATCCTACTTCTGGGCATACACACCGAGGAAACCAGATCTGAAAGAGACATGTGCACCCCAATGTTCATTGCAGCACTGTTTATAATAGCCAGGACATGGAAGCAACCTAGATGCCCATCAGCAGATGAATGGATAAGGAAGCTGTGGTACATATACACCATGGAATATTACTCAGCCATTAAAAAGAATTCATTTGAATCAGTTCTAATGAGATGGATGAAACTGGAGCCCATTATACCAAGTGAAGTAAGCCAGAAAGATAAAGAACATTACAGCATACTAACACATATATATGGAATTTAGAAAGATGGTAACGATAACCCTATATGCAAAACAGAAAAAGAGACACAGATGTACAGAACAGACTTTTAGACTCTGTGGGAGAAGGAGAGGGTGGGATGTTTCAAGAGAACAGCATCTAAACATGTATATTATCTATTGTGAAACAGATCACCAGCCCAGGTTGGATGCATGAGACAAGTGCTCGGGCCTGGTACACTGGGAAGACTCAGAGGGATTGGGTAGAGAGGGAGGTGGGAGGGGGGATCAGGATGGGGAATACATGTAAATCCATGGCTGATTCATGTCAATGTATGACAAAACCCACTACCATATTGTAAAGTAATTAGCCTCCAACTAATAAAAAGAAATGAAAAAATAATAATAAAAAAATAAATAAATACTTACATTCGTAAAGAAAAATACTGCAAAGCAATAATCTAAGCTTTCAACAAAAAAGATAGAACAAATTACAACTGATATAAACTGAAATAAGAAAATAATAAAAATGTCATATTGGTAAAACAGAAGGAAAAATGATAGAAATACCCATGAGATACAAAGTTAAGTTTGCTAAAATGATTACTAAACTATATATTCATAGGTAGAATTAGCATGGTGATAAAAGAGAAAACACAAATTAGAAATATAAAGAATGAAAAAGTAAAGTATTGTACAGATGCTGCAGTGTTAAAAAGATAGAGTCCCTCTACTGTCTACCTGAAACTATCACAGCATTGTGAATTGGCTATACTCCAATACAAGATAAAAAAGTTCAATAAAAATGAATAAAAAGGGAAAATAAAAAATTATTAACAAGATAATGCTACTGACTCATCCCAAGTGGGGATGTGGGAAAGTGGAGAAATTTGATTTTTTGGCAAGGGTGCAATGACAATTCAATGGAGTAATGATAGTCATATGAACAAATGATTTAGGGACAATTGGATATTCCTAGGCAAATTAGTGAATCTTAGCCTAAATCTCACACCTTATACAAAAATTTGAGGAGAATCTCAAAATGGACTGTATATCCAAGTGTAAAATCTAAAACACTAAATCTTTTTGAAAAAAAAAAAATCTTCAGTACCAAGTGTTAGACAAAAGGATTTTTGTCATGACGTTAAAGCACAATCAATAAAAAATAAAATATTTCATCAAAAGTAAAAATGCTTGCTCTGTGAAAGATACTATTAAGAGAATGAAAAAGGCAAGCCACAGAATGGCAGGAAATATTTTCACAATGTATTTTCTTTCTTTTTTTTTTTTAATTTTTTTATTAGTTGGAGGCTAATTGCTTCACAACATTTCAGTGGGTTTTGTCATACATTGATATGAATCAGCCATAGATTTACACTTATTCCCCATCCCGATCCCCCCTCCCATCTCCCTCTCCACCCGATTCCTCTGGGTCTTCCCAGTGCACCAGGCCGGAGCACTTGTCTCATGCATCCCACCTGGGCTGGTGATCTGTTTCACCATAGATAGTATACATGCTGTTCTTTTGAAACATCCCACCCTCACCTTCTCCCACAGAGTTCAAAAGTCTGTTCTGTATTTCTGTGTCTCTTTTTCTGTTTTGCATATAGGGTTATCGTTACCATCTTTCTAAATTCCATATATATGTGTTAGTATGCTGTAATGTTCTTTATCTTTCTGGCTTACTTCACTCTGTATAATGGGCTCCAGTTTCATCCATCTCATTAGGACTGGTTCAAATGAATTCTTTTTGACGGCTGAGTAAAATTCCATGGTGTATATGTACCACAGCTTCCTTATCCATTCATCTGCTGATGGGCATCTAGGTTGCTTCCATGTCCTGGCTATTATAAACAGTGCTGCGCTGAACATTGGGGTGCACGTGTCTCTTTCAGATTTGGTTTCCTCAGTGTGTATGCCCAGAAGTGGGATTGCTGGGTCATATGGCAGTTCTATTTCCAGTTTTTTAAGGAATCTCCACACTGTTTTCCATAGTGGCTGTACTAGTTTGCATTCCCACCAACAGTGTAAGAGGGTTCCCTTTTCTCCACAGCCTCTCCAGCATTTATTGCTTGTAGACTTTTGGATAGCAGCCATCCTGACTGGTGTGTAATGGTACCTCATTGTGGTTTTGATTTGCATTTCTCTAATAATGAGTGATGTTGAGCATCTTTTCATGTGTTTGTTAGCCATCTCACAATGTATTTTCATCAAAGGATGGTATTTAGAATACAATGAACTCTCTAAACTCAGTAGGAAGAAAACAAGTAGTCCAATTGGAAAATGGTTCATCCAAACATATCATGGAAGAGCTATGTGTTAGGGAAATTAGCATATAAACAGATGTTCAACATCATTAACCACCAAGGAGATGCAAATTAAAGCCACAATGAGATACCATTCCACATCTTGCTTAATGGCTAAGATGAAAATTACTCATGATAACCAAGTTCTGGCAATGATGTAGAGAAGCTGGGCCACTCATGCATTGCTGGTGGGTAAATGGTGCAGTCATTCTGGAAGACAGTTTAGCAGTTCCACATAAACTTAAATATTCACTCACCTTACAAGTCAGCAATCACACTCTTTTATGGGCATTTGAGTTTCTTACTTAGTAATTTCCAGGTATATGAAGCTGATCAATTATCTGGTCCTGTGCTCATTTTGCAGATTTCCAAATAACCCACCAGTTTAACATCATATTGGGCTTCTGTTATGGTCAGATGGTAAAGAATCTGCCCACAATGCAGGAGAGCTGTGTTTGATCCCTGGGTCAGGAAGATACCCTAGAGAAGGGAATGGCTACCATTCCAGTATCCTTGCCTGGATAATTCCATGGGCAGAGGAGCCTGGTGGGCTGTAGTCCATGGGATCACAAAGAGTTGGACATGACTTAGCGACTGAACAACAATAACATATATATGTATGTGTATATATATATATACACATACAATTAGATTGCTTCCTGCTCATCTTTGGATAATGAGGAACCATTAGAAATTGTAAAGATTAAATTTTATATTAAGAATTACAAGGCAATGTACAATTTTTTCCTGAGTTACTTCTAATTTTCTCATTCACCCCTTTCTGCCACATACTCTAGATTTACATCAGCCACTTTATTTATTTTTTTTTCAGTGGGTTTTGTCATACATTAACATGAATCAGTAATAGATTTACACGTATTCCCCATCCCGATCCCCCCTCCCACCTCCCTCTCCACCCGATTCCTTTGGGTCTTCCCAGTGCAACAGGCCCGAGCACTTGTCTCATGCATCCCACCTGAGCTGGTGATCTGTTTCACCATAGATAATATACATGCTGTTCTTTTGAAACATCCCACCCTCACCTTCTCCCACAGAGTCTAAAAGTGTGTTCTGTACTTCTATGTCTCTTTTTCTGTTTTGCATATAGGGTTATCATTACCATCTTTCTAAATTCCATATATATGTGTTAGTATGCTGTAATGTTCTTTATCTTTCTGGCTTACTTCACTCGGTATAATGGGCTCCAGTTTCACCCATCTCATTAGGACTGATTCAAATGAATTCTTTTTAATGGCTGAGTAATATTCCATGGTGTATATGTACCACAGCTTCCTTATCCATTCATCTGCTGATGGGCATTTGGTTGCTTCCATGTCCTGGCTATTATAAACAGTGCTGCGATGAACATTGGGGTGCATGTGTCTCTTTCAGATCTGGTTTCCTCAGTGTGTATGCCCAGAAGTGGGATTGCTGGGTTATATGGCAGTTCTATATCCAGTTTTTTAAGAAATCTTCACACTGTTCTCCATAGCGGCTGTACTAGTTTGCATTCCCACCAACAGTGTAAGAGGGTTCCCTTTTCTCCACACCCTCTCCAGCATTTATTGCTTGTAGACTTTTGGATAGCAGCCATCCTGACTGGCGTGTAATGGTACCTCATTGTGGTTTTGATTTGCATTTCTCTGATAATGAGTGAACATCAGCCACTTTAAAATAAAACCATTTATGCTGGTATTAAGCTCTTTCCTTAATCTGAACCTTTGCAGATGCTGTCCTCTTTGGTCAGAATGGTTTTTCCCAAGTGCTTGTTCAAAACACATATATGTACTCAACCTTTACAGCTCAGTTCAAGCAACATTACTTCTTATGTGAAATCTCAGAGGATAATATTGCTAACTTTTAATTATAAATATTATTGGATCTGCTCCCCTCTTAAGATGATTTGACAGGAATATTTGCTATTGGGGGCCATCTTATACTTATATTCATTCAAACTGTTTCCTACGAGGCATGAAGAGATTCCTTTTAGTCCACAAACCAAAGCATGGTCAGGTTCCTTTCTTTTCATTTAGCAAATAGCTCCTTCACAGCACAAGCCCCGGAGATAGGCTACAGCAAATACGATGGTGTGAGTTGGGAAAGCGCGGCCTTCTCCAGGGGGTGACTGTTCTGTCTTGGTTTACATCCTTCTGTGTAAACTGCGGCAGGGCTCCTGATCTGCATGAAGACCAGGGAACTTTTAAAGCATCCCCAAGTGCTCTTCTAGACCCCTTGCTCTTCTAGGGTGGGAGTGGAGCCTTCACCAACATAGCATTGCTAGATTTGTCTTCATTTGGAGGTTCAAATCCAACATGCCTGAAAAGGAAAAGTTATTCCAAGGATGTGCATTTCAAAGAACTTTGTTAACTCATGGGCTTTTCCTTTTCCATTGCATCCTAAACCTGCTTCTCTTTCTGTTTCTATATATAAAGTAATTCAGATTCAGATTTACTTTTGACTTTAAAGAAGTTTTGAGATTTCTATTGTTTGTATAATTACATGGCAACACTTCAAAGACATTAAGGATCCTATAGTGGGTTGGAGGGCGGGTCCCAAAAGATACATTCACAGCCTAACCCACGGAAACTGTGAATGTGAACTTGTTTAACAAAGAACCTTTTCAAATGGAATTAAGCAAAAGATATCAAAATCCAATCATACTGGATTATACTGGTGGGGCCTCAGTCCAGTGACAAGTGTCCTTTTAACAGACACATAGGTGAGAAGGCCTCATGAGGTCTTTTTGATGGAGGAGGAGACTGGAGGTGTACAGTCACTAGCAAAGGAGCACCTGGAACCACCAGAAGCCAGAAGAGGCAGGAAGGAGTCTCTCCAGAAACAGTTGGAAGGAGTATGTTCCTGCTGACACCTTATCGTCAGACTTCTGCCCTCCAGGTTGCAGGGAACCGATTCTTGTTTTTTGGAGCCATTGAATTTGTGATGATTTGTTATGGGAGAACTAGGGCTACTGGGGCTACTAACACAGTTTTCAAAAGGTAGCATTTCTAAATAGCTACAAGCAACTCCTGACTGTTTACATTCATGGAAGGGCACTTTTAAATTGCTCTTTGGGACATTTGCATTCAGATTCTCACATATGCAAACGTATGTATTTATTTATCATTCAGCAAATGTTAGAGTAACCACTGTTTACCAGGTATTACTGGATCAGCAATTTTTGATCCAGTCACAGAGGGGCGGCATCTGCATAGACACTCCATGGGGAAGATGAGTGGATAATAAGGTAGTAAGTCTGATTGGCTGTCTCAAATTGTAGTCGCTCCTTTCTATTTGCTTTCCAAAAGGCAGTATAGACCAGGTTTCTATAGGTCTGGAAGAAGCTGATACAAGGGAAAGCCTTTCAGGAGCAGGCAGATGTAGCAACTGTTTCTGAAGAGGAAGAAAAGGGAGATGCTACTGTTAACACCAGGGTTGATCTTATGGATGCAAATATCACATGAGTTTGGGGTTTCCCTGATTGCTCCCAGAAAATTCAGCACAGAGGAATCTTATCTGCAGGCAACTGTAGGAGTGGGATTTTCTGACTGAGAGCAGGATGTTGAGAAAAACATAAAAACTAAAATGTGGGAGATAGAGGGAGTTGGGGAGAGAGACATGGAAAGAAGGAGAAAATACACAAGAAAAATGAGAGAGACCATGACAGCTGAGAGAATAAACATCTAACCAGACTTTCTCTGTTACTTCTCACTGCTTTTCTGAACAGCAATGAGTAAACAACAGATAAAGCATTTTCCTGAATTCTTGCTTCTGCAAGAAGGAGAGAACTTCACCACATACTGCAATTCCTCAAGCACATTTTACAGTTTACAGTGGTATCAGCAGAGGCCTGGGGGAAGTCCTGTCTTCTTGATGATATTAGCTGAGGGTGGAGAAGTGAAGATGGTGCAGAGACAGACAGATCAGTGTGGAGAGTCCAGACAGCACAGCTCCCTGCACCTCGCGGCTGCCCAGCTCTCAGACGTAGGAACCTACTTCTAGGCAAGGGGACAGTGCTCTGGAAGCACCTGCTGTCTGTCCCCAAACCTCACTGTGGGCTCTGGGGTCGCTCCTCCTCATCTCTTCTCAGAGCAGCGGCCAGAGATAGCTGAAGTCATGATGTCTATGAAGAAATTGAAGTTTTAATAAAAAAAATCACCAGACTCAGTGTCACTGAAGAATTCTGTCAAACATTGAATTGTACACAATTTCTTTCAGAAAATAGAAAGAAAATAATTCTTCACTCATTTTATGAGGCTAATATTACCCTGATACCCAAATCAGACAAAGACCATAAAGAACCAAAAACTACATGGAAATATCTTTTATCTAGAAGATAGACACAAATTTATTAAAATATTTTAGCAAGTAAAATTCATTGATATATAAAATGAATAATATGCCGAGCACAAATGTAATTTCTTTCAAGGATGCAAGACACTTTAATATTGAAAATCAATGGATGGAATTTACCATATGAACAGGGTAGAAAAGAAAAATCATATCATCATATTAACCTAGTCAGAAAAAAAGGATTTGCAAAAATTCAGTAGTCAGTTATGGTGGAAACTCTGAGCAACACAAGAATAGTGGGGAATCTCCTCAATACCTACTGGTACTCTTACTAGTAAAAGACTATGATATTCTCCAAGAAAGAGAACAAAACCAGAGTGTCCTTTCTCGTTACTCTTTCCATACAGTGCTAGATGTTGGAGTCAGTGCAATAAAGAAAGTAGATGTAACAATCTTATAGAGTTGAAAGAAAAAGTGAAACTGCCACTATTTTCTGGTAACATGATTATCTATGTAGAAAATCCAAAGAATTTACCCCTAAAATTATATTAGGGAAATCCAAATTAAAATTACAAAGAGAAACCACTTCACATCTATCATAAGGGCCAAAATTAAAATTACTGACAATACCAAGTTCTGGCAAGGAAGCAGAGAAATTGGATCACTCATGCATTGCTGGTGGGTGAATGGCCCAGTCATTCTAGAAAACAATCCAAGAGTTTCACATAAACTTAAATATTCACTTACTGAACAACCCAGCAAACACACTCCTGGGTATTTATGCTTGAGAAATGAAAACTTTATGTTCACTGAAAAATACGTACATTAGTACCGGAAGTTAACCAGTGATCATCACTGAATGAACAGATAAATATCCTGTAGTGCATTCACACAATGAAATACTATTTATACATCTTTCTCGACTTCAATAGGGTTATTTTGCAATAAATCATTTTAAGTTGAAACAATAGTAAGTCAAAAGTTCATTTAATATGGGAAGGAAATCTAAAAAAATGTGGAGATAAATGTATGCATGTATAACTGATTCTCTTTGCTGCACTGCAGAAAGCGACATTGTAAAGAAACTATACTTCAATAAAAATAGATTAAAATTAAAAAAAAAGAAAACCCACCTAATATACTTAACCTAGCTTCCCTTGAAAGTGAAAGCTGCTCAGTCGTGTCCGACTCCTTGAGACCCCATGGACTGTCCATGGAATTCTCCAGGCCAGACTACTGGAGTGGGTAGCCTTTCCCTTCTCCAGGGCATCTTCCCAATCCAGGGATCAGACACAAATCTCCTGCATTGCAGGCGGATTCTTTACCAGCTGAGCCACAAGGGAAATCCAAGAATACTGGAATGGGTAGCCTATCCCTTCTCCAGAGGAAATTCCCAACCCAGGAATCAAACCAGGGTGTCCTGCATTGCAGCAAATTCTTTACCAACTCACCTATCAGGGAAGTGGTAGCTTCCCTTAAATGTGGCCAACACTTACATTAGCCTACAGTTGGGGAAAAATTGTCTCATACAGTCTATTTTATACTAAAATGATGAAGATCTTATGAATGTGTTGAGTACTGTACTAAAAGTGAAAATCAAAATGGTTATACAGGTATGAAATGGCTGTAAATGTGTCGGTTGTTTACACTCATGATTTTGAGGCTGGCCAGGAGCTCAGCTCACTGCTGCTGCCCAGAATCACCAGGAAATATCATACTGCATGTTGCTAGCCCAGGAAAAGATAAAATTTCAGTATTCCAAGTATGGTTTCTACTGAATGCATACCACTTTTTCACTACTGTAAAGTCAAAAATCCTAAATTGAATTATCCTAATTAAGTTGGGGACAGTCTGTAATGATTAAAAGGAAAAGGTTATTGATATATGCAGTAGTCTAGATGGATCTCAGGATGTTATGCTGAATGAAACAAAATCAATCTCAGAGGCTACATGGTGTATGGTTACACTTACTGGATTATTATGATTGCATACATAGTGTGATTCTACTTACACAACATTCTCAACAGGACAAAATACAGAGATGAAAGGAGATCAGTAGTGACCTGGATTGTAAAGAATTGCAGGCCTTGGGAGGGTGTGCAAAGAGGTTTTCTTTAGAGAGATGGAAAAAGTCTATGTCATGATTTTAATGGTGATAACAGGAGCCTATACATGTAATAAAGTTTCACAGAGCTATGCATCAAAACCAAAGATTACATATAAAACTGAGGTACCAGATCATGATCTGTATTTTAATAAAATTTTAGCAATATCAATTTCCTGGTATATATATGTAATTACTATATTAGCATATATATTTTAGAATATCAAGCTGCTCCCCAGGCTGTTGTGGGCCTTTGTGGTCTCTTCTGCCTAGTTACAAATAATTGGAAACCAGAACATCAGCAGTTTTCAAGGGTTGCAGAGGTGGTGATGGTTGGCAAAGCAACCTAAAGTTCTTTAGGGTGATAGAATGGTTCTGTATATTAATTTTAGTGGTGGTAATAAGAATTTACAAGTGTGATTAATTTCACAACTATGCATAAAATGGTGGATAAAAAATGTAATAAATATAATATACTGATATATATAATATGTGTATTAGAGATCAAATTGCCAACATTCATGGGATCATGGAGAAAGCAAAGGAATTCCAGAACAACATCTACTTCTGCTTCATTGACTACACTAAAAACTTTGTGTGGATAACAACAAACTGGAAAATTCTTAAGGAGATGGAAACACCAACCCACCATACTTGTCTCCTGATCTGTATGCAGATCAAGAAGCAACAGTTAGAACCGGACATGGAACAACCTACTGGTACCAAATTGGGAAAGGAGTACATCAAGGCTATATTGCCAGTCCTCTTATTTAACTTATATGCAGAGTATAACATGTGAAATGCTGGGCTGGATGAGTCATAGGCTGGAATCAAGATTGCTGGGAGAAATATAAAAAACCTCAGATATGCAGATGATACCACTCTAATGGGAGAAAGTGAAGAGGAACTTAAGGGCCTCTTGATGAGTGTGAAAGAGGAGAGTGAAAAAACTGGCTTGAAACTCAACATTCAAAAATCTGAGATCATGGCATCTGGTCCCATTACTTTATGGCAAATAGAAGGGGAAAATGTAGAAGTAGTGACAGATTTAATTTTTGTGGGCTCCAAAATTCCTATGGATGGTGACTGAAGCCATGAAATTGAAAGATGTTTGCTCTTTGGAAGAAAAGATATGACAGACCTGCAGGTGGGCTAAGTCGCTTCAGTCGTGTCCAGCTCTGCATCCCTGTGAACTGTAGCCCTCCAGGCTCCTCTGTTCATGAGATTTCCCAGGCAACAGTATTGGAGTGGGTTGCCATGCCCTCCTCCAGGCGATCTTCCTGACCCAGGGATCGAACCCACATCTCTTATGTCTCCTGCATTTGCAGGCAGGTTCTTAAACACTTGTGCTCCCTGGGAAGCTTAAGATGGCATATTAAAAAGCAGACACACTTTGCCGACAAGGGTCTGTATAATCAAAGCTCTGGTTTTTCCAATTGTCATGTGTGGTGTGAGAGTTGGACCATAAATAAGGCTGAATGCTGAAGAATTGATGCTTTTCAATTGTGGTGCTGCAGAAAACTCTTGAGAGTCCCTTGGACTGCAAGGAGAAAAAACCAGTCAGTCCTAATAGAAATCAATCATGAATATTCACTGGAAGGACTGATGCTGAAGCTGAAGCTCCAATACTTTGACCACCTGATATGAAGAGCTGACTCTTGGGAAAAACCCTGATGCTGGGAAAGACTGAAGGCAAAAGGAGAAAGGAGCAGCAGAGGATGAGGTGATTGGATAGCATCATTGACTCAATGGACATGAATTAGAGCAACTTTGGGAGATACTGAAGCACAGTGTAGCCTGGGGTGCTGCAGTCCATGGGGGTCACAAAGTTTGGACACAACTTAGTGACTGAACAAAAACAAAAATGTGTCTAAAACCTGTAAATACCAAGTGTTGTAGGAGAACATTACAGCATTATGTCACAGAAAGATCTGGCATACTTATCTTGAATTTATTTTACAAAGAGAAAAATAATGAGCCACTAACAAGTGAGACTGAACACTTTGGACCACTGACATAGAAAATGTGATGTCAGGACAATTCCAGGACACATGGTCTAATTAATGCAATCCTGCTTGTGGAGGGGACAAGACAGAGTCTCCTGGTCTTCCTCAAAGTCTAATAAATAAGACTCAATTTCAAATTTCAAAAGAATATTTTATTCCTATGTAATTTCATTCAAAATTTAAAACTGAATAGACTCTGAAAGTCAGATGGATTGATTATTTTTGTCATTTCATGGTGAAGTAATTTTATTTATTGAAAAACCTAAATAGAGTCACAAAACTCAATACAAAGACAGAGATACATTAATGATTTTGAATAAAATTTCCATTCACCAAGAAACCTAAGATCTGCAAGTTTTTAAAAGAGGCATTAGATTCTGGATGGAGAAAAGTATAGGCTAAATAAATGACCTGTTAGTAGATTACAGAAAGTTTCATAGGCTATAGTAAATTATATCTTAAACAGGATGGCAAAACTATTTTGCTAAATAATTATTAATGTATGTCAACTTGTCTAATATTCAGTTCTCCTCAGCTCAAATTTTAATTCTGATTGCTTTTTTCATGACTTCTTTCAGGACTTGCCTACTTTAATGACCAGGGAAAGACAAGCAGACAAAGTAAAGGTTTGTGCTGAGCCAGACTTTTTCCCATGCATGCACAGACCACGTGGTCTATGGACATGACAAACCCCACTTCCTGTTGGGGGGAGTCACACAGGTACCGGGCAGTATGTATATGTGCTGCCAGGCACTCAAAGACACTGAACTCTCAGCTTGAGGCAGAACTGAGCACATCTGTGCAGGGGAATCCATGCCTCATGCCGCTCTCCAGTCTGCTCTGGGTGTTCCTGGCCTTCACCTTCTCTGGTAGGGATGCTTGCAAACATGGGTGTGAGTGTTCAGGGTGAAAGGACTGCACACAGGCACGTGGTGCTTCACAGGGACTTGGGGAAGAAAGGACAGATGGAGAAAAGCAAGAATCTTATGATTTCAATTTTTTGTCTTTGGATCCTAAATAACTCCTAGATTATTTTATTCACTGCTTCATCTTTGTTTTCCGATTTTTTTCCCACAGGATCTGGTGTGGCCCAGAAAGTTACTCAAGACCAGCCAGATGTATCCAGCCAAGTGGGGCAGTCAGTCACCCTGAATTGTCGGTATGAAACAAGTTGGACCACTTACTACCTTTATTGGTACAAGCAACCTCCCAGTGGACAGATGACTTACGTTATTCATCAGGATTCATTAGTCTCAAATGCAAGGAAAGACTGTTACCCTGTAAACTTTAAGAAAGCAGACAAATCCATCAGCCTCACCATTTCAGCCTTACAACTGGAAGACTCTGCAAAGTACTTCTGTGCTCTTTCTGAACTCGCAGTGCTTGAAGTAATAGGAAAAGCTGTACAAAAACCCCAGAGCTTAGTAAGAAAGAGCCCCCCTGCTGCAAAACCCCAGCTAAAATGCACACCCACAGACCCCAGACAAGAAATGATAGTCCTGTGGTTATTTAAGTTGTGGTCTGGATCAGAAGATTTAGTTCTAGTTAAAGGCACCTTCTACGTTATTTGGAAACAGGTGTCCAGAGTAACTTTCTATTAATATATTCTCTTGAATTTTTGACTTTAAATCAACTGTACAGAACATGTGCAAAGTTGTCTAAATTTGAAAACTTGCCCCATAATACTTTAAACTGGCAGTTTTACTTCATCAAAACCTGGGTCTAGTTGTGTGGAATCATCATCAAAACCATTTCCTTAGTCACTCCCTCTTAGACTTTGTGTCACGGAACAATCAGAAAAGCAGACCATGGATAATATAGAATAAGAGATTAGTTATAGGGATTAAAACTCAGGCAGTGGCTAGAGCTGGTGGATGAGTCTGTACAAAGCTGTTATCTTCATATCTGCTGTTGAGACTGAATTCACTTTAAGTCATCTTAGAGTAACATTGATGCTTTGGAACTGTGGTGTTGGAGAAGACTCTTGAGAGTCCCTTGGACTGCAAGGAGATTCAACCAGTCCATCTTAAAGGAAATCAGTCCTGACTATTCATTGGAAGGACTGATGCTGAAGCTGAAATTCCAATAATTTGGCCACATGATGCAAAGAAGTGACTCATTGGAAAAGACCCTGATGCTGGGAAAGATTGAAGGTGGGAGGAGAAGGGGATGGAAGAGGATGAGATGGTTGGATGGCATCACTGACTCAATGGACATGAGTTTGAGTAAGCTCCGGGAGTTGGTGATGGACAGGAAAGCCTGGCATACTGCAGTCCATGGGGTCACAAAGAGTCAGACACAACTGAGCAACTGAACTGAACAAAACTGAACTGGGGTTAACATTTGTAAAGCAAAGTCTGATGGGGACAAAAGCATGGACAAACTGGACAAACAAAGTCATACTTGAACTATGAGGACAACTGGAACCCACAAAGACTTGTCTGTCCCTCGCCTCCTTCAGTCTCACAATAGTGGGTGACTTTGAAGAGAAGTGGGCATCATTTGCCATCTTGCTACATGCATACTTGGCCCAAGACAAGGAAGATGAGGAGGACATCTAAAAGGAAGTGGAGGAGTTGTGAGTCAACAATAAGTTGAGCTAGTTCAGCAACAGCAATGTGTAGAAAAAACATTTGCCAAAATCCAATAGTCAGCCATGGTGAAAACTCTAAGAAACACAGGAATAATGGAGAAGTTCCTCAATAGCTCTTAGCATGTTTACTGGTAAAATATTACACTTTTCCCTAAGAAAGGGAACAAAGGGAGAATATCCACTTTAATCACTCTCCTTCAGCACAGTGCTGGACGTTGTAATCAGTGCAGTAAAGAAAATAAATTTATAAACAATCTTTTAAGCCAGAAAGGCAGTCAAATTACCACTATTTTCTATCTATGTAGAAAATCCCAGAGAATATACCCTCCAAAACTCCTACAACTCTTAAGTGGGTTCAGAAAGTCTCAGGATATATAAGGTAAACACACAAAATAAAAAGCATTTTTATATATTATCAGTAAACATGTGGATGCCTAAATTAAAAATATAATACTGTTTACAATGGCTCAAGAAAGGCCCTAAATCCTTAGACATAAATCTAAGAAAATAAGTACAGAAATTATACACAGAAAGCTACAAAACACTGGTACTTCCAAAAAATAAAAATTGCCAAGTATTCTAGCTATTATCCTAGAAAGACCAACCTTCCCCCAGTGGAGCTGCATAGGCACCTTTAGAGAAAATAAATTGATGGCACATGTATTATGGCATGTCTTTTTGGACTTGATTTTGTTTATTGACTATTTTATCTTTATACCAACAGACCATTCTATCTTAATTACTTCATACACGTTTTGAAATCTGGAAATGCAAGTCATGTTTTCCGTGTCTTATTCAAGGCTTATTCTAGGTCTTTGCACTTTCACGTAAATTATAGAACAGCTTCTAACACAAGAGATTAAGGTAATTTGATTGGGATTGTGTTGAATTTATGAATTCATTTAGGACAATTGACATCTTAACACATGGAGTCTTTAGATCCATAACCTCTTTATTTATGTCCTCTCTAATTTCTTTCATTAATTTAGGTCCTCTCTAATTTCTTTCGTTAGTGTTAAGATTTTTGTAGAGGACTTGTATTGTTGCTGTTGTTTAGTCTCCGTCGTGTCCAACTCTTCGCGACCCCATGGACTGTAGCCTGCCAGGCTCCTCTGTCCATGGGATTTCCCGGGCAAGAATACTGGAGTGGGTTGCCCCTCCCCTCTCCAGGGATCTTCCCAATGCAGGGGTATTTTCTACATGTACAAACGTATGCTGTGTAAATAAAAATAGTCCACCTGGTTGGCAGGTGGACTCTTTACCACTGAGCCACCTGGGAAGCAAGGCTACTTATAACAATTTTATCTTTTATTTCATATAGCTTTTTTTACCTTAATTGACCTAAATGCCCAACATCAAATCCAGAGCTAGGACTAACTGGGTTAAGGAAATGCAAATACAGGGAATTAATTATGCCCTGAAATAGCCAGAACAGAGCTAGATACCTGTCAATATGAGAACAGATTTAGTTCAACAGCCAAATAAAAGGTACCAACCTCTTGTTTGGGGTTTTGAAAACACTATTTCATTGAGCAGCCTTAGGAAATGGTGTTTCCTGACATTAGTGTCTGTAGGTGGCAAGGACTGGTCACCACTGAGTACCAGGCCATGATTTATGTTAGTTACCCCAGACCTCAGAAGTGAGGACAATTCTCATCTCCCTAAAATGCTATGTGATTTTTATCTCTCAAATCAAAATTATTCTAGAGTTATTGGAGAGGAATCAAGAAGATGTCTTGCATATCTTATATTACATTTGTTCCCCAGCGTTTGATAAATGACATTTTAATTGCATTTTCTAATGTTTTTGCTAGAATCTAGAAATAAAATTGATTTTTGTGTTTGGTGACTGTATCAATGCACTAATAGGTTCTAGTTCTTAAACAGCTTGTTTAGAGGTACTTTGTATTTTGTACATGTATAAACTTGTAAATCTGTAAATTAAAATAGTTTTGCTTCTCCTTTTATTTTTTTTATTTTTTGCTTCTTTTTTTAAAACTTAATATATCTTATTTCCTTTCCTGTTTTGATCACAGGCCCTCCATTAGGACAGTGAATAGAAGTAATGAATAGAAGTACATGTCTTGTTTGTGATCCTGTAGGGAATAATATTGACTTTGATATTTTCACTGATACCCTTTATTAGATTTGGGAATTACTCTTTTATTTTTGGATTGTTGGGAGTATTCATCATGCAGAGACATTAGCCTTTCATCAAGTTCTCTTGATTTTTTAAAATTAAATTAAGTACATTATTTTGGTTTTCATCAAGCAAAGAAGGATAACATCATCTCATATGGTCAAGATATAATCTTCTAAAATTAAAAATTCTGAAAAGAGCCAATAGGCTAAAAATCTTATTTTTAAATTCTTCATATTTTGGTTCTCATTTTTTCAGTTTTCAGTATTATTT
This sequence comes from Cervus elaphus, assembly GCF_910594005.1. Lineage (NCBI taxonomy): Eukaryota > Metazoa > Chordata > Mammalia > Artiodactyla > Cervidae > Cervus > Cervus elaphus. The sequence goes on from NC_057826.1 coordinate 76,444,022, forward strand.
AAAATGCCACTTTGAAGTGTGACATCAAATCTTCTAAAAAATAAAGTTAAAGAAGCCAAAAAGCAAAAACTTTTTTTTTTCTGTCTTTTGGTAATATAATAAAATAATATATTCCTACATAGTTTAAATGAATTCATTTTTAGTTGTTCCTATATTTTCAATAGTAGTGGGTGTTGACTTGTGTGTGTGTGATCCGCCACAGAACAGACTACCAAAGAATATTTATGAATATTTGTTAAATATTTATATGGGAATAATATTTATACCCATATCAGTTTAATTTTCCTCCATCCTAGACTTGGGATGTTTGTTATCTGTTATTGAATTTTGTCCATGAATATAACCCTCTATTTATCCTGTTGGAGTCTTTTGTTTAACTTGACTTCCATAGTATTGGAAGATTGCTTTTAGAATAATTTCAAGAGTTGTTCAGTATAACTTCTTTCACTAAGTTCATGAATAACAACTCATCTACTCATTCAGAAAACAGATAACTCTTGAGTGCTTTACCTGTACCAACCTCTCTCTATAAACACTGAATAACCTTTAAATATAGGGAGACAAAAGACAAGCAGAAGCTTGAGCAGGCTCAAATAGAGGCTTGTTGGATTCAGAAGCTGGGTCTGGAGTCGTCTCCTGGAGTTCTGTTAATGCCTGTTGAAAAGCTGAGAGCTGAGTTACATAATTAGTTAACTCCAAGGCTTCAGGATCTATAACAATGCCTGTGCGTAAGAAAGGTCTTCCATAAATACATTCAAAAGGGGACAGTCCCTCCTTTTTTGGGGCAGTTCGAGCCCTCGTTAAAGCTATGGGTAGGACTTTAATCCAGTTGTCCTGCGTTTCTTGAGTTAATTTGCGCAGATGTCTTTTGATAATGTCATTAGCTTTTTCAACATTTCCTGAGGATTGGGGTCTCCACGAACAGTGTAAGTGATATTCTATTCCTAGAGCTTTAGATATCCCCTGAGTTACAGCAGCTTTAAAGGCGGAGCCACTGTCACTCTGAAGGCTCTGTGGCAGCCCAAATCTGGGGATGATTTCATGGAAAATCTTTATAACCACCTTAGCTTGTTCACTATGACAGGGGAAAGCCTCAATCCATCCAGTAAAAGTATCCACTCAAACTTGTAAGCAAGAATATCCATTAGCTTTTGGCATATGAGTAAAATCAATTTCCCAGTCCTCTCCAGGATACTTTCCACTTCGTTGTAATCTAGATTTTGCTAGCTTTTCAGTCTTTGGGTTATTTTTCTGACAAACCTCACACTGATAACGTTCTTTAAAGTTTTCAGTACATTTTTACCTTCAAACAAATGAGAAGCCATCTGGTAAGTACTTTATACACCCAAATGAAAACTCTGACGCAAACCCTTAAGAATTTTCCACTGAGCATTTTCAGGAATTATTAATCGTCCATCCTCGGACTGTAACCATCCTTTATTAGTAATCTTTGCTTCTCTTTTCTCATATCTTTCTAATTCTTCCTCAGCATATTGTGGTTTTTCCTGTTCCACAGGACCTGTCCAGATCAAAGGCGTCTGTAGGGAGGGGGTTTTGTAAAATGCCGCTTTTTTGGCTTGAGAGTCAGCTAACAGGTTACTGGCGGCTACTTTACTCCCATCCCTGCTGTGCCCTTTGCAATACATAACCGCTACTTCTTTAGGACAATAGATAGCAGTTAAAAAGTCTCTGGATCTCTCTGAAATGCTTAATAGGTTCTCCTGTTGCTGTTTTAAACTGTCTTTCTCTCCATATTGCATCATGAGCATGTAAAGTCAAATAAGCATACTTAGAATCAGTGTAGCTATTTACTCACTGCCCTTTGCTTAACTCTAGAGCTCGGGTCAGAGCCACAAGCTCCGTTAACTGGGCACTGGTTCCCTGGGGGAGAGATTTTGCTTCTAAAACCGGTTCAGCAGTCACCATGGCGTAACCTGCTTTACGCTTTCCATCCCAAACAAAAGAACTGCCATCTGTAAATATTTCCATGTCAGGATTGTCTAATGGGGTGTCCATTAGATCCTCCCGAGCTTCATAGTTTAAAGTTAGGAATTGGGAACACTCGTGATCAGGTGTTTCATTTTCCTTCTCAGGAAGGAAAGTGGCAGGATTTAAATTTCCACAAACTTTAAGCTTATTTACTGGTCCTTCTGACAACAATGACTGATATTTTAGAAGTCTACTGTTTGTCATCCAAATATTAACCTTAGAATTTAAGATTCCACTCACATCATGAGAAGTCAGTACAGTAAGGTTTCGTCCATTAATTATTTTTAAAGCTTCAGGTGTTAATATAGCCGTGGCCCCAATTACTCTTAGGCAGTGGGGCCACCCACGTGCAATTACATCTAATTCTCTGCTTAGATAAGCAATGGGTTGCTGGTGAGGCCCTCGGGGTTGTGTCAAAACTCCCAAGGCCATGCCTTTTCTTTCAGTGACAAACAAGTTGAATTCTGACCCTGTGGGCAAACTCAAAGCAGGAGCTTGCAGGAGAGCAGTCTGAAGAACCTCAAAAGTCTTTTGAGTATCTGGAGACCAAATCAGTTTGTCGGTTTGGGCCTGTTGCGTTTCAGCTATAAGTTTACATAAAGGCCGGGCAAGTTCCCCATAGCCCGGAATCCAAATACGACAGTAGCCTGTGATTCCCCAAAATCCTGTCAATTGTCTTAAAGTCATAGGTAGGGGATGATTTAGTATAGGTTTAATTCTCTCAGGGCCTATGGCCCTAGTCCCTTCTGATATGATCAGGCCCAAATATCTAACAGATTGTTGACAAAGCTGAGCCTTTTCTCTTGATGCCTTGTAACCGCAGCCTGCCAGAAAGTTTAAGAAATCTTCTGAGGCTCGTGAACAAGCTTCCTCTGTCTCAGCACAGAGCAAAATATCATCTACATATTGTAACACTACCGCTTCAGTGCTATTAAAGTTTTGTAGATCCCGTGACAAACTTTGTCCAAATAATTGAGGGCTGTCATGAAATCCCTGGGGCAAAACTGTCCAGGTTAACTGAGAAGCTGCCTTTGGTCTTCAAAGGCAAATAGAAATTGACTTTCCTCCACCAAAGGCACTGAATAAAAGGCATTTTTCAAATCAATTACTGAGAAATATTTGGCTCCTTCAGGAATTTCAGACAATAGAGTATAAGGATTAGGCACCACGGGGTATAAAAGAACCACAGCCTCATTTATTATTTGTAAATCTTGAACTAGTCTCCATTTACCATTTGATTTCTTTATACCCAAAATAGGAGTGTTGCATGGACTGTTACAGGGAGTTAATAGGCCCTGCTCCTTTAAATTCTAAACGTTGGGTTTTAACCCTTCCTTAACCTTGGGTTTCAGAGGATACTGCTTCTTATGTGGAAATAAGTGCGGGTCTTTGAGCTTGACAACTACAGGAATAGCATTTTGTGCTCGATGCACAGATTTTCCATCAGTCCATACTCTAGGATTTACATTTTGTTCAACTAAAGGGAGAGAATGAGAGGGCTCCTTATTCATGAAAACAGAGGCATGGACCTTGCTCAGTATATCCCTCCCCAAAAGGGGTGAGGGTGGTTCTGGCACGATCAGAAACTCGTGGGAAAATAGCACAGAATCCCAGTTGCAAGATAGAGAATTACTGAAATAATACCTTTTGGCTCATCCAGACAGTCCCATTATGGAGGCGGATCAGGAAGAAAGTGGGCCAGGGGCTTCAGTAAGCACGGAGTAAGTTGCCCCAGTATCTAAAAGGAAATTGACTGATTGGCCTCCCACTGTTATCAATACCCGGGGTTCCTCAGGTGTAATTAGGATGGGAGCTTGTGTGGGGATCCCCAGGCACCTTAGGTCCCGATTGTCTTGAGAGTCAGACCCCTGAGACCTACGCCTCGGGGCGGGGGGGGCAGTATCTCCTCCAATGTGGTCCCTTGCAGACTGGACGTGGAGCCGGGGGCGGCTTAGATGCCTGAGGGCAATCCCGCTTGAGATGCCCCTCCTTTCCATAGCAATAGCAAGCCCATCCCTTTTCACCTGGGTCCCTCTGGGCATTTTTCTCAGGCTGTTTAAGAATGGTTTTCATAGCCATTGCGAGGGCTTCAGCCTTTTCCTTTGTCTTTCTCTGCCTTTCTTTCTTTTCCTCATATTCCCTACCATAATAGACTGTCTGAGCCAGTTGTAACAGATTATCTAAAGACTGATTTGGTCCATACACCCATTTTGATAACTTACAGTGAATATCTGTAGCTGACTGAGTGAGAAATCTATCCTTTAAGATCACTTTTCCCTCTTCACTTTCAGGATCAATCTCAGTGAATCTGCAAAGGGTTTCTCTGAGTCTATCTAGGAATTTACCAGGAGCTTCCTTCTCCTCCTGTTCTATGTCTGCCAGTTTGCCATAGTTTAAAGGCTTAGAATGCACCTGCCTGAGTCCTTCAAGAATACATCTGACAAAATGACTCTTGTTAGAAAACTCTGCGGGAAGAAAAAGCCGCCTCTAAGGACTGTTGGTGAAGGCCTTTATCGAGCGTTCGCTCTCAGGCAGAACTCCCGGGGGCGGGTGAGCGAGGAGACAAAGGGAGTCTGCGAGGTATGAGGGGGTGGGGAGGGGTTTTATAGCCAGGGCTGGCGTCCAAGCCAGGTCTTTTCATATAAGGAAGAAAACGCGGGCTACAGCGGTGGTCAGTGTCTAAGGGCTCCGTGTTGGTACATGATTGGACCAGGCTGCAGGGGGTCGGTCTCCGGAAGTTTAGCCAGCCTCCGGAATTTGCCTTGCGGCACTTTTCCGGGGCATGTCTCAACATACCCGACCTTTCAACTCTGATCCCATCTTCCTTTAGCAGTGTTATAGTCTCAGTCTGGTTCTGTAGCTGGGACCGCCTGACTCCCAGTGGGTATCACATAGGAAGACCAAGTGTGTCTTCTTTAAGCTCTGGGGATCAAATCTATCCCAGTTTTTTTTTAGGATACAGTTCAAAGGAGTGAGGCTTGAATTGTTAGCTCCCATCTGTAAGAGAGAAAAAAAGCGACCAGCGCCATTTTTTCTACTGGAGGCGTCCCTCCTAGTTCTAGATGAGGGTCTAGACAGACTTTACACCAAAAGCTTTTCCTTCCTGGTCGGACTTAGTCTGTCCCTTACCGACACAGGTGTCACACTCGTCCCTCCCGGTTCTACCACCGAGATGTGGTGGGGATGCACCAGGGGTAGACCTGATGGCATCCCTGACTGACATCTAGCTCTTCACCTCGCTTGCCTCTGATGCCACCCGGGGTGCAATCAGAGTAACCTTCCAGAATGCCTCCCAAGCTAAGACCTCTGGGGGGAAACTTTCGTCACCTGAGTGCCTGTGCACGACCCTGAGTGTATTCCTGACCACAATAAGACCTGCACGAACTTTAAACTGAGATGTTCCTGCCAAACATCACCACACCAGTATAAGAGCCTCCTCTGGTCCACTAAGAGCCAGTGTTATCAAAAGAAAAAAAAAAAAACATTGCAGTTCCAATCCAAGTAACCTTTAACCTCAGAGATGCTCTTGGAGTTAGAGCTCCATCTAGCTTCTGAACTTTCGATGCCTAGCAAGGCTAGGCGCTTCCTGACTACCAATCCAAGTTTGAGACCTAGGCCACCTAGTACACAGTAGCAACATAGATTACAAGTCCCTTGAAAGCTTATGATCTGATAGATTAGGTTAGTACTTCTAATTCCCAAAGAGTTATGAAATGGTCAAAGAGACCAAAAAGTTTGACCGAGAAAGGAGAGTCAGTCCACACACTTTGCCCATTTCTGATCGGTTCCCGAAGGAGACATTGGTTGCCTCTTGGCATTAGCAGGTCGGTATAAACCCCCGACAGGTTTCTGCCATAAGCCTTATGAGGTCGCCGCTGAACCACAGAGCAGGGCTCCTCACTTGCTTCTTGTAGGGTGTTTCATTCATTCATACAAGCACACCGTAGAGTTAGTAAAGTACAGCGGAAAACGTGTTTGCTAGGAGAACAAAGAGCTAGAGCTCCAAGCACCCTTACCTTGTCCTGAGGGATCCCTGACGAGCCCCCAAGATGAAAGGTTGTTGCTGAACGATAAGACGCTGGGATTCTTGGCTTCCAGAGGAGACGAATTCAATCCGGGGCCAGAGATGAGGCTGGATCACTCAGAGCTTTTGTGTAATAAAGTTTTATTAAAGTATAAAGGAGATAGAGAAAGCTTCTGACATAGGCATCAGAAGGAGGCGGAAAGAGTACCCCCCCTCCTAGTCTTTAGCTGTAAGTTATATAGTCACTCGCAGTCTGTTAATGAAAAGAAAGGAATGTCTTAGAATTTAGAATGGCACCAGATAATTCATCCCTGGCCATAAAATGATTGACTTGAATCTTGTAGAAGGGCAGATTACCAACAAATAGTTTCGTTTACATAGATTAGGGGAACAATATCTGAGTAAGTAGGTTAAAACATTTGGTGGAACTTAGAGTCTGGAGTAAATTAACATATCTTAAGACAAACATTTCCATAGAAAAAAGAAATGTGTTGGTTAACTCAAGGTTTGAGAGTAGTTAGCTTTAGGTGAAACCAGGTGTCATGGCGACACAGCATTTTAAGAGAAACCTCCTTTTATATTTGTATAGAGAAGAAAAAAATATCGCTGGTTTGTTTCCTCCTGCCACTTAAGAGAGATGAAAATGTCTGGCACTTGCAGCCTATTTTCTCCATTTGGAGACCCCTGGCCTTCCTGCCTGTTACCCTCTCATATATTCTTACTAGCTTTAAAATATGTTTTTGTGTTTTTTGTTTGTTTGCTTGTTTGTTTTTTTTAAGCATGGATAACAATTTTCTGCATCCATGCATTCTATACTGTTCTATTTTTTCAACTCAATGTCATTAAACCTGTATTGTTTTCCCCCTTTATATCAGAATAAAAGTTTTTAGCTGCTTTTCCTGAATTCCTTTCTACCATAATTTTGAGGAAGGTTCTGACAATGTGATTTGGAAGGCGAAGGAGAAAGGAAGAAATGTGTGAGGCCAGCCAGTATCTGAGTCTGCTTTTCCTACTTAATCGGAATCTGGGAAACCAGTCACACGTTGACTTTGGACTCATGGAACTCCCTGATCTGAAACTGTGGAGAGTCAACTCTCTGAAAGAACCTGAGCTAAGCTCCCATCTATGTGTCTAAGGACTAATGATTCCAGGGGCTTTACTGACTCTTTCTTTCTCCAGAACTTTATCCTGAGAGCCCTCAGGATTTTTGGTTTCTTTTAATTTTTTTAAATAAAATGAACATTCATAAAAAGCCAGCTAAAAAAAAAAGTGAGCTAAAGAAGACTTCTTGTTGCTGATGGTACTTCACAGAGAAGGATCATTTAACACAACCTGTAGAGTCATGGGCTTCCCAGGTGGTGCTAGTGGTAAAGAACCAACCTGCAAATGCAGAAGACATAAGAGACGTCAGTTCAATCCCTGGGTCAGGAAGATCCTCTAGAGGAGGATATGGCAATGCACTCCAGTATTCTTGCCTGGAGGATCCCATAGACAGAGAAGCCTGGTGGGCTATAGTCTATAGGGTCACAAAGAGTCTGACACAACTGAAGTGACTTAGCACAGTATAGTCATGGAAACATTTTTCCATTCTGAGCCCAGAGCTTTCTCCCTGAACCTTGGCAACTACCTTTGTCTAGACATTGATCACAAATGAAACTTTGTTGGACTGTTTTCAACAAAATCTCTAAGGGAGCTTTCAAAATTACAAATTCACAAGTCTCAATTCTGGAAAATACGATTCATGAAATCTGTGGTGCATCCAGAATCTGTAATTTTAAATCATGCACATATTGATTTTGTCATCAGCTGTTGTATAAATATCAATTTATAAGTCCTTAATGATTTGAAAAGCTGGGAAAGAACAGTCCTAACTCAAGCTCCAGGCTTTTGACAGAAATTCACATCTTTGGGGTTCCAGACACGGAGGAGGAAAATTATTTGGTTAAAGTTTGGCATCAAAATGTTGGTATAACATTTTGCTTATTACTTATTACCTTAAGTAATAAAAAGTGTATTTGAGGTTAGATATCTACTGAGGGTATTGTTGGTAGGATTTAGTAAGATTTGTATTTGTTGCTCAGACAGTAAAGAATCTGCCTGCAATGTGGGAGACATGGGTTCCCTAGGTTGGGAAGATCCCCTGCAGAAGGGAATGGCAACCCACTCTGGTATTCTTGCCTGGAGAATTCCATGGACAGAGGAGCCTGGTGAGCTACAGTCAATGGGGTCACAAAGAATCAGACATGACTAAATGACTAATACTCAGGTGGCTTGAAACTGTGAGAAAATAAGATATTCATATCAGAAGATCAAGTAGAATTTCATAAATTCAATTATGGTGTTTCTTTCTAGCTAGGATTCATATTTTCATTTTCAAATGATTTTTATATTCAGGAATATATGACTATTAGTAAGATATGTGACTTTTCCTCCTTAAAAGCTTTTACTAAAAGATAGAATTCCTTACAATTGATATAATTTAGGACTAGTCCCTCACAGCTCAGTTAGTAAAGAATCTGCCTGTAAAGCAGGAGATCCGGGTTTGATTCCTGGGTCAGGAAGATCCCCTGGAGAAGGAAATGGCAAACCACTCCAGTATTCTTGCCTGGAGAGTCCCATGGGCAAAGGAGCCTTGCAGGCTACAGTCCATAGGGTTGCAAGAGTTGAACAAGACTTAGGGACTAAACCCACCAACCAAGGAAACAGTGCATTTCAAAAAGTAGTGATTCCTCAAAGATTGTCTAGTCATCATTTTTGTTTAATTGGACTGATATCTTGTGATGTAATAATCTGAGTTTACTGCTCTACATATTAGGGTACAGTATTGAAAAAAAGAATCACTCAGTAATGACTTGATTTTTTATTACTTCTTCTAAGTTCAACATCAAACACTTTTCTGGTATTTGATGAATTATGGCTAGCTCACACTGAATACATGAAGGTGTAAAGGACTATTTTAACATGCTCAAGGAAATTGGTATCTTTTCAGTTACAGACATACCCTAGGGATGTTCTGTTAAAGGACTTCTGTCAGGTAGAGACCTAATGACAAAATAGACCTAAGAGGTTAGAGCAACTTGGTCAGATTTCCAAGTGCCATCTGAAGAGTGGTATAGATCTCAAAAATAAAGCTGGGGATGAGAACATGTTCGGGAGACTAGGTCACAAGCATCCCATTCCTCTCTCTGTCCACAAGGGGGTGCAGCTTCCTGACACCAACACATTTCCTGTGTGAAAAGCAGGCTTCGACTTGTCACTTCATTGTGATTTCAACCTTTCTTCCTCTTAAAAGAAGAAGTGTCGGTGTCGCCTCTTTATTCGGATGACACTCCAGAGATGAGCTCCTCTCCAGGTTTAGTGACTGTGATACTCCTAATGCTTGGTAAGTAAAATGCCTCTTAAAACACGGATTCTTCCTTCTATTATGTCAGCAAAATCTTTAACCATAATTTTATCCCAGAATAATATGCCCCCGGTGACACAAAATTTTTATTTATAATTTGCCCAGGGCAAACCCATGGAAACTCAGTGACCCAGATGGATGGCCAAGTGACTCTTTCAGAAGGGACTTCTCTGACTATAAACTGCACTTATTCAACCTCTGGTTACCCCTTTCTTTTCTGGTATGTCCAGTATCCTGGAGAAGGCCCACAGCTCCTCCTGAAAGCCACGAAGGCCAAGGAGAAGGGAAGCCACAAAGGTTTTGAAGCCACATACAATACAGAAACCACCTCCTTCCACTTGGAGAAAGCCTCAGTCCAAGAGTCAGACTCGGCTGTGTACTACTGTGCTCTGAGGGACACAGTGACGGAAACTGCAGGGGGAGCTGAGCACAAACTCTGAGCAGCAGCGGGGCCTGGATGCTGAGTGTCTCTGACCCCCTCTGGTCCCTGCAGAGTTTATGGTGGTTTGTCGCTCAGTCTCTGGTTGATACAAACATCATACCAACGTCTAGAGCATAAGAACAAGAAGTAAACACTCCCCTGTGTGAGCGCTGAGTCACTTCAGTCATGTCCGACTCTTTGGGACCCCATGGACTGTAGCTCGCCAGGCTCCTCTGTCCATGGAATTCGTCAGGCAAGAATACTGGAGTGGGTTGCCATACCCTCCTCCAGGGGATCTTCCCGACCCAGGGATCGAACCTGGGTCTGCTGCATTGCAGGCGGATTCTTTACCACTGCATCACTGGGACATGTTCCCTTTACCCAGCCTCTTATTAGTGAAGTTAAAAACTGTCTGACACCAATGGTTCCTTATCAAAGACCAAAGTAATTTCAAGGATAAACCACATAAACAATGCAATAGTCCCTTGCTCATCCTTGCAGTCAAATCCATGCCCCGCAGGTTGTTCCAGGCCAACTTGATGGGTTTTACTTTACTGAGTTTTATCATACTTTTAGTATACAATATACTTTTAGAGAGCCAGAGTGCACCAGAGAAGGTGTCATTTGCATAGTGTCTTCCTGACAGAGCATGCAGGAGAAGTAATAGGAGAGCTACAGCCTCCAAAAACGATGACTTTGTAAAAACTTTTATTTTTAGATTGAAGTAGAGCTGACACACAGCGTTGTGTCAGTATCAGGTGCACAGCAGAGTCATGTGCACGAGTGTAGTGTGTGACACACGTGGTGTATGGGTTCTTTCCAGATTCTCCCTTATAGGTTACTGCAAAATATTGAGGATTTTGTAATAATCTTGAAACTGTGAGAGATAAGGAAGTAAGAGAAGATGGTGTATTGAAAAGAATAATAGAGCAATCAATCTCTGTATTGCACTGCAAATATACTGCTGGTCTTTGCAAATATTGGTGCAATCCTATGTAATCAACATCTGTTTATTGGCAAACTAGGAGTACTTTTGCTACTTGGGAGAAAGTTTTAAGCACAGATGTGAACAACGTATGTTCTCTGGTTCTGCAGTGGCTATTATGATAAGAATGACTAAAAATATTATTGCCCTTGAAATGCCTGCTGCTTCTAAAATATTTTTCTTGGCCTCATTCTTCCACATTCATGAAAATTTTCTTCTACTTTTTTCAAAGACTGTATTTTTAGGCTTTGTGAATGAGCTAGAGTCATAACATTAATATACTTTTGTTATGCATTGTTGATTTAAATGTAGTATATATCAGCTATGCATCATTGGTTTAAATCTAGTTAATTTTTTATTAAATTGGTTTAAAGGCAAATTTTATTTTTAAAGTTCTATAAATAAAATCCATGTCAAAGTATACTTCAAACAATACAAAATGTTGTGCTATAAAATGTTTTCTCTGAAACTTGTATAAACATAGTAGATTAATAATATGCATTTATCTCTAAGATAGTAAAGAAATCAGAAAGACTATAAACCTGCAAACACAAAAAGAATAGATGAGGAGATCATAGCACAGTGATGTCAACAAAATGTCAGAAGGTGAGAAGTTTAAGGAAGAATTAAAGCTTGTGATACAGACTAGATGAAGGAGAAACCTAGGTTCAGTGTGAGAGGTGTCACAATGTGAGCTGTGCAAGAGTTTAAAAGAGAAGGACCAGTTACCTTTGAATAGTTTAGAAAGATGGTGTTGCTCTCGCAAGTGCCTGTGTATGTGTGGGTTGAAGGTTTGTGGTGGGTGCTAAAATAGGAGGCCTGAGTGAGATTACTTATAAGTGAAGAACACCAATGCTCTCCACAATTCTTTATAGTAGTGTTAGTTGCTCAGTCATGTCTGACTCTTTGCGACCCCATGGACTGTAGCCTGCCAGGTTCCTCTGTCCATGGGATTTTTCCAGGCAAGAATACTGGAGTGGTTGCCATTCACTTCTCCAGGAGATCTTCCTGACCCAGGGATTAAACCTGGGTCTGCTGCATTGCAGGCAGATTCTTTACTATTTGAGCCACCAGGGAATTTATGACAAGCAATAATTGCTTTCTAAATCCAGAAGAAAAGTGGAAGATAGTCTTTGATGAATTAAGAACTTCACATACAAAATTGTTCCAAACTTTGTGTATTACCTGGGCTTCCCTGGTGGCTCAGATGGTAAATAATCTGCCTGCAATGTAAGAAGCTTAGCACACATAAAACCAGCACATTCTAATAAATATACATATTTATATGTTGAGTAGATATTCTTCAACACAGCTGTGTAAAATTTTAAAGATATGAGATATGGAACAAAGGTTAAATTAATTCTTTGTAATCCACAGGGCCAGTGAATCCAAATCACAGGAGAGGGGCTTCTACCTCTGGAAATGAAGTAGTCTTGGTTGCCCAGGGACCATTTCTTCCAACAGGTTCTTTAGGGTCAATCTTTTATTTGCACTATTTCTCTAGAAGACACAGGCAGTATTGAGGCTTTCTTAGGTTTGTTCTCACAGAGGTGACCAGAAAATTCTAAGTAATTAAAGTGGTTTTGGCAGAGGAAGATAATTCTGGAAACTCACAGAGGTTAAGGGAAAGGGTCTTGGGTAAAGAACCTTTTATTGGGGAAATGTCAATGTCATTGTCTTGGGGAAAGAACATTCTAGTGGAGTTTGGAAGAAAAATAATCGAATATAGACCCTGAGCCAGCGATTGTCAAGGCAGCAGAAGCATGCCAGTAGAAATGATTCATCCTCTGGAGGAAATTCCACTGAGGCTCTGAGTTATTCACTGCTTTTAAGATATGTGTGAGTTTAAGGTGTCTTTTATAATGATTTGACATATGCATTTGATATATATATTTTGAAGTGATAACACTGATAAGGTTAGTGAACACATGTTTCATTGCACATAATTACCAGGGTTTTTGTCTTGTTGTTATTATGGTGAGTATATTTAAGGTCTGTACTCCCAGCCACTCTCAAATGAAAAGTACAGTATTGTTAACTATAGTCACAGTTAACAGGCAAGACCAGCTTAGAGGAACACAATCTAAGATAATAGGCATTTGGAATATCAAATGATCTTTTTTTCTCTTATACTCTTCTTTGGCTTACATGTTCCTTTTAGAAAGATTTTCTCCCCATAGTAGACAAAAGAACATGGTATACAGGCTGAAAAGGAAGGTTTTATATTTTTATGTTTAAGAGTGAATCATGGTGCTTTTCTAATTTCAAAACTAATATCAGGCCCATCATTGGATAAAGAGCAACAGCATCTACCTCCTTCTCACTTACTAAAAATGACTCAGTTGTGTGGAGAGGTATAAATCTTGATCTCTACATCCTTACTGTGCATTTAAATTTACAACCCAAGATGTAATTTGCTTGGTCTTTGCTGTTTTTATGCATCAGAGTCCCTCATAGGCACAGGTATGAGAAGGACATTTAACAGAGAGTTCAGTAGTTAGAGATGTAACCACCAGAGGGTGGTGCACCTTTGCTGATCAGAACATGTGGATTGTTCATTTGAGTGGATTCTGAATGGATAGGTAGGCTTGGGCAGAAGCAGAACCTTTTCCTTATTGGCTGGGTAGACAGTGAAAGAAACCACTAGAGAAAAGAAGGGATCACTTGGTAACAGAAGCAGCTCTCCTGGCCAGAGACTGCAGGTCCACAATCGATCCTAAATGGGAAAAACAATGAAGACACCCATTGGAGCTTTAATCACATTCTTGTGGCTGCAGCTGGACTGTGAGTTGAGGGTTTAAGGGAAATACAGTGTATTGGTAGATATTCATTAGACACTGAGACTGACTTTATTCAGGTTTCTTCTAGTTATTGTAGGAAAAAGAAAAGTAAACTCTAGAGCTCAATAATTTAGCAGTCCTTCTCCTTTCTCTGACTTCTGCTTTCTCCATAGGTGTCAGCCTGGGAAACAAGGTGGAACAGAGTCCTTCTACCCTGAGTGTCCAGGAGGGAAACAGCTCTGTTATCACTTGCACTTATACAGATGGTAACTCAGTGTATTTCCCTTGGTATAAGCAGGAACCTGGGAGAGGTCCCCAGCTCCTTATAGCTATTCGTTCAAATAAGGGCAAAGAGGAAGACCAGAGACTGACTGTTTTATTGAATACTACGGCCAAACATCTCTCCCTGCACATCGCAACCACTGAAGCTGGAGACTCAGCTGTCTACTTCTGTGCAGCAAGGACACAGTGCTTCCCAGACATCTTCTGTCTGTACTCAAACCTGTGACTGGGGCAGCCCCCTTCCTTTGGTGCAACCTTCAAATATGACAGATGTTATATTGTTTGTCTGCAGGTGGAAACTGATGTGCCAGTCATAAAAAGCATGTGAAAGAAAGTGGAAGTCACTCAGTCGTGTCCAACTCTTTGCTACGCCATGGATATAGTCCATGGAATTCTCCAGGCCAGAATACTGGAATGAGTAGCCTTTCCCTTCTCCAGGGGATCTTCCCCACGCAGGAATCGAACCCAGGTCTCCCAATTGCAGGCAGATTCTTTACCTGCTGAACCACAGGGGAAGCCCAAGAATACTGGAGTGGGTAGTCTATTCCTTCTCCAGGGTATCTTCCCCACCCAGGAATCGAACCGGGGTCTCCAGCATTGCAGGTGGATTCTTTACCCACTGAGCTATCAGGGAAGCCATAAAAAGCATTGGATAAGAATATTAGGCTCAAGGGTAGCTAGAAAGGGTTAGAACATGTTGTTGGATACCTGTTGCTTACTGAATTCTTGAAGAGCGTTAGTAATTTACTGATTGATTTTGAAATTGTAAGACCGACTTTACATTTTGCCATTCTGACTCCTCTTCTACAAATACTTCCCCTGTTATCCATATCACAAGCCTTATTATGAATGGGCTTTTAAAATATTGTGCTTTGAAAACAGCATATTTTTCTGATTATACAAATTATATGCCAAATATAAGAAAATGCTTTATATAATTAATATGATATTGAAAATTCTATGATCACACAATGTTGCTAATATTCAGTTTACTCTTTTTATAAATTCCTATCTTAATTAGTATCTTTTTCCACTTAATATTAAATACTGAACTGAGCATTCCTCATTTCACTGTCTTGTTCCCAAACATCAGCTTTGAAATATCTCTATGAGAAATATTAATAAATTACAATTTTACATTGTTTGACGTCCCTTTTATGTGCATTGACCACTTTCTTATTGAGAAAATGTGATGTGTGTTTTCCTTTAGTGTCCAGTAACAGAATATATTTTTTGTGTATTTGAGGAAAAGTAAGATAGAAAGTGATTTGAAAATGTCATGTTCAAATGATTGCAAATCAAATGGTGTATTTGCTTTCTCCTGTCTGTGGACAATTTACTGCAAACTTGATGGCCTTCTCTTGATGCTAGGAGGCCACTCTGGGTGTTGATAGCCCCCATGTTTCTTACTTTTCTTAGGGGGAGGCTGGCTGCTCACATCTGTCTGTTTCCTCCAGGCCAGCAGGGTGGGGCCGCCACTGCCCATGCTCACGAGGCATCTGCAGAGCCTCACTCTGGCTGCTCTTTGAGTCCTGGGAGCAGTGACAGGGAGGGGTGGTGTTTGAGTCAGACGTTGTGTGATGGCTGGTACCCCTGGGCCACTTTTGATGATTGGCAGGCAAGGCATCCCCGGTGACTGGTGGGCAGTCCTGAGGGAGCCAGTGCCCTGGCAGTAGGAAACTTGTCCACTTTAATGCCCTCCTGGAGACCTGGCTGCCGTTCCCAGGGGCTCCCCACTCCCCAGCAGAGCAGCACACTTAAGTGTTCTGGGTGAGGAGAGAAAAGGGCGAGTCTTCTCTGTAGGTTCTCCCAAAGCTGGAGAGCAGATGCTCACTCACAGGCTCTCACTTTCCTCTGTGGAGAAATCGCAGGTCAAGAATGTTTCTCCTGGAGCCCAGCTGTGTGCTGTGAGGGGAGGGGTGAGGAAGGTAATGGGAAATTGTTCCCCTAACCCTCTGCAGTGTGTCTGACGTCAGACAGTGTGCGGGAACTTCTCTGCTGGATTTCTGGACTTCTCAAAGCTCCGTTGGAATATGACTGTGAAAATTGGCGTTTTTGGCGGGGTGAAAAAATGGTAGAAGATTCCTATTTTGCTATTTTGAATTCAGTATTTGAAATCTTAATTCCTAAGTAATTACATAGGAAAATGGACTATTTTTTACTTATATTTCTGTTTATTTTGAATTTTAATCCACTGTGGAGATCATGTAGCCATCACAAGATCCTGACACAGAACAGCTCCGCTGCTCCCCAGAACGCCCCGTGCTCCCCTTTTGTGAAGACAAACCGCCCGATTCCTGTGCTGTGCTGTGCTTAGTCACTCAGCTGTGTCTGACTCCTCTCGACCCCACAGACCGTAGCCTGCCCAGGCTACTCTGTCCACGGGGATTCTCCAGGCAAGAATATTGAAGAGGGTTGTCATGCCCTCCTAAAGGGGATCTTTCCAACCTAGGGATCAAACTCAGGTTTCCCTCATTGTAGGCAGATTCTTTATTGGCTGAACTACCAGGGAAGCCCATGAATACTGGAGTGGGTAGCCTATCCCTTCTCCAGGGCATCTTCCTAACCCAGGAATTGAACTGTGGTCTCCCGCATTGCAGGCAGATTCTTTACCAGCTGAGCTACAAGGGAAGAACCCCCCCACCCCCCCACCCATACTGAACTCATTGCAAAAATTTAAAAAAATATAAATTCAGAGTTTGATGTGAGACTGTCCAAAGAATTGTTCCAGGTATGTATGTACTTTGAGTAACAGAATACAATCATGAGATCCTTTAATTGAGAAGTTTAAAAGACTTAAATAATATGAAGAGACATTAATGATACTTCATATTTAGTCAACCTGTTGTTAGAAAAAAGTTGGGTGTTTTTAAGTTAGAGAACAATTCCTACTGTATGTAGTTGCATTAAACTTAATGGAGATTCCACTGCAAGATCTAAAGATGCTTCAAACAATTTCTCTGAGGCTGTCATTACTGTGACAGGAAGATGTGAAGTAAACAGTGAAGTGAAAGTCACTCAGTCCTGTCTGACTCTTTGCGACCCCATGGACTATACTGTCCATGGATTTCTCCAGGCCAGAATACTGGAGTGGGTAACCTTTCCCTTCTCCAAGGGATCTTCCCAACCCAGGGATTGAATCCAGGACTCCCATATCGCAGGCAGGTTCTTTACCAGCTGAGCCACAGGGGAAGCCCAAGAATACTGGAGTGGGTAGTCTATCCCTTCTATAGTGGATCTTCCCAACCCAGGAATCTAACTGGGGTCTCCTGCATTGCAGGTGGATTCTTTACCAACTGAGCTATCAGGGGAAGATAAGTTTTGGCTAATGTATCAAGAAATAGGCTGTGATAGGCAGTGGATCTTTGTTGTTTGCCATGGTGTTGAGTCATATCCCTAGGCATGGCTTTCCTGTTATAGTCATACACAAACAAAGATTTATTACAGACAGGAAGTGGTTAGGGCTGTGGTAGCACAGGTGTAGGGTTGGGGGTGGAATCAGTGGTGATCTTATGGTTAGCTGTCTTATGGAGGTGTATGAGATCACCTGCTATGTATTTCCTTTAGAGATGGGCATATAGGATATATAACAGTTTGGTACGGCTTGTTTATGGTCCCAGTTGAGTTAATGGGATGAATATAAGTTCAAAGGCTTGATAACCTAATGACAAAACTAAGGTATCTAATCTGGCTTTCATGAACAGATCTGGACTGTCAAAATTAGTAGAGAATAAAAGGGGATTTCTGTGACAGGAGTCAATCTCTGCAACCTCAGCCTAAACTCCTTAGCAAAAGGTGATAAGACTTTCCTGCTTTGGCCCCAAGATGAGCAACTGAAAATATTGATAGTGAGGAGAAGCATTATTGTAACAATAGGCAGAAAGTGAAGAGGAACTAAAAAGCCTCTTGATGAAAATGAAAGAGGAGAGTGAAAAAGTTGGCTTAAAGCTCAACATTCAGAAAACTAAGATTATGGCATCTGGTCCCATCACTTCATGGGAAATACATAGGGAAACAGTGGAAACAGTGGCTGGCTTTATTTTTTGGGGCTCCAAAGTCACTGCAGATGGTGATTGCAGC
This sequence comes from Cervus elaphus, assembly GCF_910594005.1. NCBI lineage: Eukaryota > Metazoa > Chordata > Mammalia > Artiodactyla > Cervidae > Cervus > Cervus elaphus. The sequence continues at coordinate 76,461,986 of NC_057826.1, forward strand.
CATGAAATTAAAAGATGCTTACTGCTTGGAAGGAAAGTTGTGACCAACCTAGATAGCATTTTATAAAGCAGAGACATTACTTTGCCAACAAAGGTCTGTCTAGTCAAGGCTATGGTTTTTCCAGTGGTCATGTGTGGATGTGAGAGTTGGACTATTAAGAAAACTCAGTGCTGAAAAATTGATGCTTTTGAACTGTGGTGTTGGAGAAGACTCTTGAGAGTCATTTGGACTGCAAGGAGATCCAACCAGTCCATCCTAAAGGAGATCAGTCCTGGCTGTTCATTGGAAGGACTGATGTTGAAACTGAAACTCCAATACTTTGGCCACCTCATGCAAAGAGTTGACTCATTGGAAAAGACTCTGATGCTGGGAGGGAATGGGGGCAGGAGGAGAAGGGGACGAGAGAGGATGAGATGGCTGGATAGTATCACCGACTCAATACATGAGTTTGAGTAAACTCCGGGAGTTGCTGATGGACAGGCAGGCCTGGTGTGCTGCGATTCATGGGGATGCAAAGAGTTGGAAACAACTGAGTGACTGAACTGAACTGAACTGAGGCAGAATAGAAGAGCTAAAGTGCTTTGCCTTCTTACCATAAAGTGATTTATTTCTACCTTAGGTGGAAGAACAGAACACAGATGTGAGGATGCATAATTAGTGTGTCTTATATTATTTCCATAATACATTACAGATAATAGTTTTAAATAAGAGCGGCTCACTCATTTCCTTCACAGAAGCAATGACCCAACACAGCATTGTGTGTATGTGTATGGAGGAGGGGTCTTCCTTGCAATATCAAATTTAACTTGTGTTTATTTTAAGATGTAATTGCTATCAGTCGAAGAGCTGGTTAATACAAAAGGAAGTTTGGGGTGAATAGGACTCTCACCTGGTTTATGGAGAAGTTGATGTAACCCACATCAACTTGCTACTCAGCTAACTACATCAACTTGCTACTCAACTTGTTACATCAACTAACCCCTATTTCCTGCTGTGGGGCAGCAGCAGCTCATACCCAGCAGTTCTTCCCTCACCCTGTCAACCTCACCTCACCTTGCAAAGCCTTGACACTGAAGAAGAAGATATTTTCCTTCTAGTGGAAGAGTTGAAACATGCTTCTCTCCAGCCTTCTGAAGGTGGTCATGGCTTCACTGTGTTTCGGTAAGGATGGTCCCAGTGGGATTGTGCCTCTTCTGTGACCTAAAGATCAAGGGAACAGGCAGTCTTAAGGGTACCCTGGGAAGGAAGTCTAGCTGAGTGTAAAGTAGAATTTCTTTATTCTACACCACTTATTCCTAAATCTCTGTTGTTTTTGTTCAGTACCTAATTTGTGTCTGACTCTTTGCAACCCCATGGACTGCAGAACACCAGGTTCCCCTGTTCCTCTCTATCTCCCAGAGTTTCCTCAAATTCACGTCCATTGAGTCAGTGATACTATCTACTCATCCCATCTTCTGCTGCACCCTTCTTTTCTCTTCAATCTTTCCCACCATCAGGGTCTTTTCCAACATGTCTGCTCTTTGCCTCAGGTGACCAAAGTATTGGAGCTTCAGCTTCAGCACCAGTCCTTTCAGTGAATATTCAGGGTCGATTTCCTTTAGGATTGGCTAGTTTGATTTCCTTGCAGTCCAAGAGACTCTCAAGAGTCTGCTCCAGCACCACAATTTGAAAGCATCAATTCTTGAGCACTCAGCCTCCTTTCTGGTCCAACTCTCACATCCAAACATGACTATTGGAAAACCTATAGCTTTGACTATACAGATTTTTACTGGCAAAGTGATGTCTCTGTTTTTTAATACACTGTCTAGGTTATTCATAGCTTTCCTTCCAAGGACCAAGTGCTTTTTAATTTCATGGCTGCCGTCTACTTCTATCTGTTTTTTCCCTCTAGGATCCAGTATTACCCAGAAAGTAACTCAAGACCAACCACCAATGTCAGTGCAGGAGAAAGAAACTGTGACCCTGGATTGCACATACGACACCAGTGGTACAACTTACAGTCTGTTCTGGTACAAGCAACACAGCAGTGGGGCGATGACCTTCCTCATTCGCCAGGACTCTTATAACAAGCAAAATGCCACAGAAGGCCGCTACTCATTAAATTTCCAGAAGGCAAGCAGATTCATCAAACTTACCATCTCAGCCTCACAGCTGGAGGACTCTGCAGTGTATTTCTGTGCACTGAGGGAGCCCACAGTGAGAGGTGTGCAGGAGGGACCTGCACCAAAACCCAGAGTTCTAATGATACACCCACCTGCGGTAGGACCAGGGTGGGGGATTGCCTTCACAGACAGGAAGTGGTTAGTACTGCGGCAGCACAGGTGTAGGTTTAGAGGGGAAACACTCACTCTAAGAAAGTATTTCTCTAGGTTCATAGACCATGTCTAGAGCTACCACTCATCAAAAACATTCTTATCCCTGAAAATTTGGATTTAAATTTCTTATCGAAGACAAATATAACCACCAAAATCTTTACCGTATGGTGATTAGATAAAACTAGAAGAATTGACTAAGGAAATTCAAAAATGTCAGAATTAAAAATCAGTTTAAAATATGTGTGAATTATTGGTCTTTCAGATCAGTTCAGTTCAGTTCAGTTGCTCACCCATGTCCTGCTCTTTGTGACCCCATGGACCGAGGACACCAGACCTCCCTGTCTATCACCAACTCCTGGAATCTACTCAACTCATGTCCATTGAGTCAGTGATGCCATCCAACCATCTCATCTTCTGTTGTCCCCTTCTTCTCCCACCTTCAGTCTTTCCCAGAATCAGGGTCTTTTCTGATGAGTCAGTTCTTCGCATCTGGTGGCCAAAGTACTGGAGTTTCAGCTTCAACATCAGTCCTTCCAATGAATATTCAGGACCGATTTCCTTTAGGATGGACTGGTTGGATCTCCTTGCAGTCCAAGAGACCCTCAAGAGTCTTCTCCAACACCACTGTTCAAAAGCATCAATTCTTCGGCCCTCAGCTTTCTTTATAGTCCAACTCTCACATCCCTACATGACTACTGGAAAAACCATAGCCTTGACTAGACAGACCTTTGTTGGCAGAGTAATGTCTCTGTTTTTTAATATGCTGTCTAGGTTGGTTGTAACTTTTCTTCCAAGGAGTAAGTGTCCTTTAATTTCATGGCTGCAGTCACCATCTGTAATAATTTTGGAGCCCCCCAAAATAAAGTCTGTCACTGTTTCCACTGTTTCCCCATCTATTTGACATGAAGTGATGGGACCAGATGCCATGATCTTAGTTTTCTGAATGTTGAGCTTTAAGCCAACTTTTTCACTCTCCTCTTTCACTCTCATCAAGAGGCTCTTTAGGTCTTCTTCGCTTTCTGCCATAAAGGTGGTGTCATCTGCATATCTGAGGTTATTGATATTTCTCCCACCAATCTTGATTCCTGCTTGTGCTTCTTCCAGCCCAGCGTTTCTCATGATGTACTCTGCATATAAGTTAAATAAGCAGGGTGACAATATACAGCCTTGACGTACTCCTTTCCTGATTTGGAACCAGTCTGTTGTTCCATGTCCAGTTCTAACTGTTGCTTCTTGACCTGCATACAGATTTCTCAAGAGGCAGGTCAAGTGGTCTGGTATTCCCATCTCTTTAAGAATTTTCCAGAGATCAATTTGTTCAATAAATATTTATTGTATTTATATTATATCACTGACATTACTTGGAATGAGGAAGGTGGTGAAATCTCTCTGTGGCAGTCCTCTTTTTGAATATCTGTTTGAACACAGTTTTATATCATTTAATGAGTAAGTTTATTTTAGATTTATTAGTGGAATCAATGTACTCTCATTTACTTTCTAAAAGGTTTAATATGTCACAAACTTTGTCCTAATGCTCATTCTGCATTATTAACAACTCTAGCATGAAATAGCTCAATTTCTATAATATAGTTTAACTGCCTCCCATCAATCTTATTCACAAAGTGATTAATAATTAGCTGCTCTTAGAAGGACATTGTGAAGGAGAAGAGTATGAATTGTCTTCTTTCTCTGCTCTTGCCCTTTGCTGTGCCACTCTTGAAAAAGTATTTTTACCATCATGTGACTGATTTTGCAACCCTCTAGGCCCTCTTTTTCAATCAGTGTTAACACAGTCCAAAATACTCCTTATCTCCAATTTCCTCCTACCTCTAACCTCATTTTCTCAGTGCCTTAAAATCTAATGGTAATGGATGATTGATAAGTGGTCCTGTATTATAACTCCCTCCTATATTTGCATTTGGAAGCAGATGTGTAAAGTAGAATTCTTAAAATACTCCCTTAAATTTTTTTAAATTAAATTTTTATCATTTGACATTCATTTTTATTACTTTAACTATTTTAAGTGTTCAATCCAGTGATACTAAGTATGTTTGCATTGCTGTTCGGCAAACACCATCTATCTCTAGTACTCTTTGCATCTTGAAAAATTGAAAATTTATTCTTATTAAAGACAACCTCCTCAGGACTTCCCTAGTAGTCCAGTGATTAAGACTCCATGCTTACAATGCAGGGGACACAGGTTTGATCCCTAGTCAGGGAACTGATATTCCCCATGCCTCAATGTGCAGCCAAAAATGTAAATGAAAAAAAAAAGACTAACTCCTCATTCCCTTGTCCCTCCAACCCATGGCCACTACTGTTCTACTTTCTCTTTCTATGAGTTTGACTACTTTAGATAATTCATATAAGTCAAATTACAAAATATTGGTCATTTTGTGACATTTCTTTTATTATAATGTCCTCAAATTTCATCCATGTTGTAGATTTTTTTTATACCTTTCTAAAGTTGAATAATATTCCATTATACACACACAGTACTTTTTGTCTACTCATTCATCTGTTGATGAACATTTGGGTTCCTTCCATCTTTTCGTAGAAACATGGATATATGAATATCTCAGTATTTGGGGTATACATCCAAATTCTTTCAAGTGTTTTGAATATAATATAATAAGAAGTAGAATTGCTGGATCACATGGCAGTACAGTTTTTAAATTTTTGAGAAACGTTTATCCTGGTCAGTCTGAAAAACTATGCTCTAGACTACTTTATCACATGCCAAGTTAAAGGAAAAGAGAAATAGAGTGACCAGTAGTCATGAATGAGGTTTCAGAATTCTAGTGGTTTACGGAAACCTAGAAGAGTTTGGTGCACTGGTATGGAGCACTGCTGCTCAGGTGCCTAGTAAGTAGGAGTCTGAAGGGGATGGTCAAGGCACTCCCTGGTGGCCATCTTCTGAACTGCACCTTAAATTTTTTTTTTTTTTTTTTTTAATTTTATATTATATTGGAGTATACCTGATTAACAATGTTGTGATAGTTTCAGGGGCACAGCAAAGGAATTCAGCCATACAGGTACTTGTATCCATTCTCCCCCAAGCTCCCATCCCATCCAAGCTGCCACGTGACATTAGGCAGAGTTTCCTGTGCTAGACATTAGGGCCTTGTTGGTTATCCATTTTAAATAGAGCAGTGTGTACATGTCCATCCCAAACTCCCTAACTATCTCTCCCCCCATCCTTCCCCTTTGGCAACCATTAGTTCGTTCTTCATGTCTGTGAGTCTGTTTCTGTTTTGTAAACAAGTTCATGAGTATTCTTTATGTTTCTTTCCTCTTTTGGCGAAAGGGCCAAATTTATAATTATTTAATTAGTTCAGTTTGCATAAGTAAAGAACCTATTAAAAGACTGTCTTAAAATATTTCAAAGATTCGAGAAGTAATTTTGCTGCCCTCTCTCTCTCAAAATGTCTCTGAAAAGTATCTATAGGGGAAAAAAGGGAACAGATTTTTGCTATTAGACAAGTCTGTGTTCAAAACTTTTAACTCTAAAATTAAGTTTCTAGATAGCTTTGTTTTACTATTTGTAAAGTGATAGAGTGATATCTTCTTTAATATTTTGTTGTGACAATTTATTAGTAATGTATCCACAGAGATTAACAAGTCACAGATGATTACTGACAGCAACCTCTATAGGTACAGAAAAAGCATTGGACAAAACTCAGTGTCTATTCTTGATTAAAAACTCCCAGCAAATTAGGACTTAAGGGAATTCATTAACTTAATAAAGGTCCTCTACAAAAAAATCTACATCAAATACACTTGATGGCGAAAGACTGAACGCTTTCCTTCAAATTTCAGGAATAAGGGAACAATTTTGACTGGCATCACTTGTACTGAATATTGGACTAAGGGTCTTAGCCAGTGCAATAAGGCAGGAGAAAGAAACAAAAATCATACAGTTTGGAAAAGAAGAAGTGAATCTACCTTTCGTCACAGACAGCATAATTATCTGAGTGTCAAATCCAAGGGAATTTGCAAAAAAGTTACTAGAAAAAAACGAAAGTTAAACAAAGTCAAATATATACCTAACATAGGCTCCAGTCATTCCACTCCCGGATATTGACCCCAGAGAAATGAAAGTATGACTATAAAAAATCTTATTCGCACATGTTCAAAGCAGCTTTATTTGTAACAGCCACAAACTAGGACTAACCTAAATGTCCATCAGTAGGTGAATAGATAAACGTATCTATAGATAAGTCATATCCATATAGTGGAATACTACTCAGCAATACAAAGGAATGAAACATGATTATAATAGCCATGGAAGAATCTTAAAATAATTATGCTGAATGAAAGAAGCTATCAAAGGCACATATCATACCATTTATTTGAAATTACTGAATATGCAAGCTATTTTATGAGAGAAATGTTTCTTGAAAATGGGAGTAGGAAGTGAAGAGAGGGCTGAGAGGACTAAGAAGAGACAAGAGGAAACTTTTGGGGTGATGCATTGTTCATTATCTTGATTGTGGTGATGGTTTCACAAGTATATACAAGTGTCAATCTTATTAAGTTAAGGAGGTACAATTTATTTTAAAGAGAACTATGCATTAATAAAGCCATTAAAATCCAAATACAGCAAATACTTTTCTTCAGTGTTGTACAAGTCTTCTTTTATGACCCCAAAAAGCAAAAATACTTCTTCTGTATGTACTCATTGGCCTTAAACTGTGTTTTTTTAAAGTAGAGAGAACAACTATCTGCCTCCATATGCTATACATTTATTTTCAGTCCTACATCATTGCAGCCTATTTTGCATTCTTTCTATATACCAGAATTGCCAGCAGATTCTTTACCATCTGAGCCACCAGGGAAACCCACCTACCAGAACAGAAGTTTGTAACTCATTTTCCAGAATTTCTTTCTAGAGTATTTTTGAGGCAGTTTCTCACTATGTGATTTGGAAGGTGGAGAAGAAAGGAAGGAGTATGTGAATTCAAGCAGTATCTGAGCCTGGTTTTTTTAACTTCAAGTCTGGATTTGGGAAATGATCCATGTGCTGACTCTGACTCATGAAATTCCTTGATGTGAATCTGAGAAGAGTGAATTCCCAGAAACAGAATGGGCTAAGCTTCCATCTGTGTCTTTAGGGATCTATGCTTACAGGCCTTTACAGAAGATGAATGCCTCTTAGAACTTCATCTTGATACTCCTCAGAGGTTTTGTTTTATAAAATGAATGGTCATAAAAAGAGAGCTAAAGAAGTGTTTGTTTTTGCTGCTGGTACTCAAAAAGAGAAGTTTTGAGTATGCATGTAGTCCTGGGAACATCCTGTTGCTCCCTGATCTTTGACAACTACCTTGATCTAGGACATCTGTCCCAAATGAAAACTTGTAAACCAACATCAGACTGGCTGCGACCCAACTTCTTGGGGAGGTTTCAAAACTTACAGATTCATGGGTCTCAACTCTGGATAATGTGATTCATGAAGTTATTGGTGGGCCCAGAATGTGTAATTTTAAGTCATTCACTCATTAATTCTATTTTCAGCTGTCATGTGAATATTGGCTGAGAGGTCTTTAACAATTTGAAAAACTGGGAAAGAAGAGCATCCTAACTCATGCTCTGGGCTTTTGACACAAATCCACACCTTCAGGGTTTCAAACACTGGGGGAAAATTATTTGGTTAAAGTTTGGCAACAAAATGTGGCAGATAGAATAGAAAGTATCTTTGAGGCTAGATTTCAACTAAGAATATATAATAGGATTAGTACTTGTCTGATTTACATAGGCCAACCCTCTTATCTTAGAGTCAAGGAAGAAGTAGGAGAATAAGATATTGATCTTAGATAATTCTACAAGGATTTGATAATTTCAATTATGATATTTCTTTTGTTTTCACATTTTAATGATTCTGAAATTCAGAATTATTTGACTATTGATAAGACAATGTGACTTTTTCCCTTGAAAAAAATTTATTAGAAAGATAACATTTCTTACAAATGATATTATTTTAGGACTGAGAAAATATTTTATTTCAAGTAGTAGTGATTCCACAATCAAAGACCCTTTATTCATTACTTTTTTTGTGGTAGAGCAAATATTTAGTGAGCATGTAATAAACATCAGTCAGGGTTTCCCTGGTGACTCAGTGGTAAAGAATCTGCCTGCCAATGCAGGAGACTCAGGTTCGATCCCTGGGTTGGGAAGATCCCCTGGAGAAGAAAATGGCAACTCCAGTATTCTTGACTGGGAAATCCCATGGAAAAAGGAGCCTAGCAGGCTACAGTCCTTAGGGTTGCAAAAGAATCAGACATGACTGATTCAGTGACTAAACAACAAATAATTGTCAGTCACTCTTCTATAAATTGGGGTACAATGCTGAAAAACAGAGATTCACTCAGTAATGACCTAGCTTCTTATTACTTCCTCTGTGAAAGTGAAGTCACTCAGTCATGTCCCACTCTTTGCGACCCCGTGGACTGTAGCCCACCAGGCTCCTCAGTCCATGGGATTCTCCAGGCAAGAATACTGGAGTGAGTTGCCAATTTCTTTCTCCAGGGGATCTTCCCAACCCAGGGATCGAACCCAGATCTCCCGCATTGCAGGCAGACGCTTTAACCTCTGAGTCACCAGGGAAGGCCTGTAATCAGCCACAAACTCTTCTGACAGTCAGTGGATTATAGGTTGGCCCACAATGGATACATGAGAATATAAAATACTATATTAAAGTGCTTAAGAAAATTGATATCTTCTTAGCTACAAAAATACCTGGGATGCTTTGTTGAAGAACTTCCATGTCAGGTAGTATCCTAAGAACAAAACAGACTTGAGAAATGTTGACAGCTGTTGATCAGATTTCCAAGCTCCACCTAAAGACTGACATGTGCTTCGTGGATAAAGTCAAGGGTAACATTTTTCTAATTTAGGGAGGAGACCAGGATACTTGGGCTTCCCTGGTGGCTCAGTCAGTAAAGAGTCTGCCTGCAGTGTGGGAAACCCAAGTTCGATCCCTGGGTCGGGAAGATCCCCTGGAGAAGGAAATGGCAACCCACTCCAGTATTCTTGCCTGGAGAATCCCATGGACAGAGGAGCCTGGCAGGCTACAGTTCACGGGGTCTCAAAGAGTTGGACACGACTTCACTTTCACTTTATTTCATACATGCATCGCATTTCTATCCCTGTCCACCAGAGGGTGCAGTTTCCTAACACAGACACGTTTCCTGTGTGTCTAAACTTCACTGAAACTAAACCTCACTGTGACTTCACCATTTCTTCATGTTAAGAGTCAAGAACGTTCTTCAGGAGACACTCTAGAGATGATCTCTTCTCCAGGATTAGTGACTGTGATACTCGTCCTGCTGGGTAAGCAAAACGCCTGTAAAAATTTGGATCCTTTCTTCTGTTATATCAACAAAACCTTTAAGCATAATTTTATCCCAGAGTTTTATGCCCAAGATCACAGAGAACTCTCTTATTTTCCCCTAGGACAAACCCGTGGAGACTCAGTGAGCCAGATGGACGGCCAAGTGACCCTTTTGCAAGGGGCTACCTTGACTGTGAACTGTACTTATTCAGCCACCGGGTACCCCTTTCTTCTCTGGTATGTCCAGTATCCTGGAGAAGGTCCAGAACTCTTCCTGAAAGCCATGAAGGCTAATGACAAGGAAACCAACAAAGGTTTTGAAGCCACATACAATGCAAAAACCACCTCCTTCCACTTGGAGAAAGCCTCAGTCCAGGAGTCAGACTCGGCTGTGTACTACTGTGCTCTGGGTGACACAGTGACGGAAACTGCAGGGGGAGCTGAGCGCAAACTCTGAGCAGCGACGGGACCTGGATGCACTGTGGTTCCAGCAGGGCCTGTGGTTGTCTGTCTCTTAGTCTCTGGTTGATACTAAAAACGTACAAATGGCTAAAGCATAAGAATAAGAAGAGAATATTCCCCATACCCAACTCTTTACTAGTAAAACTGAAAACTCTCTGACACCAATAGTTCCTTTTCCAGGGTCAAAGTAATTTCAAGGTAAAACCACATAATCAATGAAGTGGTGTTTTGCATATTCTTGAAAAATCCTGCTTCCACAAGTTGTTCCAAGTCACCCAGGTGGGTATTACTATGCCTCACTATACTTTCAAAGAACCAAAGTGTGCCAGATGAGGTGTTGTCTGCACAATGTCTTCCTTTTTTTTTTTTTAAATATATTTTTTTCCATTTATTTTTATTAGTAGGAGGCTAATTACTTTACAATATTGTAGTGGTTTTTGCCATACATTGACATGAATCAGCCATATATTTACATGTGTTCCCCATACTGATCCCCCCTCCCACCTCCCTCCCCATCCCATCCTTCTGGGTCTTCCCAGTGCACCAGCCCTGAGCACTTGTCTCATGCATCCAACCTGGGCTGGTGATCTGTTTCACCATTGATAGTATACTTGTTTCAATACTATTCTCTCTGAACATCCCACCCTTGCCTTCTCCCACAGAATCTAAAAGTCTGTTCTGTACATCTGTGTCTGTTTTTCTGTTTTGCATTTGGGTTATCGTTACCATCTTTTTAAATTCCATATATATGCATTAGCATACTGTATTGGTCTTTATCTTTCTGGCTTACTTCACTCTGTATAATGGGCTCCAGTTTCATCCATCTCATTAGAACTGATTCAAATGAATTCTTTTTAATGGTTGAGTAATATTCCATTGGGTATATGTACCATAGCTTCCTTATCCATTCGTTACTGATGGGCATCTAGGTTGCTTCCATGTCCTGGCTATTATAAACAGTGCTGAGATGAACATTGGGGTACACATGTCTCTTTCAGATCTGGTTTCCTCGGTGTGTATGCCCAGGAGTAGGATTGCTGGGTCATACGGCAGTTCTATTTCCAGTTTTTAAAAGAATCTCCACACTGTTCTCCATAGTGGCTGTACCAGTTTGCATTCCCACCAACAGTGTAAGAGGGTTCCCTTTTCTCCACACCCTCTGCAGCACTTATTGCTTGTAGACTTTTGGATAGCAGCCATTCTGACTGGCGTGTAATGGTACCTCACTGAGGTTTTGATTTGCATTTCTCTGATAATGAGTGATGTTGAGCATCTTTTTATCTCTAACACCATACACAAAAATAAACTCAAAATGGATTAAAGATCTAAATGTAAGACCAGAAACTATAAAACTCCTAGAGGATAACAAAGGCAAAACACTCTCCAACATGAATCACAGCAAGATCTTCTATGACCCACCTCCCAGAATATTGGAAAGAAAAGCAAAATTAAACAAATGGGACCTAATTAAACTTAAAAGCTTTTGCACAACAAAGGAAACTATAAGCAAGGTGAAAAGACAGCCCTCAGAATGAGAGAAAATAATAGCAAATGAAGAAACAGACAAAGGATTAATCTCAAAAATATACAAGCAATTCCTGCAGCTCAATTACAGAAAAATAAATGGCCCAATCAAAAAATGGGCCAAAGATCTAAACAGACATTTCTCTAAAGAAGACATACAGATGGCTAACATGCACAATGTCTTCCTGAGAGTGCATGGCATGAGAGGTGATAGGAGAGCCACAGCCTCCAAAAATTATCATTCTTAACAGAGAAATAAGGGATGAAAGGAGAAGGAACAAAATCTCATACATAATGAAACAGTGGAAAGAGAGGAAAGGATTTTATTCACATTTATCTCTTTATTCCCCTGGAACTCTAAGAAATTAGAAAGGGTGTACGCCTGAAAATACAAAGAGAACAGAAAAAGAGTTAGCAGCGCAGAGTGCTGTCAGCAGATTTCAGAGGATGAGAAGTGTAAGGAAGAAGGAAGACTCGTCTTGTAGAATAGTTGGAGAAGGAACCTAGACCTCACATGAGATGCATCAGAATGTGTCCTGAGCACCTGTGCAAAGGTTAAGAAAACACGGCACCAATCATCTTTGAGTAATTGAGAAAGACAGTGTTGCTCCGATAAGTGCATATGTGTGAGTGTTGAAGGTTTTGGGGAGCACTAAAACAGGAGGCCTGAGTGAGGTCGTTTGTAAGGAAAGAATAGCCATGCTCTTCACAATTCTTTATGACAAGCAATGATGACTTTCTAAACAGCATACAGAGAAGGCAATGGCAACCCACTCCAGTACTCTTGCCTGGAGACTCCTATGGACGGAGGAGCCTGGTAGGCTGCAATCCATGGGGTCGCAAAGAGTCAGACACGACTGAGTGACTTCACTTTCATGCACTGGAGAAGGAAATGGCAACCCACTCCAGTGTTCTTGCCTGGAGAATCTCAGGGATGGGGGAGCCTGGTAGGCCACCGTCTATGGGGTCTCACAGAGTTGGACACGACTGAAGTGACTTAGCAGCAGCAGCAAACTCAGCATAAAAGTGGAAGTTAGTCTTTAATGAACTGAGAACAACACAAAAAATTCCCCCAAACTTTGTATGTGCTGTGCTGGGCTTAGTCACTTCAGCTGTGTCTGACTCTTTGCAACCCCATGGACTCCTCTGTCCATGGCTCCTCTGTCCATGGGATTCTTCAGGCACGAATACTGGAGTGGGTTGCCATTTCCTTGTCCAGGGGACCTTCCCAACCCAGGAATCGAACCCAGGTCAGGTAGATTCTTTACTGTATGAGCCACAGGGAAGACCAATAATACTGGAGTGGGTAGCCTGTCCCTTTTGGGGGGGAACTTTCCAACCAAGGAATTAAACGGGGGTCTCCTGCATTGCAGGCAGATTCTTTACCAGCTGAGCTACCCAAGTTTGTATGCTATTAAACTTTCTGACTTTTACTCATTGGTTAGCCTTTCTTTTCTTAAAAATGTTCTGTAATCTTTTTTCCCCTTCTTCCCTGTAACCCCTTGCAAACAATGATGTTTTTACTGTCACCATAGTTTTGCTTCGTCCAGAATATTATATAGTTGGAATCATATGGTGTGTAGCATTTTCAGATTGGTTTCTTTCACTTGTGTATGTGTGTGTTCAATCGCTTCAGTCCTGTCTGGCTCTTTGCGACCCTATGGACTGTAGCCATAACAATGGCTATGTGACACTTTTAAAGGTTACTTTCCATTTGCAGTTATTACAAAATATTGTCTATATTCTCCCTGTTATAACAATACATCCTTAAGCCTATCTTATTATACCCAGTTGTTTGTATCTCCCACAGCCACACCCTTCTATTGGCCCTGCCCCCACTAATAACCACCAGTTTGTTCTCTTTATCTATGAGGCTGCTTTTATTGTTATATTCACTAGTTTACTGTGTTTGTTAGATTCTATACACAGATGATATCATACAGTATTTGTCTTTCTCTGACATATTTCACTTAGCATAATGTCCTCCAAGTCCATCCCTGTTGCTGCAAATGGCAAAATTTTGTTCTTTTTAATAAGTTACCATATTTACAGCACAACTTCTGTAAATAAGGGTTTATTTTGAACTAAAGTAAAGAAATGAAAAAAAAAGCACAAAATGAAATTTATCAAATTTTTAAGGGATAAATTCCCATGAAATGACATTTTAAGAGTAACAGTTTATTTTTAGTCTCCATTCAATCTAGGCAGTGACTTTTTTTCTGACTACTTTCTTCATCAGGAAGCATGCAGTGAATGGGACCGGGGTTTTGTGATGCTGCAGTTGTTGGTCTGAATGGGTCTTTGTTGATGGTTTCAGCCCACTAGGGGGCACTGTAGGCTTTACAAGACGTGAAGACCTTTTCTGATGATTCCAAAGATGGAACAGTTAAGAGAGGAGCCCAGAGAGCATGGGGAACAGTCAAATTATAGACAGCAAAGGTGGGGAGAGGGGAACAGTGTTTGTGTAAAGTTCATCTCAGATGTCAGCTTTGTCATTGTATACAAGCTTTGGAAAGCTGTAGCCCTTACCTCTGTAAATCAATGGTGAGTATGATTCTCTGCACAGAGGTAGGGAAATAGGGATACTATTGAGCTCTGAGAGAATGGAAGCTCAGCAGAAAACATCTGCATGATCTGTATTCATTTTTCAAATTTTTATGACTGAATTCCCCAAACCCACTGACCCAGAAATTATTCCAATACCCTAGACCTCCTACCTTTTCACATATTTCCTCGAGAGTAGAAAGAACAAGAATAAAAAGAGGAAAAAATAAGGAACAAAAATTGAAGGAAAGGAGAAAGACAATATTGAATTTGAGCAAAAAAGTGTGACCAGATCAGAATCAGCTGTGGGTCAACAGGGAGTCCAAGATTTGGACAGTAGGAAGGGGAGGTGGAAATTAAGGCAGAGAGAACATTATACGCATGTCCTGTTTTTCAAGAACCAAATTCTTATTGGAATCTGTGCAGAGGCTGACTATATATCTTGGTTTCTAAATGATTTCAAGAAATTGTATTTACTTCTGCAATAAACAGTGCATGTATCAGATAGTTTTCCTTGATGAGAATTTTCACATAACTGAATTATCAAAATCTCTGCCAAACTATGCAGTTTGAAAAATGGGTTATCCGTCCCTATAATTCCTCAAGGTTCTATGTAATCCATCACGACACAATTCTTCTAAAAATATCATCTACCTTTCCTCACACACTATCCCACAATCTTCTCTTACATATAGTCCTTTAAGAAAAGAAAAATTTATCACTACACATATCGGAAATATTGCTTTTACCTCCCTGCACTGTCCCCCCAAACCTCAATTTTGGAGAAATTGCTGACCTTATTGCAGTCTCACCAGGCCACTGTGGGTGGAGTTTCCTGTTAAGTGAGCTGACACACCTCAGATGTGATTGGTACTCAGTGATTCTGGTGGAACATACTGACAGTAAGAACAACATTTCTCTGGCTCCAGGACTCTATATCCTTCAGAGTAGGGGCGAAGGCACCTCAGTTACCTGGGCAAGGGATCATGAAGAGACAGTGGGGAGCCCTGCTGGGGCTTCTGTGGGTCCAGATTTGCTGTGAGTCGGGGTCACCCCAGAGAGGGGGCTGGGGAGTGTCCACAGCCGTCAGTGGGCGGGAGGGGGGAGAGATGACCCGGGGCTCCTAGCTGGTCCTTCATCCTCAGGTGCTTCCTGAGAGAGTTTCCTGGTCTGGAAACCCCATCCACGACCCCTCAGTGACATCATATGTGTTTGCTTTTCTCTTTCCGAGCAGGGGTGGGAGGAGTGAAGGTGGAGCAGAGCCCTTCAGTCTTGAAGCTCCAGGAAGGAGCCAACTCTACTCTGAGGTGCAATTTTTCTGACACAGTGAGCCGTGTGCAGTGGTTCCAGCAGAATCCCGGAGGCAGCCTCACCACGCTGTTTTCCATAACTTCAGGGACGAAGCAGAAAGGAAGGCTGAGTTCCACAGTGAATTTTAAGGAACGGTATAGTACCCTACACATCGCAGCCTCCCAGCTGGAAGACGCAGCCGCCTACCTCTGTGCGGTGGAGGCACAGTGCTCCCCGGTGATCTGCAGCCTGTGCCCAAACTGCAGCTGCCTCAGCCCCGCCCCTCCGCAGGGCTACACCGTGCAAGTACCTTGTTACCTCTTTGGGATTCCAGATTCATACTTCAGCACTTTTTTCTTCCGAAGATCAGATCCTTTAGGACTGTCATTTCACTATTTGTCTTTTTTTTTTTTTTTTTGCCCTTCTTCATCCCAGAAATCTCTCGTGGATATAAAGCTCTAATATGGAACCATTGTCATAACTGATGTAGATGCCAATATTCAATGTCCTGTTAAAACAATGTAATGCTCCTGACAGATAAAATATAAGCTATATATAAATTTCTCTGATGGAAAATGCTTGAAAAAATATATGGTGATCAACAAACAGAAAGAGATGACTCAATTTTTTGGTTAACTGCACATGTGTGTTCCTTCAAAGTGAAAAGGGAATTAAATGTGTGCAATGCTTTTAAAGTTTGTATTCAGATTTTTGAGTCCTGGTAATAACAAATATAAGAAAAATAATTTTTTATGTGACGACAAGGCAGAGACTGGACCGCTGTGTCTGAAAGCCAAGGAGCACCAAACACTGAGGGCAGCTGCCACAGGCTGAGAGAAGGGCACGGGTCTACAGCGGCTCATCCACAGGTACCGACATTTGGGACTAACCAAGATGTCCTTCAGCAAGTGGATGGATAAGTAAATTGTGGTACCTCCAAACAATGGAATATTATTCAGTGTTAAAAAGAAATGGGCTGTCAAGCCTTAAAAATACAGAGGAAACTTAAATGCATGATACTAAGTGAAAGAAGTCAATCTAAAGGGCCGCCTACTATATGATTCCAACTATATGACATTCTGGGAAAGGCAAAATTATAAAGAGAGTAAAAACCAGTGATTGCAAGGATTGAGGGAAGTGGAAGGATGAATGGGCAGAGCACAAAGGATGTTTAGGAGTGAAACTACTCTCTGTGATACTATGATGATGAACACTGTACATTTCTGTAAATCCATAGAATGTACAACACCAAGAATGAATCCTAGTAAACTATAAACTTTGGGCGATTATAATGTGTTAATATGGGTTCATCAGTTGTGAGAAATAGACCAGTCTTGTGTGGAAGTTGATAAGAAGAGAGGTTATGCAAGTGTGGGAGTGGGAGGTATATTGGAAACCTCTGCATCTTCTCTTTAATGTTCCTGTGAACCTAAAATGATTGAAAGTCTCAAAAAATTAGATTCAGATACATGAAACTAATTTGTATGAAGAGTTAAAGCATTTTAGAAAAATGGTGCCACTAGAAACGTTGAAAGTGAAAGTGTTAGGTGCTCCATCCTGTCCTACTCTATGCGAGCCCATGGACTACAGCCTGTCAGGCTCCTCGTTCCACGGAATTCTCTGGGCAAGAATACTGGAGTGGGTTGCCATTTCCTACTCCAAGGGATCTTCCCGACCCAGGGATTGGACCCAGGGGTCGAACTCAGGTCTCCCGCATTGCAGGCAAGTTCTTTACCATTTGAGCCACCAGGGAAGCCACTAGAAACATTACCCAATGAGACTTTACCCTGCTTCTTGCAAAGAAGATTCCAAATTTCCATTTTGCACTGGTTCTAAAAATGACAGGTGATCCCCACCTAAACTTGCACGGAGAGACAGAAGCCAGAAAGCAATTTGGTTGCTTTAGAAAGAGTCTCTTGCTTTACCTGTTGGCAGCTCATCGACTTCCTCTGGGCCCTCCAGTCATGCAGATGTTTTTTCTTTTATTCCTACAAGATGAAATAAGACTTACAGAATTAATCACCAAAAGAACATCTCCTTACAGATTCAGTCACAAAGCCCCTTTGACCTCACTGTCTGTGATGACGCTCACATTCAGTGAGCCCCGTCCCATTTTATGCCATTTTACTCTGGATTTATATTCTCCTTGATCTTATAGGAGAAATGAAATCATGGATAGGGATTCATTCCAAGGACCCTGCCTCTGCTTCAGAAGAGGACCTAGGGTTAATTAGTGGCAACCGCAGCCCCCGAAGACTGCATGAAATGTGAAAATGGTGTTGGGGTTCCAGAGTGCAAGGGGTCTCTCCCCACTCTCTCTCATCACTCTACATTGTATATGAGCAGGCCTCAATAAAGATTTGTTCTGCTAAATAGTATAAAAGAATTTAGAGCTAGATGAGCCCTTAGACAGGGTTTAGTTCACCTCATTTTACAAAACAGAAACTAGATCCAAGACGGCAGAATGAGAAATTATATAATTAAAAAATAGGTCAAATGAGCTAGCAGCAGAAAGTAGAAGATACGCTGGATATCCTCACCTCCCCCTTAATGTTCTTTTCCTATCTCCTTCTTTCAGATCCTTGTTGCTGAGCAAAGGAAAGCTGTCTAATACAAGCTGCAGCACTTAGATCTCTGACATTTAGTAATTACATTTTAGGATACATTTCAACTGTTTCTACTGTCAATTCTCTGAGAAAGCAAGGGCCCACTGAAAACCAGCTTAGCGGAGACAGTCTGAGATAACAGGCAGTTGAAATGTCAAATGATCTTCTCTCTGTTACTCTGATCTTTGGCTTACAAGTTTCTTTTACAGAGAGTTTTCCTCCATAACAGGCAAATGAAAATGGTATATTGGTTGAACTTGATAGTTTCATATATATATATATGTTTGTTTGTTTGTTTAGGAGAGTGAATCATGTTGCTTTTATAATTTAAAACCTATATATCAGGCCCATCATTGAATAAAGAGCAACAGCATCTACCTCTTTTCAGCTTATAAACAGTCAAATTCTCTATCTCTGCATTCTTCCTGTGCATTAGATTACTTCAATCTGAGACATAATTTGTTTGACCTTTGCTGCTTTTATGCATGTCCCTCATAGGCACAGCCATGAAAAGGACATTTAACCAGAGTTCAGTAGTTAGAGATGTGGCCACCAGATGGTGGTGAACCTCTGCTGATCAGAACGTGTGGAGGGTTCCTTTGAGTGGATTCTGAATGAATAGGCTTAGGGCAGAAGCAGAGCCTTTTTCTTATTGGCTGGCTAGACAATGAAAGAAACCACTAGAGAAAAGAAGGGGACACTTGGTAACAGAAGCAGGTCTCCTGGCTGGAGACTGCTGGTCCACAATTGATCCTAAATGGGAAAAACAATGAAGACACCCATTGGAGCTTTAATCACGTTCTTATGGCTACAGCTGGACTGTGAGTTGAGGGTTTAAGGGAAACAGTAAAATCAATAAATTAATTAAAAAAAAAAAAAAAGGGAAACAGAGTGTATTAGTAAATATTCGTTAGACACCGAAACTGACTTTATTCAGGTTTCTTCTAGCTATTGTAGAAAAGGGAAAGTAAATTGTGGAACTTAATAATCTGACAACTCTTCTCCTTCCTCTGACTTCTCCTTTCTCCATAGGTGTCAGTCTTGGAAATGAGGTGGAGCAGAGTCCTTCTACCCTGAGTGTCCAGGAGGGAAGCACCCCTGTTATCACCTGCACTTATATAGACACTGCTTCAGAGTATTTCCCTTGGTATAAGCAAGAACCTGGAAAAGGTCCCCAGCTCCTTGTAGCTATTCGTTCAAATATGGGTGAAAAAAAAGACGAGAGACTGACTGTTTTATTGAATAAGACTGCCAAACGTCTCTCCCTGCACATCGCAACCATCCAGCCTGGAGACTCAGCTGCCTACTTCTGTGCAGCAAGGACACAGCGCTGCCCAGGCAGCCGCTACCTGTACTCATAATTGTGATGGGCAGCCCCCTTCTCTGGTGCAACCTTCAAAGTAGCATTTGTCATACTGTTTGTCTGCAAGTGGAAACTGATGTGTTAGACAAGCATAGAATAAGAAGGTTAGGTTCAAGATGACCCAGAAAGTATGACACATTATATGGATAATTGCTGCTTACTGATTTCTTGAAGGGAGTTAGCATTGTTTTGTTTCGAAATTGTAGTATTGCCTTTACATTTGCCACTCAGACTCATTTTCTATAAATAACCTCTTGGTATCAATTGATAATCCTTATTATGAATTTTTTTTAATACTGTGTTTTGAAAAGATTTATTATTTTTCTGATTATATATTGCATGCTAATTATAGGGAAATGTGTGATATCCAATAAATATGATATTGATAATTCTGCAATCACATAATATTGTGAATATTCAGCTAACCTTTTCAATAAATTATTGTCACAATAGGCTTATAACGTTTTTCACTTACTATTATATGTTGAATTGAGCAGTCCCCATTCACATAGTTGATTATCAGTAGGTGTTTGTTAAAGAAATAAGAAAAGGTGAATCCTGCAATGTAGGAGACCCTGGTTCAATCCCTGGGTTGGGAAGATCTGCTGGAGAAGGGATAGGCTACCCACTCCAGTATTCTTGGGCTTTGCTTGGGGCTCAACTGGTGATCTGCCTGCTATGTGGGAGAGTTGGGATCCATCCCTGGGTTGAGAAGATCCCCTGGAGAAGGGAAAGGCCTACCCATCCAGTATTGTGGCCTGGAGAATTCCATGGGCTGTATAGTCCATGGGGTCACAAAGAGTCAGACAGGACGAGCGACTTTCACTTTCACTTTAACGAGCGACTTTCACTTTCACTTTAACAGGCATACATGATATGTGAACTGTGTTAAAAACCTAAAACTTCCACTGAATATATACTTTTTGCAATTTAATGTATCCAATATAGATTCACAAGTTCAGCTACTTAGTTAATTTTGTTTTTTGCTAATGATTGGTTTACAAAGGAGTTTAGAATAGTTATTGTGTAGACAGCCTGGTATTGTTTCTTTTCAATATTTAAGATAAGATTATTTTAAAACACATTAATTCACATTTGGTACAAGAGTGTTAAAAAAAATCTATATTGGACACGAAGGCATTTTGAATAGCAAAGGTACTATCAGGAGAACTTTTCACTGAGAATGGTAACAAAGTTGAATAACCTGAGGGGAAATTAATATTTTATATTAGTCAACTGATTGGTAGAAAAAGGTTGGCTGTTTTAGGTTGGACAACAATTTGTGCTATGTGTGGTACCATCAGATTTAATGAAGATTCCAGGGCAGGATCTGAAAAAACTTCAACCAATTTAGCTGAAGCTGTAATTACTTGGAGATAAGAAGGTAAGTTCTGTTCAACTTTAAGGGGTAGGCCCCTATAGGTAACAGCTCTCTGCTGTTTGCCACTGTTGACTAAAAAGACGCACAATGTGAGAGCTGTGAGCTAAATTTTACTTGGGGCAAAATGAGGACTGCAGCCGGGGAGACCGAAGCTCAGATAGCTCGGAGAGACTGCTCCAAAGAGGTAGTGGGGGAACGTCAACATATAAGATTTTGGCGAAGGGGGAATTCAACGCAATCAAGTGCTTACTTTACAGAAGATTTTCTGCTAGTCCCAAGGAGCTGATGTCACCATGAAGGGGTTTAGTGCTTTTCTAGATATGAAGAGATGCAAGGATTGGGATCATGAAATCAGTTCCTGAAAATATCTAACTATGTAAAGACCTGTTTCACCAGTTGCCCTGGAGCACAGAGTGCCTCACTGTCCACCCTGCATTACCCTCAGAGGGTTTTGAAAGTCAGCAGCTGCAGCAGCACAGGATTCAATCTCTGTAGAGGTAGAAAACAAATGCCCTTCCTGTTGTTCGGTTGCTGGCAAATACTCTTGGCAAGTGCCAATTTGTATTTGACACCGTGTTGTTTAGTAATATCCTTAGGCATGGCTTTCCTTTTACATTCTTACACAAATATTATAATCAGTAGTGGTCTTATGATCAACTGTCTTATGGAGGTCTCTTGTGATATATTCCCTTAGAACTATGTGCATAGAATATAGAGGCTTTTTGAGGCTCTTTTGGGCTTCCCTGGTAGCTCAGATGGTCAAGAATCTGCCTACAATACAGGAGACCTGGGTTCAATCCTGCGGTTGCAAAGATCCACTGGAGGAGGGAATGGCTACCCACTCCAGTATTCTTGCCTGCAGAATGCCATGGTCAGAGGAGCCTGGCAGGTCTGGGGTCGCAGAGAGTCGGACCTGACTGAGAGGGTTCCAACTGAATTAATGGGAACAATATAAATTCAAAGGTTTGATAACCTGACGACCAATATGTAGCATCTATTTGCCCTCTCTGAACAGACCTGGGCTGTCAGAACAAATAGAGAGGAGAAAGGGACCACTGTGACAGGACTCCGTGTCTGCAGATCCATTCTAGCCTTCTGCAAAGGGAGAGTATCTTTCCTCCTACTATTAGGTCCCAAGTCAGGTAACTGAGCAAATGTTGTGATGAAGAATTATAGTGATTGCTATATTGATATGTAGGTTGAGAAAGCTGCAGTAATTAACACAAACAGATTTGTCTTCTTTTCTATCTTAAGTGAAAGAAAGCATATATAGGTATGAGGATAAATGACCACTACATCTTATGTTGTTTCCGTAATCCATTACATGCAGTATCTTGAAACAAGTTCCATCATAGATGCAACAGCTGAACACAGTAGTTAGTCAAATTATCACTCTTCCTTTCAATATCAAATTTGACTTGTGTTTATTTTCCATTGTAATTGGTATCAACTGAAAATGGGTTTGGATGGACTCCGGAAGTTGGTGATGGACAGGGAGGCCTGGCGTGCTGCAGTTCATGGGGTCGCAAAGAATCGGACACAACTGAGCGACTGAACTGAACCAAACTGAACTGAAGAGCTGGTTAATGCAAAAGGAAGTTTGGGGTGAGTGAGACACTCACCTGCTCCACAGAGAAGTTGACATGAGCCACATCAACTTGCTACTCCAGGAAACCCCTGTTTCCTGTTGTGGGGCAGCAGCAGCACATACCCAGCAATCCTTCCCTCACCCTGTCAGGCTCACCTTGCAAAGCCTTGACATTGAAGAAGAAGATATTTTCCACCTAGTGGAGAGCTGAAACATGCTTCTCTCCAGCCTTCTGAAGGTGGTCGTGGCTTCACTGTGTTTAGGTAAGGATGGTCCCAATGGAACTGTGCCTCCTCTGTGACCTAAGGACTGGGGGAACAGGCAGTCTTATGGGAACCCTGGGAAGAAGGGGTAGTAGGGTCTAAAATAGGATTTCTTTATTCCACACCACTTATTCCTAAAGTTCTGATTCTTTTTTTTTTTTTCTTTAGGATCCATTATTGCCCAGAAGGTAACTCAAGACCAACCACAAGTATTAGTGCAGGAGAAGGAAGCTGTGACCCTGGACTGCAAGTATGACACCAGGGAATCACAGTATAATTTATTCTGGTACAAGCAGCCCAGCAGTGGGGCAGTGATTTTTCTCCTTCATCTGGAGTCTCACAGCAAGCAAAATGCCACAGAAGGTCGCTACTCATTGAATTTCCAGAAAGCAAGAAAATCTATCACACTTGTCATCTCAGCTTCACAGCTGGAGGACTCTGCAGTGTATTTCTGTGCCCTGAGTGAGCCCACAGTGAGACGTGTGGAGGAGGGACCTGCACCAAAACCCAGGGCCCTGCTCCACCTGCCGTAGGGACCAGGGCAGGGAGTTGCCAGCACAGACAGGAAGTGATTAAGGTTGCACAGGCATAGGGTTAGAGAGAAGATACTCATTCTAAGAAAATAGTTCTCTAGGTTCAGAGGCCATATTCAGAGCTATCATTCATAAAAAAAATACTTATCCCTAAAAATTTAGGTTTAAATTATTTATTTATTAAAAATATAAAATTGTGTATTGAGGACAAAAATTAGCCACATAAAATCCTTGCCATGTAGTGACATGAGCTAGAAGAATTGACTAAGGAAATTCAGGAATGTCTGAATTATATAAGTAAAAATATGTGTGAATTGTTGGATTTTTCATTTCAATGTACTCATGTTTTACCAAAAGTTTTCCCTTTTGTCTCAGGTTCAAAGGATTTGTTAACAAAATAAGCCACTTGTTATATACAAATAAATAATATAGATGTTTATTGGAGAATTATCTAGCTTACTTTCAACATATTAGCATTAAACACACTAACATTAAAAGAAAATAGAAATAGAAAGAGCAGATGATACATCACCAAATTGGGTTTTGACCAACATCAGACTTGGATGGAGGTCAACATCCAGACTTGAGAGTTTCCAGCACTGGGAAGTCCCAGGTCACAGCACATCTGGAACCCCAATTATGAAAAGAGTCCTCTCCGTGGGTAAGACTTCAAAGATTACAGTTCAGGGCTCCCATTTACAATCCCAGGGCAGTTGCAAACTGATATCATCATAGATCTGTGACCAAATTGCAGCTCTGGTTTCATGTTAATGCTGTTCGTTTAGTCATGTAAAACTTGGAATGTTGCGAAGGCTGGGGGATCCCTCTAGGAGCTCAACAATCTCAAGATTCCTTCCCCATCTTATCCATGGTGCTGGAAGCCTTGCACTCACAGCAGGCAGTTACTCACAGTCAACTCACTGTCAGGGCAGTATCCAGGAAGGTTAGAAGCAAGGTCAGAGGTCTGTTCTGCTTTGTCTCTGAAGCCTAAACAGGACTATTTATTTAATTTTCCTAGCAATTCATTAAATATTAATTGACTATATGTTATGTTTTGTCATGAAATCTCTGTGTGATTTTCCTTCTTTTGAATATCATGTTGTTTAACACCATTTAATAAATTCATTCATTTTAGTTTCGTTAGCTGAGTTAATAGTACCTTTATTTACATTCTAAGGTG
Source organism: Cervus elaphus (assembly GCF_910594005.1). NCBI lineage: Eukaryota > Metazoa > Chordata > Mammalia > Artiodactyla > Cervidae > Cervus > Cervus elaphus. Next base: position 76,486,365 of record NC_057826.1, read on the forward strand.
CCTACTTTGTGCTAATACTCATTGCTTCTTATTAACACCTCTATCACTGAATGGCTCAATTTCCATAATGTAAGTTTTTCCTGCCTCTCTTCAGTCTTATCCACAAAAAGATCAATAATTAGTGGCCCTTAGAAGGACATTTTGCAAAGTACTGTATGAATTATGTTCTGTCTCTGGTCTTGCCTTTCACTGCACACTCCTCCAAAAGCATTTTTTCCATCATGTGGCTGATTTTGCACCCCTCTAGGCCCTTTCGTTCAGTCACTGTTACACAATCCCAAATATTCCTTCTCTGTAATTTCTTCCTTCTACCTTGAATCCATTTTTGTCAGTGTTTTAAAAGTTGAATGGTAATGGGTGGTTGCTAAGTGATCTTGTATAGTAGCTGCCTCTTTTATTTGTATTTGGAAAACAATTGTGTAGAGTAGAAATCTTAAAAGGAATAACTTACATTCCTTACAATAAGTGAGGCTGGAAAAACTGGACAGCGAAATGTAAAAGAATGAAATCAGAACACTCTCCAACATCATACACACAAAAAAACTCAAAATGGATTAAAGGCCTAAATGTAAGATTGGATACTATAAAACTCTTAGAGGATAACATAGGCAGAACACTCTGACATAAATCACACTAGAATCTTTTCTTGGTCTACCTCCTAGAGTAATGAAAATAAAAACAAAAATAAACAAATGGAACCTAACTAAACTCAAAAGCTTTTGCATAGCAAAGGAAATCATAAACAAAACAGAAAGAAAATTCACAGAATGAGAGAAAATATTTGCAACGAAATTGACAATGGATTAGTCTCCAAAATATACAAACAGCTCATGCAGATCCATATTTTAAAAAAAACCAAACAATTCAAATTAAAAATGAGGGGTCGATCCAATAGACATTTCTCCAAAAAACATTTAGAGGTGACCAAGAGGCACATGAAAAGATGCTCAATGCCACTAATTACTAGAGAAATGCAAATCAAAACTACAATGAGGTATCACTTCACACTGATCTTTGGGCTTCCCTGGTGGCTTAGTTGGTAAAAAATCTTGGGCTTCCCTGGTGGCTCAGCTGGTAAAAAAAATCTACTTGCAATGTGGGAAACCTGGGTTTGATCCCTGGGTTGGGAAGACCCCCTGGAGAAGTGAAAGGCTACCCACCCCAGTATTCTGGCCTGGAGAATTCTGTGGGGTCACATGGGGTCACAAAGAGTCGGACACGACTGAGTGACTTTCACTTTCACTCACACTGATCAGAATGGCCATCATCAAAGAATCTACAAGCAATAAATGCTGGAGAAGGTGTGGAGAAAAGAAGAAAAGGTAACCTTCCTACACTATTGGTATAGCCACTATGCAGAACAGTATGGAAGTTCCTTAAAAAACTAAAATGAGTGCTACCACATGACCCAGCAATCCCACTCCTGGGCATAAATCTGGAGAAAACCATAATTTGAAAGAATACATGCACCCTAATGTTCACTGCAGCAGTATTTACAATACCAAGGACATGGAAGCAACCTATATGTCTGTGGAAAGAATGGGTAAAGAAGATGTGGTACATGTATACTATGCAATATTACTCAGCCATAAAACACAATGAGGTAATGCCATTGCAGCAACATGGATGGACCTGGAGATTGTCACACTGACTGAAGTCAAACAAAGACAAGTATCATATATTACTTATATGTGGAATCTTAAAAATGGTACAAATGAACCTATTTCCAAAACAGAAGTAGAGTCACAGATATAGAAAACATATTTATGGTTACTGAGGAGGATGTAGGGGAGGGATAAATTAGGAGGCTGGGATTGTCATAGATCCACGACTGCACATATAATATAGACAGATAACTAATAAGAAACCTACTGTAGGGCCCAGGGAACTCTGCTCAATACTTTGTAAGGATCTACATGGGAATATAATTCTAAACACAGTGAAGGTGCTGTGTGTGTACAACTGATTCACTTTGCTGTACAGCGGAAACTGACACAGTAAATCAACTATACTCCAGTAAAAGTTAATTTTAAAAAGTCTTAAATTTGTTTAACTCAAAAAATCATGCCATCCTAACATATTTTTTTTACCATATTAATAATTTTAAGTGTATAATACAGTGATCATTCCAGTGGTCATACATGGATGTGAGAGTTGGACTGTGAAGAAAGTTGAGCGCCGAAGAATTGATGCTTTTGAACTGTGATGTTGGAGAAGACTCTTGAGAGTCCCTTGGACTGCAAGGAGGTCCAACCAGTCTATCCTAAAGATCAGTCCTGGGTGTGCATTGGAAGGACTGATGCTGAAGCTGAAACTCCAATACTTTGGCCACCTCATGTGAAGAGTTGACTCATTGAAAAAGACCCTGATGCTGGGAGGGATCGGGGGCAGGAGGAGAAGGGGACGACAGACAGTGAATGGCTGGATGGCATCACTGACTCGATGGACATGAGTTTGAGTAAACTCCGGGAATTGGTGATAGACAGGGAGGCCTGGCATGCTGCGATTCATGGGGTCGCAAAGAGTCGGACACGACTGAGGACTGAACTGAACTGAACTGAACTGAATACAGTGATATTAAATACATTTACATTATTATTAAGCAGCAACATTATCCATCTCTAGAACTCTTTTCATGTTGAAAAACTGAAAATTTGTACTCATTAAAGAGTAACTCCCCATCCCCCTGTTCCTCTAGCTCCTGACCATTACTATTCTACTCTCTCTGAGTTTGACTACTTTAGACATCCTGTAGAAGTGGAATCATGCAACACATGTCATTTTTGTGTCTTATTTCATTTATCATGATGTACTCAAGTTTTATCTATGTTTTTGCATGTTTTAGAATTTCTTTCCTTTTTAAGGTTGAATAATATTCCAAGGTAAGTATAGACCACATTTCATCTATCCATTCATTTGTTGATATTTGGGTTGCTTCACCCTTTTGACGGAAACAGAGATATAAATATCTCAGTATTTTGGGCATATACCAAAATTTCAATTTTTTGACATAATTAGAAGTGGAATTCTTGAATCATACGACACTTCCATTTTTAAATTTTTGAGAAATATTTATCCTAGTTAATTTAAACAGCTATCCTCTAGACTACTTTATCACAAGCCAGTTTCAAGGACTAGAGAAAGTGAGTGATCAGGAGCTGTGAATGAAGTTTTGGTACTCTGGTGGTTCACCTGAACCTAGAAAAAAATGTCATCTTTGTTATAGTGCATTGCTCCTCAGGTGCCTAACACTTGATCTGAAAGGAGTGGCCAAGCCAGTACCTGGTGGTCAGCTCCTGAACTGCAGCTTGGACATTCTTTCCAATGTGGTGCAGTCCTCTTTTGGTGAAAGGGTCAAATCTGCGATTATTTAGTCACTTTTTATTGTTCAATATGCAGAAATAAAGAAGAAAGTAGTTAACAGACTGTATTGTGTGCATGCGTGCTCTGTTGCTTCATGTCCAGCCCTCTGTGACCCGGTGGACTGTAGCCTGCCAGGCTCCTCTGTCCATGGGATTATCCTGGCAAGAATACTGCAGTGGGTTGCCATTTCCTCCTCCGGGGGATCTTCCCAACTCAGGGATCCAACCTGCAGCTTCTGCATTGCAGGCGGATTCTTTACCACTGAGCCACCAGGGAAGCCCCTGAAAATTATCCATAGTATAAAAAACAGGGAATCAGGTTTTACTATCAGAGAGATTTCTATCCAAAATTATTAGCTTGGCCACGAACTTTCTAGACACTCGTGAGCCTTGTTTTATTATATAAAATGGGAGAGTGATATATTCTTTGATATTTTATTGTGGCAAGTTATCAATAGTGTAGTTATAGGGGCTGACAAGTAGCAGTTGATTAATTAACGAGAATAACCTCAGTAGATGCAGAAAAAGCATTTGAGAAAATTCAGCATTCACTAGTGTTTAAAAACTTCCAGCAAATTAGGACCTAAGGAGATACCTCAACTAAATAAAAATCCTCTACGAAAACTACATCAAACATCATACTTGATGGTGAAAGAATGAATGCTTCCCCTTAATTTCAGCACTAGGGGAAGAATTTTGGCTCTCACTGTTTGTATTTAGTGTTTTACTAGGGATTCTAGCCAGTGTCAAAAGGCAAGAGAAAAAAACAAACAAACAAAAAAACACAGTTTGAAAAAGAAGACATGAACCTATCTTTAGTCAGAGACAGCACAATTATCTGAGTATAAAATCCAAGGGAATCTACAAAAAAACCACTAGAAAAAATAAGAAACTTAAAGTCAAATAAACACCTACCATGTGCTGCAGGAATTCCACTGCCAGATATTCACCCAAGAGAGAAACGAAAGCACATGTCTACTAAAAATGTGACACAAGCTCAAAGCAACTATGTTTGTACAGCCTCCAACTAGAACTAACAGAAATGTTTGTTAATTGGTGAATGGATTAACAAATTGTTTTGTGTCTATGTAATGGAAGACTTTTCATCAATACAAAGGAATGAACCATTGATACTTACAACCATGAAATAATCTTAATTATGTTTAGAGAAAGAAGTTAGGCAAAAGAGTACACATGATTCCATTTATATCGTATAAAATATGCAAACTAATTCATGATGGTAGTGCTGCATGAAAATTGGAGTAGGAGGTGGGGAGAGGATTGAGAGAAGATTATAAAGAGATGTGAGGAAACTTTTTTGGGTGATGCATTGTTCCTTATCTTGACTGGAATAATAGCTTGACAAATGTGTACACATGTCAAATCTTATTAATTTGTTTATTTAAAATAAGCTCAGTATAGTTTTGTGAATGTTGTGTATTTATAAAATAATTAAAAATCCAAGTTTAGCAAATGTCTTTCTTCAATGTTGCATGAGTCTTCTAATGTGACCCCAATTCCTAATATTTCTCCTCTATGTTCTCATCGTGCTATATGTTTTTTAAAGGTGTGGATAGCAACTTTCTGTGTCCATGTGTTATACATTTATTTTCAACCCAGCATCATCCAAACTTATTTTTCCTTTCTGTTTAATGTGTCAAATTTTTTCAGAATTCTTCCTAGCATAGTTTTGAGAGCATTTTTGACAACAGAGTTGGAAAATAAAAGAGAAAGGAAGGAATATGTGAGCCCAAAAGAGAATCTGAGCCTGATTTTATTCCTTAAATCTGGATCAGGGAAATTATTTGTATGTTTACTTTGGACTGATGAAGCTGCTTGATAGAAATCTGTGGAGAGTGATCTCCAGGAATCAGGCTGAGCTAAGCTTCCATCTTTGTGTCTAGTATGGGGCTTCCCCTGTGGCTTAGTGGTAAAGAATCTTCCTGCAATGCAGGAGATTCAGGAGTTGTGGGTTCCATTGCTGGGTCAGGAAGATCCCCTGGAGGAGGGCATGACAACCCTTGCCTGGAGAATGCCATGGACAGAGGAGCCTGGCAGACTACAGTCCATAGGATTGCAAAAAGTTGGACACGACTGAAGGGACTGAGCTCCCATGCACGTGTGTCTAGGGATGCACGGTTACAGGGTTTTACAGAAGGTGTGCTCCACTCCAGAACTTCATCCTTATAGCCTTGAGGATTTTTTATTTTATTTTTTCAAAAATGAATATTCATGAAAAGTAAGATAAAGAAGTGCTTGTTTTTGCTGCTGCTACTTCATAACAAAAGATCAGTTTAAAAAATTGCATTTCTTCCTGATCATTGATGACCATCTTGCTCTAGGACACTGATTACAAAAGAAATCTTATAAACCAGTATTGAACTGGCTGCAGCAAAACCATCTGGGAGTTTTAAAAGTTATGAATTTCTGGGAATTCCCTGGTGATCCAGTGGTTAGGAGTCTGTTCTTTCACTGCCGAGGGCCCTGGTTCCATCCCTGGGTGCGGAACTAAGATCCTACAAGCTGTGCAGTGGGGTCAAGGAGAAAAATTACACTTTTTGGCCTCAATCCTGAAAAGTACAATTCATGAAGTTATAGTTGGGATTCCTGAATCTGTCATTTAAAATCAGTCACACGTTGATTCTATTATCAGCTGTTGTATAAATATCAGCTATGTCTTTAATAATTTGAAAACCTGGGAAAGAACAGAGTCCTAATTCGTGCTCCCGGCTTTTGCCAGAAATCCACATTTTTAGAGTTCACAACCTGGTGGAGGAAAATTATTTGATTAAAGTTTGGCAGCAAAATGTGGCAGATGGGTGCTAAGAGAATCAGTCTTGAAGCTAGATTTTCACTAAGAGTATGGGGTTAGTCTTGGCTGATTCAGATAGATTAACCATTTTATCTTGAGATCAGGGAAATAGTAGAACAAGATATTGATGTCAGATCATTCTATGAGGATTTGATAAATTCAGCTTTGGTAGTTCTTTTGTTTTCATATTTTAATGGTTTTGAAATTCAAGGTTATTTGACTATTGATAGGATAGTGTGACTTTTTCCCCCTGAAAACATTTTATTAAAAAGCTAGCATTTATTACAAATGATATTATTTCAGGAATGATAAATAGTAGTGATTCCTCAATCAAAGACCCTTTATTCATTATTTTTGTTTGGTATAGCAAATACTTAGTGAGCATGTAATAAATGTAAGTCACTGTTCTATAAATTGGTGTACAATGCTGAGAAATAGAGATTCATTCAATACTGACTTGACTTCTTATTACTTCCTCTGTAATCAGCCACAAAACCCTTTTCTGACAGTCAGTGGATTATAGGTTGGCCCACATGGATTCATGAAGCACTATATTAAAGTGCTTAAGAAAATTGACATCTTCTCAGCTACAGAAATACCTGGGATGCTTTGTTGAAGAACTTCCATGTCAGGTAGAATCCTAAAAACAAAACAGACCTGAGAGGTGTTGACAACTGTTGATCAGGTTTCCAAGCCTCACCTGAAGACTGACATGTGCCTCATGGATAAAATCAAGGATAACATTTTTCTGATTTGTGGAGGACACCAGGATACACGCATCACTTTTCTGTCCCTGTCCACCAGAGGGTGCAGATTCCTAACACAGACACATTTTCTGTGTGAAACCAAATTTCACTCTGACTTCAACATTTCTTCATGTTAAGAATCAAGAATGTTACTCAGGAGATACTCTAGAGATGAACTCTTCTTCAGGCTTAGTGACCATAATATTCTTCCTGCTGGATAAGCAAAATGCTTCTAAAAATGTGGATTCTTTATTCTGTTCTGTCAACAAAACCTTTAATCATAATTTTATCCCAGAGCTTTATGCCTAAGATCACACAGAACTCTTATTTTTCCCCAGGACAAACCTGTGGAGATTCAGTGACCCAGTTAGGAGGCCAAGTGACGCTTCCAGAGAAGGCTGCTCTGACCATCAGTTGCACTTATTCAGCCACCGGGTACCCGACTCTTTTTTGATATGTTCATTATTCAAGAGAAGGGTCACAGCTCCTCTTGGAAGCCACGAAGGACAAGGAGAAGGGAATCAGCAAAGAGTTTGAAGCCACATACCACAGAAAATCAAAATCCTTCCACTTGAAGAAAGCCTCAGTCCAAGAGTCAGACTCAGTTGTGTACTACTGTGCTCTGAGAGACACAGAGAAGGGAACTGCAGGGGGAGCTGACGCTCACTCTGAGCAGCAGCGGAGCCTGGATGCGGAGCGTCTGACTGTCTGATCCACTTGGGGGCACAGTCTGTGGTGTTCTGTCTCTCAGTGTCTGGTTGATACAAAACTCATACAAATGACTAGGGCCTGAGAACAAGAAGTGAAGATTCCCCATACCCAACTCTCATTAGTGAGTTTGGCAAAAGAGCATGACACCAATAGTTCCTTGTCCAGGATTAAAGTAATTTCAGGGTAAAGTCACGTAAATAGTGAGACTTGGGGCCATTCAAAAAAGGAACAAGAGTCATTGGGATGCTGCCGTAACCTTCCGGAAAAATTTAGAGACCAGAAACATCAATTACATTTGAATAATTAGGGTGGATGACACGTTGTGTGTGTGTGTGTGTGTGTGTGTGTGTGTGTGTCTGTGTGTGTGTGTGTGTGTTCCGAGGTCATTCAGGGAGTGAAGGTTGAAAATAGGAGGACTAAAAATATATAAGCAGAGACTACCTATGTTCTCTACCAGTGCCTGTATAATAAGCAGTGATCACTTTCCAAACCCAGCAGAAAATTGGAAGTTGGCCATTGATGATTTGAGCAATGGCACGTGTAAGTAAGAAAGCCAAAATAATTAAAAACTTTAAATATAATAATTAAGTATTCACTTTAGGGAAATAAAATATTATTTAAGAAAGTAACATACCCATAGTATTTATGATTCAACTAAATTTTCTTCTAGATAAGTTTTACCAACAATAGTCATGATTAGGCAGAATACCTATTTTCCCTAAACTTTGTGTATTACTGAGGTTTGGACTTTTGCTTATCAATTAGGCTTTAAATTTTTAAAAAATTATTTAAAGTTTATGAATGAGATGGAACTTCATTTCATTTAAAAGTCATTTACATGTTTTTGTGTAAGTTTTCTATTCAGGTATCTTACCATTCCCTACTGTGTTATGGGATTTCCCAGATGGTTCAGTGGGAAGGAAATGAGGGCTCAGTCTCTGAGTCCAGAAGAGGCTCTGGAGACAGACATGGCGGCCACTCCAACATTCCTGCCTGGGAAACCCCTGGACAGAGGAGCCTGGTGGGCTGTAGCCCATGGGGTACCTGAGAGTCAGATGTGACTTAGCAACTAAAACAACACCTGTGTTAGAGTCATCTAAATATAGATTTGAAAGAGCATTCTCTGTTAAGAAAGTTGTCATAAAACTGTCATATATATGTCTTTAAAAAAGTTTAATAAAATCTTTTTGACTTTGTTCATGTTTGCTATGCAGAATTTTAAAAATAGTATGTAGTAAATTTATGAAAAAAATTCTTTTATGGATTCTGAGTTATATATTTCATGCTTCATAATCTGTAGCACCTTAAATGATAAAATTTTATCTCATATTTTCTTTAATTTCCCTCAGATTAGTTTTGTCTTTAAATTTGCATATGTGTGTGTGTGTGTGTGTGTATGTGAGTCGAGATTGAGGTTAAGGCTATCTGTTTTTCTCAGTTTTTGTTTATTTTGAGGCAGCTATCCAGGCTCAACATCTTGAATGGCTCATCTTTCTTCTGATTTTTAAATGTTATATTTGTCTTTTTTCCTATCTCTTTCATTTTTCCTTATTAAGATTTTCAACCTAGGCATTCTTTTCTATTCAATATTTATATTTCAATATTAGCAGTGCTTTTTGCCAGTTGCTTACTGGATACATAAGGAATACATGTCCCGTCAACTTCAAGCCTGCGCTAGAAATATAGAGAAAATAATGTGGTTGGAGAGATGCCATTGGAGAAGGAGAGATAAATCCACTCCATTGCATCACAAGATGTGTAAGAAGTATCATCTCAGGCAATGGAAACTATCTACATGTGTTCCCAGCTCTGTCAGTTGGGGACCCAGGCAAAGTCTCTAAAAACATGTTCACAATTAGTACACACGAAGATGGGAAGTGGACAACCAACACTGGAGAACAAGAACAATTTTGTGTCATCTGTCTTCTTGAAGAAGAGGATTTAAATAATGAGGACTGGGATTTAGAGTTTGGAAGAATCACATCTACTTGAAATGCCTTGAAATCGGCAGCTGCCTCAGTGTTTTGAACTCTGTCATTGCTTTGTAGGACATTTTTGAATTTTTTTCCCTGTTGCCACATTGAGTTTTGATGAAGTTTGTAAAAATCTACTTTAGTAACTATCCTTGCTTCTGTTGAGGGTGTTGTTGAAAATTGATTACTGTATTTCAAACATCTTGCCCCTAGTTTAAGCAGAACAGGTATGGGCAGCTCTGTGGCCTAAGGTTCTCTTCTTCTCTCTCTTCTTCCTCTCCTGCTCGCTTCGCCTCTCTGCTCTCTTGTCTTCTCTCAGCTCTTCTCTCTTGATTTTCCTGGACTGATTCTGTTTTCATCCTTTTCTGTAGTAAACGTTTCTAATTAACCATTTCTTTGAGCCATCAATGTTTAAAAATAATTTTATTGTAAAATATAACATGTTCACAAAAGTATGTAAAACCCACAATATATGTATTATTTAGGTACATGCAAAAATTTGAGACTATGGTTTTTTGCTTATGAAATTTCTTTATGAATTTTAAAAGTTCTCTGTATTAGGGTTCCCCAGAGAAACAGAACCAATAGGATTAATGTGCATGTTTCTTCACCTCTAATAATCCAATTCTGAAGGCCTAGTTTGTTATACAAGCGGATAATATGTTCGCTTTTTAAGGTAAGTGTTTATGTGATATATCTTTTGCCATTCTTTTGCTTTCAAAATCTTTGGGCATTATATTTCAAGTTTGGAATAAATCCTCAGATATCCACACTCTCAAGTGTTTGTTGGCTTCCTGTTTCACTGAGAAAATAGAAGCAATAAGAACATTTTCACAAGCTTCTACACTTAGCACTTTTTAAGGTAATTCACAGATTTCCATTTCTTTCAGTTGGTTACTGGAAATTTATTTCCTGCCTTTGATTGTATCATGTTTTCTCGATTATTTATGCATCTTATAGATTGGCTTTGTTGTGTGAGCTTTTGAAGCAGCAAGTACCTCTCCCAGTATTTATGGTCTGGTCTTGACTAGACGAGAACTTCCTCAGTCAGCGGTGCTAAATATGAGGCAAAATAGAGACCAGTCCCTTTGGGAGTGTACTCCTGAGTAAATTTGGACAAGGACCTGTTGGTTTCCTGTCCTTTCATTTGGAGGAAACACCTCAGTTCTATCCTTTCTCCACCTTGCATATCAGTACTAGCTGTAATACCACACCATTCTTTCTCCCTTTGTTGCTAGCTGTTCCAGTGACCAAGCCCTGTCAGTCATTCAGTGCCAAGTATGACCTGAAGCAAGTAGAAACTGGCTCCGTGGAGGATGCTTTGCATTATCTGGCATAAGGCCCCCTTCACTCTGTGTGGGGTTAAAACCAGTTCTGCACTGATTCCCAGTCTTGCAGGGCAGTGCTAGTTGGAGAACTACACTCTCCCTTTCCTTGTTCCTTACTGTCCCAAGGGACCAGGCTCTGCTGCATCCTGAATAGGGGGAGAGAGAAACCATTCCTACTCTGAAATGCTAGGAGTAAGGCCAGATCCTTCTCCTCCCCCCATTTGCTCTCTTTTCCCCTTTGGAGGAAGAACCGCAGTGCTGCTCTTCCAAGTTCACAGAGCAGGACTTGCAGCAAAAGAGACGTCCTGCATTTTCCTTTGTTGCTCACTGTCCAAGGGATTGCTCTCTGCCTGTCATACTGGGCAGGAGGTAAGATAGAAAACCAGCTCACAGAGGGTGCCCTGAGAGGACTGAAGATCGGGTGCAAGCTCCAATATCACTCCCCTCCCCCATGGGGGACACGATGGGCACACAGCACTGAGCTCAGCCCATCTGAGGGACTGATGTGGGTGAGGTTAAGTTGGTCTTCTCCCCCCTGTAAATGTGACTGCTCTCAGCTTGTTCTTCCGGGAGCGCGTTTACTTTTAGCTGGTTCTGCCTTGTCCTTCAAGGCATATTGTCGCTAATACCGTTGTTGCGTCCATGTCTGTGGAGGAGAGGGAGATAGGGCTTCCTCCTTTGCCATCATGCTGAGAGTCCACATCACGTCTTTTAAATCTTTCAAAAATGACAGCAAAGTGTTACCACATGTATTTTCAGATGAGAAAACGGAGGCTTAACTCTCCTATCCAATAAGTCAGAATTCATACCGAGGTTTTTAAACATATGTTTTATGTACTAACCTACTCTGTTTACAGAGACTTATAGGGGCTTATATTCAGTATTATGTTCAAAATAGTGAGAAGGAAACCTAGCAAGAAGCCTAACCCAAGGTTCTGAGCAACCGTGGCTCTGACCCCAAGATGGCAGTATTTGCCTTGCCCTGCCTGTGGGTATGATTGAGTATGAAGCAGCAAAATCTGGTCTTTGGCTCAATAGGGATGTAGTCTCTGATTGGCTAAGCATAATCCCTGAGAATCCTTTGTTCATGTAAATAAATAAAAGGTGTTGAATAGACTAGTCAGTTTTGGGGGACAGCCCAGTGCAGAAGAATGGAGATGCATGTGAGATCCTCCCTGGTGGTTCTGTGGCTTCATTTCTGCTGTAAGTTAATGAAGAGTTTTAGCCAGGTTGACACAGTAAGTCCAGAGAATATTTTTAAAAGTTTTCAAAAAGGTGTACTGCATGTATTGCTTTGGGGTAGGAGGAGAGAAGAATTTGGGGCCATGTTATGGTTCAGCTGGGATTCATTCTGGAGAGGAGTAAGAGATAAAAATTAGAAAGCAATAAAAATAGGTGAGTTATCTGTCAGATCTCTCTTTGCTTTTTGAACAGGTGTGAGTGTCGAAAGCCAAGTGGAACAGAGCCCTCCAGCCCTGGTGGTCCTGGAGGGAGAGAGTTGCACATTTCAATGCAATTATACAGTGAGCCCTGTTAACAACATAAGGTGGTACACACAGGACCCTGGGAGAGGTCTTGTTCCCCTGATAACCATGACTTACAGTGACAACAAAAAGTCAGATGGACGGTACACAGCGACTGTGGATACAACTGCCAAGCTCAGCTCCCTGCCCCTCACCGCTGCCCAGCTCGGCGACCCAGCCTTCTACATCTGTGTGGTGGGCGCACCGTGCTCCCCAGGCACTCGCACTCTGTACCCAAACTTGCACCTGGAGGTTGTGAAGGAGCAGTTTTTGAAATGTTGTGTGTAATTTCAAAGTGAGCTAGCGCTTCTCTTTCAGACATGGCTGAATTTGAACTTGAGTCTAGGTATCTACTAACACAGAGGTATCCTCACTCAACACAGAAAGTTAACTGCTCACCTGGTTATTCCCAAGGGTAAGACCATCATATTGCATTACTACCCTGAAGTAGATGATAATTTTGAGTAAAAGAGAGAGGTCAGCTCTGGGTGGGGTCCAGCAAATAGTAGAATGTCAACTGAGTATAAAAGCAAAATGTTGACGAAGCTGATGACAATATTTGGTAAGACCGCTAATGTCTTTTGTGTTTGTTTTCTTTATCTCACAGGCATTATGCACAGAAAATGACAATACCTTCCTTCTTGTATAATTTAATGTAGATTATAAGAAGAATCCATATAAGATTTAAGAAGCAGGGTCCGGATGTAAGATAATTATCCTGAGCTACAGTGTCAATAACTAAATTCATATATATCAGGTCACTGAGCAGGTTTTTGCACTGACAGGAGAGAAAAGAATCTTACGAGGTTTTCCTTGGAGAGTGTTGATTCTAGTTATTCCATTTTTAGAACTTGTACATGGTAGATTGCTAGGGTCCAGCCTTAGCAGGATCCAGGGGTACCCTCAGGATGAACGGCATCGGCGAGAAAAAGAGAGAGAGAGAGAGAGAGACCAGACTGGGGGTGTGTAGTAGAGTCTGGCAAATCTTTTTTTTTTTTTTTTTTACTGTAGCTTTTATATTCCAAGTTAGTACATTTTTAAGGGGAAGATAGTTTAATATTACATCAGCTTGTCCTACAGGAAACCAGGGTGTTTTCTGTATACTTCTTTGTGAGAGTCTTGTACATTATCTTCTGGCCTTGGGGACTATTGACATTTTATGACCTAGGTGAATGCAAAGCTGTTTTCCGTAATCTATTCTTTGTGGAACACAAAGGTCAGTCCTTTTGCAGAAGTTATCAGTTAAATTTATCTAAAAGGTTTACCACACAAAGACTCTGCAGCTCTGGTGAGGCAGCCCCTGTTTAGCATTCCTGGTTAAAATTAACAATTCTAAACTCTTATTTTTCTAAATCTTTAACTATAACCGCTTTTAGAATAATATTTTATGTCCTCTAATAGGGCTTCTTCACTCCCAAAGGGCTCTGTGCCTATTACGGCCTTTATGTGATCAGGTTCTTTATGCTGTTCATGATTAAGGTGTTGTGAGCAGTCATGTGCATTAGTACACATTTGCCAAGCAGGCTAGAATGCCAGCAAAGGGGTCTGAATTGAAACACTCCTTTCATCCTGGATAATCTTATAGGATACCACCGTCCGGCGGACATATTGATTAAAGTTCTAAGTTGATTCTGTTTGGAAAGAGATGGGGGAAGGCCTTCTACCTGTGTTACAGAAATTAGGGAGTAGTCTAATATAGTAAGCATCAGAAAGACAGAGATCATCTTTAAGGTGAGCGCTGGGGCAGCTTTTTGAAATCCCTGAAGTCCTAATCTGCCTTGCTTGTCAGGTCTTCTCCTCATGACCTTGTCATGGGTGGGATCTCCTGTGCTGGCTCCTGGCAGTAGATGCTCAAGAATTTTATTTAAATAGAAAGGGAAGAGAAAAATCTAGGAGATAAGTAGTAGGTGTATCTCTCCGACTACTCTGCAAGTCCTCTGCACTTGATCTTGATGTGGTCCTCTCTCCATGTTACCCCTTCAGAGATCAGAAGATGCTGGGTAAGTGTGTGAACAGGGGCATGGATCAAATTTCTGATTTACTGAGGAGTCTCTCAGCTTCCTGTGACAGCAGATTCATGAAAATGCACTCAGATAAACAAGTTGCTTGACCTGGTAGTGTCTGAGAGCGCGCAGATTCCAACCTGAATTCTCATGAGTCTGGTGAATGGAAAAAATGGAGACGTCTTTGGGAGTTTCATGCCTGGTTCTTTTTGGCAGCCATGCTGTGAGTTGGCTGGCTTTGAAGTTATGAATAAAAAGAGCAGATCCTAGTAATCTCTATAAATCTGAAAGTTACAGAAGGGTGGTTAGTGTTACCGGGGTCAGCTGGGGGGGATTGTGAAAAGGAAATATATTCTTTCAAAAAATAATCGGCCATTAATATATCTCCTTTGTCTGTGGTTCTCTGTTCAAACAGGGGTGAGCAGCCAATATACATTGGACCAGAGTTCTTCATTCCTGAGTATCCAGGAGAGAACACATGCCGATCTTAATTGTACTTATCAAAAGAAAACATTTTACAACTTTATCTGGTTCAAGCAGGAGCCTGGGGAAGGACTTGTATTTTTGTCTTTAATTCAATCAAGCCAGAAAGAGCAGGCAGACAAAAATTTTAAAGAACTCCTGGGAAAAGAGAAGTTTTACAGTGTTTTGTGTATCTCAGCCTCCCACCCTGGACACTCAGCTACCTACTTTTGTGCTTTGCATCACAGTGCTCTCCAAGCACCTGCAGCCTGTCCCGCAACTGCCAGCTGGGCCTCTTGACAGGGGTCTAGCCTTGGGGTGGGAATGAAGGTGTTTCCTTTACCCACAGAGGGAGTTTTCTTAAAGTCTCTGTCTCCAAACAGAAATCAAAGACAATCTATCCCTCCCTTATGTGACGAATCTGAATTTATATTGAATTAAATTTCCATTTGTTACTATTGAAAGTTCATTCCTCAGTGAAAATTGTACTCATTCTGGGCCTGTTTGCCGAGATTTCTTTTCACTGTCTATCCTTCAGGTGAGAGGGCAGGCCCCTTTGTGCTCAGAATCCAGTTCAGAAAGCAAGTTTTCACCATGTTATACCTTCACCAATAGTGTCATACTCATTGGTTCATAGTCTTGGTGATTTTTTTAATATCTGTGTACCATTTATACAATTATTTACTAATTGAATATTAAATTTGCTTTTATATTAAATAGACTTTAAAAATGACTGTGCAAAAAGTTATCCTTGTTTTACTGGATGTTATATATGAAACCATATATTTCATGTGCAGGTTATATTTTTTCTATTACAAATTAAAATAATACCTTATATGTAACATAAAACAAATTAAAATAATACCTCGTCTGCAACAATTACAATTTTCTTTTATGTGCTACCTACCATGACCTCTTGCATCAATCACACTTTAGGAAATACTGATTCAGTCTATGCCGTTCATTTAATAGGTAAAAGAATTAGGATCTACAGGATTTGAATGGCCACTTAAAGCATGAGTTATAGCAAAATGGAAGCTGGGAACAGAACTCAGACACTCTGACCTTTTGTCAATTGCTTCTTCCACTAAAGGCAAAAAATGGATCCAGAATTTGAAGGAAGGAGTCTAGTATTTTAAATTTAAATTAAACTAAAATTTTATTACTTAATTATATATATTAATTTTAAATAAATTAGAAGATATAAACACCTTTAAAAAGAGAACACTCCCATAATTTCATGACATAAAGGTTATGACTATCACCAGTTTTCAGAATTTTTAGTGCATGTATTATACAGCTATATTTTTCTATGAGAGGGGACTATAATATACCTGGAATTTATTAACATTTGTTTTTCTCAACATTGTAGATATTTCCATGTCAGAAAACATAAAGGCATAATTTTAAATGATTGGCTAATTTCCATTTTTTAGATGTATTTTAAAAACTAATCACTATTTGGTATTTTTCCAATTATATAGTATTCTGGACAATATTTTTATGAACATCATTTAAATTGTAGTTTCAATGGATGTGAAATTGCTTGGATACAGGGAAAAACATGACACTAAATGTTTGGTTTCCATGAAGAAATTTTTCACCAAGCTATGGCTTCAACAGCAACCCATGAAGCTGCTGACTTTCCAATACTATACCAAGTCAGGATATTACTACTTTAAATTAGTTTTCATTTTACTAAGTGAAAATTTTCAGTTTTAATTTTCTTTTATTTTAATCAGTAAGGTTTTTGTCATTACATATTATGTAACAAAAAAATAAGATTAGAAAACATCAGAGTACCTCACAGAGAATAAGAACTAATACCTTTTCATAAAAGTGAAAAAGCTGGCTTAAAACCCAACATTAAAAAAACTAAGATCATGGCAACTGGTCTTCATGGCAGATGGAAAATAGATGGGGAAACAGTGGAAACAGTGATAGATTTTATCTTCTTGGGCTCCAAAATCACTGCAGATGGTGACTGCAGCCATGAAATTAAAAGATGCTTGCTCTTTGGAAGAAAAGCTATCACAAACCTAGACAGCATATTTAAAAGCAGAGACATTACTTTACTGATGAAAGTCCATCTAGTCAAAAGTATGGTTCTTCCGGTAGTCACGTATGGATGTGAGAGTTGAACTATAAAGAAAGCTAAGTGCCGAAAAATTGATGTTTTTGAACTGTGGTGTTGGAGAAGACTCTTGAGAGTCCCTAGGACAGAAAGGAGATCAAACCAGTCAATCCTGAAGGAAATCAGTCCTAAATAGTCATTGGAAGGTTGATGTTGAAATTGAAGCTTCAGTACTTTGGCCACCTGATGTGAAGAACTGACTCATTGGAAAAGATCCTGATGCTGAAAAAATTGAAGGCAGGAGGAGAAGGCGATGATGATAGAGGATGAGATGATTGGGTGGCATCACTGACTCTATAGACATAAGTTTGAGCAAGTTTTGGAAGTTGGTGATGGACAGGAAAGCTTGGTGTGCTGCAGTCCATGGGGTTGCAAAGAGTTGGACACGACTGAGTGAATGAATTGAATTGATCTTTTCATAAAATAAGATGTATTAAACAAAATTTGGAAAGCATTGTTCTGATCTAGGTTACCTTCTAACTTGTCTCTTTCCTCTCAAAGTGTGTTATCCAGAGTTTTGATACTCAAAATATAGACCAGCAGTATTAGAACTTGTGCAGAATCCCAGGATCGACTCCAAATCTACTGAATTTGAATCTTCATTTTAACGAATCCCCAGGTGATTCTACCACTTTGAAATTTGAGAAGCACTAATCTAACTGGTAGCAACAGTGGTTTTTTAAGCATAAATCAAAGTTGTTGCTACCCGCCTAAATGCTTCAGTGAATTTGTATTGCCTCTAGAATAAAATACAAGCTCTTGGCTATGGTACACAAGACTCCGCACAATGCAAATCCCACCTGACCCTTCAATCTTAGTTCATAACTCTCTTCCCTGACTCTCTGTGCAGTCACAATGCTGATCTTTCAGTTTTCTAAACTTGTCATGTCTTGTCCCATGTTGGGTCTTATTCTTTCATTTGTCTGCAATTTTTCTCCCCCAGATCTTGGTGAGCCTGACCTATTTTCATCCTTCAGGTCTCAGCTCAAATATCACTTGTTTATGTTTGGTTGCTAAATTGTGTCCAACTCTTTTGTGACCCCAAGTACTGTAGTTCACCAGGCTTCTCTGTCCATGGGATTTTCCAGGCAAGAATATAGAGTGGGCTTCTATTTTCTTCCCCAAATATCACTACTGTAGAGAAAACCTTCTGACTTTTGCTGAACTTCCTGACTAATGTAACCATCAATAAACCTTTTCTTAACTCTGTGTCAAACACCCTGGTCATTTTCCAATAGTAGTAACCATAATGAGCAGGCATATTTTTGATCGACATGTCAATATATTCATTGCTAGTAACTCCAATTAGATTATAAGTTCTGTTGTGTGTTTTGCTCATGGTCTTTACTCTTAGTGTCTAGAACAGGGACTGGCCCATAGTAGTCAGTTGATAAATATCTACTAAGTAAATCTTGCATGGGCCTTCTCCCTCTTTGCTTTCCTTTTCCCTTCTTGTCATTTCCACCCTTGAAACTCTTAACTATATGTATGTCCTCATTGCTTGTTATGTGGTATAATTCAGTTGTCTCTGGCTCTTATTTAAAGACTCAGGTTCCAGCCTTCCTTTGCTCAGTAGGCTCTGTTAAATAATCAGATTCACGCAGGGTCTCAGTCTGTCCTCAGTCAACTGACTTCACTTTATCAGGTGTAATTTTAATGAATCAGGTCAACTTGAAAGCTAGGAACCCTGCAGTGAAATATGTAAAGGAGAAAAAAAAGACATGTCCAAAGACTTTGGAAAATATAAGAGGAATTTCAAGTGAAATAATATGAGCACACGTCAAAATTTGATTTCAAATTGTTGCAAGAGAAAGTCTCAGGAAACATATTCAGATAATTAGCCTTGGTAGAAACATTTTATAGAAGATAAGTTTTTTTTTAAAGCTTTGATTAGAGATCGTAATTATGGTCAGAGGACTGGTTCATATTTATTCTACTTTTGATTGTGTACTGGTATTAGGTTCTTCACATGATTAATATTCATTTGAGGGTATAACACTAATTTCCCAGGAGTCTTTATTCCATTAGGAAATGGCAACACACTCCAGTACTCTTGCCTGGAAAATCCCAAGGACAGAGGAGCCTGGTAGGCTACAGTCCATGGGGTCGCAAAGAGTCGGACATGACTGAGCGACTTCACTCACTCATGTAAGAGAATTCCTCAAGCATTTCACTAGAAATAATAGTTAAGTCCCATGTGAAGCTATAAAGAACATCCTTCAGAAAAGATCCATTTTAGACCAGTTTGGGGAAACATTTTTCTCAAAAGTAATTCAAGTATTTATTATAGTATCTGTAAAGGTGGCAGAGAGGGTTTTGTCAGATCTTGATCTTACTCTCTCTTTTTTTATCTGTTTATTTATTTTCATTTATTTTTATTAGTTGGAGGCTAATTACTTTACAATATTATAGTGGTTTTTGCCATACATTGACATGAATCAGCCATGAATTTACATGGGTTCCCCATCTTGATCCCCCTTCCCGCCTCCCTCTCCATCCCATCCCTCTGGGTCTTCCCAGTGCACCAGCGCTGAACACTTGTCGCATGCATCCAACGTGGGCTGGTGATCTGTTTCACCCTTGATAGTATACTTGTTTCAGTGCTATTCTCACATAACATCCCACCCTCGCCTTCTCCCACAGAGTCCCAAAGTCTGTTCTGTACATCTGTGTCTCTTTTCCTGTCTTGCATATAGGGTTATCGTTACCATCTTTTAAAATTCCATATATATGCGTTAGTATACTGTATTGGTGTTTATTTTTCTGGCTTACTTCACTCTGTATAAGGGGCTCCAGTTTCACCCATCTCATTAGAACTGATTCAAATGAATTCTTTTAAATGGCTGAGTAATATTCCATAGTGTATATGTACCACAGCTTTCTTATCCATTCATCTGCTGATGGGCATCTAGGTTGCTTCCATGTCCTGGCTATTATAAACAGTGCTGCTATGAACATTGGGGTGCACATGTCTCTTTCAGATCTGGTTTCCTCCGTGTGTATGCCCAGAAGTGGGATTGCTGGGTCATATGGCAGTTCTATTTCCAGTTTTCTAAGGAATCTCCACACTGTTTTCCATAGTGGCTGTACTAGTTTGCATTCCCACCAACAGTGTAAGAGGGTTCCCTTTTCTCCACACCCTCTCCAGCATTTATTGCTTGTAGACTTTTGGATAGCAGCCATCCTGACTGGCGTGTAATGGTACCTCATTGTGGTTTTGATTTGCATTTCTCTGATAATGAGTGATGTTGAGCATCTTTTCATGTGTTTGTTAGCCATCTGTATGTCTTCTTTGGACAAATGTCTGTTTAGTTCTTTGGCCCATCTTTTGATTGGGTCATTTATTTTTCGGGAATTGAGCTGCAGGAGTTGCTTGTATATTTTTGAGATTAATCCTTTGTCTGTTTCTTCGTTTGCTATTATTTTCTCCCATTCTGAATGTTGTCATTTCACATTGCTTATAGTTTCCTTTTTGTGCAAAAGCTTTTAAGTTTCATTAGGTCCCATTTGTTTATTTTTGCTTTTATTTCCAATATTCTGGGAGGTGGATCATAGAGGATCCTGCTGTGATTTATGTCACAGAGGGTTTTGCCTAAGTTCTCCTCTAGGAGTTTTATAGTTTCTGGTCTTATATTTAGATTTTAATCCATTTTGAATTTGTTTTTGTGTATGGTGTTAGAAAGTGTTCTAGTTTCATTCTTATACAAGTGGTTGACCAGTTTTCCCATCACCACTTGTTAAAGAGGTTGTCTTTTTTCCACTGTATATTCTTGCCTCCTTTGTTGAAGATAAGGTGTCCATAGGTTCGTGGATTTATTTCTGGGCTTTCTATTCTGTTCCATTGATCTATATTTCTGTCTTTGTGCCAGTACCATACTGTCTTGATGACTGAGGCTTTGTAGTAGAGTCTGAAGTCAGGCAGGTTGATTCCTCCAGTTCCATTCTTCTTTCTCAAGATTGCTTTGGGTATTCGAGGTTTTTTGTATTTCCATACAAATTGTGAAATTATTTGTTCTAGTTCTGTGAAAAATACCATTGGTAGCTTAATAGGGATTCCACTGAGTCTATAGATTGCTTTGGGTAGTATAGCCATTTTCACAATATTGATTCTTCCAATCCATGAACACGGTATTTTTCTCCATCTATTTGTGTCCTCTTTGATTTCTTTCATCAGTGTTTTATAGTTTTCTATGTATAGGTCTTTCATTTCTTTAGGTAGATATATTCCTAAGTATTTTATTCTTTTTGTTGCAATGGTGAATGTTATTGTTTCCTTAATTTCTCTTTCTGTTTTCTCATTGTTAGTGTATAGGAATGCAAGGGATTTCTGTGTGTTAATTTTATATCCTGCTACATTACTGTATTCATTGTTTAGCTCTAGTAATTTTCTGGTAGAGTCTTTAGGGTTTTCTATGTAGAGGATCATGTCATCTGCAGACAGTGAGAGTTTCACTTCTTCTTTTCCTATCTGGATTCCTTTTATTTCTTTTTCTGCTCTGATTGCTGTGGCCAACACTTCCAAAACTATGTTGAATAGTAGTGGTGACAGTGGACACCCTTGTCTTGTTCCTGACTTTAAGGGTAATTCTTTCAATTTTTCACCATTGAGGATAATGTTTGATGTGGATTTGTCATATATAGCTTTCATTATGTTAAGGTTCTATGTTCCTTCTATGCCTGCTTTCTGGAGAGTTTTTATCATAAACGGATGTTGAATTTTGTCAAAGGCTTTTTCTGCATCTATTGAGATAATCATATGGATTTTATCTTTCAATTTGTTAATGTGGTGTATTACATTGATTGTTTTGTGGATATTAAAGAATCCTTGCATTCCTGGGATAAAGGCCACTTGGTCATGATGTATGATCTTTTTAACATGTTGTTGGATTTTGTTTGCTAGAATTTTGTTAAGAATTTTTGCGTCTATGTTCATCAGTGATATTGGCCTGTAGTTTTCTTTTTTTGTGGCATCTTTGTCTGGTTTTGGAGTTAGGGTGATGGTGGCCTCATAGAATGAGTTTGGAAGTTTACCTTCTGCAATTTTCTGGAAGAGTTTGAGTAAGATAGGTGTTAGCTCTTCTCTAAATTTTTGGTAGAATTCAGCTGTGAAGCCATCTGGTCCTGGGCTTTTGTTTGCTGGAAGATTTTTGATTACAGTTTCGATTTCCGTGCTTGTGATGGGTCTGTTAAGATCTTCTATTTCTTCCTGGTTCAGTTTTGGAAAGTTATACTTTTCTAGAAATTTGTCCATTTCTTCCAAGTTGTCCATTTTATTGGCATAGAGCTGCTGGTAGTAGTGTCTTATGATCCTTTGTATTTCAGTGTTTTCTGTTGTGATCTCTCCATTTTCATTTATAATTTTGTTAATTTGGTTCTTCTCCCTTTGTTTCTTAATGAGTCTGGCTAACAGTTTGTCAATTTTGTTTATCTTTCAAAAAACCAGTTTTGAGCTTTGTTGAGTTTTGCTATGGTCTCTTTAGTTTCTTTTGCATTTATTTCTTCCCTAATTTTTAAGATTTCTTTCCTTCTACTTACCCTGGGGTTCTTCATTTCTTCCTTCCCACTTGCTTTAGGTATAGAGTTAGGTTATTTATTTGACTTTTTTCTTGTTTCTTGAGGTAAGCCTGTATTCCTATGAACCTTCCCCTTAGCACTGATTTTACAGTGTCCCATAGGTTTTCGGTTGTTTTGTTTTCATTTTCATTCGTTTCTATGCATATTTTGATTTCTTTTTTTATTTCTTCTATGATTTGTTGGTTATTCAGAAGCGTGTTATTTAGCCTACATATGGTGAAATTTTTAATAGTTCCCCCCCCCCATAATTGAGATCTAATCTTATTGCATTGTGGTCAGAAAAGATGACTGGAATGATATCAATTTTTTTTGAATTTACCAAGGCTAGATTTATGACCTAGGATGTGATCTATTCTGGAGGAGCTTCCGTGTGCACTTGAGAAAAAGGTGAAATTGCTTGTTTTGTGGTGAAATGTCCTAGAGATATCAATTAGGTCTGGCTGGACCATTGTGTCATTTAAAGTTTGTGTTTCCTTGTTAATTTTCTGTTTAGTTGATCTATCC